>NC_050466.1:125712861-126912861 GCF_903995425.1 Onychomys torridus | reverse complement strand
CATAGAAGGTTTTGAAATGCCATTAAATAGAGTGACAGAGAAATAGAGATAGATATTTGAGAATTACTGTACATCAAGATCAATGATTTCTTCTTGTGGTTAAAAACAATTCAATATACACAGAACATATGTATGCTGGAGAAATAAACTTTGTGGAATGAAATTGTTATCCTAAAATTCAAATAATCTTTTAGTAGACTACATTTTGGAAAAATTTGTCCTACTTCTCTGTATAAGTTGTTTGCTGTAAGAATTCAGTTTAATGTACTTTGTAGAAATTATCATGAGACATATAATGTGCTAGTCCACCAGTAAATTGAGAATTTACAAAAGGCATTTATAAAGCTAAGGTGCTCAAACTATACTTAGCAGACCTTCTATCTAGAATACTGCCTTCTAAAACAAGACTCAGAGGATAGATTGCATTGTGGTAAGATGTGGGGTGGGTAAGGGATATACTTTTCTTTCATAGAGCAGATGCACGATGACATTGAGAGGAGATATGCAAAAAGATAGCTAGCAGGAGACTCAACTACTGATGTATTTTTAGGAAATAACACTTAAGGAAATTGAGAATTTGGCAACCATCTTTTTTTAAACTGTGCCTGACTAGCCCTTAGAAAGTTTTTGTGTACCCTTGAAGTTACTTGTATTCTAATCTGGAGACTTTTATCTTAGAAAGCATGTATAAGTCCACTCTGAGACTCTGTTGCATTAATAACAAGTGTCAATAAAGCCATTGAATTCACAAATCAAGGTTGATTAATTCAGAAGCTGAAGACTTAGGGGCAAAGTAAACTACATCTGAACATTTTTTTTAATTTGGGGTTCATCTCATACAGAGACTGATGGAAGCAGATGTAGAGATCCACAGCTGGGTCCCAGGTGGAGCTCTAGGAGTCTAATCAATGAGAGAGAGAGGGGAGGGATTCTGTGAGGAAGAGATATCGAGACCGTGATTGGAAAAAGTACAGAGACAACTAGCCAAACTAGTGAAAACACATGAATTGTGGACCAATACCTGAGGAGCTCCTATGGTACTGGACTAGGCCCTCTGGATAAGTGAGACAGTTGCTTACCTTGAACTGTTTAGGGAACCCCCAGGCAGTGGGATCAGGACCTGTCCCTAGTGCATGAGCTGGCTTTTGGGAACCTAGTGCCTATGGTGAGACATTTTGCACAGCCTTGGTGCAGGAAGGAGGGGCTTGGACCTGCCTCAACTGAATGTACCAGGTTCTGCTGACTCCCCATGGGAGACCTTGCCTTGGAGGAGGTGGGAATGGGGAGTGGGTTTGGGAGGAGAGGCTGGGGGGTGGGAGGAGGGAGGAAAAGGGAATCTGTGGTTGGTATGTAAAATGAATAGAAAATCTCTTAATAAAACAATTGGGGGGTTGGGGATTTAGCTCAGTGGTGGAGCGCTTGCCTAGCAAGTACAAGGCCCTGGGTTCGGTCCTCAGCTCCAGAAAATAAACAAACAAACAAAAAAAAAAAACGCAAAAAGACAAAAAAAAAAAAACAACAAGAACAAAAAAAGAAAAAAAAAACAATTGGGGGTTCGGGTTCAGTTCTACCTAGAAGACAGAACAAGGAACATGGTGAATATGGACTCAATATTGGTTGCTCTCCTTTCTCACATTGCACATTTTGAAACCTACATTTCTAAGTTTGTGGTTGTACTTTAAGAGGAATAAATATGAGAGGGGAGAGGAGAGTGGGAAAGAAAAAAAGAGAGAAAGGAAAGGAGATAGAAAAAGAAGAGAGAGCGGAGAGGAGAGAGAAAGAGAGGGAAAGAGGAAAGGAGGAGGAGACTGGCACAGAAAGTGGGAGAGAGGGAGAGAGGGAAAGAGGGAGAGAGAGAGAGAGGGAGAATCCTTTTCAAAGGTTATAAATATTGGGCAACAACTTTGGGAATGGAGCTACATAAAATAATCCCTGGTTCAGGAGCCTTCCAGCCCACAAGTAATAGGCTGAAGATGTAATGCATACAGCAGGGCTGGGCAGGACTTGTTTTTCCCAGACTCCAGGGCTGATGGTGCTTCTCCCTCCCTTGCAAAAATGCAAACTGACAGGTGGCAGCTTGCTTTTCAAACTGCTTTTCAAAATATTTTTATACGAATTATGCAGAGAAAAACTGCTCCTTACCCTAGTAATAATGGATTCTTATTCAGCTGGGATTAATAATCATTATATTTGCCTGCAGGAAATTATAAATATTTATAAGCAAATATCCTCTTGAGATTTAAATATCACACAGAGGATTTAGCAGTTGGTGCTGTGAAGGGAATGCACAATGGGACATAGTGCAGAAAGCTAAGACTGAAGTCCCAGGCCAATAGCTCTGTTTATCTCACAGCAAGCAGATAAGTAGGCTTTGTCTCTAGTCAAGTATTAAAGTCCTCAGGTTACACATTTTGCTACTTCTCTCTAACAGTATACCTTTGTTTTGGGTGGTATTATCCAGTCTCATGACTTTCATACATTTACTCCCTACCCCTCTCTAAACATTATCCATAAAACTGACTTGACATTCTCACTTGGATGTTTAGTACATCCATCTCAAGTTCACTAAGTTTAAAACTGAACTATTAACCTACCCTCAACATCCCTCATCCCATTGGCTAGCTTCTCTGTACTTCTTACTGCAGGCCTCACACCTGGAAAGCCTTCAAGATGTATCCAGAACCCACTTGTTTCTTACCTAAGTCATTGATACCACACTGGTTTTTAACAACTATCATTACCTGCCTCAGTTGCTATAATAGACTCTTATATAATAATCCCCCTTCTTCTCAGAGGAATCAAATTACAGTATAACTGATACTTGCTCTTTTGGAAATCTCTAGATACCTCAACCATTGCTTCCATACAGTAGACTATCAGTAAATATCTGCTGGGCAAGTTTCCATATTACATATTTCCCAAAGACTCACACCTTTACCACTTGGTTAAAAGAAGTTAAGGTATTTCGATTCAACAGTTATTTCACTTGAATGAAGCCTTCCTGTTGTTGGAGACATGGCCCAGAAAGGAGTATTGAGAGCTCATCTTCTTCTCTAGTTCTGTGTTCTGCAATGAGGAGAACCGTTCTGATCTACCACTCCTTTGTAACGATAGTGTATTATGTTACAGGACCCCAAAGCAGTGAGGCCAGTAGATCATGGACTAGAACATCCTACACAAGCCATAATAAAATTGTCTTTTAGGTTGATTATTTCAGGCATTTAATATAGTTCAGGCAAGCTGACTAGCTCACTTGCTAAGCAAAGGTGGATTTGTTCTTTCTCAAAGAATCAAGGAATTACATCCTCCCAGATATAGGCACTTCACTCATTCATTCATTTAATAAGCATATATTCAAATATCTACTTTTGTTATAAAGACCTAAGAAAAGGATTTGGCTGTCAAGATAGCTGTAGATAACTCTAAGTGAGAACCTCTATATTCTTACAGAGATGAAACAAGTTTTAATTCCCTATTTGGAGGCCCCTAGATAACCCAAAACTGAGGTGTGCAATTGCTACCAAATTTAAGCTACCAAAATTAATCCTATGATTGGAACAATATAAAAATACCCTGGGGTGGTGTTGGCACACACCATTAATCACAGCACTTGGGAGGCAAAGGCAGGCGATCTCTGAGTTCGAGGCCAGCCTGGGCTACCAAGTGAGTTCCAGGAAAGGCACAAAGCTACACAGAGAAACCCTGTCTCGAAAACCAAAACCAAACAAACAAAACTACCCTGACTTAGGCAGAGATACTGTGTTTCTCTTTATCTATGCTCCCCTATACAACCCAAACCTATACAAACAGAGCTTCTGGCAGCAAGGTTGATTCCAAGAGGTATTTCAATCATTAGCTGCTTCAAATCCCCATCGCTTTTTCAGTTCCTGTTACGCTGGGCATATTGTATGTTGACAAAAAAGAAAAACATAGGTGATAGGTAGATACACACGAGGTGCCATGTGAATGCATAATCTATTCATTAGCAGCACATTACTTACTTCAATAGCTCTGAAAAGAGGTTTAGATTGTGTGTATTATATATTCCCACATTTGTTTGTTACTAATTCTTATTTTAGTAGTTCTTCATTGATCCAACTGGATTACAAATAAGAATCATCTAGGTCATTAAAGCTTATCTTTTTATTGCTAAATTGTTAACAAGCATGAGGCCTCAACCCTACACAAAGAACTAGAGGCAACTGAGTAAATCTGGGAATGGGAGAGGTAGCCCTCCACAGGGAAGGGCATACCAATTGGTTGCCCAGTGGCCAAATGGTCAGCCCTGAAAACATACACACAAGTAACTTTATACGGACTCAAAAGGTTATATTTGGGAATATATATGTAATATTATATGGACTTAAAAGGTTATAATTGGGAATATGTGTGTATATTCTAATACATATATGCTTGAAATAATGATGAAAAGAGAGAGTGATGGAGAGTGAGAAGGGTTTCTACTGAATAAAGGGAGAGGAAAAATGTTGTAAAGAAAATACAATCCCCAAAATAAACAAAAAATGTAAATAAACTTTTAAACACATAAGCTTTGAATACACCTCAGTGTTACCTAAGATTACCTAGTCCAGCTCAAGTAATGCTTTGTTGATGGGGAAGGGTTATCCTGTGTGTCACAGAGATTAACAGCATGAAAACCCTTTCCCCACAGGATGCTGGTAGACCCCAGATTTCTTGGGACTGAGAACAAAAATAACTCCAAATATTACCAAATGAACTCTGGATCAGGGTCTGGATAGGTAATACTCTATATTGAGGGCTAGTGATTTAGTGTGAGTTCCTCATTTCATAAATGAGGGAAATAAATTTGATTTTCAAGCTAGTTTGAAGCTACATAGTGACTCCAAAAAGAAATGGAAGAATTACCATCTACACTGTTACCCACACCAGAAAATTGGTTGTTCCCTTGGTTTCTTCATGCATCTCACACAAAATATATATACAATGTCCTACCTGCACTATATTCTTAATGTAGCTGTTACTACAACATGCTACCTACCCTTCAAATTGAAAGCTCAGAAAAAAACTTGTGTTGTACATCTACACTTCCTTAAATAGAAGATACTTAATATAATTTAACTGTCATCATTAAACACAATATGGTGTTTTCATGTGGTGATGCTTTAGGAGCTAGAAGGAGAGGCGTTATTACTTTACTTGGCTTTTGAAAGTCCCAAAGAACTGAATTTTTCCCCTGGGACTTTTTATTTATCAGTTTCCACTCACCTGTCATTTCTTACAACTCTCAGGATGATTGATGCAAATCACCTAGGAACAGGAGCAGGGGAGCCCCGGGCTCTGTTCCCTTTCTATTTTGCTGTTTTGAACTTGCTATATACAGAGAAAGAAAGGTTATGCTACAACTGTATATAGAAAAACGAAACTGAATTGTCATAGGTTGATAATGGAGTAGATGTCTTCCTGTGCAATAAATATAAGTGTTAGGTCATACAGCAGCTAGGCATCTAGCAGCTGTTTGAACCATTAGTAGAATTTTGTATACCTTTTCTGTTTCTTGGCTGTACTCCAGGCTGTACTCTGTACAGTAGCTGCCAGAAAGGAAACAACCTGTTCCTTTCCATTACATCCTCAGATGAAAATCCATGCCCTGCTTCCTCAGGTCAAAATATACCTCCCTGGACTCTGTTGCAATATGGACTGGATCTGCCACAGATGAGGTCTCCAGATTTGACATTTGACACTATAGAAATCTACAGTGCCTTCAAAGAAAAAAAGTATTAGATACTATTTGCAAATGATGCTATCACAAATATGTATGGAGTTTGCACGAGTTTGTGGTACACAGCTATAAATTGAGAGGAAGCCTGACTTTAAAAGAGGCATTTGACAGATTGAGGCCCATGAGAAATGTGTGTCACACATCTTTGGAAGGCAGCCTAGCATATTAATGAAATAAACCATTGAATCTACTAAAGATAAACAGATCTTTATCTTGAAGAGTAGAACAGTTGCCTTGGTAGAGGATCTGCATTACAAGAGTGTACTTGGCTACAAGCTTCAGCAGTCTCCTATATCTTTCCCCAGAGGCAGCCACGGGGCATAAAAGGAGCTCTGATGCTGCCAGAGATTATCATCAGGTATATCCCAGTGCATATAACTGAGTATCTGATCTGTATAGTTTATGCCAGACTTGTATATGATAAATGTAGTAGTATGCTGCTTATAGTAATTATCACGTTATCTTTTCTGAACATCTTTATTTTCAGAGTACTTTGACAGCTTTTATTTCTAATTATACAAGGCAACACCAAAACACACAAAAACATAAGTGACTTGTTCAAGATACCATGACCAGAGTAAAGAAGAACTGACCTAAAACTCCGGTCTGCTGATGCTTATTTGTTTCCCATTCAATCACACATCTTCAGACATCATAACTTATTGCTGTTATTTAATGGAAGAATGAGATGTGCTTCTATGGGTCTTTCAAAAGCCCGTGTTCTACTATAAGTAACAGTTCAAAGCCAATACTAACTTCCAGGGAGGCATCAGAAGTGAAGAACAGTAGTAGAATCTAGCATCTACCCCATCCCAGAGAAAACAGATTATTCAAAAACAACCAGAATAAATTGGCCAGAAACATTAACTCTATCAGCAGGGACATCTTCCATAAGAAGGATAGGAGGATCTTGACTTGTGCTCAGTTGGGTAGAAAGAGACAGCTAGGAGTAATAGAAGAGAATAAAACCAGCAAACAACATTCTACCACTTGCCTATGTGGCTGTAGTTTATCCATTCCCAATACCCTCATACTTAAGCAGGCAAACAGCATAAAGGTAAAAGACAGACTATCAAAGCCCGAAATCAGAAGCACTCAAATCAGAAGAGATATTAAGGGTCCTGTTTTCAGGTTAAATATCTTTGTTCTTGACATGAAGCCCCCTTGGTAGTTTTTTTTTTTTTCTGCTTGAGTCAAGTGACTCTTATAGTGATATTTTATTTGTATTGAAATGTGATTTTATTTGTATGTCAATAAAGTTGCCTTGAGGTCAGAGCAAGCCAGAGCAGAAGCCGAGCAGTAGTGGGGCACGCCTTTAATCCCAGCACTTGGGAGGCAGAGCTAGGCGGATCTCTGTGTGTTCAAGGACACAGCCAGCATGGCAGACACATGCCTTTAATCTCAATACCAACCATAGACGACCTGGAGGTCTGTACAAACAGGCAGTGACGAGGAGGTCATGTGGCTGGGTTTACAACCAATGAGAAAACAGAACAGAAAGTCTTTAAATAGACAGGATGCACAGAAGTAGGTCTCTGGCAGAGAGGAGGAACCGCAGAAGCAATGAAGGGTAAGGTTTTCAGCTTTTGCTCTGACCTCGTGGTTTTTAACTCTGCAATCGGTTCTGTGTTTCTTATTTAACAAGCCGGATACATCTACAATTGGCGCCCAACGTGGCAAGAATTCATTAAAAAACCGCTTGCCTTGGCAGTGGGTCCACCTTCCCGCCTCGGCGGGCCTGGCTCCCTAGCTCCGGCTTAGCCCCAGTCTAACCCAGGCCTAGCTAAGCTTAGGACTCAGGCCCAACCTACCTTAGCTATGGGTGGTTACTGCCGCAGCTGGAGTTACTTGCTTAAAAAGCCGGTGCTACAAACAACTCAGGCCTACGGGAGCTACCGCTAATTGCAGTAGCTACACGCAACTGCAGATAGGCTGATTTTGGCTGAAACGCCAGCGCACGCAGTCGGTTGGAGCTTAAGGAAGCCAGAGCCCAGGCTCGACTTGGCTCAGACCGGAACATTGAAGCGGTTGGATTCAAGCTTTTAGCCAGAACGTGGCTACGCTTTCTCTCTCTCTCTCTCTCTCTCTCTCTCTCTCTCTCTCTCTCTCTCTCTCTCTCTGGATTCCCACCTCGGACACTAGGTAGCTGTTTGGAAATTCCCTTGGATTTCTACTGTTCTACACAGAAGTGGTAAGTCATTTATATCAGATATTTTAAAGGAAACTATTTAAAAGAGATTTTTTTCCATATTAAAAAAATTGGGTTTTATGTGTACATTGGAAGAAAATTGGGCTTTGTTTGAAATTTTAGGCAGTATGGTAATGGAACAACTATATGAGAAGATTAATGTTGATCGAATTATGTACATTATTAATCTTCTTATCCTTATTTTACTATTTAAAAAGATGGTCAATTTAAGTGCCAGGATAAAAATTTCAGAATAACCTGTTAAACCTGTTAAAATGAATTATAGAGAAATTCAGATTCAGACAGAAGAAATTAACAGTGAAGTTGTTTCAGGATTGGATTATAAGGTTACAGAAAGAAAGCCTGTTTTCACACAATCACCCTTAATTTATCCGGTAACCATACAACAGCAACCTGGTCAAATGACTACACAAAATATTTGGACTCCAGTTGAAATGTTAGACTTACGAAGGTTTGAGGAGGCAATAGATTAAATAAATTAAATAAATAAATTAAAACAAATGTTAAACTCCTGGTCAACTTATAATAGAATTATACCACAGGACTGGCGGGAGCTGGCACAGGCGGTTCTGGAACCCGGACAGCAGCTCCAGTGGCAAATGTGGTTCAAACAGGAAGCTAAAAACATAGCAAAACAATGTAGTGATAGAGGTATACAAATCTTCCAGGATCAGCTTGTTGGAGAAGGCCAATATGCTGCAGTACAAACACAATGTTTATATGATATGCAAACTCTAATTCTATGTCGAATGGCAGCCTTGAATGCATGGGACAAAGTTGAGGAACCAGGGAAGAAAACTGAGTCATTTACAAAGGTTATACAGGGCCCAAAAGAATCTTTCACAGATTTCTTACAAAGACTGACTTCAGCAGTAAAGAGAATGGTCCCAAATTCAGAAGCTAGCCAGATAATAATTGAATCTTTGGCTTTTGAGAATGCAAATGAAGCATGCAAGAGAATAATCAGGCCATTAAAGGCGAGATCTGCACCCTTGGAAGATTGGATTAGAGACACGGTTAATGTTGAGGCTCATGATCATGATAATATGTGGGTAGGAGAAGCAATTTCAAGAGGTTTGAGGAATGTTAGATGTTTTGGATGTGGAAAGCAAGGACATTTGAAAAGGGACTGTAAACAGGGCACTTCTAGAAACAATGTTTCTTCAAGAAACAATGGCAACAGAATGCCCCTTCCTTCAGGAGTATGTAGAAGGTGTGGTAAGGGAAGACATTGCACCAATGAATGTAGATCAACAAGGGACAGACAAGGTAATACTTTGCCTCAGTCTTCGGGAAACTCCCAGAGGGGCCTCAGGCAGGCCCCTACAGTGAATCCAGTTCAGACCTTTCCTGCAATTGTAGAGGAGACCCCTACTCAGAGCAGTTAAATGACCAAATGCCTATTGGAATAAACCAGGCTACTCAGAGTAATGGAACAACTGAGACAGAGAGAACAGAAAATTCAGGAGAAGCCATAAAGAAAATTTTTTGGCAAACTTCTATAAATGAACAAAGACCAAAATTAACAATAAAAATAAATGGTGTTTTGTTGTCTGGTCTGGTAGACACAGATGCTGATGTTACCATAATTGCACCAGAATTTTGGCATCCATCTTGGCCTCTTCAGGAGGTAAATGTTCAACTGTTAGGAATTGGAACATTATCTCAAGTTAAACAGAGTGCAAGATGGCTCAAATGTATAGGCCCAGAAGGACAGAGAGGCAGATTAAAACCATATGTGGCTAACATAGCCATGAACCTGTGGGGTCGAGACCTGTTATAACAATGGAATACTCAGATTAACATCCCTCCAACCTCAGAAATAAATAATAAACTAGCACATGTTTCTGAGAGAAATATTAGAAGGTATTATTTTAATGAGTGGTCACCAGCCATCCATATTATACAAGAACAGGGCAGAAAAACTGATAATCTTCCAAAGGCACCAACAGCTCTACCTTTAAAATGGTTAACAGACAAGCCTGTATGGGTTCAGCAATGGCCTTTAACAACAGAGAAACTCCATGCTTTAGAAGAGCTGGTAGAAGAACAGTTAAATGCTCAGCATATTGAAGAATCTACCAGCCCATGGAATTCTCCTGTATTTGTTATTAAAAAGAAATCTGGTAAATGGAGAATGGTAACAGACCTTAGAGCAATTAGCAAAGTAATTCAGCCAATGGGCTCTCTACAATCTGGAATTCCTTTGCCTACTCTGTTACCTAAAGGATGGCCTCTCATAGTTATCGATTTAAAAGACTGTTTCTTTTCAATACCCCTACAAGAAAAAGACAGAGAAAGATTTGCTTTCACGGTGCCTACTTACAATAATTCTCAACCGGTTAGAAGATTTCAATGGAGAGTCCTCCCACAGGGAATGTTGAATAGTCCAACCCTGTGCCAATATTTTGTACAACAGCCCTTGGAAGTGATACGTAAAAAATTTCCTAAATCTATAATTTATCATTATATGGATGATATTTTACTAGCTGACTCAAATGCAGATACTTTAGAAAGAATGTTTGAAGAAGTAAAGAAAATATTGCCTTGCTGGGGATTACAAATTGCTCCTGAAAAGATACAAAGAGGAGATTCTATTAATTATTTAGGATATAAAATAGAGCTACAAAAAATTAGACCTCAAAAGGTACAAATTAGGAGAGATCGCCTACAGACTCTTAATGACTTTCAAAGATTATTTGGGGACATTTCTCATCTACGAACTATTGTTGGGGTAAAAAATGATGAACTGAATAATTTGTTCAAAACCTTAGAAGGTGACAAGGACTTAAATAGTCCAAGAGAATTATCACCTGAGGCTGAGAAAGAATTGGCCTTGGTAGAAAAAAAAGTACATGAAGGACGTGGATCATATTGATCCAAAGCTGGATTGCATTTTGGTTATTTTACCTTCTAGGCATTCTCCTACAGGAATATTAATGCAGAGAGAAGATATTATATTGGAATGGATATTTTTAACAAATAAACCAAATAAAAAATTAAAAACTTATGTGGAAAAAATCTCTGACTTAATTTTGAAAGGAAAATTGAGATTTCGTCAATTAGCAGGAATAGACCCAGCAGAAATTGTTGTACCTTTAACTAAAGAGGACATTGAAAAATTATGGACAGAAAGTGAACCTTGGCAAAGAGCTTGCAGTAATTTTTTGGGAGAAATTAACAGCAAGTATCCTAAAAGCAATAGAATTGATCTTATAAAGAGAGCTGATTGGATCTTGCCTCGAATTGTACGTGAAAAACCCATATCTGGAGTTCGGACATTTTATACAGATGCCAACAAACAAGGAAAGGCAGGTTACAAATCAGAAAATTTAAGTAAAGTGGTTCAAAGTCCTTATAATTCAGTTCAAAAATCGGAATTGTATGCTATTCTGTTGGTATTAATGGATTTTTCAGAACCTCTCAATATAGTTACTGACTCTCAGTATGCTGAAAGAGTGGTATTACATATTGAGACTGCAGAATTTATCCCTGATGCTTCAGAATTAACTTCACTATTTATTCAATTACAAGATACAATCAGGGAAAGGAGTCATCCTTTATATATAACTCACATCCGATCCCATACTGGTCTGCCAGGCCCTCTAGCACAAGGTAATGATGAGATTGATAATTTATTGATTGGAAATGTGCTGGAGGCCTCAGAATTTCATAAGAAACATCATGTCAATAGTAAAGGTTTAAAAAAGGATTTTTCCATAACCTGGCAACAAGCCAAGGAAATTGTAAAGAAATGTCCTACTTGTTCCTTCTACAATCAGACACCATTACCAGCAGGATGTAACCCAAAGGGTACTCAGAGGAATGAAATCTGGCAGATGGATGTGTTTCACTTTGCAGAATTTGGAAAATTGAAATATGTACACCATACTATCGATACTTATTCAGGATTTCAATGGGCAACTGCTTTGAGTTCTGAAAAAGCTGATTCTATAATCACTCATTTGCTAGAAGTTATGGCCATCATGGGTATACCTGCACAAATTAAAACTGACAATGCTCCAGCATATGTCTCTATTAAAATGAAACAGTTTTTTGCTTATTATAATAGAAAGCATATTACAGGTATACCACATAATCCTACAGGCCAAGCAGTTATAGAAAGATCCAACAGAACTCTAAAGGACATGATAAATAAACAGAAAGGGGTAACAAAAAACCCCAGAAATAGACTGCACAATGCTCTATTAACTCTGAATTTTCTCAATGCTAATGAGAAAGGAACAACAGCTGCAGAGAGACATTGGTTAATAGAAAAAACAACAGAATTAAATCAGCCTATATACTTCAAGGATGTGCTGACCTCAGAATGGAAACCAGGGCATGTGTTACGTTGGGGACGAGGTTTTGCTTTTGTTTCTGCAGGAGAAGATAAGCTGTGGGTACCATCAAAACTGATAAAGGTTCGATTTGAACAAGAGAGGCCTCTTAATTAGAAGAGGTGATAGTTCATCAACCAACATGACCATCCAGTTTAAACTCACTTATACCATTAATACATGCCTTTTCATTTAATCAGATATAACTTGCCAAAAGGGGACCTCCCTAAAATTAGTCTTGGGGAAGGGTTTTTGTTTTTGTTTTTGTCTTTTAGGAGAATGAAGGCTAAGGAATCTGAGGAACACTGGACAAATGAGACAACTGAAGAAAAAGGACAAATCATCTGTCCCAGGAAAAAAGAGTAAAATGGCCTATTGGTATATCATCTACAAAATTTCATAAATCTTTCTAAATGTTTGTTTCTGCTCTTCTCTAAAAAATTAATACTCTTAGTCTTCTTGTAGTCCCAGTTCAATTAAAGCTTCAAGCTGATTTTTGGAGTTGGAGAATGGCTCTCTCCTCCTTTACACTCAAGCATGTTGTTAAAAGGAAAATGAAAACTCCCTGTATCATACCAGAAGAAAGAGCCATCTTCTGACATGGGACAGGAGGAAAACCAAATTAATTAAGGGACTATTCTATTACTAATCTCAATTCTTTGATTCTATTCTGATTCTTTAAACTTTTCTTAAAGTATGAATTTTATATCAAAATTTACAAGATATATATATATTTTAAACTTTGTTAAGATAATAATGGTCATATAGAGTACTAATTAATTCTAGAGAAAAGGCTTCGATTAGCTGCCTATACATGTCTTTGTGTTTGAGTCTCTTTTCAGTTTTCTACAGGAAATCACAGCCAGGCCTAACATCAACTGAAATCTCCAGGAAGAAGATGGGGCCCCACAACAACAATTCCATGTGGAAAATAATATCACTAAGCTGACAAACATCATCTACAGATCAGCTTTGGACTACAAAGTGCTTAGAGCAATTCTGAGATGGCTAGCTGAGATGATCCAGTTTCAAAGACTGCTTGAATAAGGACTTGAGATAAACCCTGAACTTTGGCATTATGGATAACAAAGAATATAGTTATCTTTCCTAGAATTTGTCAATTAACCCAAAATTTTTCTTTTCAGAATAAAGATAACTTTGCCCATACGCAGCAGGAAGCAATTTTAAGAATTCGACGCCCACATTCCCAAAGGGGTGGTATGGGGTGGGTGGTTTTTTGGTCTTTTTATGGGTATTGGGTCTGGGATAGTTTTCATTGTTTAGGAGGGTTGGTTACAAGTTGTTGTTAAGGGTTAGGAAAAGGGCTAGGCAAAAGGTGCTTGTTAAAAAAAAAAAGAAAGAAAGAAAAAGACAATTACTAGTTTTAAATACTTTACATTCAATTGGATTGTTTTATATTGTATACAAATTATTATTATTGAGATTGAGATTGTTAGAATATACCATACATGTATTTCTAATCTTGTTCGAGATATTGTATTTATACCATTCATTTAACAATGTAATGCAATTTGCTAATCCTTGAATGTTAGTATTACCAACTATTAGGATATATAGAAATGAAAATTAGTGGTTAGACATTACAATTGAAGTCATATTAGGTGTGTTTTCAAGATCAAATAGATATATTTTAGATAGACAGGTCATCTTCAAACCCTTCAGAGATCTACAGAATATGGCATTTAAAATGTTTTAATAACTTAAGAATTTTTCTTTTTTGCTATGACTATGAGACATGACAGCTCCTGGCAGTACCAATCTACTTCAGAGAAAATATGGGCATTGAAGAAACTGCATATGGAGCTAACTTTCATTGTGGCAAAAGTTAGCCACTGGACAACAAAGTATCCTCGAATCAACTGCTAACAAACAGGACAGACAGGACATGAAACCAAGGACTACCAATTCTTGCCAAAACAAGTGTGGTTGTGGCTTTAACAAAAGGCATCTTCTGAAGCCAGGACAATATGGCACCATCCCTGAAGTGAGTGACCTTTGCAATCTGTAAAAGGTACCGTGCCCTTTTCTTCGAAGGCAGCTGAACAGGGAGTGGGCCAATGGCTTCTGATATGCAATGGAACAGCAGATGAAACAGTTATTCTGGAAGAATAACTAAGCTCACCTCTCTCAATAGTAGACTGGCGTTTAATAGAGAGATGTGGAGAAGAACAGGATGCCAAGATGAAGCCACATATACACAGCCAAGAAAAATGGACAGCTGAATTGAAAAGACATCAATAATTTCCAGAATTTAAAATCCTGAATCATGACATGACACTAATGGAATTCAGGTGTTTCTGGTACATGGACTGCTCTCACCAAATGTGAGGTCAAACTGTTGACCTTGTGTACATCTTAGTTCACAAAAGAGTCTGTCAGATACGCTAAGCCTGTAGGCTGAAGATGATGCCCCAACACTGTGGAGAAACCTCAGGTGACTGTCCAGGCAGCTGGCTGTTTCTGTCAACTCACATTTTTTTTGAAGCTGCTTGCATGCACTTCTTGTTTTTATTTTTTATTAGGTAGTATTATTTCCTTCTTGGGTCTCTGAGGGAGTTGAAGATCAGTTAGTTATAGATATAATTATCTTTGTTAAGGATTTCAGAAAAACTCACTAAGAGCTGTAAGTGTATAAATTTGAAAGACGTTATAAGACAGTTCCATTAGCTATATAAGTTAGGATAAAAAGTGAATCAGGTACATTCTGGACTTACCAAAATAGGATAGATAATGGAATTATTTTCTCTGAATTTGTCAAATACAAATGGACTAGACATTGTTTAGGTATTTATTGTTTGTATATGTTGTATATATAGTTATTGTACTTTTGTATATAGTTTTTCTTATATTAGTTATAACTTTTTCCTTTTTTTCTTTTTATTAAAATAGAAAAGGGGAAATATAGTGATATTTTATTTGTATTGAAATGTGATTTTATTTGTATGTCAATAAAGTTGCCTTGAGGTCAGAGCAAGCCAGAGCAGAAGCCGAGCAGTAGTGGGGCACGCCTTTAATCCCAGCACTTGGGAGGCAGAGCTAGGCGGATCTCTGTATGTTCAAGGACACAGCCAGCATGGCTGACACACGCCTTTAATCTCAATACCAACCATAGACGACCTGGAGGTCTGTACAAACAGGCAGTGACAAGGAGGTCATGTGGCTGGGTTTACAACCAATGAGAAAACAGAACAGAAAGTCTTTAAATAGACAGGACGCACAGAAGTAGGTCTCTTGCGGAGAGGAGGAACCGCAGAAGCAGTGAAGGGTAAGGTTTTCCGCTTTTGCTCTGACCTTGTGGTTTTTAACTCTGCAATCGGTTCTGTGTGTCTTATTTAACAACCCGGATACATCTACAGACTCTAGAATATATATGAATATCTTATATTGAAATGAGTTTTCAAAAACTAAATCACACTGGTAGTTTGCAAGCCCTAATATATATCTGAGACTTACATAAAAGAGCCTCTCATAGCAATAATGACACTTGTAGAAATAAGTTTAGTGTCTCATTCAGACTGATCTGGGACAGCTGTATGATACAGAATGTCTGAGTCCTATAGCTTTTAAAATACACATGCGTCTTTGAGGACTTAGTCTCCATATTCTCCATCTTAGGTTCATCTTTTGTTCCTTGGCACTGTGTCCCCAGCAGACTTATTTCCTTTTCATTTCCTTGTAAGCAACAACCTCTTTTTTTGCCTCTGGATTTCTATATTTGCTGTTTCTCTTGTCTGGGACTTGTTCTTTCATGCATATGACCCAAATTGCCATATTTCCACTGATGCTTCTGGCATCAACATGGAAATAAGCTCCTCTGGGAAACTTCTGCTACCCCTATCCAAGACTGGATTAGGCAGCAATTCTTCAGTGCTCTTTCATAGAATGAAAGCCTTACTTTAGTCTACTATGCTGGCTAAAATTATAAGTGACAATTACCAGATTTTGAGTTCCATAAAGTGCTTGACACTTTTATATAAATCTGACTAATGCAATATGTTGCTTTATGAAGAAAATATTTATTAAATTCAATTAATATCAATGATGATTTTATTTCAAAGGATGTACTGGATCATAAAGTAGCTATGGTAGTGTGACATTAGTTTAAGCAGTGGAAAGCCCAGATTTTGTTTAGCTTCATACATTTTCTTTTTCCCACGTGCTCACCATTTCATTCTATATTTTTTTTTGTTTTTGTTTTTCGAAACAGGGTTTCTCTGTGTAGTTTTGTGCCTTTCCTGGAACTCACTTGGTAGCCCAGGCTGGCCTCAAACTCACAAAGATCCATCAGCCTCTGCCTCCCGAGTGCTGGGATTAAAAGCGTGCACCACCACCCCACGGCACCATTTCATTCTTTGTGTTTCAATTTTCAATACAACTTTCTCCTTTTACTGTTTCCCAACCTATGGAATTACACCCACTCATAGAAATTCCCACTAGTCATTTTGCTCTTTTCAACAATACTGTACACTTTGAGGTTAGTTTTATGGCCTGTAAAGTTATGGTATAACTACCTCTTCAGAAAAAGATCTACTGAGACAGTAACCAAAACTCATGGCAAAAGGAGAGAATAAACAACAGAACATTATCCTCTGGCCTCCACAGAAGGGCCTTGTCGTGTGGGGACCTGCATTCACACACAAATATCTCACACATGTGTGCACACATACACACATATACCTAATAAAAACAATGTTTTCTAAGCTCCATTTATATTCCTTGTAGAGCAGTAAAATGTCTTATATAAAGGATGTTTCAAGTTACTGCCTTGTACAGAAATGCTGATCAATCACGCAATTACTTTGGGGCTTATAATTTCCAGAATGGTCAAATATAATCAATTCCAGACATTTTAGTGCCATAAATCCATAGAAATAAATTTGAGGTATTAAAATCTCAGTTCAACTTCATGTTTAGGAATGGATCCTAGTAAAGACCATGGGACAGTAGCTGTGTTAGGTGCTTTCCAATGCACACAACAACACAAGCAACAGATTCTATGGTAGCACTTAAGTCATTGCCTTGGGCTAGGGAAGCCATAAAAGAGAAAATTCAAGCCAGTCACATTGATTTCTTTATGAGTTATATGGAAGCTCTGCTCACATTACTTTTGTGGGTTTTTAATAAAGTATATTTCTACTGTACCTGTCCTTCCTATTCCATTTGATTCAACAAGTCTTGAATGAACCTGCCTGGAACATCCAAGGTACTGAGTGTTGGTAACACTTGGATTGTTATTAATGTCTATAAAATAATAATTTGCTTCCATAATAATTAAAACAACCTTATCAGAAATGGTTTTGCTTCCCTTTGTCCTTAGTTACCTCCTAAAAAATCCCTTCCCATCAGTGCTTCTTGCTCACTCTGGCTGTATATCTCACTCAGGTCACTTATTGAAGTTCCTGTTTATGGGTCAGTCCTCAAGCTGCTGAACAGTTTGTGTTTAATGTGGAGAGTGCATCATGTTTATGTAAATAGTGCTGAAGGTTAATGATGCTTCAGATAATGAGCTTTTACTAAAAATATAGTAACACACACAGGAACATCTTAAATTAGAGGACATGTCACAAAATGTAGTTAAGCAGAGAACAAATGTCTATTTTTGCAGAAAAGCTATGACTTAACTTCTGTCTTTTGTTTGTATCTTTCCAATGGTTATCATTCACATGCAAAAATTAGAAGCTTTCTAAAGATTGATCTTTCTTTAACATTAGGGTAGCATGGCTCCCTAAAACTGTGGTCAACTAACAAACTTCTAGAGATGGGTTCTCAGAGATTATATCACAACCAAAGGCAAGTTTATCATAGGTGAACCTACCATTTTCTAGTGATTTCCCCTCTTATCTTTGATTTAAAAGTGGCAGGCTTCACTTTGTTAATTTCTATGAAGTTGGCACTTTCCCCTAGAGACAGATACTCCAAGCATTTAATAGTAAAAAATGTTGATAATGTATCTCTCCCTTGGTTTTTCAGCAAACTGGAAAGGTCAGAGAAGCTTGCTGAGCTGGTCTACTGTCAAGTCGTGTTCCTTGTATTGCCCACCTGGGTCTTGGCTGCCAAATTGTCAGCCTCCTGTTCTTTGCCATTGACTTCCAAGTGTTCTCCTAACAAAGGGTGACTTAGAAATGATGTCTTCATAAATCTTAACCTTTCTTCTCTTCCACCTGATGCCTGAGAAGATTACTTTGTCTTTTACTCAGGAAGAGCAAAAGAGGAATTGATGTTTGAAATGAAAGAAGAGTGGGGCAAGCTGAGCTGCAGAGAATACTTTGCTTTTGTTGAGAACACTTGGGAAAGATGGAGAGAAGCCCCTGGAATGATATTGCTGTATGTTACAGACAAAAGAACTAAAATTTAATAGTGTGACTAACAGTCTCGACTTTCTCAAGACTGTTCTTAGGACATAGACATTCAGTACAGTCCACAGGAAATCTTGTATGCTTGTTTTACCCAATATGCGAATAAGAAACTGAATCTGCTGCACAGAAGACCATAAAAGAAACAGTAGTCTGGGGCTTTCTTAACTTGTGCATTATGTAAATCAACTGCTACATGCAAGATTTATACTGGCTAGAACCATGTTTCTCATTTGATGCTCTGTCACTAGCACAGGGAACAGCAGTAAGAGTTCACCATCTGACTATTGATTGAATAAACAAATGCAAAAGCTTTTATACTGCCTTGCATATATACATCAACAAAGTGCTAGCTGAAATATTCTAGCTGTAGTTTTCAGGATCATACATATACAACTTCCTAGATAGATATCTACACGAAAGAGATCTCAATACAAATGTGTATTACAAATATTCTCTGGGTCAGTGATAGCAGACAGAGAGGAAAGGGAGTCTATAATCATTTTGAAGTTGCATACATTGTTCACAAAAATATGATAGTAAAGTCATGAAAGAGAAAAAGAGACCTTAGATTAGTATTCCAATCAAAGATCCAGCCTGGAGCTGGCCTCTTAAGCAGAGTGGTAAGTGGCTGTAAAGAAAGAAAAAAATTGAATGGATTTCAAAATAAAGCTTTCTTATAGCAGAAATTATAATTAACCAGAATAAATGCTATCATTATAGGTAAAGAGAAGAAAATAGGAAGGAGATGGAGGCAGGGAGAAAGGTAGAAGGAAGGGGCTGAGAGGCAGGGGAGTATTGGTGACTTAAATGTGTCTTATTCATGTAGTTTTAAGACCCGAGCTCATGGAAGATACCCTACATTGTGGTGATATATTGTGTACCCTAATAAAATTTGCCTGAAGATCAGAGAACAGAACAAGCCACTAGATTAAACATAGATACCAGGCAGTAGTGGCACACACCTTTAATTCTAGCACTCAGGAGGCAGAGATCTATCTGGATCTCTGAGTTCAAAGCTGCCCTGGACTACATGAGATTGACTCTGTCTAGGAAAGAAACAGAACCAGGCAGTGGTGGCACACACCTTTAATCCCAGTACTGGGAAGCACATATGCCTTTAATCCCAGCACTTGAGATCTCATGCCTTTTCTTGGGAAGTACACATGCTTTTAGTCCCAGCACTAAGAAGGAAGTGATACAGCTGGGCAGAGAAAGGTATATGAGGAGTGAGGAAACAGGAACTAAAGCTTTTCAGCTGGAGGAGTTTCAGCTGAGTACTCAGAAGCATTCAGTCAGAGGATTCATGGAATTGGCAAGGTGAGACATGGCAGTGGCTTGTTCCTTTGTCTCTTTCAGGATTCACCCCAATATCTGGCATCAGGATTTTTATTAAAAGACCATATAGCAATTTGAACTACACTACATGTTTTCCCAGACATATCAAGAAAAGCCCTGCCTTGGATGGAAAAAGAGGGACTTGTGGGATTGCTTTACAAGGTAGAAAGAGAAAAGGATGTGCATGAAGGAGTCTGTGGTTTCCCTTACAGCAAACATATTGGAGCTGTCTCTACAGAAGAATCAGGACAAAGCTCAGAATTGTTAGGCTGGAAATAAAGAGGATAAAAAGGAAATTATAGAGTTTGAGAAAATGTTTTAGAGAATTGGAGCAAAAAACTAAATTGTAGTAATTGTCTTTCCCTGAGGACAAGAATCAGAGGCGGTGAGACAGGAAAAAAAACAAGATATAGCTGAAAACATAGACCCTAGGGACAAGAATGAGACTAGAAAGATTGATAATTGAATTCTTCTAAATCTGTTGAAATAAACTGTTGCTAATTGGGATGTGTGAGTGCGTATAAGTGTGCACGTACTTGTCTGCTTTAGCACGTACCATATTATCTTGTTTACCAAGTGCAGCAGCGACTCAGCTGGGGAAATTTTTTTCCTTCAAGAGGGAAGGCCAGCTGTGCAATTGGCAAGATAATGTTAAGCAAATTTTAGGCTGAACTTTTGTATAAGATGATGTATGTGTATGGGTGTATGTATTGTGAATGTTTTCTGTCATGTGTGCTGGCTAACTTAAAGGTGACTTTATTTAAATGAACTTAGCATTTTTATCTTTGAATGTCTTTTTTTCCTCTGCCTTCCTATATCATATATAACTCTAGGTACCCTGTCAGAAGTTATACAAACTATTATAAATTGGGTTCCATGACTATCTTCAGTGACTCATTGTGCCTATCAGGATTAATTGCATGCTTTTATGAGTTTTTAAATAATATACAGTAGGAAAAGTTTATATAATTTTTAAGCAAGGTTTTGACTAATGAGTTCACTTGCCATAACATTTTTGTGAAGAAAAGGCCAAAGACAAATGCTGAAGTGAGTTTAGGAAAGGACCAAAAAAAAAAAAAACCCAGAAAAGTATGTAGCAACTTAGCAATATTGATGATTGGATGAGGACATAAAGTCAAAGGACTTTCAAACGAGAATAAGCAGGAATAAATGGGAAAGAATTGCCTTGCTCTGTTCCTAGTAGTATTCTGATGTGGGTCTTTTGGTGAGTAACAAACAGTGGCTTCCTGGGGATTGTTGCCTTATGTCTTCTGAAGTATTTAATTTGGGCTCTATTCTGTTAATTTACACATCCCATGTTTTCCATGTGAACCCTTGTGCTGTGGATTTGATTCTGTATAACATCTCCATCAATGGAAACTAGTACTTGAGACCTAAAACAAGTACAGAGAGGTGAGCCAAGATAGTGAGGAAATCTTGTGTTCCCAATACATAGTTTCATGAAAAGGGACCCAGAAGGAGTGAAGGTCATGTTACTATTAGCAGATGTCAAAGGAGAAAGGATCAACAGTACAACAGTCAAAATAGTGGCCGAGGGAGAGGAAATCAGAAAAGCCACAGAATGGGGCTCCTGCTCGAAGTTCATGCAAAAGGGGATTAATGTATACAACACATGTGGAGGAAAAAGCTAAAACATTATTCGTACATAACCAACGTTTATTGCTCACAATTGCTATTATCATGATTATTTCACATTAACCTTGTATAAGAGCCTGTGAGCCTTTCCATTTTCCTACCAGAACATCAGTCTGATTTAGTAAATTACTGCTCCCATTTGAAAAATTGTAGCTTTCAAAATGTGCATTAGTCCTGGTTAGTGGTGGGGGTGGAGGCATATATTGCCTGCATCAGGATGCTGTGTAGTGTTGTGGCACCTGGGAAAGTGGATTCAGAAATCATAAACATGTTATATTAAGGAGCCTGGATTTCAATGTCAGTCATAATGGGCAGTCAGCATTAGCTATAAGAGGACTGTCAGAAGCATCAATTAAGAAAAAAAGACTTGCTTTATTCCACCTCGGTCCAAAGAGATGGGGGATGGAAGGGAAAGCAGTGTACTAGTAAGAATAGATGAAGAGAATATTACCCATGCTGGATGCAGGCCTGTGCACTAAGGAATATGAGAACACATAAAGAAAATTTGAATGTATCAGTAGGGTTTTTATTAACTGAAAAAGTCATAATGTTCAAAATGAAATCATTCTTCTAACTGAAAGTACTCAACTAACTACAGAATTTTCCCGAGTCATTGTAAGACAAGAAAGTGGGGGAAACCCCAAACCCTAGTTCATGTTCAAGGCCAGGTTATTTTTTATTAACTGCTTTTGTAGTCTAATCATGATCATAGACAAATAAGAGGTTTATTTAACTAAATTTTACAGTTATAAAGGTTCAGTGTCTCAGAGATCTATTGTTTATATTTGCAGGCTAGCAGTCATATTCCAACAATAATACATAGAGTGCTGAGAAACTTATTTTGTTCAGTTCCAGCTTGTGTCCAGTGTGGGGTATCTTATAAGCTTTTACTTAAGCTAGAGAAATAAACCAATGACAATAGCAAGAGTCTACATTGTTCTGGGAGTCTCTCAGACCTCTCTGAACAATAGCTCAAAGGGAGGTTTCCCATGCCTGGCACTGAGGCTTTTGCTAGATACTCTATGCCTCTTGGGGAAAGAATTATTAGCTCAAGTGGTGTAACATCATTTAACTTATTTATACATACATACATACATGTGTGCACACATGCACTTAATAAAACATAAAATGCTACACTTCCCTGTGTCTTTTTTAAATATCCATAATGTTCTCAAGAAGGAGTTGGGCTAACATAGGGGGAGTTGGAGGCAGGTGAGGGAGGTGTGGAAATGATGTAAATACAGTGCTCATGAATTCTCAGAAAAAATAAAAATGAAGTTAAAAATACTGGTAAGAAACTATTATTCTTTGAATCAACATTGTTTAGATTTTATTAAACACACTTTCTAAAATCACATAAGAGCAGTCATTAATCTAGATGAATCCTAAAATATAATTTCCTTGACCAAAGTATTAGTTTAAGCATAAGCACTTGACCTAATTCATGCCAACAAACAAAGGAGAGTAGATAAGACTTCTACAGAAACTAGTGGGACAAAATTCTGTCTTCCTCTATGTATCATGGGAATGGGAGGGATGAAACTGTGGCAGCCACTTGACTACAGTGTAATGATAGAGGTTAAGAGCCACCAAGAAACCACCATGTAAAGTATAAAGATGAAGCCAGTACATCTGGCAGGATACAAATATGCAGACAGAAAGATTGGGTTGTCATGTTATTCAACATCCATGGAATTGTAAATGCTATTATTTCCCCAAACTAAATTATACAAATTAATTTGATTGGTTTTTTTAATCACTGCAAACAGAATACTAATGAGTAACTTAATTCTGCTTGGTTTTTGTTTGTTTGTTTTGTTTTCTGCAAAATGAGCCAGTTAGGTTTGAGTGTGTCTATCACCTACAGGTGACCATTAATTTACAGATGCATCCTAGGATGGGTTAAGTGAGTTTGTATAACTCATTTAATACTCAATACTATAATTATAGACAAAAATAAAGTCACAAAAACCATGTTTGTGGTATATGAACAGTATTGATTTTATAAGCAAAGATAACACTATTTTCTCTAAGTCTGGGGCATATAAGTCAGTTCTTGTTTAAAAGCTTGCCTTAATTGTTTCTGGTGGTTGTAATCTAGGCCCTTGAGTTTAAGACATCACTAGAAAGTTTGTCCAGTATTACTATTCAATATACAAATGGGCATGTCTAGAGGGAAGATGCTAGTAGTATGTTAGTAGCCAAACACCATATACTGGCTTTATCAGCATTGTTTGTACAGTAATGTCCTTTCATAACTAGGTGAGGAACTGGGAATGTTGTAGCAGCCAATAACTTTGATGTCATAACTTGCATGCTGCATTTGAACCTCAATGACAGCTTGAGCATAGTACAAATGAGGTTAAGACATGATTTAAATCATATTATTTATACCAAGGAAGCATATATTGGTTATTTTTGTTTCTTAAATATCCTTTTCATCTGGTGCCTTAGTTAAGGTTTCTATTGCTGAGAAGAAACAGCATGACCAAGGCAACTCCTATAAGGAAAATATTTAATTGAGGGGGCTTGCTTACAGTTTCAGAGGTTCAGTCAGTTCATTGTCATCATGGCAGGGAGCATGGCAGCTTGCAGGCAGACATAGTACTGGAGGAATAGGTGAGAGTCCTACATTTTGCAGGCAACAGGAAGTCGACTGAGACACTGGGCACAGCATAGGAAAACACAAAGCCCACCTCCAATAAAGCCATACCCACTGCAATAAAGACCCACCTCATAATTGTGCCACTCCTGATGAGATTATGGGGGGCAATTACATTCAATCTACCACATCTGATTAAAGAACAAATCTCTTCCTTTTGATAGACCATACCCTGAGGTTCCAAAATGGGCAAGTGATTCAAGATTGCTCAATAGAAGTACAATATCCTCTTAGCCACAGTGACTGGCTTGAGAGTGATCTCACGATCCAACTGGTTGAGTCAGAGAAACTCCTAAGATACATATGAGAATAATTAACGATGAGGAGCTTGTTATTTTATGCAGTTATTAATATAGTAGAATGTAATAACTTTAGAGATGCACGATGTCTTTGCTATTATATTTCAAGGATTAGCTTCTAGCACAAATAACAACTGAACTGAGAGAGGATAGAGATATTTAAGGTTAGCATTTGGAGTCTCTGCACCACTCAGTTAAATTTCTGAACTTTTCACATTCCTGGTTTGATACAGTAACCCTTCTTTCCTCAAGCAGTTTGGATTGTTCTGCCATTCAAGAAGCCCTGACGTTGATAAGTAGCACTCATCATATGTGCTGGCCAGTTGTTATGTCAATTTGACACAGGCTACAGCTGTTCTGGAAGAGAGAACCTCAATTGAGAAAATGCCCCCACCAGATAGGCCCATAGGCAAGTCTATAATGCATTTTCTTAGTGGCTAATGTGGGAGGGCCCTGCTCACTGTAGATGGTGCCACCCCTGGGCTGGTGGCCCTGGGTACTATAAGAAAGCAGGCTGAGCAAGCCAGTAAGCAGCACTCCTACATGGTCTCTGCTTTAGTTCCTGCCTCCAGGTTCCTGTCTTGAGGTCCTGCCCTGACTTCTGTCAGTGATAGAGTATGACATGAGGGTTATAAACTGGAAGAAATCCTTTCTTCCCCAAGTTGCTTTATCATGGTGTTTTATGGCAGCAATAAAAATCCTAAGAAACCTTTAATATTAATGTGTTAATATAATCTTGGTCCCTGTAATGGATAGTGGTCATATTTGGATTGTGATAAATTCATAGCTCAATGAGTTATCAGTTTCTAAGTAAGAATTCAGTGGCTAAATTAAATAGTTATAAAATTACCTAGAATTATGCTATAGTTAGTAGCATGTCAATATATGCACTTACAAGCCAACAATATGAGAAAACATAAAATGGAGAATGTTAATTATAATCTATTTATTGGAATGAATATATGTATGTGTGTGTGTGTGTGTGTGTGTGTGTGTGTGTGTACACATATATATATATATTATCTTCAGGATTTTGTCTCATAGTTTCATGTAAAATGTAAATTTCTACAGCTGCAATAAATTTCCTTAATGTGAAATATAATGTCTAATGGGATGAACATACATATGACATAGCACATACACAAAAGAAATGCAAAAGATAACTAACTGCAGGATTGTTTTCTACATATAGCATATTTCCATTTCACTTCTACTAAAATCTTTCTTTCCCCAATCATCTTTCTAATATAATTAAAATTCCTGTTTATGATCTGAACTAATCTAAATGTAGTTCTATTTTTTATCTAATTGGCTTAATCCTTGGGACATACCAAGGATAAAGCAGCTTCATTATAAATCCTTCTGGATGAGAAAAAAAAAACAATGAAAAGCTAAACATTTGGGGTTGGTATGTAGTATGGATTTTGAAAATAGAATAGACTGTTATGACTTCATTCCTCAGCTCTCAGTTTGGAGCCTGAAATCTGTGGCCTGCTTTTGTTGTGCATGGAACTAGGGAAGATATCTGCCACAAGTGTTCATAACAATGTTTAACTCATCATCTCAACTATTCTTTGTGTACACATCAAGGAACTCTTCTCATATCAATAAATGAACTCCATGTTTTCATAACGTTGCTGTGATAACATCAACTGAGATCCAGTCTTCATCTGGCAGGGCACTTGGCAGGTTAATTGTAGATGGCTTAGTGGATTATGTCTGAGATGGAAGAAAGAACAGATGATTCTCATTGTAAATTTAAATAGACTGAAAATGGGTGCCTTAAAATGTGGCATTATTCTCTTTCTGGTCTGTTCTGTGGCTGCCCAGAATGAGTAGACCAAATTGTTCCTGCAAAGAAAAAATACCACATGGCCAAAGCAGGCAGGCTTCTTGGTGGAAGGTGCATTCATTGGACTAATTAGAGATTATATTCTAGTATTCCAGACAGATACTGACTGACATTTGAGTTCAAAGGATTTCTCCAGAGGAGGTAAAGGTTCTTACAGCCCTGAGGAAGGAACTGAGAAGGGACACAAAGTTGCAACAGAAACAGGCCAGTTTTGCTGAAGATACAGCTCCAGGGTAGGAACCAGGCAGAAGCAACAGAAGAGATCAAAAGCTCAAATACCATGTTGTACAGAGTTAGGGATTTTTTTTTCTCACTTTACATGTACTTTTTGGCTCATTTGCAAAACATAGGCATTTAGCATGTTCTATTCCATGTAGTTTCAGACAGTTATAAATGGCATATTTTTAGCACCTTAAATTTCTACCCAAGGCTGTGTATTTCAGTATTATAATGAGACATGGGTCTCCTTCAAACACTCAGGAGTACAGGTGGCATTTAGTCAATCTGGGCAGCTAAGTTGTAGCCTTCCTTTTGGTTGACTAGATTTTTTATGTTAATTTTGTATAGCTTTAGGACAAGGCCTTTAGGACCTTCTACTCCAGCTTATTCTACTGCCTCAAAACAAGTAGCCAATTAAGGCTTAGGAGAATCCCACGCTGGTGTAGAAAAATACTAAATTTCTTGCAGTTCTGACAACATCCTGCCCATTAGCTCTCTTTAATTGTTTTTTAAGTTGGCTCATTAGACCAGTAAGGGACTGTTTGGAAATAAGAAGAAACTTCAATGTCTATCGGATTCCCTGGAAGTTCAACTCTTAGAGAAGTATCACAGGCTCCAGAATAGTGAAGCCATGATCCTATGCTGACAGGGAATGGGCTGGGGCACGCATAGAACACAGAGGACAGTTTAGATTCTAAACAAACAATATGCCTCTCCTGCTGAGAACTGAGGTCCAACAGTTTCCTCCCCAGAAAGTGTGTTCCAAATGTCTGGCAGCTAAATCGGTACTATCTTCAGGCTTTCAGATACATCATTAAGTTTCAATAAGTACAGTAGGTAGGAAATAGGTTTTCCCCCCTCCCTTGGTCAAATAGTAAATAAGTAAATATTCTTTACCAGTTCCATTTTTCGTGTTTCTTTTAGAATCAAGAGGACGTACAGTGGCAGATAATGAACCTGAGCAGTATATAGCAGGATGACTTTTGTAGCCTTGAAATAAGCATGCTAGGCTTTCCTGTTAGTTACACACTGTGGTCAAAACATCTGTCTTTTTTTTTTTCTCTCCCTCTCTCAAGTCTTAATAACAAAGAAAATGTATATGTCCTCAATATCCGTAGCATGCTTCAACTGATAATTCTCCTCCTTTGGGCAGAGATTTCTATTTCTTTATATTCTGTTTCTACCTCTTAGGTTCCATTTACTTCTTCTCCTTCCTTTCCTTCCATTGTTTTGAGAATACTTTTTTGTATTAGTGAAGTTACTAAAATGAGGTTGGTTTTATTAAAAATTCCCACTCTGCCATGGTTACACAAGAAATTAATAATCATCCAAAGCCTGTTTAAACAACTTAGAATTAGAGGAGGAGATGAGTGATTTTTTCCATCGATTGTCAGCTGTATTTACTTTTGTGCAGCCTTGGTTATTTTCTCCTGGCTGAGGAAGTGGTACAGCTAGCTAGTTGTCAGAGACACATCAACGGAACAGTCAAAGGTCAAGCAACATTTACATGACATAATGGATGCGAACCCCTAAAGCATTCCTGGTCAATGTAAGGACACAGCAGGGGTTATTCATTTCCAGCAGCGGCAGCAGTGGTCTTCCTGACTCTCATCTGCACTTCTGGACAGGATACCTGTTCTGTCAGGAGCTACAATTTTCCAAAGGGTGAATCTCTGAGAGGGTTTAACAATGGATGCTCAGGCCCATTAACCTTTCTCAGCTCCTTCTATTTTTTTTTTTTATGGGTTTTTTGTTTGTTTGTTTTGTTTCTTGGTTAGCGTTGTTTGGGGTTTTTTTTTTTGTTGTTGTTACTTGGGCATTTTTTTAAAATTCATTTTACATATCAACCACAGATCCCCCTCTCATCCCTCCTCCCACTCCCCCCCTCACCTCCGCACCCCTAACCCCCTCCTCCAATAGGGTAAGGTAAGTTAGCCCTCCTTCTATTGTTTTAAGCCTCACCTTTTCCTCTGATACAAGGTTGGATTTGTAACTGGAAGTTGAAAGAACCCCTACTGTTTTCTAGCTCAAATAGTGTTGCTGTCTTCCAAGCTACCCATTACTACTGAAGGAAGAAAATTCTAAGGCATAGGATGTTCCCTTTAAAACATTAATTTCTTTTGAAATACTAGTGAGACACAAAGATTTTCTTTTATATCTACAAGTGATGGCAACTTTTTTCACTATACTTGGTAATTAAGGCCATTTTCATGCTTGTATATAATACACTTTGAGCATATTCTCAAGACATGCTCTATCACCCCCCCCTCTGCTTCCTCCTAGTAAATCCCCCTTTGCTGCCCTAGTTGACTTTGCTTTAGCTTTCATGTTATCTATACATCTGTGGTTTTATGTATCTATATAAAATATAGGTCTCCTAAATGAAAGAAAATATGTGATGTCTGGCTTTCTGAGATCAGCTTATTCATTTAATATGATTATTGTCAGAATCATCTCTTTACCTGGGAATGATAGAACATCATTCTTTATGCCTGACAGAAATTCTACTGTGTAGATATATTGTATTTTCTTTATTTGCTGCTTTGTTGTTGGACACCTAGGTTGGTTCCTTAACTTAGTTATTGTATATAGTGGTACAGTAAACATTGATGTGAATATATCTCTGGAATATGTTGACTTGAAGTCCTTTGGAAACATACTCAGCAAGGTATAGCTGGGTTATATGGCAGATCTAGCTCAGTCTTTTTGACAATTTTATATATGAGTAATGTATTTACATTACATCCCCTTACACTCCCCCCTCTAACTACTCCCATGCCTCCCACTTCCTTCTAAAACTCAGGGCTTATTAGTCCTTATTTATCATATATATTAAAAATATATGTGCATGTAATATAAACATATATAAAATACATACTATATACCTACTATAAATACATCTTGCTGAGTTCATTGGGTGTTGCTCCTATATATGTGTGTTAGTTTATTTAGAAACATCTGGACTGACTTCCTTCATGGTTGGACTAGTTCACATTCCCACCAGCAGCAGGAAAGGTCCTTTTTTATCCATATCCTTGCCAGTATTTTTATTTGATTTCCGAATGTGTGCCATTCTGACTGGGGTGAGACTGAATCTCAAGGTAGTCTTAATTTTTATTACTTTGATAGGTAGTGAGGCTGAATGTTTTTGGGTATTTAATGGCTGATTGTTTCTCTCTCTCTTTAAAAGTATTTTATTTTTAATTATGTGTAAGGGGGCAGGTTTGTGCTCACAACTACCTGTCAAGACCAAAAAGGAGGTAGATACATTGGAGCTGGAGTTACAGAAGGTTGTCTGCTGTGTAAAGTGTATATTGAAACTCTGGTCCTCTGCAAGAGCAGGAACTATCAGCCCAGCCCTGTCTTTCTTGTGTATGTATATGTGTATATGTGTATGTGTATGTGTATGTATATGTATGTATGTATATATACATAATTCTTTGAGAATTTAGTACATTTTATGTTGATTATATTCACCATCCTTTACTCAGATCCCCCCCATCACCTACCCACCTAATTTTGTGTCCTTTTTGTGTTCCTATCAAGGCCAATTTGTGTTACTCAAATATTCTTGGACCTGTATGTAGCCTTCCACTGAAGTATGATTGACTTACCAGGGAATACACGCTTAAGAAAAAAATTGATGATCTCTATTGTAGCAGGAATCTTAAAAGGTCTTATTAATAAAATCAAACCTGAGGCTAGTTATTAGGGTGAATGCTGGAAGATCAGAGAAGCAGAACAAGCCACAGCTACCTCACCTTGCTAGTTCCTCAGGTGATCCTGTCCTCAGCTGGTTTTGTTTCCTCAGGCTGGAAGCTTCTGAGTTCTCATCCACATGAATCTCAGCTGAACTGTGCTGCTCCAAAGCCTGAACGCTTGACCAACCAAATGCTTAACTAACCCTGGTGCCTGGTTTTCATGTCTTATATGTCCTTCTACTTTCTGCATCACTCCCTGGGATTAAAGGCTGGGTTTCTGGGATTAAAGGCTGTGTCACCGTTTTTAGCTATTTCTAAAGTGGCCTTTAACTCAGAGATCCAGCTAGCTCTGCCTCCCAAGTGCTGGGATTAAAGGCATGCACCACCACTGCCCAACTTCTGCTATGGCTTGCTCTGACCCATTTTCTAGTCACCATTTTTGGCTTTGTTCTAGTGGCTGTCTGTTCTCTGACCCCAGATAAATTTATTAGGGTGCACAATATTGTGGGGAACACAATACCACCACACTCTCTGTCAATAGGGCCTCAGCTAGGAATAGGATTTCATGCCCAACTCCTCTGTCCATGATGAGTTTTCATCTACCTTAGACTTGTACAGGCCTGGTACATGGTTTCACAGCCACTGTGTGTTCGTATGTACATATACGAACTGTCCTGCTGTGTCTAGAAGATACTACTTCCTTGTAGTCATACACAACTCTGATTCTTACAGTCTTTTTGCACCTTGTTCTGCAATGGTACTTGAATCTTGGGAGAAGGAAGTATGGTACATATACTCCATTTAGGACTTAGTGTTCTGCAATTTCTTATTCTATGCACCTTGGCCAGTTGTGAATTTTGTGTTAAGCACTAGCCACTGCAAATAAGAGGTTCTCTGATGAGAGTTGAGAGATGCATTCATGTATATGCACAGCAATAACCCATTAAGAGTTGGTTTAATACTAAATCCATTTAGCAGAGTAATAGTAGCATGTCCTTCCCTAGGGCCCTAGGGCCTGTCTAGTTATAATTTATTGGATCAATAATGGGGCCAGGTATGGATTTCATCTTGTGGAGTAGAAGTTAAATCTAAGCAAAAGGTAGTTGGTTACTCCGATGATTTTTATGCCAAGATATTGTATATCTTCCAAAGCCAACAATTATGGTAGTTAACAGGATTCACAGCTGAGTAAGACTGATAATTACTTTTCTACTTTGCTGGCCTATACAATACCTTCAATCTTTCTGAAAGCTAGGGGTAAAGTTTCCAAGTCAGTACCAGCTTGATTTCTCCATATTCTATAACTCAAATATGTGATGGATTTAGCAATAAGGTCTTATCACTAGATGGAGGTCTTTGGGACCACACTGACCAACAACTTTAAGAGAAGTCATTCAGTTTCTATATTAGGCTTTTTATTTGTTATTCTGTAGTGTCTAGCAGGAATATTTTTGTCTCGTTATACAGCAGTTCCATTTTAACTTTTTATATGTATGTGTGTATATATTTTAGGAAACTTCTACAGAGGTTGGCTCCATATGACTTTTTGAAGTCTTTATTGTTAATTATCCATCCCAGTATTTATTCCTCTACCTTGTTCTCCCTTCTTCCATTCCAATGTAACCTTTCCTGCTCCAGAATTATTTCCTTTTAAACACTTTATACAAGAGTATTCTATCTCTCCTTCCTTGAAAGCCCCTCACCCTGGACCATTAGTATTTTCTGACCTCTAAATTAAGAAATACTTTATTAAAAGCAGTTAGACATGACATAAAGTCAAGATTTTCAATAAATAGCATGGAAAAAGTTGTTCATACAAGAGAGATAAAAAGTCTCTGTCATATCATCAGTGATTAAATAGAAAAAAAGACAATAGCTTATAATCAGGAATCAATTCAAGTATATACAATATTGCCATATTTATCTATTTTAAAATGTTGTTTAGGAATACAACATAGTCAAATCCTGGTTCTACCTGAAAAATGGGGAAATTCCATTTTATAATAGTAATCATCCAGCTATGGGTGGCTTATGCTACACTTTCTATGTGATATGTATGTTTCTTGTTGACTTTTTGATTTTGGGTTCTATTTTTGTAGATAAAACAGAAATAAAACATATTAAAAGAATAGCAATAACTACCTAACTGATTTGGAGCATTAAACACAGAAACAAAAGTACTCTATTAATTTGTTTTTTACTCCTTATTTATTTTCAGATAGGGTATCATGCACTGTGTCATTTCTACCAACAATATATAAAATCCTTTTTTTTACTTCCACATCCTCAAGAGAATTTGATCTCACAATCATTTTCAAATTTACATCCCTAATAACTTTAGGATCTTTCATAAGGCCTTATCTACTGAAGTTTCTACCAGAATCACCACCCTGGTAGCCAATCCTTTCATACTTGAGCCATTGGAAAACATGTGATTAAGGTTTACATATAAAGAAAAACAAATAGGAAAAGTTTGGATTCTAAACACAAGTAAAATGAAAAGACACTTCTCATCATCCAGTTTCATACCACTTATTATAATGATTTCCAAACTACACTTGTTACTCTATTGGTTATGGTAGTGACCAAGTTATCAATATCAACCACGTTGAAGTATGTTCTACAATACACTTGTCCTGAGATGCTTCATTTTAAAAAATATCCAAGTCAAAGTCAGGAAAAACTGTGATGTCCTTGGATATTAACTGTGTGTAATTATTACATTGCATTCTTTGAAAAGTCTTCCATTGAATAAAGAAATCATTTATATCTTTGCATTTCTCAAAACAATTTGATCATAGAAACTCTTTTAAAGAATTCTTACAAACATTTAATGAGACTGATCCTAAGGGTTAGAGAGGACATTTAAAAAGACACTAATATAGGATAATAAAAATTTAACTTATCAAAATAATAATACTGAGGAATAATGAAACAGGAAATAATCCAATAATCAATCACTAAAAGCTATTAATAAATAGAGAAGAAATAAGCACAGAACGTTTCAAAGCAGTCTATCTCATCACAACCAGAAACAATGCAGAGATCAAGAGAGTGTGTGGATCCCAGCCCCAACAAATACATCTACATCATAGCTCCTGCTTCTACAGCTCAGGAAACATTGTGAAAGATTATGAGAGCCAGAAAAACAGGAAGCCTGATGTAAAAATGTCTCCTAAAAATGGCTGCATAAATATGATAGTCTGCATTTGCTGTAAAGAGAAGCTTCTGTGATGAAGGGTTGTAGCTACACTTATCTGTGGGTATAAGGATAAGATTTAGAACCTAGTAAAGAATTATACTGATATAATAAAATGGCAGTAGCAGACTCTTTTCTAAGATCTGTGATCTTACTAGCCTGAAGAAGCAGGCTAGATTTCCAGGAGCAGGCATGACTTCCCTCCTGGTGAGTGGGCCATAAGTCCAATTAAACAGCTGTTGGTTATCACCAACATGGGAATTCCACTTATTGTACTTTTACACATATCTTTCCATTCTGGCACTTGCTGTGGTTCACAGGCATTGTAGCTGTTTAGTTGCTTCCCTCCTATGGCAGCTGGCAGAGTATTTTCTAGAACTCTGAAAGCTAGATCACAGGAAAGATGCTTTTATGTCAGATCCAGTTTGAGTTACCTGAGTTCTGTGTTCTATGAATGCAGTGTGTCTTCAGCAATAGGGGCCCACCCTCAACTCCTGAGAAGCAATAAAGGGCTCCATCAATAATCTGTATTGTTAGGGAGTCACTTGTTCTGCTCTCACCAACCATTCAAAAGGAGTTTTTACATGCCTGGTACTAGAAGCTTTGTTCTTCTATGGTCCACCCCTAGACAAAAAACTACAGGGAACTAATGACTGCTGTGGGAAGAATTAGCCTTTCCCAAGGATGAGCCCCCTTATTGTTTGTCCAAATCAGAATGGCCAGGCTGGAAACTGTATACCTATGAACAACAAAAGTGAATTCAGGGGGTTGTACTTCACACACACTCATGTACTTAGAGAGGGGCGTGGGAGGAAGGGAGGGAGGGAGAAAGAGAGAGAGACAGAGAGACAAAGAGAGAGACAGAGAGAGAATTAAAAGCTTTGATTTTATATGTGTTGGATGACATCTTTTAAACCTGGGAGTCTAAAATTAGACTGAAGGTTCTCAATCATCTAAAACATTAAATCTCATGAAGGATTTGTGGAAAACATCAGTGCTCAGGGTCCATTCAAGAGCAACATAATCAGAATTTCTGTAGATGAGTGCCAATCATCTTATCATTTAAAGGATCACAAGTAATTCAATATGTAGTCATAGTTCACAGTAGAGAGTTATGATTTTAACCCTTGACTAAAAGTCATGATTCTACTAGATTCAAAATAATAATCAAAATATAGGGGCAGCTATTATATTTAGGAAAAGGAAGGGAGCTAGTGGGAGGTAGATGAGACTAGAGAGAATAATGTGGAATGAGTATGAACAAATATATTATATACATGGATGAAAGAGTTATAATGAAAGCCACTATTTTATACAATGGATATATGCTAATAAAATGATACTTCTAGTATAACAGAGCTAATAATTCAATTATTCTATGCTGTATTTACACATAAGCAAAATAAGTAAGAGAAAGCAAAGGATGAGTTGGAGAGGCATTCAATAGATTTACCCTTCTAATATCTCTAATTTCCGTTGGCTAACAAAATTCTAGAAATGTTTCTTTTAGAGATGTTATTTTATATTAGCCTCCACCTCCCAAAGGCCCCTCTTAATGCAAATATTCTCTAGAGTAAAAGAACATTAAAGCTATTATTAGCCACTGGCATTGTGTAGTTTAATGTATTAGCTTGTCACCTACCAAGGCCAGGAGGGACTAGGGAGGATACAGGAAAAGAAACATTACTTACATAGATGTACCAAGAATTGCATCAAAATCTTACTGTCTTCCTTCCTTGTACTTCTCTATCACCCTCCCATTTCATTATGAAGATTACTCATCTGACCTTCTCTACATTTGCTGCTGTAAACTAATTGAGCCATTTTTATCCATTTTGTTGCTGATGGTGAAAATGTATTTGGTATCCCATAAGGAAATGGAGTAAGAGAGCTATTTTTGATGTTAATAATGCTTTTCAGTAATCGCTTCCACTAAACAATGCTGTTAAAATATCAGATAATGGCAGGTTGATTCTGTACAGACCTTCAAACTACTCAACTGAAACTGGTGATGTAGTCCTCCAACATAATGAGATGGACCTGGTGAGCTTGAGTACACACACACACACACACACACACACACACACACACACACACACAATATTTCTTTCCCCAGTATCACTTTAAAAAAATAAAACAAAGCAACAACAGCAAGTCCAAAACAAAAAAGCAAACTGGTACAGATGATGTAAATAAGTTGTAAATGAGATGAAAATGAGCAAGAACTATAGCACTAATGCCTTGCATCCCTCACATTGGCTTTAACAGATTCTGAAAGACCTAAAAAACTAAGCTCTTTGGAGAACCCAGTCACACTGACTAGAGTGCCCAGTACTGTTTATACAAATTCATTGACTTTTCTACCCATTATTTGCTCATGGGCTGAACAATATTATGGAGACTTAATGTTTTACTTTTAAAAGAAATTATTTAGCTGTGTGTGTGACTACATACTTACAGTTTTCTTTGTTAACAAATTCAAAAAAGAAACTCACTAAAGAGGTGTAAAATGAATGAGTTTGAAAGACATCAAAAGATAGTATTTGGTTGGTAATACAGTTAGGATAGAAAATGAATTAGTTACAACATTTTGAACTCACCAAAATAGACTAGATAACGGAGTATTTTCCCTGAATTTGTCAAATGTTTATGGACTGGACATTGTTAATGTAATTCTTAACTGTAAATACTTATTGTACTTATTGTATATAATTTTTCTTATATTAGTTATAACCTTTCATTATTTTAGACAAAAGGGGGGAAATGTAGTGATATATGGAGTGCCCTAATAAAATTTACCTGAAGATCAGAGAACAGAGCCAGCCACTAGATTAAACACAGAGGCCAGGCAATGGTGGCACACACCTTTAATCCTAGCCCTTGGGAGGCAGAGATACATCTGGATCTCTGTGAGTTCAAAGCCACCCTGGACTACATGAGATTGACTCAGTCTAGGAGAGAAACAGAACCAGGCAGTGGTGGCACACACCTTTAATCCCAATACTGAGAAGCATATGCCTTTAATCCCAGAAAGTGATGGACTCAGAGGATTTCAGTCAGATAATTTGTGGAATTGGTGAGGTGAGACATGGCAGTGGTTTGTTCCTTTGTCTCTCTGATCTTTCAGCATTCACCCCAATATCTGGTACCGGGTTTTTTATTATTAAACAGATGTAAGATTCAAGCAACGTGTGTGTGTGTGTGTGTGTGTGTGTGTGTGTGTGTGTGTGTGTGTGTAGGCTTATGTGCTACAGGGCTTGCTAGGAGGTCTGAGCCCAAGGTTCAGGAAACAGGTCTCATCTTTTACCATTGTATATCTTACAGGAGTCAAATATAGGTTGTTAGATTTCAGTGGCCAAGACTTTTAGTTTCTGTATCATCCCTCCTTCCAACTTACAATTTTGTGAGCCACACTTGATTGGCATTTGATGATACCACTTTTGCACATAGCCAAGCCTTAATGATATCTGGTTTTCAACCTCTACTACATTTGGTATCAGCAAGTTTTCCTAAATCCCTTTTCCCCTTTGGTTCATTTGCTGTTATATAATGCTCAATAAGCCCTTGTTCAAAATGCTTTTACTTGCTCCTTGAGAGAGGGAATATGCTCTGTATACACAACACATCAAAGGATTCATAAAAGCTTTTTCCCCTTAACATCCTCCTGCAATGATTTCCACCCTAAAAAGATAGCATTGCTGTACCTTGGAGTATTGGTTTCAGTAATTTCCACAATTCTTGGATATTTCATCTGTGTTCTATGGATAATTTTATATACTTCATAAGCCTTCTGAATACATTGATTTCATTCATGGCATGGTCTTCATAAACACTCATTGGAGTAATAAAACAATTCAGTAAAAATTTCCACTAAACTGATTACATAACATCTGTTTAAGTTACTGAGCTTATTTTGTGCTTTAATTCATGTTAATATCCTTCTTTATGTGCACTGACATGTTCTTTCAAGGGCTAAGACTGTATTCACAGAAAACAAAGAGGGGAAGTGATCTGCATAACACAGGCAAAATACATTATCTTAAATATTTGGCTCTTTCAGAAAGGTACAGCTGGGTTTCTGTCAAAATTATTCAGACAACTTTAACTCCTTAACATTTTTTAGATTATATGCATATGTGCGTGATTATTTTCTGTTGCAAGCACACTCAGCCTAATGGTCTTATCTACTGTATTTACCATGTTATCATTCCTCTAAACTCTGTATCAGGGGTAAGAAAACTCTTACCCAACAGCACAAATCATTTTCTCAGTCTGTTTAGAAATGAAGTATTGTTGGCACATGGCAATACTCATTTGTTCACACATTGACTAATGCTGCTTTGAGGCTATAGTGGGAGAGCTGGAGAGTTAGAGCAGAAACTTTGTTTCCTGCACAACCTGAAATATTTATTACTTATGCTTTTGCATGCAAGTGAATAGAAGTTCTCAGTCCCTGTCTTTTCTCTTCCTCATTGATTCTGTACACCGCTGCTACAGACACTGCTCTGAAAAAAACACTTTCATCAAGTCCGATTCCTGTACAAAAACCTTAAATATACACTGCTATGGGCTTCCTCTTCTCATCGTTACTGTCTGGAATGCATTGTCTTTTAAAAAATATTTTCAAATTCATCCTTGCTTCAATGACTTCTGTTTTCATAGAAATAGAAGCAAATTACTTAGCCTAATACCCAAAGCCTTTTCTTATCCATGTTTTTAACTGTTCTACATAGGAATAATTATTTTTCTGTATCAATAACTTATCTATAATCATTTACCTAATTTGGAACCCTCTGAACCCTCTTCTTCACTTTCTTGAATATGAAAATGTTGTCTTTCTTCTTAACTAGGACAGTATCCCTTTTACCTGCTGCCGAAATGTGATTATCAATACTGCCTCATTTCAGTCCCCAACTTTCCCTAAATTGAACAAACAAAATATACAGGTATCTTAGTTATGAATTATATTCAACCTTCAAGAGCTATTTTAAACTGTTCTAATCTAAATAAGCCTTTGATGGATGAAACCCAAAGAGTTCTTTTAATCTTTCTTTGTTAGTTTGACTGTCAAACTGACACAGCCTGGAGTCACCTGAGAAGGGAGTCTAGATATGTCTGTGGGGGATTTTCTTTCTTAGTAATGATGTAGAATGGCTCAGTCCACTGTAGGCAGCATCATTCCCTTGGCGGGAATTCCTAGAATATATAAGAAAGCAAGATAAGCACAGTTCTACGAGCAAGCCAGCAAGAAGAATTCTTCTATGTTTTCTTCTTCAGGTTCTTGCCTTGCATTCCCATCTTGACTTCTCTCAATGATGGACTATGACTTGGGAGTTATGAGTCAAACAATTCCTTTCATCCCCAAAGTGATTTGGTGATTTTTTTTTTTATCACATCAACAAGACTCAAACTAGAATTCCATCTTTCAAGCTTTTAGTATCTACTTTCTTTCCAACAATGGGATCTGTCTAGGTAATCTTGGATGACTTGGTACTGTATAGTCTATGTTGGCCTCAAACTAATGGAAATCTTCATGTTGAACCCTTTAATGCTGGGATTACATGATGGTACCACCATACCTAGCGTTTTCTTAATATCTAAAACACAAATGATATTTATTCTACTGAGCTTTAGACCAGAGAGACAGACTTTTACTTTTGTAATAATGACATTTAATTAGAATATAAGAACTCTTCAGATAGGAGGCATGCCATAAATTTATACCTGTTTTTTTCTTAGATATATTTTTTCACATAGGTAAACTGAGGTATGTGTCTTTATTATTCAACTTAAATACAACTATATGCAACCACTACATACATAGGAAATGCATCTTAGATGGATTTATATTTGTAACATAAAGTGACAATAGTTTAGGTAGCTGTTAATCCCTTTCTGACATTACTGCTAAGTCTTTGATTTATTGAATAATTTTTGATAATCCTCTATTCAGCTTTTGTGGCTTGACCATTTTCATTCTCCAAAGGGAAGAGTAGGAAGAGTGTTGCCATAGGAATCACAAGATTGGGATTGCAAATTTTGGTTCCATTACTACTTCGTCTCCAGGCATTAATTTCTTTATCAGTCAGAGAAACAAGTTTATACTAGGTTATATACAAGAGCTAAAACTTATAATACCAAAATAATTAATTAATGTAACAAGCAGATAACTTTTACAACATGGATCTGGATAACTAATATATGCCATAGAATTACCTGAATCCATCTGCAATTAATTTATCAGCCTCAAATTGATTTCCCAACCACTTTTTGTTTAATTACTACAAATGTTGTATCTGAGACAGAGAGAATTTATTTAGAGTGTGTGAGACTATGCATCATAAACACATATGTTCCATTAATGAACTTATCTAGTTAATGGGATTAGAGTAAGGGGAGATTCTGAGAATATAGTAAATTTCTTTTCGTCTTATCTCTCAATAACATGCTACTTGTTTTTTCTAACCTAAATGAGTACTTGTGCTCATTTGTATCTGGATTCAAGAATGGCCTAACATGGAACTTTCTCCTTCCTTTGTATTATACTGCAGGTGTATGAAGCTTATATTATAGACCTTCAAATTAAATTTGGGGAGGTTAGGTTTGAAATTCAATTTCACATCAAAAAGTTTAAATTTATGGTGTCTAGAGTTACCTTTAACTCATGATCATCAAGCCTCTCTGCATTCTGAGCGAAGGCATTTTAGGTATGGGCTACAATACTTGAATAGATCATGACTGCCAAGTGACTGGGACTCATAAAAATTCAAGAAGAAATAGAAGAAGTGACCCAAACCTTTCCTAGATGAGGCAAGAAGATTAAGAAGAAAACATGTAAAGAAATTGATCACATACTTCAACAGGAAAGAGGAACTCTGCTTAATTCCTAGTCTTACAGGGATAGAGAGTATATCACATTCACTACAGAATAACTGACACATGAGGCATGCCACCTACCAGAATCCTGAAGAGCTGAAAACAGAGAGTGGCATAATCATCTCCATATAGTTAGCAGCTAGTAGGAAAAAGAGAAAACAGAGCACTGAATATGTGATTAATGAAAGCCACCTCCTAGAAGAAACAACCAATAAGTGGATAAGGGAAATGTGATTCATACACAAAATGGAATATTGTTCAGCTGTAAAGAAAATATGGAATTCATAGAAAAATGAATAGAGCTAGAAAAAATGCATTCTGATTAAGATAATCCACACTCAGAAGATGAGCAGGGCATGTTCTCTCTCATATGTACATGCTAGATTTGAAACTTTACATGTGATGTATGTGAAAATTAGAGTATTCATAGAAGGCAGGAAGCAAGTATGAAGCCATGAGTGGTGGAGGGAGATTCAAGGGAAAGGGGATAGAATGGTGGTGTGTAGGGAGAAAGAACAATGGAACTGAAAGGATTAGGTAGGCTGAGGGATAAAAGGGCAAGGTAGAGAGTGGAATATGAGTAGGGACAAGTAACATTAAACACTTTTGAAAATGCCATATGCAAACCTACTCCTGTAATATTTACACATGCATTGTATAAGGAGTTTATAGCTAACCCTATCACAGTCAGGGAACCCCCAGTCCTCCAAACTGAATCTACTACAATTATTCAGCTAAATAAATAGGAGTATCAAACTGCCCTTTAAATTTGTATCTCTCCACCCACAGATTAGTGCAGCTACCACTCCTTCTGCTTTCATGTCATATGGATAAAATTAATCTAGGTTCTGTATATGAGAAAGACAAGTAATATTCTAATTTAGTAATATATATATATGTGTGTGTGTGTGTTTGTGTGTGTGTGTATGCATGCATTTTAATCTAGAATCTGTATACTATTATCTGTATTGTTGTTGTTTAGCTTTGTGTCTGGCTTATTTCACTTAACATGATGTTAGCCAGATACATTATTTATTCTACAAAAAACATAATTTCTTTCTTTTTTATGGATGAACAAAATTCTATTGTGTGAATATACTTCATTTTATCTGTTCATCTATATTATGTACAGGTATGTCTGTTATATATTGACTTAGATTCATTTGCTGTATGCATAGAAGGGTTATAGTTAGATTATATGGTAGTTTTCTGTTTAGTTTTTTTTTTTTGAGCAACCTCCATTCTCACTTTTATACTGTCTGACTTGTTTAAATTCCCACAAGCAATATATAAGTTTCCTCTTATTATTGATATTATTATGAAATTATATCAAGAAACATGAAAAGACACTTTACATTTGGGAGAATACTTTCACTACATAATTCTGATAAGATTCTATTAATCAGATTATATAGTAATATCTCTAAACTCAGCAATAGTACAAATAAGATAATTAAAAATAAATTAAGAATTTGAATATATATATATATACATATATATATTTGTTCAAGAAATATGCAGAAATAACAAAGACTTTAAAATATGTTTAATATCACACATATACCATGGGATAAATGCAAAGCAAATATGATGAGCTATTAACTAATATCCTTTTTCTGTGCTATTAGAAGTACTGAATAACAGCAAATGGCAGGTTGTACTTACATATTTAGGGATATGTACACACCCCCCCACACACATATCAACAATTAATGAAAAACAAGTTATAAATATCAAAAAGAACAAGTTGGGGTATGTGAGAGGGTTTGGAGTAAAGAAAGACAAGTGAGAAATGATGTAATTATATTATAATCTCAAAAAATAAAAGAAATAAATTTTAAATCTTAGAGAACGGATTTTTGATATTTTTATTAAAAACATTTTCAAGAAATATATTTCGAAAATGTTTCCCTCTCCCAACTCATCCCATCACACAGACTTCTCAAAATTAATAATACAATTTAACATGGGCCATAATTATGTAAAGAAAACAATGGAACCCTTGTGTACTTCTGGTTACTGAATTTGTACAATAAACTCATTTGTTTCTTAGTCTTACAATTATCTAGAAATTAAAATGGAGTTACCACATGACCCAGCATTCCAGTACTTATATCTATCCAAGAAAATTAATAATAATATGTTCAAAGAAAAACTTGTAAGTAAAGATTATAGAAGTGCTGTTCATAATAGCCTCAAAGTAGAAATAACACAATATTGATCAATGAATGAATAATGAGCCAAAACTATGTAATGGCATATCATTAAAAAACATAAATAAATGTAATACTTGTATATGCCATAAATATTGATGATGATGATGATTATGTCAGTGATAAGATACAAAATTGCCTGTATTATAAGATTCTATTATAATCCAATTTAAAAACAAAGAAGTACATGAATTGTCTCAGTCGCATAGATTATTAGCACCTAGGAAATCAGTCAAAATGGAATTCATTTTAAAATTAAAAATACATGCCGATACGTGAAATATAATAATATAAAATGATAATAAACTCTTCAAGAAATATAAACTAGAGAGCATGGAACAATGCAATAAGAAGTAGGCAGAGGGAAAGAAGAAGACATTCACAAAACAGTCAATCCAAGAGAATCACTAGCAGCCAGGGAAGGGCAAGTTAAAGTAAAAATGAAGTGGTATTTCATCATTTTGACTAGCAAAGTTCAAATCAAGTAGCAACCAGATATTGCTGATAGAAATTTAGAGCTCTTTTGCAAAGCAATCTACAAACACCTATTGAAATAAAACATTAGTCTGTTCAAGTTAGCAGTTCCATTTCTTACAGCTAATGCCATAGTGATTAAAAACCACATGTGAAAACATGTCTATTTCAGAATTCTTCATGGTGATCAAAATAAAAACAAAAGCCTGGAACAAACTGGAAAGTGCTCTCTATTGAGAAAATGCTGAATAAATTATCATATATTCACTTAATAGAATATTATCTAGCAATCAGCATTAACATATCACTTTTGTCCAGGATGAATAGAAATAGTTTGAAAAGGTAGTTTTGATTTATAAAAGCAAGATACAAAAATCACATATAACATAATCATGTTGAAAATAAAGACAAATGCACAAGGGCCTACCTGTATATTTACATAAGCATAATAAAAACATGCAGTATTAAGGATAAACATGAACTATAATAAGTTATATGACAATAGAAAAAAGAAGAGTATAAATCAAAGGCAAATGAAAATGAAAAAGAAATACGTATGCAGATTATGTAAATGTCTATGTAAAATTAAGTATCCATCTATATATAAAAATTGAAATAATATTAATATTACATAAAATTATAGTTGGGATGGAATAAGAAAGTTTATCTAGATGTGCTTTTTTTTAATTAAGAATTTTTCATTCATTTAACACCAACCACAGATCCCCCTCTTCCTTCCTCCCACCCCTCCAGCTTTCCCCCCCAACCCACTGCCTATTCCCTCCTACAAGAAGGTAAGGCCTCCCATGGGGAGTCAGCAGAGCCTGGTACATTAAGTAGAGGCAGGTCCAAGCCCCTCCCCCTGCTTCAAGGCTATGCAAGGTGGCCCACCATAGGTAGTGGGCTCCCAAAAGCCAGCTCTTGCATCAGGGATGGTTTCTGATCCTACTGCCAGGGGGCCTCTTAAGCAGATCAAGCTACACAACTGTTGCTTATGCAGAGGGCCTAGTCCACTCCCATGGAGGCTCCACAGCTATTGGTCTGCAGTTCATGAATTCCCACTAGTTTGGTTTGGTTGTCTCTGAAGGTTTCCCCACCATAATCTTGATGCGCCTTGCTCATAGAATCCCTCTTCTCTCTCTTTGACTGGACTCCTGGAGCCTGGCCTGGTGTTTGGCTGTGGATCTCTGCATCCGTTTCCATCAGTTACTGGAGAAAGGTTCTATGATAACAGGGTATTTACTGATCTGATTACTGGGGTAAGCCAGTTCAGTCACCTTCTCCACTATTGCTAGTAGTGTAAGCTGGGGTCATCCCTGTGGATTCCTGGGAACTTCCTTAGCATCCAGCTTCTCCCTATCCCCATGATGTATCTCCATCATAGTATCTCTTTCCTTGCTCTCCTACTCCATACCTGTTCCAGCTCGACCATCCTATTCCCTTATTTTCTCATGCCCCACCCACCACCTACCCTCCATTGCTCCACCACCCCCAGTTTACTCATGGAGATCTCATCTATTTCTCCTTCCCAGGGTTATCGATACATTCCTCTGAGGGTCTTCCTTGTTAGCTAGCTTCTCTGGAGCTGTGGGTTGTAGTCTGGTTATCCTTTGCTTTACATCTAGTATCCACTTTGAGTGAGTACATACCATGTTTGTCTTTCTGAGTCTGGGTTACCTCACTCAGGATGATATTTTCTATTTCCATCCATTTGCCTGCAATTTCATGATGGCATTGTTTTTTACTGCTGAGTAGTACTCCATTGTGTATATGTACCACATTTTCTTTATCCATTCTTCAGTTGAGGGGCATCTAGGTTGTTTCCAGGTTCTGGCTATTAAAAATAATGCTGCTATGAACAAAGTTTAGCATGTGTTCTTGTGGTATGATAGAGCATTCCTTGGGTATATACCCAAGAGTGGTATCATTGGGTCTTGAGGTAGATTGATTCCCGATTTTCTGAGTAACAGCCATACTGATTTCCAAAGTAGTTGTACAAGTTTATACTCCCACCTACAGTGGAGGAATGTTCCCCTTTCGTCACATCCTCTCCAACATAAGCTGTTATCAGTGCTTTTTATCTTAGCCATTCTGACAGGTGTAAGATGATATTTCAGAGTCATTTTGATTTGCATTTCTCTGATGACTAAGGATATTGAGCAGTTCCTTAAATGTCTTTTGGCCATTTGAGATTCTTCTGTTGAGAATTCTGTTTAGCTCTGTAGCCAATTTTTTAGTTGGATTGTTTGGTATTTTGATATCTAGTTTCTTGAGTTCTTTATATATGTTGGAGATCATCCATCTGTCAGATGTGGGATTGGTGAAGATATTTTCCCACTCTGTAGGCTATAGTTTTGTCTTCTTTACTGTGTCCTTTGCCTTACAGAAGCTTTTCAGTTTCAGGAGGTCCCATTTATTAATTGTTGCTCTCAGTGTCTGTACTACTGCTGTTATATTTAGGAAGTGATCTCCTGGGCCATTGCGTTTAAGAGTACTTCCTACTTTCTCTTCTATCAGGTTCAGTGTAACTGGTTTTATATTGAGGTCTTTGATCCATTTGGACTTGAGTTTTGTGCATGGTGACAGATATGGATGTATTTGCAATCTTCTACATGTTGACATCCAGTTATGGCAGCACCATTTGTTGAAGATGCTTTCTTTTTTTCCATTGTATAGTTTTGGCTATGTAAAATTAGGTACTCATTTATATATAACACATGAAATAATATTATATAAAATTATAGCAGCAATGGAATGAGAATGTTTATATAGATGTGCTTTCTGTGAATTGGAAAAGCCAAATAAGTAATAAACATCATTATTATACAAGATTAGAGTACTAATATATAGTATACAATTAAAGTCCCTTCAATATAGAACTCAAAATAGGTTAACTCCAGGCAACCATTAATGGAAATATCACTAGTTTTCTTTGATAAATGACACTGAAATTGGCTGGGGATAAATATTTTTGATGGGGTTGTAGAGACAATAAGAAACTTCAGGAAATAGAATAGATCTCCTGGGTAAACTAGGGTGGAGGCAGGGAGGGGCTGGGGGGTGGTAATATGAGGGATCAGGTTGGGAGGATTGGGGGATTGTTGACTTGATGAGGAGAGCATTTTGGGTTTAGGGAGAAACCTGGTACCAGGGAAAGTCCCAGGAATCCACAAGGATGACCCCAGCTGAGACCCCCAGCAACAGTGGAGAGAGTGCCTGAACTGGTCTTCTCCTGTAATCAGATTGCTGATTATCCTAATTGTCATCACAGGGCCTTTATCCAGTAACTGATGAAAGCAGATACAGAGATCCAAAGCCAAGCACTAGGCCAGCTCCAAAAGTTCTGTAGAAGAGAGGGAGGAGGGATTGTATGAGCCAGGGAGGTCAAGGTCATCACAAGGGAACACACAGAGACAGTTGACCTCATGGACTCTGGAACTACAGCTAGGGACCCTTCATAGTACCATCCTCTGCATGTGTGTGACAGTTGTGTAGCTTGGTCTATTTGTGGGATCAAGACCTGGCACTTAAACTGACTTTTGGAAACCTATTCCCAATGTTGGGTTGCCTTGATTCAGGGGGGGGGAGTTGGTCCTGCCTCAACTTGATGTGCCATGCTTTGTTGAAGCCTATGGGAGGCCTGCCCCTTTCTGAATGGAGAGGGAGGAGGAGTGCATGAAGAGAGTAGAGAGGAGGCATGGAAAGTGAACAGGAGGAGATGATCAGGATGTAAACTAAATAAAAACTTTCAATTAATAAATAAATCTCAATTTAGCCGTAAAAAAGAAACTTCATATAGGGCTCATCTAGCAAATGCAAAACTTATATAATCATTGCAAATGTGACAAAGCCTAGGTGGGGAGAACTACACCGTTTGTTACCTGAAACATTAACATAAGGACTCCAACTTTCTCACGTTTTAATCCTTTAATTTGAATGACTTTAGATATCAACAGGTTTCCATGTGGCATCTTCACTATGCACTTCATTTGATAACTTTTCCTCCTTTACTCCTTCACCCTATCTCCTTGGGATAGCTATGCAGCTTTACAGAATAATGTATTTCAAATTGCTCAACAGTCTTCTAAAATACTGCATATGACCATAAAAATTAAGTAGTAGAAGACATTTATAGTCTAGTTTAAAAGAAAACACATAGATGGATGATACAGTCAGTGCTAAATTAATGATACACTTTCTGATCATGGAGTATTTAATTTATCAAAATCAGGTTGGAAATGTTCAATTTCTTAAAATAGTTTTGTCAGGGGATTGAAGAAGTGTGAGAGTTACATGCAAAATATTTGAGTCCAGTCTCCACTGTACTATTTTCGAGCTGTTTGACATTGACAATTGGGTAATCTCACTATTCATTAGTTTCCTCATCCAAAATTGTGTCTAATAAAATTACCCTCAGGTTATTAGAATATTTAATGACATGTGATAGATTGAAGCAGGTTGCCATTTCCTTTCTCTATATAGGCCTTTGCTAAGGGTTGGTTTGCTTTTTATTTTATTTAAAAAAAACTGTTATGGAGGCAGGAGCCTAAAAATGTTCAGATGAGTGGCAATGTATACTAGTCATCTCTATTATTTTAATTGCACTTAGGGAAGTTTCAATGTTCAATCTATGAGTGTATTCACCAACAAAAGAGAAAATGCCATGCAGAAAAGTGTTGTCCAGCATAGAAAGAAATAAGTAGCTATTACAAATCCAATACAGAGTCAAGGAACTGCTTATTTTAAACTTCAGGTATGGAAGCATGGCTCAGCTAAAGCTTTGAGAATCACCTAGCCCTCTAACTTCCTGTTTCTTTATCACTAATTCCAGTAGTCACATTGCCTATGTTATCAATCCAATATATCACCATGTCCTCAACCAAGTGAATTCCTTAATAAATCTTCCAAAGTTTTGCTGGTTTCTTGTTGGAGTTTGTTTTCAGTTGACCATGATAAAGAAAGAAAGAAAGAAAGAAAGAAAGAAACAAACAAACAAACAAACTTGGAGGGATGAAAGAGTTTTTTCTGCTTACAGGTTACAGTCCATCACTGAGGAAAGTCAAGGCAGGAACCTGGAGACGGGAAATGAACCAGAGACCATGGAAGAATGTTTCTTACTGACCTTCTTTCATGGCTTAACTTTCTTTCATGAACTAGGCCCACCTGCCCAGTTATGGCACCACCCACAAAAAGGTGGATCATTACATACCCATCATTAATTAAGGAAATACCTCCATAGATATGTCTACAGGCCAATGTGATAGAGACAATTTTCAATTGAAGTTTCTTCTTTCCTGGTGTGTGAAGTTAACAACCAAGATTAGCCATCATACCTATTATCATTGGTCCTGAATATAAAAAGCTATTTAGATTAGACAACTTTAGTCTCAGAGCAAACTTGTCAAGGCAAGCATCATCATTTATATAAAATACAAACCTCTGAGAAACAACTGACCAATTTTAATGTCTTGTTCATTTAAGAATCCATACCCAGACATTCTGCCAGAATGGCCTTTAAAATGGTGATAGATCCAACAGTTTCAGATTTGGTCCAAGTGAAAGTGGGTCAAAATTCAGGACAACAAAAATACAAGCATTTTCAGCAAAAAAGAAACTCAAAAACATGCATCAAAACTCGTCCTTCCAAGAGAAATGTAGACTCACACCAAAGATCCTTTAATGACAATTTACGGTATCCTCAGTTTCTACAGGTAATCTCATATACTGATTCTAGCTCAGCATATTCTGAAATTTTAAGACCCTCAAACACTACTTTAGTGACAAAGTCTTCTACTTTTGTTGTCATGCACCACTTCTATCTCATTTTGTAGCTCCCAAATCTTTCCCCATGCTTCAATTCTACCTCTTTTGATATGTCTCTGTAAAGAACATATCAAAAAGAACATGAAAGAAATAAGACACATAATGTAGTATCAAATTGTAATGATTCCTAATTATTCCTTGTAGAGATACTTTTCATCAATAGAACACAAATTAACAATGTATATCACGTGAATTTCAAAATCATGTCTAATAAAATATTACAGATGCACAAACACTGTATGATTATCTATTTCCATGTATTTATCTTCCTGGATTAGGAATAACAAATCTAGGGCTCAGGAGAGAGTTCAGCCAGTGAAGTGCTTCCTGTGCAAGCTTGAGGACCTGAATTTGATTCCAGCATCTACGTAAAATGTTGGGCCCAGTGGCAAGTGCTGTCCCTATACCAGAGAGGCTAAGACAGGTGGGATTTGGGCATTGCAGTCAGCCAACCCAAACTAATCATCAGGCCTCATACTTGTGAGAGATTGTGAAAGGAAAAAGAAAATGTAGATGGTGCATGAATGGAAAGTTTCCTTTGTCCTCTATATAAACTCACAACACACACACACACACACACACACACACACACACACACACACACACACGCCAGAAGCATGAAGCAAAGACAACTGACTGGCAATGATATGAACTTCTGAAACTTCAAAGCCCACCCCAGACATATCTGTTCCAACAAGGCTACACCTCTTAATTCTTCCCAAACAGTTCCACTGGCTGGGGACCAAGTATTTAAACATAGGAGCCTAAGGAAGCTACTCTCATCCAAACTACCACAGCTAGTTTTGCTCTATAGATATGACCTCGAAAAAAGCAAAAAGACTTTAGCGTATTCTTTCTATTTCTTTCATCTTTAGCTCTTGGGTTTATTATAGGTATATTAAGTTCACACAGTTCCCTATTTATAGGTTGTTATGAAGTCTGGCTGTCAGTAATCAATAAATCAGGGCTCAAAAGTTTCTGGGGAAAAAAAGGTCTCTTTTATGGATGTTAAAATCCAAGCTTTTTATAAAGAGTAATTAAGGCAATGGTTTCTGAATCAGAGGGAAAGTTAAGATTCTATCAGCTAAAATAATTCCTCAAAATAATTAAATGCTGTTCTTTAGAGAGGCAGGTAAACCACATGGAACCTAAGTGGGAAATGGAATATAGACAATGTAGAGATTTAAAACTCCTAATAAAAGCTATTTGACATTATTATTACTAGTAACATTAGACCAAAAGCTTACCTTTTAAAAGTATTCATTTATTAGTGTGTGTGTGTGTGTGTGTGTGTGTGTGTGTGTGTGTGTGTGTGAGAGAGAGAGAGAGAGAGAGAGAGAGAGAGAGAGAGAGAGAGAGAGAGAGGGAAGACATGTGTATGTGGGTACCTACAGATGCCATAGGAAAGCATCAGATTCCCTGGAGCTGGAGTTACAGGCAGTTGTCCCCCTCTCCAGTATGGGTGCTGGTAACTGAAGTCAGTTTCTCTAAAAGGGCAGTAAATGCTCTCTAACTATTTTTTTCTTGGTTTCTCAAGACAGGTTTTCTCTTTGTAACAGCTCTAGCTGTCCTGAAACTAACTTTGTAGACTAGGCTGGCCCTAAACTCACAGAGATCTGCCTACCTCTGCCTCTCAAGTGCTGGGATTAAAAGCATGTGCCACCACTGTCTGGCATGCTCTTTAACTATTGAGCCATCTTCCCTACCCATAACTACGGCTTTTCATTCATCAAAATGATGATGTGAAGGCCCGTCATGGTAGCATAGGCCTATAGTCCCACTACTCAAGATGCAGAGGTAGGGAATTGTTGCAAGTTTGAAGTTAAGTGTGGTATACATCAAGAGCTGTAGGCCAGCAAAGACTACATTGTAACAAAATAAAGGTACCATTAATATGTACATACGTAATATCCTTCAACTGAGAAAATCAGTTCACTTAACAAACACTGAGAACATAGTATGTTATTAGTATCTGGGAATCCATAAACATAATTAGGACATTCTACAAATATGATGGTGATAAGTGCAATGAAGAAGTTAAAGAGGCAGCAGATAGGAAGCCAAAATTTTGTTTATTTGCTTGTTTATGGTTTGTTTGTATTGGAGCATATGGTTAAAGAAGTTCATACTGCCCTACTCCTCATACTGGGTTGCCTTGCCCAGCCTTAATACATGGGGAGGTGCTTAGTCTTACTGCAACTTGATATGCCTGTGTTGTTGATACTCATGGGAGACCTGCCCTTTAGTAAACATAAATGGTGAAGGAGTGGATTGGGTGCTGGGAACAGAGTTGGGTGGGGAGAGACTAAGAGGAGAGGAGGGAGGGGAGACTGCGGCTAGGAGGTAAAATTAATTAGCTAAGTATTTAATTCAAAAAAGGTCATACTGTTAAACTGGCACTGTCTTGAAGATAGAAACATTTCAGATAGACATAAAAGCAAGTTCTAAGTTCCTGAGGTTTAGGATTGAGAACAACTTACAAGTTTGGGCATACATAGCAGAAAGCAACTATGGAGGCAGAGGCAGAGTGAAGCACACATACGGTGACTTTCATGAACAAAGGCTATTTATAGAGGCATGGGTGGTATTATTCTGCTTGAGACACAATATCCCCAGTAAATATTTCCAAAACCAATGTTTTCTGTAATTGTCATGGGCACTGGATACCTTAGGCAGATACAGGAGCTACTGAGCTTTGTTTGCTTCCTGTTCTGTAGGTAAAGTATCACCTACAAACAAAATTAGAAAATATTTAAAACTGATATGAAGAAGAATGAATCAGTCAGGAGATCATTAGCTTAAGAGATACATAGACCTTTGAGTCCTAAACCTACCACTTACTACGTGTGAAACTTCTTTAATCTCTATATCCCAGTCTCTGCCTCAATAAGGTGGTTGGTTATCAAAGTAGTTTCCTTATAGAGCCCAGATGATTACACTAGATGTTAAACATGAAATATTGAGCAAAGTCTCTGACACACGCTTGATAAATAAGATAAACAGGAGTTCCTCTTTACTCTTAGCACATGCCCGATACTTGAAAGTAGAAACAAACACGTGACATCGTTATATTTGTTTCATATGACAGTACTTGAGGATGAGGGCAGAGTTGCAGTACATAGCTAACACTGAAAATCCTCAAGGCAGGAGAAAAATCAAGCAAGGTCAGGAGAAAATGGTTTTGCTTTAAAACTTATTCAATGTCAAGAATATCAATATGAAAGAGAAATGTTGGCATGGTATTGATGATTATGCGATTATGCTGAGGGTCTCACATGCACTGAGCAATTACTGTACTATGCAGCTTAATATCCTGCTTCAACCACCTGATCTCAATAAAAACTATTGTTTTCCTTACAAGGCTTGACTATGAGGCAAAGAATAAACATCGGTCCCATTTGGAAAGGCTCAGGAATAGTATCAATGAAGTAACTGGTAAGTAATTACCTCCCCGGGAATGTTAGGAACTATTTGGCAATGTCACATCCATTAAGTTGAATTACATGAATTTGCTGATATTTTATTGTTTTTTAGCTGTAAAAACTATAATTTCACCTGATTCAACCAAATATACCATTGATGAAATTTTAAATTGTTAAAGGACTTTATTTAGTTTTTTTGTTGATTGTTTATTTTCTTCCCTTAAATAATGAATCAGGGTATGCTTAGAAATTACTTGTTCCATCCTCCACAGAAAAGGGGCATAAGTAGCTTTGATTTAGTAAAAAAAAAAAAAAAAGAAAAAAGAAAGAAAGAAAGAAAGAAAAGAATCAGTACTATGTGATTGTCAGACTATAATGTCATATTATTACATATTATTAGTCTCTTCTGCATTTCATATTTATGGTGGCTTGTGACTAAGTGTAAGCTTGTCTTTTAATCTTCCCCTTGTTCTTATTGGAGCCAGAAAATTTTGATAGGTCTGTAATTTAGGCAAAATGCTGTGCAGAGACTAAAGAACAGCAGGAAAATTTGGCATCGTTCTGTTTGTTCACTTGCTAGAGAAAAAGTGTCAAAAGGCAGTTTTCTTCTTTGCTCAGAAAAAGGAGGGAGGGAGATGTTGACTGTTAATGAAGAGTAAATTGCCACAACTATGGCTTAAATATGAGCTGAATGTTAAAGTGGAGGTTGGCATGGAAGAGGAAACACAGTATTTGATGGCTAAATATTATATCATTTGAATTATAGAAAGTGAAGATCTCTTCTAGGGCCTTTAGAAAGTATCTAATCTAAGGCTGTTTTATAGAGGACAAAATAGAGGTCCAGAGAAGGAAATCAACTTTCCTAATATCAAATAACTAATAACTATACATTCTCAAAATGATACATGTCTTACCTTGAGTGCAGACTGAGCTCTATTAAGGAAAACAAATACAAGGTCAATTGACCATTCTTAAGTAATTTTTATGGTGCTGCCATGGAACTAAGTTCTTGTGTATGTTAGGCAAGTACTCTACACTAAGACATATTTCCAGCCCCTTATTCTTGTTTCTTGATATAGCAATTTTATTATAGACTGGTTTTTTGTAATTTGCATGAATCATTCATAATCAGATACAGGGAACTTGAAATCCTCACTGGGCTATTACTTATTTTCAACCTGGATAAAATAAAAAATTGGACCATTCCAAGGATTGAAAGCAATGAAAAATAGGGACAAATAAACACTCTACTGCTGATGGGGATCAAATCTTGTATAACCATTCTAGAGAGCAGCCTGGCATGAAATAATTTCATGAAGAAAACACATATCCTACGGCCCAGCAAATCTCTTCTTAGTATATATTCCAAAGACATATGCACTTGGTTGCATATGGGGTATATACAGATATACTCCCAGCATCTCTGCCTGGGGTTGGTGATTTTTAACCCTCAAACGGTGGATGGGTAAAATCCCATGGATACACAATACACTATTTCCCAGTTGTATGGAGGTAAATGTATGCAAAAAGTAAGGTGGTTCTTGTATATATAGTATTAGTAAGAAAAAACTAAAAACAAAATCTGTAGTAAATACCATTTCCATAATTGAAAGTGAAACTAGGGATCTGAGGGTACCCAAGGAAGACAAAGAAGACAGAGCCTCCTGTACTTAAAGATCAGGAGTTTGGGCAGATATCTAGCACACATGGAAGAGAAAAACAGCTTAAGAAGGCCTAAAAATAAATAGGAGAGTGAGAAAGATGGAGAGGTGGTGGGATAGGTTTCTTGAGACAACTTCAATAGACACATTTATGAAGAAACAAAGACAACACCATGAGACTCCTGTTAGGGAAGAGATGTGGTAGTAGTGTCAAGTTAGCAGCTGATTTTCCCATTCAGAATCTATCTAGTGGCGACACATAACACAATTTCCAACAGACTCAGCCTGTTAGTTTTCCAGAAAATAGGTTTAAAAGCCTAATCTAATCTTCCTGACTTTCTTCCTTTGGACCAATTAGTACTAGGTATGTAGAGAACAAAATTAGTATCTATACAATGACCACAACAGAACTTTCTCAGAGCATTGTTCTGTGAGTTAGGTGCTGTGTAAATAAACCAGTAGAACAGTCTCCAATTTCATACAGAAAGTAGAGTGCTTCATATATGGGCAGAATTTCAAATTTGCTGGCTTGCATTTGTAAATTTTTTTGTCTTCTAAATATGAAAGTTCAACTGTTTCTCTTCTCTGTCACTTTCTCATAGAGCATCAAGTTTAATGACTCTGTTATCTGACTGACTTTTGCTCATTCTTATGCACCTATTGGTGAAATTGTTAAGGCCACTCCATGTAGTTAAAAGGGAGGTTTATTTTATGGGGTAACTTACAAATGAATGATAGGTTGTAGGGTCTGGCAAAGGTATATCGCAGTCCGGCAGTGTTCTCTGGAGAACTCTGCTCAGTCTACCTCCAGCGTCCAGGGTCCCAGAACCAAGAGAGACCTCTCCTCTCCATCCTGGGTCTTCAGCGTCCTCCCTCAGCCCCGCCTTGTAGGTGTGACCATTACCGAAGCCTCAATAGGTGTTGGAACTTCCAGGCCAAAGCTGGGATGGCTACCCTTATCACTCCATCCTTTCATCCATACTTGCCAAAACAGTATCTCATGAAAGCACTGTAACTTTGGGCTCTTTGTAACATCCTAGCATCCTTTTACATTTACCCTCTCATCTAAGGAGATACAGAGACAGAAATACAGAAACAGAGACAGAATTTCAACCCAATCATGTATCATGTTTGGGACAAACCATAACTTCATCCTTTGACAGCTGAATAACATTAGGCAAGAGATTTCATTTCTGTAAATCCCAGTTGCCTCATGTGCAGGAAAGAAATAAGGGCATTCATCTCACAGGATGCTGTGACAATGGAAAAAGATCGCGCATAGATAATGAAGCACTGCAGCAGAGAATTCTAATATGTCCAGCAATAACAGTTCATTTTATTATTTCTTTCAACCACTGCAGCTTTAGAAATCTGTACTTGGGACATTTCACACTACAGTATACCATGGAACTATTCCTTTCTTAAAAAGCATAGATAGCTTCCAGTTAGAATAATCTATAAATCAGTATTATATCTGAATTGCTAAACTTCTACCCAAAGATAATTTAAAAAGGTAATCTTGGTCTGGATAACAATATTTTGAATAATTTCTAATAAGTTTAATTACTCCAAGTCTAGAAAATCTGTCAAATGTTATGTATTTGCAATCTATCTTCCAATCAACTCCAACTCTAACTCTAACTCAACACACACTTCAACTCCCTGACAAAGGTCAGGAGATCTAGAGTATAGTGGCAATTCTGTGTCTTGAGGTACAATTTATAGAAACAGACATATAAAATACAGAGTTGATCTAAGAAAATGGGTGGGAAAAGAAAAAGTCAAGAGAGTCTTGGCATTACTTATTTGTGAGGAACCTTTGAAGAGTAGAGTTGAAATGAGCCCAAACCAGGAAGCACCTGTCATATGTTCCTGTACTGACTTCCTTCAGTGGTCTACTATGATGTGGAAATATAGGCCAAATAAATCCTTTCCTCCCCAAGTTGCTTTGGTCATGGTGTTTCATTTCAGCAATAGTGACCTTGACTAAGACATTATATCATTCCCTCTTCCCTCTCCTTCCTCCAAGCCCTTCCTGTAACTGTCATATCGTCATTCAAATCCATGGCCTGTTTTCCTGACCATTTTGTATTAGGCAATTGGTAACTAAGGAAAGCAGAGACCAGGAGAAACAGCCTTCCTGAGGATAGTGCAGTGAAGATTTTAACTACTGTCCAATCAGTTTCAACATATGACTGGTGTTCCTTTGAGCTCAACACAGTGTTTTATTCATATTATGTTGCAATACCTTTTATACCAGCTCAAATTATTTTAGAAATTTGCTCTCTCATTCCCTAAAGAAATAAAAAGTGTTTTAAATGCAAAATCTTTCCAAAGTTGCCCCAGGAGTCCTAAGGTACTTTCTCCAAAATATATTAATTTCTTCTGTACTTGAGAGTCAAGCTCTGTTCCTTATTAGGAAAAATATGCATCACTTCCATTCTGAATCTCAGATTATTAATGACAAGCTGTCATTTATCTGTTAGTGCTTTTCAGATATCATCTCATTTAGTTCTTATAATAACTCTTATACATGGGAATTACCATCTTCATTTTATAGGTAAAGAAACACATCCAGAAGACTGAAATGACTTTTCCAAGGCCACTCAGCAGAATCACAATTCAACCCCAAATTGATCCAAGGGTATTACTTCCAACTACTGCTAATTGCTTCCTTGAGAGAAGCTAACAGTAGCATTATTACTGTGCTGGTTAGTTTTATGTCTACTTGACACAAACTAGAGTCATCAAAGAGGTGAAAACATCAACTGAGAAGATGCCTCCATAAGGTCAAACTGTAGGCAACCTTGTAGGACTTTTTCCTATATAGTGACCCATAGGGGAGTGCATAGTCTATTGTGGTAGTACTACCTATAGAAGTGGTCTTGGTTCCATAAGAGAGAAGACTATGGAAGCAGGTAGTCTAACCTCAGATCTTCACAACTCATTTCTTTTATCCAAATCCAATCCCCTAGTCTCATCCCCAGCTCCGTATCAGGTCACCTGCTGCAGCCTCCCCCTCCTATCTGGCATACATCCCCAGCGGATCATTGCATATCTCCTCCAACCTTCCCCTATACTCATCTTGTTGTTCTAGCTCCCAACTCCAATAAGCATTCCTTGGGAGCCCTCCAGCCTAATCTGCTAGAGAAGCAAGTAATCCAAGGAAGCATGTAGGCAAGCTTCAAGTCTTCATTTTACCTCGTCTCATACAAATCTAATCTACCAGTCTCATCCTCACCACTGTAGCAGACTATCTGTTATGGCCTCTCCTTACTCTCTGACCTCATTCCCAGAGGACTAAGCAGATCCTGGTGAAACACCCTGCTTTCTTCCCATCTGTGGGACCCCTCAGCTCTCCAAGCTCATCCCCATTTCTAAGTGAAAGCCCTCAATACCTAAAAACACACTTTACTGGGAATGCCCAGTGTTCACACCTAACAAGATCCCAAAAAAAACTCCCTACCACACAACACACAGTCACTACACTCCCCGAAGAACCATAGAGGGCAATAGAAAACAAGGAACAAAACATACACCCAACAAAAACAGGACCATATATCAGCACCTAGAATTACAGTCTTCCCAAACCCAGATGCCTAGACACTAGTTTGAAAATGCAATTAATAACAGCTAGGAAAAATATTTCCATAGAGCCCGGCAACCCTAGAACTGTAACATAGCTGAAACACAAGACAAAGCCCTCAAAAGAGCTTTTATGAATATGATAGAAGTCCTTAAAAAGGAAATAAGAAATCACTTAAACAAAGCAATGAAAATACAAATAGTGGAAGGAATTGAATAAAACAGTTCAAGACATTAAAGTGGAAATAGAATCAATGAAGAAAAACCAAACTGAGGGAAATCTGGAAATGAAAAATTTAGGCATTCTAGCAGGAACCTCAGAGGAAAGCTTCAATAGAATACAAGAGAGAAGAGAGAATCTCAGGCATTGAAGACATGATAGAAGAAATGGATACCTTGGTTAAAGAAAATGTTAAATCTAAAAAAATATCCTGGCATAGAACATACAGGAAACCCAGGACATTACCAAAAGACCAAATCTAAGAATTATGGGAATAGTGGAAAGAAAAGAAACCCAGATCAAAGGTACAGAAAATATTTTCTACAAAATCTCGGATGGAAATTTTTTATAAGCTAAACAAAGAGATACCTATAAAGGTATAAGAAGCAGAATACACCAAATAGAACAGAACAGAAAACAAGTTCCCCATAGCACATAATAATCAAAACGCTGGGGGATGTCTTTCTCTATGCTGTGAATATTTGTTGTTCCCATTGATTAATAAATAAGCTGCTTTGGCCTATGGCAAGGAAGCTGAGGGGCAGGTAGGAAATCAAAGGAGAGAGACAAGAAAGAGAAAGAAAGAGTCCAGAGAGACACCAGCTTCCAGGAGAAGCAAGATGTGAACATACTAGTAAGCCATGTACACATGGCAACATATAGATAAATAGAAATGGGTTAAGTTATAAGAGATAGATAGCAAGAAGCCTGCCTTAGGCCACACAGTTTGGAAATAATATAAGTCTCTGTATATTTACTTGGGCCCAAGCAACTGTGAGACCATGGGTGAGAGAGATTTGTCTGGACTATAGGGGCCAGGTGGGACCTGAGAAACACTAAATGTAGACAATAAACAAAGAATATTAAAAGCTGCAAGGGAAAAAGACCAAGTAACATATAAAGGCAGACCTATTAGAATAATATCTGATTTCTCAATGGAGACTCTAAAAGCCAGAAGGGCCTGGACAGATGTTCTACAGATTCTAAGAGATTACAGATGCCAGCCAAGACTACTATACTCAGAAAAACTTTCAATCACAATAGATAGAGAAAATAAAATATCCCAGGATAAAAACCTAATTTAATGCCAGGCAGTAGTGGTGCATGCCTTTAATCCCAGCACTTGAGAGGCAGAGGCAGGCAGATCTCTGTGAGTTTGAGCCCAGCCTGGTCTATAGAATGAGTTCCAGGAAAGGCACAAAACTACACAAATAAACACTGTCTCAAAAAACAAAACAAGCAGGAAGGCTCCCCTTTTCCAAGACTGCAGGCAGACCCTGCAGTCTCCACACCCTGCCCCCACACACATTTGCCCGAGACCCCAGCCACTTCCTGAGACTCAGAGACCAACCCCCAGCTCCCATCCACTCTGGAACTCCCATCTGGACCAGAGCTTCCATACTGTCCCATAACTCCCATTTAGACAAGAAGAGCTACCATCTGGACAACATAAGGAGTCCAGCCCGCCGGCTCCTATCCAGCCAGCACTCTCATCTGGACCAGAGCTCCCATCCAGCCCAGAGCTTCCATCTGGACCAGAGAGAGGCTCCCTAAATCTGTCAGCTCTGACTAGACCAAGTACACTTATAAGAACAATAACAAACCCACAAGGAGATGGGCAGAAGCCAAGGCAGAAGTACACACAACAAAATAAAGAGCAATGAAGCATCACCAGAACCTAGCCCTTCTCCAACAGCTAGACCTGAACATCACGGAATGGAAGAAGAAGAAGAAAACAACCTTATAAGTAACATCATGAAGAGCCTAGAGGCTTATAAAGAAGAAATCAAAAATAAAGTGGAGGAACAGACAAACAAAAAATGGGAAGAACGTTATAAAATCTAGAGGAAAGGACAATTAAAGCAGAAGAAAACAATAAGTCCTTGAAAGAAAATCACGAAAAAGCAAGGGAAACGGTCCAAGACCTGAAGAGGGAAATAGAAAAAATGAAGAAGACACTATCAGAAGGAATGCTGGAAATGGAAAATCTGAGTAAACAAACAGGAACTTCAGAGGCAAGTATAACCAACAGAATGCAAGAGATGGAAGAGAGGATCTCTGGTGTTGAAGATACAGTAGAAGAAATAGATTCATCAGTCAAAGAAAACACTAAAACCAACAAATTCATGACCCAAATTGTGCAAGAAATTTGGGACACCATGAAAAGAGCAAACCTACAAATAATAGGGATAGAGGAAGGAGACGAATACCAACTCAAAGGCACAGAAAATATATTTAACAAGATCGTAGAAGAAAACTTTCCCACCTTAAAGAACAAAATGCCTATGAAGATATAAGAAACCTATAGAACACCAAACAGACTAGAACCCCAAAAAAGTCCCCTCGCCACATAATAATTAAACAACTAAACATACAGAATAAAGAAAGAATATTAAGTGCAGCAAGGAAAAAGGCCAAGTGACTTATAAAGGCAAACTCATCAGAATAACACTCAATTTCTCAATGGAGACTTTGAAAGCCAGAGGGACCAGGACAGATATAATGCAGATACTAAGAGACCATGGATGCCAGCCTAGACTAATATACCCAGCAAAACTTTCAATCATCATAGATGGAGTGAACAAGACCTTCCAAGACAAAACCAGATTTAAACAAAACTTATCCACAAGTCCAGACCTACAGAAAGCACTAGAAGGAAAATTCCAACCTAAGGAAGGCAGATACACCCATGAAAACACAGGCAATAGATAACACCACAACAGTAAACCCCCAAAGAAGAGAAGAACACACACACTACCACCAAAAAAGAAAAATAATAACAGGAACGAACAATCACTGGTCATTAATCTCCCTTAATATCAATGGACTTAATTCACCTATGAAAAGACACAGACTAGCCAGGCAGTGGTGGCACACGCCTTTAATACCAGCACTCGGGAGGGAGAGACAGGCAGATCTCCATGAGTTTGAGGCCAACCTGCCACATGAGCTCCAGAAAAGGCGCAAAGCTACACAGCGGAACCCTGTCTAGAAAAAACAAACAAACAAAAAAAAAACCAGACTAACACAATGGATACGAAAACAGGACCCATCTTTCTGCTGCATACAAGAAACACACCTCAATTTCAAAGACAGATACCTCCTAAGAATAAAAGGCTAGGAAAAGACTTTCCAATCAAATGGTCTTAAGAAGCAAGCTGGTGTAGCCATCCTAATATCCAGCAAAATAAACTTCAAACTAAAATCAATCAAAAGAGATGATGAAGGACATTACATACTCATCAGAGGAAAGATCCACCAAGATGAAGTCTCAATTCTCAACATTTATGCCCCAAACACAAGGGCACCCACATATGTAAAAGAAACATTACTGAAGCTTAAATTACATATAAAACCCCACACATTAATAGTGGGAGATTTCAACACCCCACTTTCACCTCTGGACAGATCGGCCAAATTGAAACTTAACAGACACATAATGGTCTTAACTGATGTTATGGCTCAAATGGACTTAATCTATATCTACAGAACATTCCACCTGAACAAAAAAGAATATACCTTCTTCTCAGCACCCCATGGATCCTTCTCTAAAATCGACCACATATCAACAACAGAAAAAACTACAGAAATCCTACAATCTCATGGAAACTGAATAATGCTCAACTAAATCACCAATGGGTTAAGGAAGAAATAAAGAAAGAAATTAAAGACTTCCTAGAGATCATTGAAAATGAATACACCACATACCCAAACTCATGGGACACTATGAAAGCAGTGCTAAGAGGGAAATTCATAGCACTGAATGCCCATATAAAGAAGCTGGAGAAATCTCACACTAGTGACTTGACAGCACACCTGAAAGCCCTTGAACAGGAAGAAGCAAAGTCTCCCAGGAGGAACAGACACCAGGAAATTATCAAATTGAGAGCTGAAATCAATAAAATAGAAATAAAGAGAACAATACAAAGGATTAATGAAACAAAGAGTTGGTTCTTTGAGAAGATCAACAAGATAGACAAGCCCTTATCCAAACTAACCAAAAGACAGAAAGAGAGCATCCAAATTAACAAAATCACAAATGAAAAGGGGGGCATAACAACAGACAATGAGGAAATCCAGAGAATCATCAGGTCATATTTCAAAAATCTCTACTCTACAAAACTGGAAAATCTAAAGGAAATGGATAATTTTCTGGATAGGTAACACATACCTAAGTTTAATCAAGACCAGAAAAACCATGTAAACAGTCCAATAACCCCTAAGGAAATAGAATCAGTCATTAAAAGTCTCCCAACCAAAAAAGGCCCATGACCAGATGGTTTCACTGCAGAATTCTACCAGATCTTCAAAGAAGGCTTAATACCAATACTCTTTAAATTGTTCCACACAATAGAAGCAGAAGGTATATTACCAAACTCCTTCTATGAGGCTACAATTACCCTGATTCCTAAACTGAACAAAGATGCAACAAACAAAGAGAACTACAGACCGATCTCCCTCATGAACTTTGATGCAAAAATACTCAATAAAATACTGGGAAACAGACTCCAAGAACACACCAAAACAATTATCCACCATGATCAAGTAGGCTTTATCCCAGGGATGCAAGGGTGGTTCAACATACGAAAGTCCGTCAATGTAATACACCATATAAAAAAACTCAAAGAAAAAAACCACATAATCATCTCACTAGAGGCAGAAAAGGCATTTGACAAAATCCAACACCCCTTCATGATAATAGTCTTGGATTGATCAGGCATATAGGGATCATACCTAAACATAATAAAGGCAATCTACAGCAGGCCAACAGCCAACATAAAATTAAATGGAGAGACACTCAAAGCAATACCACTAAAATCAGGAAGAAGGCAAGGCTGTCCCCTCTCCCCACACTTATTCAATATAGTATTGAAGTTCTAGCCAGAGCTATCAGACAACATAAGGAGATTAAGGGGATACAAATTTGAAAGGAAGAAGTCAAGCTTTCCCTATTTGCAGATGACATGATAGTATACATGAGTGACCCGAAAAATTCAACCAATGACCTGATACAGCAATAAAAACCTTCAGCAACATAGCAGGATACAAGATCAATTCAAAATATTCAGTAGCCCTCCTATATACAATAGACAAACATGCTGAGAATGAAATCAGAGATACATCACCATTTACAATAGCCACAAATGATATAAAATACCTTGGGGTTACTGTAACTAAGCATGTGAAGGACCTATATGACAAGAACTTTAAGTCCCTGAAAAAAGAAATTGAAGAATATGTCAGTAAATGGAAAGAGCTCCCATGCTCATGGATAGGCAGGATTAACATAGTAAAAATGGCAATCTTACCAAAAGCAATCTACAGAGTCAACACAATCCCCAACAAATTACCAACACAATTCTTCATAGATCTGGAAATAATAATACTCAACTTCATATGGAAAAACAAAAAACCCAGGATAGCCAAAAGAATCCTGTACAATAAAACAACCTCTGCAGGCATCATGATCCCTGACCTCAAGCTCTACTATAGAGCTACCATAATAAAAACAGCTTGGTACTGGCATAAAAACTGACATGTGGACCAATGGAATATACTTGAAGACCCTGACATTAACCCGCACACCTATGCACATATAATTTTTGACAAAGAAGCCAAAAATGTACAATGGAAAAAAGAAAGCATCTTCAACAAATGGTGCTGGCATAACTGGATGTCAATGTATAGGAGACTGCAAATAGACCCATATCTGTCACCATGCACAAAACTTAAGTCCAAGTAGATCAAAGACGTCGCATAAAGCCAGTTACTCTGAACCTGATAGAAGAGAAAATAGGAAGTATCCTTGAACACATTGGCACCAGAGATCACTTTCTAAATATAACAACAGTAGCACAGACACTGAAAGAACAATCAATCAATGGGACCTGTTGAAACTGAGAAACTTTTGTAGAACAAAGGACATGGTCAACAAGACAAAGCAACAGCCTACAGAATGGGAAAAGGTCTTCACCAAGCCCACATCTGACAGAGGGCTGGTATACAGAATATATAAAGAGCTCAAGAAATTAGACATCAAAATGCCCAACAGTCCAATTAAGAAATGGGCTGTAGATCTAAACAGAGAATTCTCAGCAGGGGAAGTTCAAATGGCTGAAAGACATTTAAGGAATTGCTCAACATCCCTAATTATCCGGGAAATGCAAATCAAAACGACTCTGAGATACCACCTTATACCTGTCAGGATGGCTATGATCAAAAACACAGAAGACAGCTTATGCTGGAGAGGATGTGGAGCAAGGGGAACTCTCCTCCACAGCTGGTAGGAATGCTAGCTTGTACAGCCATTTTGGAAATCAATATGGTGCTTCCTTAGAAAATTGGGAATCCATCTCCCCCAAGACCCAGCTGTAGCACTCTTGGGCATATACCCAACGAATGTTAAATCATACCACAAGGGCATTTGCTCAGCTGTGTTCATATCAGCATTGTTTGTAATAGCCAGAACCTGGAAACAGCCTAGATGCCCTTCAACTGAAGAATGGATAAAGAAAATATGGTACATATACACAATGGGGTACTACTCAGCAGAGAAAAACAATGACACCATGAGGTTTGCTGGCAAATGGATGGATCTAGAAAAAATCATCCTGAGTGAGGTAACCCAGACTCAGAAGGACAAACATGGTATGTACTCACTCATTGGAGGATGCTAGATGTAAAACAAAAATTACTAGATTGCTACACAACTCCAGGGAGGCTATCTAGAAAACAGGACCCTAGGAAAGACACAGGGATCGCCCAATGACAGAAAAATGGATGAGATCTACATGAACAACCTGGATGACAGTGGGAGTAATGAAGGGTAAGGTTTGAGGGAAAGAAAGCTTAGGGGAGCAGGAGATCCCAGCTGGATCAAGAACAGAAAGGGAGATCAAGGATTAACAGACCATGATAAATGAAGACCACATGAGAACAGGAATAGGCAGAGTGCTGGAGAGGTCCCCAGAAATCCACAATGATACATCCTCTGTAGACTGCTGGCAATGGTTGAGAGAAAGCCTGATCTGACCTAGTCTGGTGATCAGATGGCCAAACACCCTAACAGTGGAGCTGGAACTCTCATCCAATAACTGATGGAAGTGGATGCAGAGATCCTCAGCAAGGCCTCAGGTGGAGCTCCAGGTGTCCAATTGTTGTGAAAGAGGAGGGACTGTAAGAGCATGAATTGTTGAGACCAAGATTGGAGAGGCACAGGGACAAATAGGGAAACGAATGGAGGCACATGAATTATGAACCAAAGGCTGTGGAGCCCCAGCTGGATCAGGCCCTCTGGATAATTGAGACAATTGAATAGCTTCAACTGTTTGGGAGGCATCCAGGCTGTGGGCCTGGGACCTGTTCTTAGTGCATGAGCTGGCTGTTTGGAACCTTGGGCTTATACAGGGACACTTTGCTCAGCCTGGAAGGAGGGGACTGGACCTGCCTGTACTGAATCCACCAGGTTTAAATGAATTCCTAGGGGAGTCTTGGCCCTGGAGGAGATGGGAATGGAGTGGAGGGGATGGGTGGAAGGTGGGGGTGGAGGCAGGAGGGGGGAGCACAGGGGAACCCATGGCTGATGTGTAAAATTAAAAGACAAATATAATAATAATAATAATAATAATAATAATAAAAGAAAAGACAAAACCAACCAACCAAACAAACATAAAACCTAATTTAAGCACTATCTATCTACAAGTACGCCAGGTCTTAAAGAAACTCAGGACAAAATGGCTGACTAAGGTGCCTATCAGCATAGGAAAGTGCAAACTGGCCTTTAAGCTCACTCAGTACCTGTACTTCTCACCCTGCCCTTACCCTATGCCTCTCTAGCCCAGGCTTTGTCTCCCTTCCTGCAGCATCTTATTCCTGTATAACCCTGTCATCCTGGCCATGTGTTCTCTTGGCTCTGCTCTTGGTTCTCTCTCTCTCTCTCTCTCTCTCTCTCTCTCTCTCTCTCTCTCTCTCTCCTTTTGACTCTCTCTATCCTCGCTCTTCCTCACTCTCCCGCTCCTCTTATCGCTTGGTTCAGTTTGCTGGCCATGTTCAGTCTACCATTTTTGCTCCCTTCTCTGAACTCTTCCTGGGTTTCAGCAACAAATGTGAGGGGCACAGAAAAGAAAGAAAAATAGCTGCTCTACAGGTGAAAAGAGAATACTTAATTGCAAAATCCCAAATCTGTCTCTCAGAAAAGCAGAGGATCTCCAGGGTTATAAGGGAATGGGTATCTGAGAGGAAGGGAGCCTGTGAGCTGGGGTGGGGAATGTTGAAATATATAACAAGTACTTGTGAGTAGCGATTGAAGGGCCTAAAGGCTACCATAGACCTTGATATATTGGTAAGCGCCACAGGCATATGTTAATGGAAGTGCCATATGTACCTTTTGCCAGAGATAAAGAGAATGACTTCTTTTAGCAAGTGAAAACTAGATTCTCAAGTCTCTGAGGGAGTGATGACTTTTGTATAAATGCCAGACTTTGGGAAAGATAATTTCTTGGGACCTGACAAAATGCAGCCCTATAGAAGGCATTAGAAGTAAAAATTCAGCTTAATGAAGTTATCCAGACACAAGAAAACACAAGGAATAAATAATCCCAGACATGCAAATCAAAAGAGGGAAAACACATACATACACCACCACCACCACCACCACCACCATCACCACAGCCATTACTACCACCAATGACAACACCAATAGACTAACAAGATTCAACAAGCACTGCTTATTGATAACTGTCAACATCAATGGTCTCAATTCCCCAAACCACAGAACAGAAGGGATGCAAAAATAGGATCTAAACAGAGAAATGATGGGTCTAAATTACATCATAAACCAAATGGACCTAATATATTTACAGAACATTTCACCCAAACACAAAAGAATATACATTCTTCTCAGTGGCTCATGGAACTTTCTTGAAAATGACCTCATACTCAGACACAAAGCAGGTCTCAACAGATACAAGAAAATTAAAATAAAATCTCATGTCCCATCTGGCCACCATTAATTAATGCTGAATATCAATAAGAGAAAGCTTACAAACTCATGAAAACTGAACAACTCACTACTGAATGAAACATGGATCAAGATATATATCCACCCTCATGGTGCCCTCACAATGTATTAAGAGACTCAAAAGAACCACCAACAGATTGCAAGCCCAGCGCCATTTAGAGATATTTGGCAACAGTTAACTCTGCAGCTCTCACATAATTGAGCCTATATGATAATGAGTATTCATAGATAGATGGGGTAATTCCTGGGGGGCGCTCACCAACCTAAGACAGAGTGCCTGTGTGGTCTGGACAGGTGTCTCCATGACAGGTAATGTGACCTGCTGACTGCCCACACAACTTAAGTCAGAAGCTCATTTTTTAGTAAAAGGGGGGAACCTGTAGGGCCCTGGCCCTCATTTTGGGTAACTGTTGTCTTGCTTGCTGACCTTGATCTTGATACCCTCCCTATGCTAATTCCCTATAAGATTCCACCTTCCTGAATGCTTAAGGGAAGTTCCTTGTCTGTGTATCATACACATTGGGTGTTAACAGCTTAGCTGCAAGATTGTAAAACACTGGAAGCAAACTTCTGCCCTCCAGGGTTCTCCCATTGTGCTGTAAGCCTGAATTTAAGACCTCCTCCCTCCTTCAATAAACGGCATTCAGCATTCAAAAAAAAAAAAAAAAGGAAAGAAAGAAATTGAAGACGATGTTCTAAAACAGGAAGTGGTGATGGTGTCATGGGCCTATGAGGATGCTGGACTAAAGTCTATCAAATTGTGCAAACAGGAAAATTGCATACTATGTGAATTATCTGTCAATAAAGATCTTATAAAAAAGATTTATGTACAATAAAATTCACACTTTTTAGTGAAAAAAAAAGAGAACCACCAACAGAATGTGCCCCTAACTCATTCTCACCCTCTCTGTCCATTTATCCCTCTCCCCGCTTCCTCCCACTCCCTCTCATCTATCCTATTCCTGGTTCTGTTTTCCCCTGGTCTTTCCTCCCTCTTTCTTCTCTGTCAAAGGGAAAAGGTTTCCATCTCCAAGCCATGAAGAAAGCACTCTCCAGAGAACCACACAATCCAGCACCTTGATCATGGACTTCCTAGCTTCCATAACTGTCCATTCCCTGTTGTCCATGTCACACAGCCTATAGTATTTTGTTATGGTCACCCATATTTGGTAATAGCAAAGCTTGCATCAGTACATAAATGATGATTTAATTGTCTAAAATTACACCATCTCTTTCCCCAAATTATTGAACAAATATTGGCAATCCCAAAGGAAAGGCCTTATTTCACCTTATTTTTCAGTGTCCCTCACTTCTGGAGTCAAGATGAGAAGCACAGGCACAGACATCCCCTATTTCCATACTTTATACAGTCTAGGAGCACTTATGTTTGAACAAAAAACAACGTGCTAATTTGAAGGGCACTGGATAGCATTAGTAAGATTAATTTTGGAATCATCTAAAACCCTTGTTTTTGCTTAATATGTGTAGTGGCTTACTCCAACTAGGTCTTGAGAAATACTGCCTTTCAGGTGTCTAAAATTTACAGCACCAGACTACTGCATTGAATGAATATTCAGAATAAATCAATGAAATACAATAGCTGTCTAAAACCATTCATTGATTTGTACTATGTGCCAAGCAGTAGGCAAGTCAAAGTGCAGAACTGCTATTTATACACAGATTATAGATTATAAAGCCAAGTATTGAGACTAAGGTGGAGATCTGTCAACAGTAGCTCATTCTTCACAACCCTAACTTCTAACCCCTTCTCATCATCATGTGATTTCCTTTTTTTTCATTCAATTTTTATTACAAATGTCTATCCCATAAACAAGACGACTGTTGAAAGAAAAATTACTAGCATCTCAACATAGACTTATCTCAGCATGGTAGGTGATTTTCTTTGTTACATTTGAATTATATAGTACAGAGTTCATTTTTCATTTTGGACACAGATTTGAGCTCCGTTAGAGGTCTCTCTTTGAGACCTTCCTAATCCCACTCACTTCATTTTGGTCCTGTTCCTTTAGAAAAACAACTATAAAATCATGTTTTATGTCAAAATTATATTCTTGAAGCCACCCCACATACCACAGGAACTCTCAACCATTACTTTTATTTGTAACTAGTAGCACTGGGGAAATATTGGTCTATTGGAGAAACGATCATATAGTTACATGTAAGTCATTTAGGGGAGTTGATCTTCAGTTTCCTCATCAATTAGGTAAGGTCAACAACAATCAGTGCTAGCTGTCTTACCCAGATGGTATGACAAACAATGAGTCCCTCCTGTGAGTGAATGATAAGGAGGAGGTAGAGAAGACAGTGAAAACAAAATGATGGCAGATGGCAAGCAGTCTGTTATGTGACTTTTCCTGGGGAGTCATGAATAAACATCTGTTCATCCTAGATAAGTCACTGGTGATAGACTAAAGAAAACAATAATCCTACAGGAGCCTAACTCAGTGAACCAGTGAGATTATTGGTGTGATTTACAGGAACATGAGTGAAAAGTTTGTTATAGGAGCATGGATCAGTCAGAAGGCATGTCCCACCCAGAATGGGTGAAGACTCATAGTAGTCAGTCTTTCAGCTCCTTGAAAGACTGGCAGGCAGCTCCACCAATGAGTTTTCTCTCTGCTAGCAATCATTTACTGCTTACATAAGCTTGGTGATGGGCCTTATGAATCCTGCCTATTTCTTTGCTTTTAGAGCCTTGTAAGTTTCTACAGCTTCCTCAGCCTTATGAGCCTCCCTCCTCCCTCTAGAAGAGAGATTGTTTCAATTAGGAAGAAATCAGTATACAACACAGTCTTTGTTGATAGACAAAGAAGAGCGACACAGAAGGAATTTCATAGCAAGACTGAGGCTCTTAGCAGGATTCAAAGTCTCAATCAGTCAAGCATCGCTAAAGTGAGGCTCATAAGTAAATGAAAACTCTGGAAGCAACAAGAAAATATATTAGTAAGAGGAGTGGAAAGAAGAAATTAAATGGCAAATGGAAGAGATTAGAAAAAACTCTTGAGGATGAGCTAGAAATATAACTCCATGGTAGAGCACTTGCCTAGTACAGGTGAGTTCCTAGGTTCATTTCCTAGCAAGAACAATAACAACAATAAAAGTCTTTTAGGTTCTTATAATGTATGCCCTTCTGGGGCTTTTACAACAGTTTTGAAGTGATCATCAGTAGTGGTGAAATTATAATTGAAAACTCCATGCTCCTGTATATATCCATTATTGTGCCTATAGCCTGGGTTTCCAGTTTGCCTGGTAAGATTGTTCTTTCTTATGTAGGAATTGTTTAAGGCTAAGGGTCCTGAATTAAATGAGACACTGCTTACAAATATGTAGGAGAGAGTCTCATCAGTAGAAAAATGATAGCTATTGATAATGATTTGCTATTTACAGAGTAGTAAATTAGAGAGAGGGTCAGGAGGTGTTAACAGGTAGAGTAGGAAATGAAAAGATCAGAAGCACTTGGAACTTCTGAGGATGGCAAGTCTACAGAGAGGTGCCAGCATAAAGTTCTGTGGGATCCCAGAGGTGGCATATGTACATGAGTTTTCCTCACAAATCCTGAGAGAGGAGGCAAGAGACCTGAAATGGGGTGAAGAAGTGCCAAGGACAAGTTCCTCAGCTTTCAGGATTTAGCTTTTTGACAGTTACTTACACTGATTGTTCTGGAATAAGCTACCTGCTACTGCCATTGAAGAAACTCTCCTACTTTGTTTTTACCAGCTACCCAGTAAATGCAGTTTCCAAAGAAAATCATAGATAATGGTAAGTATTAACTGGAGATGACTCTTAGTTGGCTAGGAGTCTGCACCCACTGCTTCCACATAATACTAGCATGAGGCAGAGAGAATTGTCAAGCAAATGCTCATCTGGTTGTGGTGAGAGACTGCTTTCCATATGGATTACATCTCTTTTTTTAATTTCAAGTTAAAGGAAGCCTTGCTCATTAAGTATTCTGGAGTCACCCTGGGTAGTGGATTTGAAGACTGGCTCTTCCAGTTATGTATGTAATCTTAAGCCTACTATGAAATCTCTCTAAGCCTTGTTCTTTTCCACTTTACATATGTAAAATAACTGTCTGAATAAACACTGTGAGGTATAAGTGGAGCTAAGGGCATGTGTAAGTTATAGTTACATGATCACCGCTGTGGTTTTTCTGTTTTCACACATTGTTCTCTTGACTAGCACACCAAAGCCTACTCCCAGAATGTAAACAGACTCTGAACAAATATGCTTCAAAATCAAATATTCATTGAGCAGAGCGATGCTGGAGCTTGGAGGAAGGGGCGAAGTAAGGAAATGGACACATAAACACCCACTTGCAATCAGTTTCAATTTGCAAATCTGTCATTCTTTCTACTCCCAAGCAATATTTGGCAAAGTTTTCTAAAAACCAGCAATAGGTTTTGAAATAAGGTCTATCTTCTAGACCTCCTGGCTCCTATCATCCCCAAGCCACCATCAAGGGACAGCAATCCTGTTAGACAGAGAGCCAAATTTCAGGCTGAGCATAAAGGGCCACTCTAGGTCACACAGTGAAATCTCCTCTGCAGACTAAAAGAAGTCAAGTGACTCATTCCAAGTCCCACAGAAAGTCGGTGGCTGAGTAAGGAGCTAAATCCAAACCTCCTAATTCTTGTACAGCTTTGCAAAGAAAGTAGTATGTGAAAATGCTGAAAATTGTGCAATATTCTCCCAGTAGTATAGCACTGGCTGTACAATGGTGTATATTATTCAGGGAATAACAATTGTGTTTCTTCTCCCTTTGCTGAGCTCTGTTTGGTACATTGTTGTCACTGAAATGGAGTAGCTATAATTCACTGAGTACTCACTCTTCCTTCTGTGAGCATGCAATGTGTTCAGCCATTTTCTTCCATGTAGATTGCTCATGTTAGCAATAATCAGACTATATACCGAATCCAGATCTATAAAACAGTTGATAGCTCCTAATGGGAAAAGACAGAGGATATTGTTTTCATCTTTTCAAAGCACTTCCTATTGTTCCTGGAGCAAAAGGGATTGAGATGCTTTTAATAATAGCAGGTCTCTAAATAATATGTCAATGAATATCAAAATGAAAACAGGGGGTACAGGGAAAGAAAGAAGGAAGAATATTATGAGGAAAAGGAAGTGTAAGGAAAGGAAGCAGGAGGAAATAGGAGTATATTAAAGCTTATCATCCCTTATTCTAGAACAATAAACAATAATATTGCACAAAAATTTATAATAGAATGGTGTTCAGTGGGCTGCCACATAAAAAACCATATATAATATGGAGAGATGCCTGTTTCACAACAATCATTATATTACTATCATGTAGCATCTAGTATTATATGCATAGTTACATAAGGATATTCCTGGAAATAGCATCATCAGCCTGCTCTATTGCAGGGCTGCTGGGTACCTTTTATGTGTTTTCACATCTCCAGAAGAAAAGCAATGTGTTTCTGCAAATTTCCTTGACCAGGAAACATGTTCTTGGACTTTTCTATCAGGAACAGTTCCTTTATACAAATTAATAAACAATAAAACTACAATTCTATAGATAGTCTATTTATCCAGGTGCTTATGAATATCTGCTCAAACAATCAAGTTCTTGTGCAGTTCCCCTGATCTGCCATACTGTCGTACACACTTGCATGCAGCAGTAGCTTGTGCTTTGGAGAAGGGCTCTGTTGTCTACACTTCTAAATGAAGTCTCTGCCATTCTGAACACCATTGGCTTTGAAGACCTCTGACTTGTTGGTGGGGACTTAGGAACCACAAAAAGAAATGACTCAAGTTCTTAATTAGGCGGCTTTGCTTGGGCATCAGTCACAGAAAGGTCTAGAACTTTTAGACCTCTGCACCCATTCACACAGTCACACTCTAGTTTAAACAGAAAGGATTAGAATCCATAAAGACAGAATGCAACAATGAGGGATAGTAGTTAGTAGACACTAGCTGATAGTTATTCAGTGTGAAAGTACTAAATACTACATGGTAGTAAAATAATAACTGTTATACTGAAATACAAGATAAAACCAATAACACGTTATATAGTTAATGAACATAAAGTCAAACAATGCCTATATTTGGTTATTTAAAATGTAAAAAAAAATGACAGTACATTCCAAGTCTGTTCAAAACCCTAAGCCATTTTCCCAGGTATTATTCAAACATTCTTAAGCAAATACAAATCAAGCTGTGGAGGATTTATGAAGAATAGATAACATTTTAGAGGCCAATACATAATTGTTTAGCACTGAATGAGCTCATTAATAGCCTTTGATAGAATAATTTAAAATCTCAGGAAATTATATATTCTCTGTAAATTGCATATACTATATTATACACAAAAATAATATTTAAATGATTCTAAGGAAATGGTCTAGAAGGACCCTAAGTTGGTTGATACTTAACACAAACAAACGCTAGGAAACATGAAAAGATGACACCATGAGAAAACCGTGTGGAAGGTGATAACAATGATGAACAGTGCATCTGGAAGAAACTTCATTCCATAAGAACGGGAGTCATTCTATATCCTTTAGATGGGACTCAGACAGAACTCAAATATTTTCACCTGAAACCTTTTAACTTCAATTGTGCATTTTAAGGGAATATGTTCATAATTTTAATGAGTATCTAGAAAGTGAGAATTCAGATAGTAAAGGGTATCTTTTAAACAGAGGTGGTTATGCTTTACATTGGTTGAAAAATTAAGCTACTTAAGAGCAAGATAATTGTCTCATCTATCAATGTACTCTCATCATCCAAGCACAAAACCTAACAAATTGTAGATGCTCAATCAACAGTTCTCAGTGAATGAACTGAGCACTAACTAAATGTTGGGCACTAAGCAATTGATTTATTTCATTTCATTTTAATATTAACAATCTAGGAACTACCTTGTGTCATTATCCACATTTTTCAGATTAGGAAAACAATATCTAATATTTCAGAGGTCTTTAACAAACATTATAAAATGTGTATTAAGTCAGGGACTTAAATTCTTGTCATCTTGAGTCCAAAGCCAATATTATAGTATTATTTTATCTTCCTATTTTCTTCTGCTTAGAAATCTAGATACCTGTTTGAGTTGTACACACTGCAAGCACTTCTGACACTTCATACCAGAGATCTCTAAATAAACAACTCAGCCTCTGAGCATTTTGAATCCTACACACACGATAGTTTTATAATTATTAATAAACTATGCCTTTAAAGCAGTGACACATTTTGTTCTATTAGCATTCACAATTTACCATGAGCCCATCAGGCAATGTACTGTGCAGGATTTCTGTTATTTTAGTTAATTTTTGCAGCACTATGAAAATGAAGTTACTGTAATTCCTATTTTGCAGATGAGAAAATGAAGGATTGAAATAGTGAAGTAACTTACCTTAGCAAATTTTCAGCAGGTGACAGAAATAAGTTCTGAACCCACACTTGTCTTATCCAGGGCCCATGGTATGATTCATTCCAAAGTTCACTTCAGTGACAAACCAGCTAAATTGACCTAACAGGACTTACTCCCACCTTGGTAAGCACCATCCAGGGCCTGCACAAACACAACTCTCCCCTTGGGCTCTGCAATTCTGACTTTGCTTCCATATTCAATCCAATATCTACTTACTGTGATTTTTACATACATACATACATACACACACACACACACAAACACACACACACACACACATACACACACACAAACACACACACAAACACACACACATACACACACACACACACACACACACACAAACACACACACAAACACACACACACAAACACACACACACATACACACACACAAACACACACACACTAAGGAATATATCCTTTCATGCAGTTCTCCTCAATATCATGCGTTGTTAATATCAGGGTTGTTAATCTGGAGTCCCGCACTGGTCTCTGGCTTTTCTGATACAATGCTCCCCATTCTGTATAACTAGACTAGAGGCTCACATAGTGACATGCTTAGGTGCACTGGCTTTGGCTTTGAACTCTGCTGGAACTGTAGTGTGGCTGCAGTGGCACAGGAAGAGCACTGCTTTTAAAAATTTAACCTTTATTCTTTTGCTTTTCTAACTACTAAACCCAGCATACATTTAGCGGTGAGAGATTAGAAAATGCACATAAGTAAAATGGACAAAAAGTGAAATTTCATCATTCAGCTACCTAGAAAGAACCTTTGATGACAGTTTAACAGTTCAGTGCACTTCCTTTCAGACATGTTCTAAGTATACAGGCTTTTATTCCCTATCCATTAAGGCTCAAACTGTTCAAAGTAATTTGTAAACTGCCTTTCTAGTGAAAATGCAGAGCAAACATTTTTTTATTAAATTTTCTGTTCATTTTACATGCCAACCACAGATCCCCCTCTCCTCTCTGCTCCCTCCCCCCACCAGCCTTCTCCCCCAACCCACCTCCCCTTCCCACCTCCTCCAAGGCAAGGTCTCCCATGGGGAGCCAACAGAGCCTGGTACATTCAGTTGAGGCAAATCTAAGCCTCTCCTCCCTGCACCAAGGCGGCACAAAGTCTCACCATAGGCACTGGGCTCCAAAAAGCCAGCTCATGCACCAGGGATGGATCCTGATCCCACTGCCTGGGGGCCCCCCCAGACAGTTCAAGCTAAACAACTGTCATGCCTATCCAGAAGGCCTAGTTCAGTACCATGGGGGCTCCACATAATTGGTCCACAGTTCATTCATTTCCACTAGTTTGGCTGGTCGTCTCTGTACATTTTCCCATCATGATCTTGATGTCCCTTGCTTATAGAATTCCTCCTCTCTCATTGATTGGACTCCTGGAGCTTGGCCTGGCACCTAGCGGTGGATCTCTGCATCTGCTTCCATCAGTCACAGGATGAGGGCTCAGATAGGGCATTCAGCCATCTGATCACCAGAGTAGGCCAGTTCAGGCACCTTCTTGACTATTGCCCATAGTCTAAGGTGGGGTCATTCTTGTGGATTCTTGGGAACTTCCCTAGCACTCTGTTTCTCCCTATTCCCGTGGTGCCTTAATTTATCATGGTATCTCTTTCCTTGCTCTCCCACTCTGTCCCTGTTCCAGCTTGAACCTCACTCTCCCCTATGTTCTCATGCCCCATCCCTTGCCCTCCATTACTCTCCTCACCCCCAGTTTGCTCATGTAGATCTCATCTGGGCAATTGCTGGGTGATCCACGTGTCCTTTCTAGGGCCCTCCCTGCTAGCTAGCCTCCCTGGAGCTGGAGGTTGCAGTCTGGTTATCCTTTGCTTTACATCTAGTATCCACTTATGAGTGAGTACCTACTATATTAGTAAAGCACTGAAACTATTCAAATGTTCAATTATAAGTCAACTGTACTTTATGATGTACTATGATGGAGTCATTTTAAAATTGTCTAAGAACATATTCAGTGCAGTTGTAAAATGTTTGCTCTGCATTATTCATAATTGCCAGGACCTAGAAACAACCTAGATGCCCCTCAACCAAGGAATGGATAAAGAAAATATGGTTCATTTACACAATGGAGTATTACTCGGCTGTTAAAAAGGATGACATCGGGAAATTTACAGGCAAATGGATGAAACTAGAAAATATGATCCTGAGTGAGGCAACCCAGACCCAGAAAGACAAACATGGTTTGTACTCACTCATAAGTGGATATTAGCCATAAAGTAAAGGAAAACCATGCTACCAATTCATAGACTCAGAGAAGCTAAATAACAAGAAGGGCTCAAGTCGGGGATGTGTGAATCCCACTGTGAAGAAGAAATAAAATGGACATTGTTAGTGGACAGGGGGAGGGGGATGGGTGAAGGGGTGGAGATGGAACCAAGTTGTGGGAGGATGGAGGGAGAGAGTATTGGGAAGACAACTGGAATCTAGGGGCATCTCTGGGATGAGGTAGAAACCTAGAACAATGGAAACTCCTAGGAATCTATGAGGGTGACCCTAGCTAAGACTCCTAGCAATAGGGGATATGGAGCCTGAAACAGCCATCTCCTGAAACTGTGAAAGACTTCTAGTGGAGGGTCTAAGATACTAACCTAGCCACAAACCTTCCAACCTATAATATGTGCTGGGGTAAAGATGGTGCAGAAATTATGAGTGTGACCAATTAATGACTGGCCCACCTGGAGACCTATACCCTGAGAGGGAACTTACCTGAAGACCAAGACCCAGAGGCAGGATACCACAGAGACCTATGATAGAACAACCAAACACAAATGGCAAAAAGGCAATGAAATGATTCCTAAAGATATTCTGCTATACTCATAGATTGGTGCCTAGCCCAACTGTCATTAGAGAGGCTTCATTCAGCAACTGATAGAAGCAGATCAGTGGAAGCAGAGACCCACAACCAAACATTAGGCAGAGCTCAGGGAATCCTGTGGAATAGGGGGAAGAAGAATTGTAGGAATCAATGGGGTCAAGGGTACCACAAGAAAACCCACCGAATCAACTAACCTGGACTCACAGGAGCTCACAGAGACTGAACTGACAACCAGGGAGCCTGCATGGTACTGACCTAAGCTCTATGCATATATGTTACAGTTGTGTAACTTGGTCTTCTTGTGGGACTCCTAACAGTGGGAGCAGGGGCTGACTCTGATTCCGTGCCTGCTTTGGGGACCTATTCCTCCTAAGGAGTGCCTTATCCAGCCTTAATAGAAAAGGAGGTGCCTAATCTCATTGCAACTTGATATACCATGCCTGGGTGGTACCCATGGGAGGTCCACCTGTATCTGAAAAGAAACAGAGGGGCAGTGGATGGAGTGGGGGAACTTAGAGGAGAGGAGAGAAGGGAAACTTTGGTTGGGATGTAAAATCAAAAAAAAAAAGAAAAAAAGAAAGTACTTAGGTATATTATATACACATAATTATGTGTACAAAGACTTTTCTGGAAATATATATATATATATATATATATATATATATATATATATACAAACATGTGTGTGTGTGTGTGTGTGTGTGTGTGTGTGTGTGTGTGTGTGTGTACAAAATACCAAACTGTAAGCAATTGTTTACCTAGGGAAATATAAAACAAGTAATAGGGGTAAGTTTTTTGTATTTTATGCCCATTGAAATGATGGAATATTTTGCCTGGTGCAATATATACACATATAAACACTGTAGAGATTGAAAAAAAAACATGTCACTAATGTATTTCATATTGATGATAGGTGACTTTTCAACATGTTGGAGAAGGAAAGCCAGGGTGAAGTTACCCTGAAACTTAATGTCAGCAATGGTGACAGCTAACATTGTGTCAGGAAAGTCCCATGGGGAGTGAAGTCCCCATGGAGAGGTCTAAAAGGCAAGCTGGCTACCATAGTGCACAGTTGCTGAAGGCCGTGTCTCCAGAAATGATCTATTGCAGACTATAGAGCTATAGACAAGAAAAAGGGTTTCAATTCTTTTTCTAGACAAAGTGGTTTCTCAGCTGTGCTTTCCAACATACTTAAAGGTTGATGAAAGGACATCAAGGTGCTGAGAGTTTGGCTGTCATTTTACTCAAAGCAGATTCCCTTAAAAAATGAAATCATGGTCAAAATATATGTAAAAACATCATAATTATTCGTAATTATGTAGTTCACTGGTATCAACAAAAAAGATTCACTTTTAACTTGACTTATATGTCATAGATCCAGAGTTACAAGGCATTCGATAACTAGTGATCTCATCACAGTACTTCCTGACTTTCCTAGGATGTGGCAGATGGAAAGCAATAATATTTATATGGCATACTGAAGTCAAATTGTCAGTTTACTCATGGCCAGAAGCAAAAACTGTAGCTACCTGACCACCTAGAAAGATCAATAGCTCTGCATATCTGTAACTAGCTCCAAGCACATCAGTATGCCATAGTCTCTCAGCTGGAAAGCCTAGTTCAAAGAAATAAAGGAACCAACTCCCCAATAAAAAGTTAAAATAAAAATGCTAGCATGAGTACCCTATCATAAATGACTTGTGATTGGCAAAAGCAGGAAAAGAAGATGGGCACAAAGAGCCTTAGGATCTAACTGATGGAAAGATAGCTAGAAGTCCCTTATACAACTCAATCAGAAGACAGGTACATGGGCATTGGCCACTATGTTTTACAGAAGGTTGTGTTGATCCAGCATGTTAGTTTGAGTAAAACCTAATTTAAAATCTTCATCTACCGCTGGGCAGTGGTGGCACACACCTTTAATCCTAGCACTCGGGAGGCAGAGCCAGGCAGAGCTCTGTGAGTTCGAGGCCAGCCTGGGTTACCAAGTGAGTTCCAGGAAAGGCGCAAAGTTACACAGAGAAACCCTGTCTCAAAAACATAAATAGATAGATAGATGATAGATAGATAGATAGATAGATAGATAGATAGATAGAGAGATAGATAGATAGAGAGATAGAGAGATAGATAGATAAAAGACTTGTCCCACAGGATCAGAAAAACTTTGACTATGTTCTGGAATTTTGGGACACAAAGTCACTGACTGAGGTAGTTTGGATGTGGAGCAAGTAAGAGACCGTCACAATTAAAAGAGGTGTGAAGTTTTGTATTATTATCAGAAGAGTAATTACTAGTGAACTGCAACATTTATAGAGATAGCAACAGATCTGTGACAGCTGGGTTAATTGAATGTCTGAGAAATCTTTCTCTATATAACATAATTCCTTGTGCATACTTTGAGGAAGAAAGTAAATGTGACCAGTCAATTGTCAATTGAAGTGAATAAACATCTACCTTTGCTTTCATGCATTTGAGTCAAGATACAAGTGTTTCTGGGTTTGAGCACAAAATTAGGTCCCTGAAGAATCTCATTTCTTTTTAAAGGATGACACCTGTCTGTTTATGAGTACTTGGTTCATTTGAGTCAGAAAAATAATGTAGTCAAAAGTACTGATCCCTTGACATTGGATAGCCAGTTAGTGTTTTATTTCCTCTTTCTCCCACTTTCAGCATTCCTTAGTCGTTTGTAGTTCATGGTGTAGGGTTGAGGACAGCTGAGATATATATAGAGGTATGGAACAACAATTAATGAAAAAAGATCCTGTGAATTGAAAAAGGGCAAGGAGGGGTATATGGGAGGGTTTTGAGGGAGAAAAGGGAAAGGGGAAATGATGTAACTATAGTCTCACTAAATAAATGTAGTCAGTTTTGAAAGTACTAAGCAAACCTCTTATCACAGAAACAATTATTAAGTATCATACAACATATCCTTTTGTCCAAATACTAAGTTTCTTAGGAAATAAGGAATTTAGAAGATGACCATGAAAAAAACTTCTATAAACAATAAGCTAAGGAAAATAGAAGGCCAGATTTATAACACTGAAAAGTTGGATCCAGGCTGAGCCCCTAAAGATTTGAAGGTTCTGTTATCATTCCTCAGTCTCTCTCCCTCCCTCCCCTTCCCCCTGTTCTCTCTCCTCCTTCTCCACTTCTTTCTCTGTGCTTTCTTCTTTCATGCCTTCCTTCCTTTCTTCCCCTCTCATCCTTATGAGAATTTACCACCTGTTGGAACATTTACATACTTTATTTCCTTTAATCTATGGATCAAATAAGTTAGGCCATAGAAACTCAGTAAGTGGTTATTCTCAGTGACAATTCAAAATAGAACTTCTTTATTTTTCTTTTCTTTTAGATACTTAGTCAGTATCTAATACATAGAAGACATACAATAACTATGAGGCAAACCAGACAAAAATATCTGAGCTTATAATTAATGCTCAATATTCAGGTCAATTGATGCCCAGACAGGTGAAATGATTTCTAAATGCTGAATTCAAGAGTTAATGGTAAACCTGGGACATAGGTATTTTGACCCCAAATAATTATTCAGTTATCATATCATTACCACCATCAAGCTAAACAATCAATGGATGAGTGTGATCATGTGTGTCACCACCTATTCCTTTTAAAACATTTTAGATACAGGCTTGACTAGGTCTCCGACTCTGCATATACTCAAAATACCCCTTGTCTAAAGTAGCAGTTCTCAATAAATAGCATATATGAAAGGATCTAGATTTAGAGCTGGAACTGCCACAATAAATATGTCCCAAAACATTCAATACACTTTTCTGTGCCATATCTCGATTAATTCAATCCAACCAGCCTCATGAGAAATATATCATAAATTAACGTACATATTGTATCATAAAAATAGTCGATTTACACTCTCTGTTTGAGGAACAGATCTAGAAAACAGTGACTATACTAAGGCCTGAAGGCCATACTATAATTCTACTTGGGATTTAAGGAAGAGAATAGAAGTAGGTAGCATGAATGATATTACCATCTATTCGAATACTTTGTAGCAGATTAAACAGATCTTATTGGAAGGCAGAGAAAGGCAGTTATCCTTCATATATGAAGAGATAGCAAGGACACAGTTTTTCCATTTTTACTGTGTCCCATCCTTTGAAATTAAGAATAACTTGTGGAGAGAAAAAACCATGAAAGAGAAATAAAAACAAAAATGGATTTGCATAAGGGGTAAATGCAGAAAAGAAAAATAAAGAAGTTCTATTTAGAACTGTCACTGAGATAACCACTTACTGAGTTTCTATGGGGCAGAAGTGTGTGTATGTGCATGCGTGCATTCATGCGTGTGTGTGTGTGTGTGTGTCTGTGTCTGTGTCTGTGTCTGTGTGTGTCTATGTGTATCTGTGTTTAATATCTCTGTGACTCTGAAGACTATGGTTTATAAAGCACTTAAAAAGTACTTGATTACCCATAGTTCCTGGAACACTCTGGGAATTCTAGAGCAGACACAAAACTTACACACACACACACACACACACACACACACACACACACACCATAATAATATTATAAAGAGAAAAATGGACTAATAGGAAGAACTATGAAACTTTAAGACAACCTAAATAGTTCTCGAATTAATTGATTTCAGGTCCTTCAATACAGCTGGAGCTTAGGGACACATGTGGAATGATAATCAATGAGACTGGGTAAAGGTCAAGTAAGGGCTGGGTGCAATAAAAGGAGGTTTTATGTACTGTAAGGTAGGCCTTGGCCCCTGCTGCTCATGAAACCTCAGCCTGTTCTCCTCCTCATGAAATCTCAACTCTACTGAAGGAATAGCACTTTGAATCTTTTCTCCAACCTGCAATGATATAGAGGAAAAGGAAGGAGGTAATTTCAGTATCCATGAATACATTTCACCAATATTTTTAGCACTATATTTTAACAACATGATTATAACAGATTATTGTCACTTACTTAAATTTGGAATTGAAATATTGGGGGTGGAGCCATCATGCAGTGTACATTCTATCTAAATTACACAGTGATTCCAAAAGAATAAAAAATATGCAGATTTAATGAGCTGTATGATGAACCTGACATAATAGACAATAAAGAAACAATAAATAAAATATCCATTATGCTCCTTTTCTCTGAAATCCCCCCTCCCATCAGCTATGGATGTAAGCAATTGGCCAGAAGACATGGAAGCTCTCAGCACAGAAGTTTTCTATGAGGTTGGACTTGGATAATGATGTGGAGAACAGGTAAGGTGTCCCTCATGTAGAATGCTGTCAGGTTTCATGTATAGGGTTCTCTTGTTGCCTCTGATTTGTGCAAGCAGGCAGTTAGTTAACTACAAGGAGAGTGACAGAAGCAACTGGAGTGGGCCTTTGCAAAGAGAGACATACTGAAACCACTGGAGAGCAAGGACTGATGAGGCAAGAATTATACACTTCAAGAAGGAATAAAGAAAGGGAGCTCATGACTACAAACTGAAAAGCACAGTGCTCTGGAAGCCAGAGAGGAGGAAGATGTTAAAAGAATGGGCAAGGCAACAAGATCAACTAAGAGCAAAAGACTGAAAAGGGAGATGAAAGACCATATCAGCACTTCTCTGGAGATCTTTACTATATGGACTATGCAGGGCGCAAAGAAACTTTGATACACTTAGAGGAAATAACGTCATCTTCAAGGAGCAAGTAACTCTTATGTTGCACACAAAAAGGCCCCTAGTGGAGAAGCTGTCAGACACACTTCACTGTGACTCAACATTCTCAGTCTTAAGAGACAGACTAGAAACACGAAGTGTTACAAAAGTTGAATTACAAGACAATGTTTTTGCAGAAATATCTGATTATGTTAGAAAACAATGGTCCTTTCAGTCAGAGACTCATCTCCCCTATCCTTAGCTGGTTCAGGTTCAGTATGGTGGGACTATTAAAATATTCACTGAACTGCAGCATTTGAAGAGTGAAGACCAGGCATTCAGCTTGCTAATTACTGATGAAAAAAATGACTTTCTAAACTGTTAGGGTTTGGAAGTGCATAATTCCTTATAGGCTTGTCTGCTTGAAAACTTGGTCCTCAGCTGAAGGTAATGTTTTTAGGACATTGTGGGACTACTTAGGAAATAGGGTCTTACTGGAGGGAGTGGGATACAGGGAGCAGGTCTTGCTATTCATAGCCCAAATGGTTCTGGCCCAAATTCACTGTTTTCTGACTGGCCATGATATAAGCAAGCAACTTTTTTTTCCTACTGCCATAGCTATAAACAGCATGCATATTGCCACTATGAGCCAAAATAAATAGTTTCCCTCTTGGTTTTTTTGGTTTGTTTTTGTTTGTGTTTGTGTTTGTGTGTGTGTGTGTGTGTGTGTGTGTGTGTGTACTTATTTTATCACAGTTATAAGAAAGGCAGTTGCATTAAAAAAACAGAAAATTTTAAGCGAACATGCTAATTTCTCCAGTGTCTAGCCAGATGAGTCCATATGATCCTCCCACAACTCCACACATTCTTTCCAGTGCCACTAGAATCTAGCCTGGATCCCATACACAGTGTTCTGGCCTAGTTTGGACAACCCAGTCTTCCAACAGTAACTGCTCTGTCTGCTCCAGACCCAAACCCACAGGTCTATCCCATGCCTCAACTAACCTCTCCACCTAGACAGATCTTGCACATCCTTTTCCAGTATCTAGCTGAGGACTCCACCTAGCCCTTTGCTTCACATACAATTCCAGACCCCCAGATCTATCTCCAAACTCCAGGTATGGACCAGGATGTACACCCTGCCAATTGAACCATTACCCTATGTTCATCTGAGACCTACCCAACCTACCACACATTCTTTCTGACCCAGATCTCATCACAAAAATACAAACAGGAGAAATGAAAACAATATCTCCAACCTCAAAACCCACCAATCCTGAAGAGTTATTTGCCAATCAGAATTACCTAGATGAATTCCAGAACACTGAATTTAAAAGAGCAATCATAAACTACATCAAAGCATTCAAATAAATTAAGGAAGATGTGAAGAAAAAATTCAATGAACTTAGGGAGAAAGAACATAAAAAGAATAAAAGACCTGAGTGAGTAATGTCCAATAAATCACACATAAGGCTTATTAAATGACAAAGACAATTAAGGAGTTCAAGATTAAATTCAATGAATAGAAACATTTAAAAGGAGTCAAACTGAAGAGAAAAATAGAACTGAAAAACTCAATAACCCAATTAGAAAACTCAAAGGAAAGCCTTGTAAGTAAAATGATCAAGCAGAAGATCAATATCAGAACTTGAAGATAAAGTAGAGGGTCTAGGCCAAATAAGCAAAGAATATGAAATAAAATTTGAAACATAGGAACAGAAGATATGGGAAATGTGAGATATCATGAAAAGTCCAAACTTTCAAGTTATAGGCATAGATGAGGGTGAAGAATCTCATCAGTGGTGTAGACAATATCTTCAACAAGATCACAGAAGAAAATTTTCTAAACTAAGGAAAGACATATTCATACAGATATGGAACATGGAACACAAAATAAACAAGATCAGAATAGAAACTCCTCATGGCATATTATTGGTAAAGCACTAAGTATACAGAACAACAACAACAAAATGAGTATTAAAAACTGTAAGAGAAAAAACATACATCATATATAAAGGAAAACTTGTGAGAAAAACAGCAGATTTCTCACTGGAAACTTGGAAGGCCAGGAGAGCCTAGGAAAACACATTCTAAGTTCTAAAAGACTATGATGGTCAACCTAGACTAATATACCAGAAAAATTATCTGACACATTTTGGGAAGGAAAAAAAAACTTTTCACAATATAAACATCCTAAAAATTTTATATACAACAACCCAAATCTCCATAAAATGTGTGAAACAATATTTCTGTCTAAAGAGAGGAATGAGTTAGAGAAAATATCAGCAGAAAAGGAAAAAACCCGTAATGCTTAAAACACAAAATACAACCAAGAACATAAACATTTTCAAAGTCAAACAACACAGTGATTTAACTCAACACACACCTTTCATTAACTTTAAATAGTGATTGCCTCAATTCTCCAATCAAAAGGCACAGGGTAGACTGGATTGTTGATTTCTTCCTTCCTTCAGATGCTTTTATGGCACCTTGTAGTATTAGTATCATGAATGCTAGGCCTCAGGGAGGAGTCTTTCAGGTCAGATGCAGGCTAGAAGACCTTTAGACCCTGTGTCTGAAAGTATGTGATGTTTTCAGCAGTAGGGACTGGCCTTCCATATCTGCAGAGGAAGGGGCTTATAAACAAAAAAAAATTGCAATAGCCTATAATCTTTAGGGACTCTCTTGGACCAATAAAAGAGGACTTCTCACACTTGGTGTTAGGACATTTTTGTTAGATGGTCTATGGCTCTTGGAGGGAGCATTATCAGCTAAGATGGTGGCATGATAAACCTAAGCACAAAGAAATGGTATGAACACCATGAAGATACCAAAAGACTCTCTAATTAGACTCAAGACCTGATTGACAAGAGGGAAATCATGCATGGTACTGGAAACTGAGGCAATTCCCCAGGGCTAGGGAAGTCATGAGTCTTGGAGAAGAATCTACAACAACCACTTTACTAAATCAGCATAATCCCTAACTACATTCTAAACATTTGTCCTTATACTTAATACCAGAAAGTGTAGTCCACATCACTCATCATAGAAACTATCTTTATAACAGATGGAAAACATTACAGAAAAAAAAAAATCAAAACACAGAGTTGTGGAGTTCAGCCCAACTAATTAATCTACAATATAACTACATACCTAAGGCTCAAGGATCATTAAAAAGAGCAGACAGAAATACTGTAAGAGGTAGAGAAACAGGGAGTTTGATCTGACAATGTATATTCAGAAATGTCAGAAGCTACACCCAGGACTCTCATCAATATGGCTGACTAAACATGACTTGAAAATAATGACAGCAATAGACATGCTAATGTTAACAGAGGAAAGCTCATAACTCCTTAACCCTAAACAGAGTACTATAAATAACCAAGATATGCTGAGAACAGGAGAAATGGTCTTCCCCATGGAAGAACATAGGATACCAGTTGATGATCCATTACCAGATAGTCATCCCCAAAACATATATCCAAGTAACATTATATACACTGAGCAGGATACACTTATATATAGGAATATATATAATAAATATTTGAGAGACAGCAAGGTAGGGTGAACAAGGGTTTGGAGGGAAGAAAGGAAAATGAAAAATTGTGAAACTATACTATATTAAAAAATTTAAAAGAAAGAACATACTACATATTCTTGGAAAATTAAGACTAATTCAAAACATTGGCATTAATAGCTGTGTAATATAATTAACTGCATGCTCCAAAGCAGGAATGATTCTTACAGGTGACCTAATATTTAGATGATACCTTGGAAAAGTGTTTCTCATTCTTAGATTCAGGCATCAACTAATAGTTTACAGCAAATAAAGATGGCAGGCAATTATATCTTTGCAATAGTTCACTAAAAGATTATGGATCCTGGAGAGGATGTGGAGCAAGGGGAACTCTCCTCCACTGCTGGTGGGAATGTAAGCTTGTACAGCCACTTTGGAAATCAATATGGTGCTTCCTTAGAAAATTGGGAATCCATCTCCCCCAAGACCCAGCTGTAGCACTCTTGGGCATATACCCAAGGAATGCTCAATCATCCCACAAGGGCATTTGCTCAGCTATGTTCATATCAGCTTTGTTTGTAATAGCCAGAACCTGGAAACAACCTAGATGCCCTTCAACTGAAGAATGGATAAAGAAAATATGGTACATGTACACAATGGAGTACTACTCAGCAGAGAAAAACAATGACATCATGAGGTTTGCAGGCAAATGGATGGATCTAGAAAAAATCATCCTGAGTGAAGTAACCCAGACTCAGAAGGACAAACATGGTATGTACTCACTCATAGGAGGATACTAGATGTAAAACAAAGATGACTAGACTGCTACACAACTCCAGGGAGGCTACCTAGAAAACGGGACCCTAGGAAAGACACAGGGATTGCCCAATGACAGAGAAATGGATGAGATCTACATGAACAACCTGGATGACAGTGGCAGTAATGAAGGGCAAGATTTGAGGGAAAGAAAGCTTAGGGGAGCAGGAGATCCCAGCTGGATCAAGAACAGAAAGGGAGAACAATGAATGACAGATCACAATAAAGGAAGACCACATGAGAACAAGAATAGGCAGAGTGCTGGAGAGGTCCCCAGAAATCCACAATGATATATCCTCTATAGACTGCTGGCAATGGTCAAGAGAAAGACTGATCTGACCTAGTCTGGTGATCAGATGACTAAACACCCTAACAGTCGTCTTGGAACTCTCATCCAATAACTGATGGAAGTGGATACAGAGATCCTCAGCCAGGCCCCAGGTGGAGCTCCAGATGTCCAACTGTTGCGAAAGAGGAGGGACTGTAAGAGCATGAATTGTTGAGACCAAGATTGGAGAGGCACAGGGACAAATAGCACATGAATTATGAACCACAGGCTGTGGAGCCCCCAGCTAGATCAGGCCCTCTGGATAAATGAAACAATTGAATAGCTTGATCTATTTGGGAGGCACCCAGTCTGTGGGACCAGGACCTGTCCTTAGTGCATGAGATGGCTGTTTGGAACCTTGGGCTTATACAGGGACACATGCTCAGCCTGGAAGGAGGGGACAGTACCTGCCTATACTGAATCCACCATGTTTAAATGAATCCCCATGGGTGTCTTGTTCCTGGAGGACATGGGAATGGAGGGGAGGGGTTGTGGGAGTGGGTGCGGGAGGGGAGAGGACAGGGGAACCCATGGCTGTTGTATAAAATTAAAACACATAATAATAATAATAATAATAATAATAATAATAATAATAATAATAATAAAAAGATTATGGATCCTTTAAAAATCCAAATGGATAATGGATATTGCCTTCAGTAGAGTTTGGCAGCTAAAGGGCAAAAAATACACAGAAGCCAAAATGGAATAAATGAGGAACATGTCTACTAGTAGAACTATTGTTTTCAGAATTACCTGTATGTCTAGAGAATCGAGGTCCATAATGGAGATCCCCATCTGACTCAGCCAGCCATAGAAATGAAGATGAAAGCACTCCTAAGAGAAGGTCTGGCTTGGCACATCCATCTTTTCAACCACTTTGTCTGCATAGGCCATCTTTGACATTACCTTTGAATTCCAGTGAATGTGATCCCTAAGAAGAAGATTAAAGACCTGCCTGAGGTCCACACTGCCTTGTCCTTTGATTCTCTGCAGTGTGTCTGTGTTGCTTTAAGCAATTCTTTGGACAGATGCTTTCATAAGCACAGTAGCAAGAGCAAAGGTCTCTCTTTATACAACGGATATGTTCTTGGGAAGTTACATGTAAGTCACAGACTAAATGCCAGGGAGTAGTGCACAGTCAGCTCTGCTAAAAGAATGTTTACATCTATCAGTATGGCTCTTTTAAAAAACCATGGTCACAGAAACTGTGTAACATATTTTGTTTAATTTTTTTGTCTTTTGTCTTTTTTATTTTATTTTTATTATTAAGAAATTTTCTATCCATTTTATATACCAACCACAGATCCTCCTTTCTTCCCTCCTGCTGCCCCACAACCTTCCTCCACAAACCACCCCCTATTCCCATCTCCTCCAAGGCAAGTCAGCAGAGCATGGTACATTCAGCTGAGGCAGGTCCAAGCCCCTCCACCCTGTACCAAGACTGTGCAAGGTGTTCCACCATATGCACTGGGCTCCAAAAAGCTTGTTCATGCACCAGGGACAGATCCCAATCCCACCGCCTGGGTGCCTCCCTAAACAGTTCAAGCTAAACAACTGTCTCACCTATCCAGAGAGCCTAGTCCAGTCTCATGGGGGCTCTACAGCTATTGGTCCACAGTTCATGAGTTTCCAGTAGTTTGGCTGGCCATCTCTGTACATTTTCCCATCATTATCTCGATGTCCCTTGATCATAACCCACAGAATGGGAAAAAATCTGCACCAAGCCCACATCTGACAGAGGGATAATCTCTAAAATATATAAAGAATTCAATAAACTAGACATCAAAATACCAAACAATCCAATTAAAAAATTGCCTACAGAGATAAACAGAGAATTCTCAACAGAAGATTATCAAATGGCCAGAAGAAATTTAAGGAATTTCTCAACATCCTTAGTCAGTAGGGAAATGCAAGTCAAAATGACTCCGAGATACCATCTTACACCTGTCAGAATGGCTAAGATCAAAAACACTACATATGTTGGAGAGGATGTGGAGCAAGGGGAACACTCCTCCACTATTGGTGGGAGCATAAACTTGTACAGCCACTTTGGAAATCAGTATGGTGGTTTCTCAGAAAATTGGGAGTCAATCTACCTCAAGACTCAGCTATACCATTCTTGGGCATATACCCAAGGAATGCTCAGTCATACCATAAGGGCACACACTCAACTATGTTCATAGCAGCATTATTTGTAATAGCCAGAACCTGGAAACAATCTAGATGCCCCTCAACTGAAGAGTGTATAAAGAAAATGTGGCACATATACACAGTAGAGTAATACTCAGCAAAGAAAAACAATGACAGCATGCAATTTGCAGGCAAATGGATGGAACTAGAAAATACCATCCTGAGTGAGGTAACCCAGACTCAGAAGGACAAACATGGTATGTACTCTCATAAGTGGATACTAGATGTAAAGCAAAGGATAATCAGACTACAACACACAGCTCCAGATAAGGTAGCTAACAAGGAAGACCCTACGAGGGATGCACAGATTGCTGAATGAAGGAGAAGTAGATAATATTCACATGAGCAAACTGGAAGTGTGTGTGTGGGGGGGGGGTAACGGAGGGCAAGTGATGGGAGATGAGAACATAAGGAAACAGGAGGTTTGAGCTGAACAGGGACAGAGTGGGAGAGCAAGGAAAGAGGTATCATGATAAATGAAGACATCATGGGAACAAGGAGTAACATATTTTATATGTTTATATTTTTCTTAGCAATCACTATATACACATAATCCCCTCTTACATGCACAAAGATGGACTGAGCTATTTTACTATAGATTTGTGCAGAAATATTTAAGTTCCTTCACAACTCATTAAGAAAATAAACACCAAGTTCTTATGAGGTTTTGATAGCATTTTCTAAATTTTCAGTTCAGGAAAGTTTCAACTTAATTGTTTTTATAAATCAGATTTTCCATTAAATCCTGTTTAAAGGAAATATGTAGACAAAACATCATGTTTTGATCTTTCTAATGGTAATCACCCTATTTCACTGAGTGGTCAATTCAGTATTTTTTCAGGTATTCTTGGAAATAGAGGCACACAGATATTCAATGTGGGGAAGAAGAGAAACCCTTGTTTTCCTAGTGGTTACCCAGCACTGTCATAACTTAGAGAGAGTTTTTTCTATGAGAAGGTAAAAGAATAGTGGAGTAAACATACTTTTTATTCTTAAATGGCAAGAAACAGTGCAAAATCAGAGGGTAGCAAAGACGCTTCTACCATTTTGGCTTCCTTGGGTGAGAAAATAATTCTGCTGTGGACACCTCCTTGTATCTTCACTTGGCAGAGTGTGGAGGCATCAGAACTGACAAGCAGATTTGGATATTTTCAGAGACTTAAACAGGAGAAAGAGCATGGAGAATCCAGGGAAAAACCACATTGACTCCAGAGCTTATTGACAAGATTAATTGTCTCATAACTGCTTTAATAAAATGTCTTCAAGCATATTGCAACTATAATTATCCATAAAACTCCTAATAAATTCAATTTCTCCAGAAATTGCCCTGCTGCAACTGGGGAGTGTAGGAGCAGTAGGGGGAGGAGGCAATTCTGCTCTTAGGAGGGTAGGGAGGAGAGAAGGAGAGGTAGTTGGAGGAATTAGACAGTTTCTAATTAGTTCAAGCATGTAGGGCTGGGTGGTATTTATAATGGTTTTCACTTTGTGATGTTTCATATTGATCTATGTGTAAATTGATTTTCAAATCAAGGTTTCTGTTTAAAAGAATTTTTAAAATGACCACCACTTCCTTTTTTTTCTCCTGACCATAGCTCCAGTATGTGTTTTATATACAAATATACTTATGTATGCATGAATTTAGTTCCAGTCCTCTTCAATATGTATATTCTATTTCTCATCCTGGCCAAACTGTTCCTGATTAAACTGAAAGCAGGGGAACACTGTTCTGTGATAATTCCCACACTTGCTTCACTCTGCTATTAGGATCACAATCTACCATTAGCACCATCATGCGACCTGCCTAAGGGTTACTTAGGGCACATTTCCAATGTTTGCACATCTTTGCTCCCAGAGGCAGACATGCTCAGAGATGGCCACCCTCTTCTTCAAGTGGAACATTTCTAGCTTGGGTCCTAGTCCCACCAACTTTTGCTATGCCCTCGCTGTCATACTAGAAGTACAATGACAAAGCACTGTACTTTATACTGAAGTCAGAATGAGCCTAGACCTCTCAATGGCCAAATATTTTTTGTGCCAAATCATTTGATTTCCTCAAAGGTCAGTTCCTCTGAATGTCACTTTTTGTCTCTGAAAATACTAATTCAGTAACATAATTTGTACCTTCTACTTCACAGGAAGATACAGTGAGATGTAAAAGAAAAGGACAAATACTTGCAGAGGGCTTTTACTATTTCATACCTATTTTCTAATTCTGAAATAATTCTGTGTTAAATATTCTGCTACCAGCCAACTAAAATGCATAGACATGGAACAAAGCCACAATAGATATATCTTCAATACAATTTGTACACCTAAGGCTAATGGACCATTGCAGAGGAGGTGGGCAGGTGTAAAGATTATTAAGAGCCAGAGGAACTGGAAGTTTTCTGTGAGATTGTGTCTCCTAGAAATGTCAAAAGCTACATCCATGAACCTCTTAAATATGACTACCTAAACATGACATGGACAAGAACAATACCAATAGACATGTTAATATGGATGAAAGGCCTCAACTCTATAAAAAGAAACACAGGCAACTGAGAAGGGCTGAGAGTGGGAGAAATAGTCTTCCTTGGGAAGAGCACACAAACTGGTTACCAAATACTAATGGCTACAACTGAAAACACGCATATGAGTAACATTATCCAGACTAAACAGGTTGTATTTACATGTTTAGGAATACATATTGTGGTGGTTTGAATGAGAATGGTTTCATAGGCTCATATATTTGAATGCTTGGTCTGCAGTTTGTGGAATTATTTGGGAAGGATTATGAGGTGTCTCCTTGTTGGAGAAGGTATATCACCGGGAATGGGCTTCAAGGTTCCAAAAGCCCAGGTCATTCCCAGTTAGATCTGTCTCTTTCTCCTTCTCTCTTTGCCCTCCCCTCCTTCCACCTCCCCTCCTCCTCCTCCTCTCTCTCTCTCACTCTCTCTGCCTCATGCTTCTGGATCAGATGTAAGTTCTGGGCTGCTGCTCCAGTGCGATGCCAGCATGCCTGCTGCCATGCTCCAGTCATAGTGATCATGGACTGTAAATCTCTGGAACTGTGAGCCCCCAAATTAAATGCTTTCTTTTATAAGTTTCCTTGGTCACGCTATTTTGTCACAGAAATAGAAAATTAACTAAAGTATATATGTATATAAGAATACATATATTCATGTAACAAAGCAAAAGGAAGTCATGAATTTGAAAGAAAGGAAGGGGTATATGGGAGAATCTGGAGTGAAGAAGGAGAAGGAGGAAATAATGTAATTACATTTTAATCTCAAATACTAAAAAATGAATTATTTAAAAAACTAATAAGTTAATTAAGCCAGATACAGAAAATAATTATTGTGCTTTTCTATTCACAGCATAAGCTGAAAACTGAGTATTAGTAAAGATCAACTCTGTGTCCAAGGTTACTAACTTGAATCCATCAGCAATACTGCATTACTGTGATTCTAGTGGGCTTTGTCTTTTATGAAATCCATGCTATAATTTAACAGTTATTACAAGACTTTAAGAGGTGAGACCAGGTGATATTTTTCAGACATGCTTTGTGATTTGCCATCATAAATGCACTAATTTTTTCATTCTATTAAGGAATTGACAGATGTCTTAATCGGCTTTTCAGTTATTTGACAAGATGCCTCAAATAATCAACTAAAAAGGAGGCAAAATCTATTTAGGGAAAGAGATGGAAGAAGAGAGAAAGAAGATAGATACAGAGAGAGAGAGAGAGAGAGAGAGAGAGAGAGAGGGAGAGAGAGAAAGAGAGAGAGGTCCTCATCTCCTTCAAATGCACACTTCAAATGACCTAATGTCTTCCTTTAGAGCCTACCTCCTACAGATTCTGTTGTACCTCACAGTAGTAGACTAAGCGAGTGTTTATAATCCAATTGGAGATGTTTTAGTTTCAATTATAACAACCTAATAATATATTCTCTGGAAAGTGGGTATGCTACAAAAGCCATAAAGTACCAGTCCAGCTTGGATAAGTTTCATGCCAGGTTAGGCTACACAGAAAAATTCTGCCTAAAAACAAAGGCAAAAAAAAAAATCCCAAAGTACATTAAGCCACCTTGGCTATGTCTTGTGAAATCCATATCTTTCATGACAGAGACCCTCTGGGGACTCTGCCACCAAAAGACCATTGTTTGATGTAAACTTGTGATCTTGAACTAAAACTGCAAGCCAAAATTAATGTATTTCTCTTATTGTTCCCAGTCCTGGACTTTTGTGTCTTAGCAGCCAAAAATAAACTAAGATATGTACGAATCTACATCAACTGGTTCAAGCCATTGGTCCTTTTATAATATAATACTGGGCTGTATAAGTAGGAATGTGCATTATTAATAAAACCAAATTTAAGCAGTACCCATCTACAAATACAGACCTACAGAAGGCACAAGGAAAACTTCAACCTAAAGAGGTTAACCACACACAAGAATACAGAAGAAATAAATAATCTTAGGCCAGCAAATCAAAAGGGGTGGAACACACACACACATACACAAAAACAAAAGCAGGAATCAACAAGCACTGCTCATTTGTTGAGAGCATAGCATAAGGTACTTCTGCCCACAGATCTCCGGAGAAACCAGGAATGTTAAGTACACAGGATTGTACTTTCCAATGGGAAATATGAAAAACCTGCTCTTCCATGCAGAAGCTGAGAATTGGAAATGATTAACTGCCTGGTGATCTGCATTATCTGTTAGGCCAAGTCATATCAAGTTCCTACAACCAGGACCAGAAGTAGCTTGTAATCTAAAAGAACCTTATAGCCAGAGGCTCCTCCAAGCTCCCATAACCAGGACCAGAGCTAGCTAATAGCCCAAATTACCTCTATACTATTTGTAAGAGATCAGGCCAGACCCTTAGGCACTCAAGCTAGTACAAGTAGCCTATCTCAAGAACCCATCATCTTAGAGGAAATGACATGTACCCTGAGTAGAGTTTCGATGTAATTATGATTCTTTGTGCACCAGGGATTTGTTATTACACCAGGAAACTTTTTTTTCAAATTGTATTGGGCTTCAATACATTGGGAATAAACTGCCTGTTATTAGACTCCCCAAAATCTGATGTAGGTTAATGAAGTCAATCTATACCGGGTTTTCGTTCTTATCTCCTCATACGGTTCACTTCCTTGTATGACAACTGCAGGAACTCCCTCACTCCTTTGTAACTCTCAATATCAGATCTCAATTCGCCAATAAGAAGATACAGAGTAACAGAATAGCGGTTAAATGGAATCTCTGCTGCTGCTGCATCCAGAAACACACCTTAACATTAAAAATAGATAACACCTCAGGATAAAAGAAAAAGATATTCTTAGCAAATGGACCAGTGTGCCAATTTTAATATTGGACAACATATACTTCAAAACAAAACTAATCAGAAGAGCACTACATATTCATTCAAAGGAAATGCCTATCAAGAGTACATTATAATTCTTACCATCTATGCACCAAAGTGCAAGGGCACCCAAGTTTGTAAAAGAAACACTACTACAGCTTAAGTCACACATTGGCCCTCACATACTGATAGTGAGAAACACCAAAACTCCACTCTTGCCAACATACAGGTCATCCAGACAAAAACTAAATAGGGAAATGCTGGGTCTGGTTTCCTAAAACAAATGGACCTAACAGATATTTACAGGACATTTCACTCAAACACAAAAGAATATACCATCTTCTCAGTATGTCATGGACTTGAATGGGAGGGTCAACCAGGGAAAGGGGGGCAAAGAGGGGACAAGGGAGGGAATACAGGGAGAAACATCCAAAATTAAGGGCTATTAGAGGGGTCATATGGAAACCTAATACAGTAGAAACTTCTTAAATTGTATATACACATATGAAAATGATCTAAATGAAATAGCCAAATAGGGAGACAACCCATCAAGACATCTCTTATCATAAATGAAGCTTCAGTACGGGGATTTGGTTACCTCTAATCAAGTTGTTGATTAAAGAGGTCCTGTGGGAACCCCAAACAACATAGGTTGTTGTAAAGCCTATAGGTGTCTCTCTGAAAACTGACAACAAGACCCTATTACTGAAAAAATATCACCTACACAATTCATTGAACACAAAGAAGTAGAGCCAGTGCCTTCCTAGACCTTCACCCTACTGGCTAGTGTTCTTGTTGCAGGAAAGTACTCTTCATGCTACTAAATGAGAAATGTAAACCTCAATTCAGCTACAAATCCTTCAACCTACAATGGTATCCTGCCTGCATGATACACTAGTGCAATGGTGGCACAAAGCTTGTGGGAGTAACAAGCCAACATCTGATTTGATTTAAGTCCCACTCCATGAGGTAGAACCCATACCCTACACTGCTTGGGTGGCCAAGAACCTGAGACTAAATAGTGCATGGACCTAGGATAAAACCTGTAGCAATACTTTGTTTGTACTCTAACAAATAAAATTTTCCTGAAGATCAGAGGACAGAACCACCACTAGATTAAAAATAGAGGCCAAGCAGTGGTGGCACACACCTTTAATGCTAGCACTTGGGAGGCAGAGATCTGTCTGGATCTCTGTGAGTGCAAAGCCACCCTGGACTACATGAGATTAATCCAGTTTAAAAGAAAAACAGAGCTATGCAGTGGTGGTATACACATTTAATCCTAGTACTTGGGAGTTACATGCCTTTTATCCCAGCACTAGGAATGTTGAGACAGGAAGTGATGTGGCTGAGCAAAGAAATGAATATAAGGCAGAAGAAGACACGAGTTCAGGGCCCTTTTGGCTGAGGACACAGAGGCATTCAGTCTGAGGATTTGTGGAGACAGTATCTTCTTTCCCTTTCAGCTGAGGAGTTGGCAAGGTGAGAAGTGGCTGTGGCTTATTTCTTCTGATCTTTCAGCATTTACCCAAATATCTGGCTCTGGGTTTTTATTATAAAACCAACTAGGATACAAAAAACAAATACTACTGTTCTATAAAAGATATGTAGCAATAAAATGACTCCTAATGACATGCTGCTATACTCATAGATCAGTGCCTTGCTCAGCCATCATCAGAGAAGCTTCCTCCTACAGCAGATAAGAACATAAATACAGAGACTCACTGTGTAATATACAGAGAGTAAGACACCTTGGAATACTCAGCCCTAAACAGAAAGTTTCCAACAAATCTCTCCTCTAGGGGCTCAGATAACTCTCTAGAAGAGAAGGCAGAAAGAGTGTAAGAAGTAGATGAGATGGAGGACAGCAAGGAAACAGCCCTTCCAAACACAGCAGGACCAAAGCACATATGAATTCATAGAGACAGAGGAATTATTAACAGGGTCTGCACAAGTCTGCTCCAAATGGAGCCCTAGATTCAAAAGGAGAAGTGAGCATGTGTCCCCATCCCTAACCCAGGAGCTATCTCCAGTTGATAACCACTTGGGAAACAAACTAATCTTATGTGTCAACTACATGCCCAGTAGTAGATGGCCAACAGGATACAAACTCAGAGTCATCTTTGGAGGTTCCTTGTATCATAAAGCCATGTCAGGTTTGGGGAGTTTTGTTTGTTTTTGTTTTTACTATTATTTTGTTTTACCCTGCAGGTATATTATGGCTTCCAGTTTTGTATTTTTATGGAATTTCTAAATTTGTGAACAAGTGTGCCTCTGCACCTACATCTGTTTCTTGTGCCTTTTCTTTGGGATCTTTTCCTTCTGTTTGTCTGTATTGTCCTATTCTGATTAGTTTGTTTTTGTTTTACCTTATTATAATTTATTTTACTGTTATTTCTAACAAGTGACAGAAAAGGAGGAAATCCAGATAGGAGGGGAGATGTACAGGACCTGGGAGGAGGACATGATGGGGAAACAGGCTCAGAATACACTGTATAAAAATCTATTTTCAATTAAAAAGAAACAATGTTTTCAAAAAAGGTATTTTCTTATGTTCAATATCATCCTCAGTTCCATATGTCATTTGTGGGTCCTCAACATTCTCTTTATAAAAACTATACTTATATTTATATTTGATCAGCCATATACTCACTTGTCAAATATTTGAGTACCTTCTATAAGCCAAGTATCATTTATGTGCTCAAGATAGAAAGTAAGACTTGGTCCCTGAATTTATCTAAGCATGCAGTATAGTAAATATACATCTAAAACTTATGATAATTGCTATGAAGGGAAAAAATACAAAACTCTGTTAAAATTAAACAGAATTAATGGAACTAAGGTTGTGGGTGGGCAGTCAGGCCAGGTCATCTCAAGGAATGGAATTTAATCCTAGATGTTACTGTTTGATTGAGAATTAGTCTGTGCTCTGACTAAAACTTTTATTCATTTCATATGTATCTTTCTTGAATAAATGTTTTTCTTCCCAATCTCCACAAGGGAGAGATTAGCAGACTTTAACAATTAAGTTGCTATAGGAAGTAAAGGACAAGAGGTTGAATAGACAGCATTGCTTCCATTCTTTGTTTAGTAAATCCAGTTGATTATGCCAACAAAATATACAACACATGTAACAATTTCTTACCATATCCACTGCCACAATCACAGTCTCAGCCACCATCATTTCCCATTGACTTTGGCAATAGCATCCAGGTTGATTTCTTTGCTTCCATTCTGGCCCTCTATATTATATTCCCCTGATAGCCTCAAAAGATCCTTTGCTAAATTATCTAATTTTATTACATATATAATGTTCTTGTTTGATTACAAAGTAAATGTTTATGCTATATTATCAAGGTTTCCATCACCTCTCTGGCACATTTAATATTGCTACTCATTCTATTTCAAACAAAAATACTTCATGTCAAATAAAGACAGTTGGATTGTTTTTGAAAGAAAAAAAGTCAATGTGTCCATGTACTCCTTTTTTTGTTTGTTTGTTTTTGTTTTTGTTTTTCAAGACAGGGTTTCCCTTTGTAGCTTTGTGCCTTTCCTGGAACTCACTTGGTTGTGGTGGTACTGTGTTCCCCAAATTATTGTGCATGCTAATAAACTTATCTGAGGTCAGAGAAGAGAACAGCCACAATATTAAACATAGAGGATAGGCAGTGGTAGCACATGCCTTTAATCCTAGCATTCCAGAAGCAGAGATCTACCTGGATCTCTGTGTGTTCAAGGATACAGCCAAACATGGTGACTCATGCCTTTAACCCCAGATAGTGACCCTTTAATCCCAGGGAATGATGGCAGAAAGCAGAAAGGTATGTTAGGCATGAAGACCAGAAACTAGAAGCTTTTGGCCTGGCTAAGCTTTTAGGCTTTTGAGCAACAGTTCAGCTGAGATTCATTCTGGATGAGGACTGAGAGGCTCCCAGTCTGAGAAAACAGGATCAGATAAGGAATTGTTGAGGTGAGGTAGCTGTGGCTTGTTCTGCTTCTCTGATCTTCCAGCATTCACCCCAATACCCAGATTTGTTTTTATTAGTAAGTACCTTTAAGATTCATGCTACACTTGGTAGCCCAGGCAGGCCTCAAACTCATAGATATCCGCCTGGCTCTGCCTCCTGAGTGCAGGGATTAAAGATGTGCACCACCACCACCCAGAAATGTACCCCATTTTCTTTATCCAGTCTTCTGTTGGTGGGCCAAGAGTTTGGTTTCATAAATTATCAATAAGGAATACTGCAATAATAAACATTAGTGTACAAGTATCTCTGTGAACTATTGACATGGAGTCTCTCTTGTACTTCCAATATATCTAAGAGTGGTAAATCACAGTCATATGTTACATCTGTTTTTAGATCTTATTCTTTACCAATAAAATGTAAGCCTCAAAATTGGAAATCTCTTTACTGCTATAGTTCTATTGCCAAGAAATACTGTTTAATATTATGTGAGTTGAGCAAGAATAAGAAAAAAAACAATGAATTTGCCTCTAAATATGAATATTTAAAGATGACTTTGAGCCTTGCATGCTGGAAGACTCAGTAAGGATATCAGATGAAGCTTGTTATAAAAGTTTGAAGATCATAATCAGAAAGATAGTGCTTAAAAGTAGAAATGATCTAGTTGAAACAGGGGGCAAACATCATTGCTGAAGATAACATCTACACAATTCATTGAGCATAGAGATATTGAGTTGGTGCCTACATAGAGCTTTCACCCCTACATTCTAGCATCTTTGGTACAGGAAGGTAGTCTCCATGATATCAAAAGAGATACATAAACACAAAGCAGGCCACAAATTCTTTATCTACAATGGTGTACTATCCAAAAGATATGTTAGGGTAATGGTGACACAGAACTTATGGGAGTAACCAATCAATAACTGATTTGATTTAAGACCCACTCCACAAGATGGAACCCATAACCAACACAACTTGTGTGACCAAGAATATAAGACTAGATATCCCAGAGACCTAATGTAAAACCATATTGTCTAAAAAAAGAAAAAAAGTATATATATATATATATATAGAGAGAGAGAGAGAGAGAGAGAGAGATATAGATAGATATATGTATATATGTATATATGTATGTATATGTATATATATATATAAAATGATAAAATAATTCCTAATGATATTCTGATATACTCATAGATCAGTGCTTTGTTCATCTATCATCAGAGAAGCTTCCTCCTTCAGCAGATGGGAATGAATATAGAGACCTAGACATTACACAGAGAGTGAGAGACCTTAGAACACACAGCTCTAAATGGGATGTCTCTATTCAATCCCTCCCCTCAGAGCTCAGGAAACTCCCAGAAAGAGAAAGTGGAAATATTATCAGAGGCAGAGGGGATGGAAGACAACAAGAAAACAAGGCCCTTTAAATCAACTGAGCAAAGCTGCTTCAGAGACTGCACAGGTCTGCACCAGGTCCTTTGTGTATATAGTATGGCCGCCAGTTCAGTGGTTTAGGGTCTTTGATTCTTGTGCTTTCTCTTGGGATCTTTTTCTTCTGTTGGTTTGTCCTGTCCAACATGGATGTGATAGTTTTTGCATTGTCTTATTATATTTTGTTATATGTTTTGAATGAATGAAAGAATGAAAACCGAGCCACTAAGTTAAAAGTTAACAACTGAACTGTCATTTATATCTGCTGGGAGAAGGAAAATCAGTTTTCTCCAATGGAATGACACTGGATATCCAACACTCCAGAGCAGGTCTCATGTTCAGGAGTAGTTGACCAACATATAATGGACTCCACAGGTTTTGTGTATGTACGTGTGTGTGCTTTTATTTGGTTATAGTTTGATAATTTTTGTTCTTTTTGTTTTCCTTTTTGGGTGCGGTTTTACTTTGTTTTCCTGGTTTTGGAGAATTATGTTGTTGTATTTAGATTTTTGTGGGGTTTTTGTTTGTTTGTTTGTTTTTTGGGTTTTTTTTTTTTGAGAAAGAACTTAAAAGTTTGGTGAGTAGGGAGAGCTAGAGAGAATCTGGAAGGACTTGGGGGAGGGGAAAATATGATCAACATGTATTTAAAGTTAAAAGTTGAAAGGAGACAAAATCTCTTCTTTTTATCTAACTGAAAAAACTTAATGACATAACCTAGAAAGGTGTGTGTAGCTGAAGAATAGAAGCCTTGGGATTAGTTCAGAGCAGACACTATTCTTACATATCAATCATCAAAAACAACCATCCTTAATTCATTTCTCCATTTGCTTCCCTCAGTACCTCCAACGACCATTTTGAGGGGGCTTGCCCTGGTTTAGGGCAATAACATATTAAAAAGAGGCAAACATTAGTAAGTATAGAAAACAAAATCAACCTTCAGAAAGTAATTTTTTTCTGAAACTTCTATGCTGTGAGCCACATTGATAAAGGATCCAGCTACTGAAAATATGCCTGAGTGATTTCTATTGTTGTATGATGTCCAATTGCTTAAGAAATCTATTAAGGCCAGGCATGGTGGCAAATGTCTTTAATCCCAGCACTCAGAAGGCAGAGGCAGGTGGATCTCTGTGAGTTCGAGGCCAGCCTTGTTTACAGAGTGAGTTTCACGATAGGCTCCAAAGCTACATAGAGAAACCCTGTCTCAAAAAAATTTTAAAAAAAAGAAATCTATTAAGGCAATTTTTTGAGAATTCCATTAATATTAAAACTCAAGTATGTCAGTGTAACCATTAGATTAATTTTGACCTTCACTAAATCTGCTTGTCATACTTGTTTCAACTTCTTTTTAAAGATTTAACTCCAGAACACTTGAAACAGCTTAGTGAAAGCCAAATGCCTGCACATACTTCAGTGTCATGAATCTAGCTTGAGGCATATCAAAGATGCAAGACCCACAAAATGGATTTTCAACTTTGATCAACAAAGGCATTATGATCACAGAGAATGTGCACTGAGACACTGTTTTTAAAAGAGAAGGGAAACATAAACATCGGTCATTTTGCCAGCTTGGTTTAGAATGTATCTGTAATGAAAAAACAGGAGCCTTCAACTCTGTTGGATGCTTTGAGAAATTGTCCTTTAAATTATTCAGGGTCCATTTGTCTCTATCTAGCAGTGCACACAGTGTCAGATTAATTTTTAACAGTTGAGAATTAAAGCTCTTGAGTAACTTTGAGAGGACAATGGGCAAGTGATACATGCTAAATTGATGATGCCTGGAACAGTGTGCCTCTTTTGTGTCAGGGGCTCAATGAGTTTTCAGGAATTAAACAATGTGAGCAGGGGCAGCCAGATGCTTGTGAATCATGCCTTAAAGTGACAAGTATTAGGGACACCTTTCAATTACAGAATGATTACAATCAGAGCAAGGCAAAACCTTATTTCAGACTGCATAGCCAGCTAAGGCCACATAACAGCTCTTGGACTTCTTAGTTTAGAGAACCCTGCCTACTGCCTTAGTTCTCTTTACATTGAAAATATGAGAGGTTGGGTACTTTATTTGAAAAGGAACTTGACTTAACTCACAGTTATAGAGGTTCAGGAGCATGATGCCTGTAACTGGTCAACCATGAGCATGAGCATGAGCATCTTCTGGCTGCATGACAGCATGGTAGATGCATCAGGGTAGGAATGCATGCAAATGAGTTTACACAAATAATAAGAAAGCCAAAAGAATTGGGGGGGGCAGGTATGCTATATGTATGACAATCTTATCTTTCAGGAAGTAGTCAGACTCCTGGGAAAGCTATGTAAATCCTTTCCAATGACTTAACTACCTTTCACTAAGCCCCACCCCTTAAAGGTTATTCCACATCTATACTAACATACTAAGGGCCACTGTTTCAGCACATGAATCTTTGGGGAACACACTCAAGCCATATCCAAACAATAGCACCCACAAAACATTAAATTTAGTATAATCTGAATGGTAGATTGTTGATAGTTACAATCACCTAAAATGTTAAGGTGATATAGTTTATAAAAAATTAAAAATGTATGAAGGGTGCAACCCAATGGTAGAGTACTTGTTTACAATGTACAAGGCCCTCACGTAAATATAAAGAGAGAGAAAGATTTGGGGTTGTGGGAAGTGGGAGAAATGATACACCCTCTGGTTTTTCTTTGCCATAGCAGAGGATGGTACAACTGGTAAAACTGATGCTCAGAAAGAGTTAAGTAGATTACTTGTCTTCATACAATCTATATGGTATGGAAGTGGTATTTGAATTAAAAAATATTCTCTCATATATGCCAAAGTAGATATTCATATTTTTCAGTTTTTCTTTTTTAAAAAAGGACCCTTCTATCAAAAACTTGCCCAAGGATAGGAAATGGCATTGCAGTTACAGCATTTTCCATACAGCAAGAGGAACAGAGTTCAAATTCCCAGAAAGCACTAAATACTGAGTGGTCATGAGGTAGAGAGAGAGGATCTCCAGAGCAAGGTGGCTAGGGAGACTAGATGAACCAGTGAGCCCTAGGCTGGATTAGCACACCCTAACTAAAAGAATATGGTAAAAGAGCAATTGAGGAAGCTTTTCAATATCAAATTCAAGCCCTTCCCCAAAGCATAGTAAACAAACCTGCACACATGTGTACTCCTACACACTTGCAAACATGCATGCACACATGCCTACATACCACACATACATGCATACAAAAAAAGAGCCCAGCAGCCCAGGCACTATGCATAGCTAGGTGTGTGTGTGTGTGTGTATGTAAATTAAAAACAAAGATTATGTTTTTAAGTGTGCCTAAACTGTAAAAGAAATCCTTCAGGACACTGGTCCAGGAAATAACATTTTTTGATGCAACCACACAAAAAAAAAATCATACATTTAAGAGTTTCATGTCTAACGTGTATAAGGAACTCAAACAATTCAATAATAAAGCTACTAGCTTAATTCAAATGTAAGCATAAGCCAAAGCTTGGGATGGATATTGGTTAAATGAAGACATGGAACTGGCTTGCAAGTGTACTAAAATGTAATGAGCCACACCAATCATCATTGAAATGCAAATCAAAACCACAAGAGGAGATCAGAACCTCATGCACACTAGAAAGACATAAACAAAAAGTAAACCTGCTCATTTTTATAGTAAAAAAATAAATGAGAGGCAAGTCTTGGTGACATTACAGAAAAAAAAAAACCTACACTGCTAAACAGATATTACAGAAAATAGGAAGTAGATTATTATTTAAAAAGCTAAAAATAGAATTATATAACCCAGAAATCCCAGTTCAAAGTAAACAACCAAAAGAAAAGAAAACTGTATGTTAAAGAGGCATCTGCATATCATATGTTCACTTTCATATTATTCATAATACCAAAGATATGGAATTCAAAATTTGACATATTCTTTACATTGACTGTGTCTTGCTTTTGAACCATTATCAAGTCAAACAAACAGAAACTGGACCATTGTAAATAAGAGACAGTTTATTTTTTTATTTCTATTTCTCAAGTTTCAGTGTTTTGTTTTTTAAAAAAACTCTTTGGAGTGCTTGGCATTCTTATCAGATATACATAGGTCTGACAGATTGGAACGTCTGAGAACACAAATGGCATTTCTGACTGTGGTGGTGCAACTACAAGTCTTAGTTTTAGTAGGACAATGGTTAGTTACACTGATAGTCTAAACATACTAATTTTAAAAGCTTTAGTTTATTTTAAAAAGAAGTTCTATTCTATAAGATAACTATGTGATCATCAAAAATGCTCAGAATTTTAGATGTCAGTAGCTCTAGTTTCTTCATTTGCTTGCTCAAATATCATGAGGAACACTCTTGCAAATTCCTTCCTAGAGGTAAGGGTTAATAGTCTAGAAACTGCCAAATAAAACGGTACAGAGTTAAAAACATGACACACAAATCAAGGCTCAAGTAGAATCAAAGGATTGTTAAAGGAACTAGAAATTATTTGAGAATGAAATTCTAGTTTAGAAACACTGTGAATCAATGTTGAGTAAGACAATGAGAAACACTAATTTTGGAATTTTATTTTTTTACTGGACAAGAGTCATTTGCATCACTCAAGTCGCGGGGGAGAAAGTACAAGTTAATAGAAAACTTCACTAAGTCTGAGCCTTTAATATAAATAATAAAGTCAAATAAAGGTGTATTTCCCTAGATAATGAAATATCTTTCCATTTCAAAAGGACATGGGATACTCTTTTAATATTATTTCCAGCATCTGGATAATTTTTCTAAACATGGCCTAGAGGAAGAAAAGGTAGGGATTTAGCAACCAGAATTCATTTCTCTTGATCTCAAGTTTCTTACAGTACTCAAGATGTCTGATATTCATGTTCTCACAATTGAAAGAGTCCTCATTGGATCATCTCTCAAGAATGTAACTAGTTTTCCTAGTTGCTCTCCATGATAGGGAAGATTACGTCATTTGTTTGTTTTGCCTGATTGTGGTACTGTAGATGGAATCCAGGGTCTTGGGCATGCTAGTCAGTTATGTCCCAGACATGAAGAGAGTCTACCACATAGACATATAAACTGGGAGAATGTATCCCAGAGTCTGCTTCCTAAACCACTTTCAATCATTCCTCTTCATCAAAGCTTCCATTTTACCCTTCTTTCCAGAGGTACATGATATTTCCGGTGTGATCTTTTAACAAGGCTATGGGGTAAAACACATTCACACTCACAGTTCCCCACTAACAATCCAGAATTCATCTTTCTCAGTTTTGTTAAGACAATTAACCTTGGTCTATGTGCTTCCTGTAAGAATGTAATATTCTGGCCACAATTCCTGCACTAGCCTTTCACTCTCTTTTTTAAAATTTTATACTTATTTTAATTTTACATATCAGCCACGGATTCCCCTGTCCTCCCTCCTCCCACCCCCCCCCCCACCTGCCCTCCCCCTAATCCACCCCCCATGCCCATCTCCTCCAGGGCAAGGACTCCCCTAGAGATTCAGCTTAGTCTGGTAGATCCAGTCAAGGCAGGTCCAGTCCCCTCCTCCCTTCACCCAGGCTGAGCAAAGTGTCCCAGCACAGGTCCCAGGCTCCAAAAAGCCAACTCATGTACTAAGGACAGGTCCCAGTCCCACTGCCTGGGGGCCTCCCAAACAGTTCAAGCTAATCAACTGTCTCACTTATCTAGAGGGCCTGATCCAGTTGGGGGCTCCTCAGCTATTGTTCATGTGTTTCCATTAGTTTGGCTATTTGTCCATGTGCTTTTTCCAATCATGGTCTCAACAATTCTCGCTCATATAATCCCTTCTCCTCCCTCTCTCTCTTTCTCTGATTCACTCTTTCATACAAACCGACAGGCACCTGCTGTGGATATTGCTCTGTATAAATAAAATGCTGTTTGGCCGGTAGCCAGACAGGAAGTATAGGCAGGACAAGAGAGAAGAAAATTCTGGGAGGTGGAAGGCTGGGGCAAAGAGATGCTGCCAGCCGCGACCATGACAAGGAAGATGTAAGGTAATGGTAAGCCACGAGTCACATGGCAAAGTATAGATTAATAGAAATGGGTTAATTTAAGATAGAAGAAGTAGATAACAAGAAGCCTGCCATGGCCATACAGTTTGTAAACAATGTAAGTTTCTGTGTGTTTACTTCATTGGTTCTGAGCGCCTATGGGCCTGGCGGGTGACAGAGATTTGTCCTGACTGTGGGCCAGGCAGGAAAACTCTAACTACAGGCACCCTCCTGAGACATGGTCCTTATGTCCCTGGCAAGTGTCAGGATCACTCACCCGGGGGAGCAAGCTTATACAAAGGCAGATCTTATGGCCACCCATCCTGCAAGCCACCACCTTGGCTGCAGGCTTATGTTAAATCTTCTCTGTCATCAGGAACATATAAGAGATTCTTACTTCAGCCACAAGGGTTCTGAGTCTTCTCTTCAGAGAACCCACTATGCTGTCTGTCTCTGGTATTGGGACTTGAACTTTCATAATAATCCTTTCCACACTGTTTTCGATCTGTCTATCTATCCATGGCATTAAAAATTCTTCCAATGAACACTTTAGCCCCAGTAATTTATCTCAGTGTCCCTTTAAACTCCCATATGAGACCCTGCACTTTCTACCTTTTGTGATAGCATAGTCACTTACCTTCTCTATTTCTGTCATTTTCGAATAGGTTGTGAGCTGCAGAACAATACAGAGAATGCTCCATTTCCCAGCCTTTAGGATGTTGTAAACCTGGTGCTGCAGCTCCAGAGTATATTATGAGAATCACGTCCTACAGAACACACTATGGGAACAACCCATAAAGTCTCATCAACATGGCTACCTAAACATAAGTTGAACAAGGACAACAATAGGCATGCCAAAGTGAATGACATAAAGCCCCCAAGACCTCTACATAGAACTACAAGCAACTGAGGAAAGCTGGGAGTGGGAAAGGTGGCCCTTCCCAGGAAAGAGCATACCAATTGGTTGTCCAATGTCAAAGAGTCAGCCTTGAAAACATACATACAAGTAACATTATATGGACTTAACAAGTTACACTTTGGAAGATATATGCACATACAAATACATATATGTATTTGATAAGTTGATGAGAATAGAGGCCACAAATTGGAAAGAGAGCAAGGAGGAGCAGAAGGGATGGTTTAGGGAAGGAAAGGGAGAAATGTGTAATTATATCATAATCTCAAAACTGAAAAAAGCTAATTTAGTATAATTTTTTTAAAGGAAAATAGGTACCACTATCTTGGTATGCTTTCCAAATCAAGAGTTTGTGTTTGCTTGCACTTACACATTTGAGAACCATGAATGGATTTGAGACATTTTAGAAAAGAATGTGGTGGAGGCTGTCAAAAGGTTGACTGGTCTGAATAAATGCTTTCTTTACATTGAAAGAAAATCCATGGAGACAAATGAATGGAGACCTAGTGACCTCCAAAAAGATGGCAGGAAGAGTGAAGAATGGCTAATGAATCAGACTCAGAAATGAACTGCTAAGCCTCCGCAAGTCCCCCAGAAGAAATAACGGCAAAATGAACCATGCTTACTCACTGCCAGGCCTTTTGTTCAACACTCATTTGTTTCATTTTTCTTTTCAACAATGCTGTGAGATTGGCGTGGGTTTCTCATCACTTTGTTCAGTGTTAATGATACAGAGTCGAAACATCTCACCCAGGGTTTCAGAGTTGCTTTTGTACTCGACTTTGTTTGTCTCGGTAGCTGCTGTTCTGAAATATTGTGTACAATTACCTTTCCTAGAAAAAGCTGTTCAAAAAGTCTACATGACAGTCCCCAGGAAAGGACTAGAGTTAGCTGGATGGCTAGAGCAAAGCAGGTCTAACAGACATGCACTCACTTCTAGTCACAAGATTCCCTCCTATGGATGGAGGCCCAGAAGTTTATTCAGTTTCATCACTGTTTCCTAAATGTGACTTTGGTAAGTGCAAATTTTTCTCTACCAAAAGCTGAGCTCTGAGCTACCTATCACAGTGGACAAAGAACTAGGGCTAAAATGCCACTGGCAGATAGTGGCCCAATAAGGCAGTATAATACAATTCATTATTGAAGGATTTAAGCCTGAATCTGCCATGTTTCCACTATGATCTGGGTAAATTCTATAGTTTCAGTGCCTCAGTTTACGTGCATATGAGTATGTGTTAAGATTAAATTAGTAATCATACAAAAAGCCTTTATAACAGGTCTAGTTCATAATAAGTAGTTTACTAGTTTTAGTTAGGATTATTGTCCCAATATGAGGCCTATTCTTACTCAGTTATGGATACTTTCTAGACCCAAATGAATAAAGAGTAGCATTTTATAGTGTAAGCACTAAAAGGAAGCAGAAAGCTAAAAGCAACCTGAGTCAAGTGTCTGTGGAAACAAAGGCACTATTCAAGTAATGCCAAGTGCTTGAAATCATAAAGTCGTTCTTCCCTGCCAGTACCATCTTTTGGATTCTACTCTGTAGCTGTCCATAAGACCCTGGAGAGTTTTCCAGTGCTGCCTATCCCCACCTTTTTGTGTTTCTAAGCTTAATTCATGCCTGCTTCTTAATTATTATTTTGTTTGATTTGTGTTGCCCAGGCTGTTGACCTATCTCTGTCAGAAGACATCGTTCTACCACTTCTCTTCATTAGCATTTTTCTCCTCTTTTATGTATAACTGTGTTATTGCTATTTTTAAAAACTGTCCAAGTTTTCTAATTAAGCATTGAAAATTCCCTGAAGTGTTTACAGAATGTGTTTGCAACAGACTTACTTATAAAGGGAATACAACTTTCCCGAAGAAATAGCCAGGTAATCCTTGCCCTTGAAATTTCCCTCTATGTTCTTAAACTAAATGTATAAACATTTCCTTTCTCTCTGGACCAGCTGCCCATAATGTTCCACCCAAACCTTCTCTTCTGTAGCAAGCAGATTTTCCTGGGGGTAATGGCAAAAACCCTTGAAGTCTTTGGAGTCAGACAGACAGTGATTGGAGCTCTTTGCTAGTGACCTTAGACATGTTATTAATTGGTATACAACTTAGGTGAGAATCAATTTCTTTCGTATGAAATGGGAATAATGCTAATACATACTTCATAGGGTTTTGAGTATCAAATGCGAGGCAGCACATAAATCTGTCAGCATGGCTCCTAGACCATAACTGTAGTTAACACTAGGGTTTACTCTATGGCAAGTAGTGTTCTAGAACACTTTGTATGTATTTATTTACTTACTTTATATGTATTTATTGACTTACTTCAAACCAAGTCTACCACATAAGTACAATTATTATCTGCATTTTGTGAATGAACAGATGTCTGCACTGAAAGGTTATTCTACTTGGTCAAGGTCACAAATTACAGTTGGTGTCTAAGCTCCATAGCTCATGCTCTTCATCACTTTGCTTTGGTATCTTCCATGCATTATGTACTCAAATTGTCAACACATTTTCAACAAAGGATGAGAATTTATTTGCAATTAGTACATACCAGACTCTGCTGAATGTTTTCATGCATGAGGTTTGTTAATCCTAAACTACATGAGCTAAGGATTGCGTCTCCCCAATCTATAGGTGAAGAAATTAAGGTCCAGCGATATAAAGCAATTTGTTGAAAGTGAGCAAGCAAGCAAATGAAAAAGCAGAATTTGAAGCACACATCAGTGTGATGTTACTGGGATTACTAGTCACCTTCCTGAATATTCTTTCCTCATATGATAGAAGAAAATAAAGTTCCTATTTTTAAGGTTGTTCTGTAGTTCATTACAATCAGATAGTGATTGTCTACAAAAGGTGAAAATTGCTATGTTAAACAGAAAACTTTTGTCATAAGATTATATCTCGATATAGAGATGACAGGATAGCACACTTAGGTAAAGAGGAGTCACTAATGCCTTAAACTGAAAAAAAATGAAAATACACCTCATTTCTGTACTCCTGTTATCTTAATCAGGGTTACTATTGCTGTGATGAAGTACTGTGACCAAAACCAAGTTTGGGAGGAAAGGTTTTATTTGGCATACACTTCTACATCATTGAAGAAAGTCAGGACAGGAACCTGAAGACAGGAACTGATGCAGATGCCATGGGGGAGTGCTGCTTACTGGCTTACTCCTCATGGCTTGCTCAGCCTACTTTCTTATAGAACCCAGGACCACCAAAACAAGGATGGCACTACCCACAATGGGCTGGGCTGTCCTCCATCAATTTCTAATTAAGTTAATGCCCTAAAGCTAGATCTTAAGGAGGCATTTTTTTCAACTGAGGTTCTCCCCTTTCAGATAACTCTAGCTTATGTCAAGTTGACATAAAACTAGCCAGCATACTCATTCATTCCAACTTAATATCCATTCTTCTCAAAACTTGCATTGTGGATAAAATGGACAAGCTATACTTTAAAGTGACCAAAGAGAATATGAAACTGACCTTGACATTCTTCTACTTAAAAAATAAATGTTAAAACATAAAGAAAAAATTTTACACTTGGCATGGTAGATCATGCTAACCATCCAAATATTTGAAGCTTTGTTGGAAGGGGGATTGCTTAAAGTTCATGGTTACCCCGAAATATACAATTAGATTTTACCTGAAAAGCTAGAGATAGGATGAAAGAATGAAGGGAAGAAGGAAGGAGGGAAAAGCAAAAGTGAGAAGGAAGTCAGAAAGGTAGGAAGAAGCTGTACATCATCATGATTCTTAAGTTGTTTAGTCAAAAACATTGCAGGGGGTTGTCGTGAAAAGGTTCCAAGTTTCAGTTTTAGAGGAGGAATAATTTCTAGAGATAAGTCAGACATCATAGGGACTATGGTAAATCACATTTTAGTGTATATTTAAAATTCACTAATGCAGTGAGTGTTATATGTTCTTTCTCAAGCTAAAAACTATTAACTATATGAAGTGATTAATATAGTATCTAGCTCAATTGTGGTAATCAGTTCATAATATTAAATACTGAAATATCATAATGCTGAAGGCAATATTATAAACTTCTTAAGGGCATGGAACAAGCATGTGTTCAGGTTTTGATGGTCTTATAGCTTCATCTTCAGTCTTAGGTATATTACATTTTTATCAAATGCTTAATGAATAGATATGTCATATATACTAGTCCCATGTAAAAGAACAGAAAGTAACTAGTTGTATGCATGACTAAGCCATAATATCTTCACACTGACAGCAGTTTTTTTTTTTGTTTCTTTCAAAATTGAGCTCAAGTTTTCATTCGTTTTTAAGTCACTATTAATCTCATATCTTGTCTTGTATATGAAATGGCCAATTCCCAACCTTACCCTTTTGTCTCTGAAAGCCCTTCCTGTTCTCCTTAAGTCCTATCAAAGAGTATCAGCTGAGTTCCCATTGTGCTGTTCTTATCTCTTTCTTGCAAACTTTAAGTGAGGTGGACTATTGTTGTTCTATTGTGGTGTTCATTCTCTCCAGAACCAAAAATTTCACAGTATTCCGTTGATTCTTGGTTCTGTTTCTTTACTCTGAAAAGGCTATGATCACTACAGGCACAGTTGGTGTTGGCATCAATTATTTCTGTGCTATTAAAAGCCTTAAAACAAAGCCCACCAGTTTTCAAATGCCCCTTTCTGACACTTGGGATGTAGCTAGTTCAATGGCTCCACTTTTACAGATAACACCAAAAAAAAAAAAAAAAAATCAGCAAAGTGTATCTAACTGGTCTGATCTGTTACATGGGAGTGCGGCTCTGAGTTCACACTCCAGTATTTTGAGGATGCCTGTAATTTTCTGTACTTGCTGTTCCTTTCCAGATAAGGACCATGGACAGGAAGAACTCTTTATCTGGTGTTTTTCTAGGACTTATATTTAAGTCAGCTTGACATTTTAAATGGACAGTCATCAATCTGCAGCCCATAATTTCTATAGCTATGTGATAAACAACCCTGAGAATTACTTGGGACGAGGTTATAATCAAAGCAGACAAAAGAAAATAAATGCTATGGGAAAGAAATAGACGAAATCTGAAAACTTGTCTTAAAGTGGTAGGAAGGAATGAGAGGGAGACACCTCAGATTTAAGCTTGAACAACTGCAAACACTACTGGACTATTAATAGAATTGTGTGTGTGTGTGTGTGTGTGTGTGTGTGTGTGTGTGTGTGTGTGCAAGCATGCATGCATGCATGTATATGTGTGTGTCTGTGTGTCTGTGTGTGAGAGAGAGAGAGAAAAACAGATGTTGGAGATGAACCCTATGGTCTTAGGCACACTAGGCACAAACTCCACAACTGAGCCACATTCCCAGCTATTAACAGGTATTGGAATGGACTGATGATAGCCTCAGAGAATACAATGAGTTCATTTTACATGTACTATGTTAAAGGCATCAGTAAAGAAGTCAGCCAGTGATGATCAGTAAGAAGTGAGCCTTTTGGAAAAGAGGATGAGTTTAGGTTTCAGTGTAAGTAAGATTGGGGTAACCTTGGTGCATCTGGATACAGTTTGAGGTGCAGGGTTCACAACAGAGCTCTAGTTACAGGTAAATATTTGGGAAGTATTTACATGAGAATCAGGGAACAGGTCAAGCTATGTAGGAAAAGAAGAATGAAGGTAAAGTAAATGAATGACAGAGATGGGATAGTGGAGCAGAACTCCACAGCCTAACTACATTATGAGACCAGCAGAAAGAAGGATTCATTTCACACTAATTTCACCTGCCTACTGTTACTCAGGGCATGTTTGAAGAAGCACAAGTATAAACCTCATCTTATTTCATTTAATTTTACTATTTCATGAGCCGGCTGCTTTCTCACTGCTTTACAAATTCTCCTATCCCTGAGGATACCAAAGGACAGAGTGTTCCACATGTACTACCAGCTTGAATCACGGATGTTATTTAAAATGAGAAAAACAAATTAAAACCCCCATATGCCCAAGGTTAAATAAGGCCTCACTCCCTGACTTTTGAATCAAGCACTCATCTTGGGTTATCCTGATTCCACATCTACATGTATTTACCTTTGCAAAGAATTTTCATGACTCTTATCCAAACTGAGTTTTTAAAAAAGCCTTTGTGAAGCAGGCAAAGTAAGAAATACAACCTTTGTTTTACAGGTCAGTTCCCTGAGGCCCAAGGAAATGGAGAGATTTATATAGGGCCATCTGAACCAGTGTCCAGGTTGTCTGTGGGATGCAGGTGCTCTATGTCTTTTCCTACAGCTATTATCCCAGGAAAATGTTGCAAAACAGGGTCATCTTGTAGTAGGTTCATATGAGTTCAGAAGACCCTGTTACATGTGGCTCCCAAACCTGCTTCAGTAATTGATGAAACTCATGATGGTCAAGACCCGCAAGCCAATTTCACTCTATAAGAGTTTCTCTGATATTTGTCATGTGCTCACCACAGTGACAATGCTCATACAGACCGCAATATAGAGGCCCCTGTCCTTAAATAAGTATTCTGAATAATATATAAAGTTCAAAGGATATTTCAACAGAGTTTTATGTTCTTAGACTATCCTGTTTGTAATTAGTCTGAAGAAAAACTCATAAAAAGAAGCTGTGTCTACAGAGACTGACTGATTAGAATTTCAGTACTGTGGAGAATTTAGAATGCTGCAAATCCACAAGTTAATTGCCTTATCTTGGAATAGGTATAGCCTTACAGAATAGCCATTCCTTGTCCATTTCTGTCAGAATCTTATGGCAAATATCGAAAAACCCTATGAAATCCATTAACTTAGCAGGCAACTAGCTTCCACCAATTCAAAAGCTAAGAATGTCATCAGATAGCATTTTGAGTCTATAAAAACCTTACTCATCTCTCTATACCTGCCTCTCTGATATACCCTCCAATGAATTTTTTATTTGACGTGATTTATGACTTTTGTTGTTCTGTAAAACTATAAAAACTTCATGAAACTTCTCCCAGTTTGAAACATAGAATTCGAGGTAACTTAAATCTGTGTTCCCAGGTCACGGTCATTCAAAATGGCTCCAGAATAAACTATCTCTTATTTCTTTTAAGAAAAGAGATGTGGGTTTTGTGCCAACATTAACGACAATAACATGGAGAATTCTTGTGAATTCATCTATTCTAGCTCTGGGTAAGGGAGAAGCAGATGAGAGGATGGCTACACAGAGATAACAATAAAAGATAAAAACATTGATGAAAGAAAGTAAAACAGAGTTCAGATAAACATCAGGCATTGTACAATGTGTATATGAAATATATGACATCTACATTATGTTTATTTTTCTTACACACATACTCAGGTATTTTCCGTCAACTTATTCAGTCAGCTGACTTCTGTTATGTAAAGTGCTTAGAAATTTTTCCAATACTTAGAAAGCAGTGAATCTTAATTGTTCTTTTTATCATCATTGACATTGTCATCATCATCATCATCATCATCATCATCATCATCACCTCACTGTTACTGGACGTATTTTAAAGTTTGGAACCCACAACATGTGGAGAGCTATTTGAAAAGAAAAGTAAGAAAATTCTAAATGTGATAAATATCCACCTTAATAACATAGCAGGACCTTGGTTCTAAAGAAGATGTTGAGTGTGTGTGTTATCCTGTCTAGTTTTTATGTCAACTTTACACAAGCTAGAGTCATCTAAGAATAGGAAACAAAATTTGAGAAAATGCCTCCATAAGATCAGGCTATAGGCAAGTGTATAAAGCATTTTCAAAATTAATGATTAATGGGGGAGGGTCCAGCACATTGTGGGTGGGCCCAGCCCTGGGCTAGTGGTCCTGGGTGCTATAACAAAATAGGTTAAAGAAGCCATAAAATGTAAGCCAGTAAGCAGCTCTCCTCCATTGCTTCAACATCAGTTCCTGTTTCCAGGTTCCTGCTGTATTTTAGTTCTTGCCCTGAGTTCCCTTCAATGTTGGATTGTAATGTGGAACAGTAAGCTGAAATAAACCCTTCCATCCCCAAGTTGCTTTTGGCCAAGATGTTGTATCAAAAAGATAGAAACCCTAATTAGGAGAGTGGTATCACATCTTTCTACATACTAGCCTATAAATCTCAAAATATTACAATTGTTAAATTGTTTTTCAGGGGCTGGTCAGATGTTTCAATGTTTAAGAGCATTGGATGCTCTTCAAGAGGACTCACATGGCAACACATAACCTTCTGTGACTCTAGTTCCAGTAGATCCAAAACTCTCTTCTTGCTTCCAGGGCTACTAGACATGCAAGTGCAGGCAAAACACCCATACACATAAAAATAACAAATAATATGCCATGTTTTATTGATATCCATGGGAGGCCTACCCTCTTTTGAATAGAAATGGAGGAGGAGAGGATGGGGCACAGAGGGTAGACGGGAGGGGGTGGGGGAAGGATCTGTGGTCAGTATGTAAAATAAATAAATAAAATTTAAAAAGTAAAAAAGAATTTTTAAAGAGAATAGATTTTTTTTCCAAAATTGAGTTTTATAACTATTTGTTAATAATGGCGGTAATAATATTACTTGTTAGGTTTATTTTCCCTCCCAAACTCTTTAGTTCAGACAATACACCTGCCCCCACCTGGCTGTCTGCAAATGCCTAAGACTCAGGCATTTTGCATGATAAAGAGAGACCTTAGACAACCACAACCTTATTTCAGAAGACTTCATTTTCTGTTGACCATCTACTGCTGGGTATTCACTCTACCCTTAAGAGTAGTTTTCCCAGGACCCTAAGAAAGACACAGGGATCCCCCAATGACAGAGAAATAGATGAGATCTACATCCATTGGACGACAGTGGGAGTAATGAAGGGCAAGGTTCGAGGGAAAGAGAGCTTGGAGGAGCGGGAGATCCCAGCTGGATCACGAACAGAGAGGGAGAACAAGGAATAAAAGACCATGATAAATGAAGACCACATGAGAATAGGAAGAAGTAAAGTGCTAGAGAGGTCGCCAGAAATCCACAGATACCTCCACTGTAGACTACTGGCAATGGTCGACAGTAAGCCTGATCTGACCTAGGGTGATCAGATGGCCAAACACCCTAACAGTCATGCTGGAACTCTCATTCAATAACTGATGGAAGTGGATGCAGAGATCCTTGGCCAGACCCCAGGACGAGCTCCAGGAGTCCAATTGTGGAGAAAGAGGAGGGACTGTAAGAGTATGAATTGTTGAGACAAAGATTGGAAAAGCACAGGGACAAATAACCAAACTAATGAAAACACATGAACTATGAACCAATAGCTAAGGAGCCCCCAACTGGATCAGGCCCTCTGGATAAGTGAGACAGTTGATTAGCTAGAACTGTTTGGGAGGCCCCCAGGCAGTGGGACCAGGACCTTTTCTTAGTGCATGAGCTGGCTGTTTGGAACCTGGGGCCTATGCAGGGACAGTTTGCTCAGCCTGGGAGGAGGGGACTGGACCTGCCTGGACTGAATCCACCAGGTTGAGCTGAATTCCCAGGGGAGTCTTTGCCCTGGAGGAGATGGGATTGGGGGGTGGGCTGGGGGAAATGAGGGTGGCAGGAGGGAGAGGACAGGGGAATCCATAGCTGATATGTAAAATTAAATTATAAAATAAAATAAAAAGAGTAGTTTTCCCAGTGAGACTCCCTTAAAGGAAACTAAATTTTCATTTGCAAATGCCTATCAATTGGAGATTGCGTCTGGGTTAGGGATGGGGGTGTGTGTCCACTTCTCATTTCACCTCTAGGATCCCATCTGCTGCAGACCTATGTAGACCCTTTGTATGCTGCCTCAGTCTCTGTGAGTTCATGTGTGCATCACCCCTGTTAACTTAGAAGGCCTTGTTCCCTTGGTGTCCTCCATCCCTTCCAGCTCTTATACTCTTTCTACATCTGCCTCTTCAGGGCTCCCTGAACCCTGAGGGATGGATTTGGTGAAGGCATTCTATTTAGGGCTGAGTTTTTCAAAGTCTCTCACTCTCTGCATAATATCTGCCTATGGTATGGGTCTAGGTATTTATTCCTATGTGCTGCAGAAGTTTCTCTGATGATGGCTAAGCAAGAAACTGATCTATGAGTAAACAGAATATCATTAGAAGTCATTTTGGGCTGGAGAGTTAGCTCAGCCGTTAAAGGCTAAGCTCACAACCAAAAATATAAGTAGAAGTCATTTTATTGCTATGTTCTTTGTTTTGTTCTGTATTTTTAGAATAATAGTTTTTGGTTTTGCCCTAGGTCTCTGAGCTATTAGTCCCAGGTTCTTGGTCAACATCAGATATGGGTTCCCTCTTGTGGAGTAGTCCTTTAGTCAAATCAAATATTGGTTGGCTACTCCCACAAACTTGTACCACCATTTCCCTTGCATATTTTGCAGGCAGGACACCATTGAAGATCAAAGGGTTTGTGGCTAAGTTGCTGTTTACATTTCTCCTTTGGTAGTGTGCAAAGTACCTTGCCATGCCAAAGACACTAGAAGGTGTGAAGGCTCTATAAAAACACCATGTCAACTTCTCCATATTCAGTGAGTTGTGTTAGTATTGTCTTCAGCAATGAGGCTTTACTGTCAGTTTGTAGAGAGCAACCTATTCTCTTGGCAACAGCCTAGGTTGTTTCAAGGTTCTCATGGGACGCCTTTGGCAAAAAAACTCAATTATATATAACCTATTCTTGGTACTAGAAGCTTCATTTGGAGGCAAGAGGGGTCCAATTGGGACGCTGCCTCCCCCATTATTAGTTGATTTCATTTAGATCTCCTTTATATCTGTATATGTTTTGCTTTTATTTCACTATATCTGTTTAAATTGCTTATCTGATCATGATTTAACTTTGGTGAGTGGTATGTGTAGAGAAAATTATCCATTTCTTTTAAATTGTCTAATTTGTTAGAATATAGATTTTTAAACTATGTCCTTATGAGTCTCTGGATTTCTTCAATGTCTGTTTTTTACGTCCTCTTGTTCATTTCTATTTTTAGTTAATTTAGATAAGGGTTTGCCAAACAATGATCTTCTCAAAGAACTGACTCTTTGTTCTTGATTCTTTGTATTTTTGTTTGTTTCTACTGTAGTGATTTCATCCCTGAGTTTGCTTATCTCCTGCTGTCTACTGCTTTATTCTAAATTAACCTCACTTCCTACAGTTCTTTCCCTGTGAAATGAGGTACCATTTGCAGAGTGAAAAACTCATGTCAGCTGACAAAAGAACTCCAAAAGGAAGGGGCAGCCTTCTTAAAGATTGAAATGCCACAGACTTTGAGCTCTGCCCATTGTCTTCAGAGACTTCTGTGAACTAGAGATGATATACAGAATTGAGGTAGCAGCCAGCATTAGCCTTTTGTAAATGACTCTCCTGTACAGCCAACCAAGGTTTTGTACACTACATTCAAATTAAAACAAAACAAAACAGCCTACCACTCCAATAACTCCAAAAGAAATCAAAAAATGAAATTTCCACTATTTCAACACTCAAAGATTAGTCTTTGTTCTGAACCAAAATTGGAGGTCACTAGAAATGACTGATCTGAGTTTCTAAAGCAGTAAGCTCCCTAAAATCCCTTCTATTACATAATGCTAGCTCCCCTGGAAAACAATTGTAAACATAGCTAGAAATTTTGTTACTTTGTTTCTTCAAAATAATAAAGTACTGGGGAGTTATGGAAAAATATACTATTACCTGGTTATATTGAAGGTAACCTAGAGAGAAGAATAGAAATGCAGGTTTCTGAAAATTGCTTTGATTACTGATGGTTGGACAATTAGCTGCTCACATTAGTAACCACCACTTTTTCTTATAATGAGTAGAACTGCATGTTACGTACACCAAAAAGAATACTAAAAATGTGGAAGCTATGACAAAGAAACAGACATCTAGACAGCACTTTATTATAGACCTGTGGTAGGTTATTATACAATAAAAGGACTAAATTCTCAAATAGATGTTGAATGGCTATTATGTGCCAGCACTACATCAAGTGTTATTTATATTTCCAAGAGCTAATCATTATTGTCATCACTAGTTTACTAATGGAAGCATCAATAATTTTACGTTCTTTTTGCTGAAGTAAGATCTTCCTCTGTTACTCCAGCTGATCTTGAACTCCTGGACTCAAGTAATCCTCTTATCTTAGTCTTTGAAGTAGCACTACATATATATGGACTACTACACCCAGATGTGTGTGTGTGTGTGTGTGTGTGTGTGTGTGTGTGTGTGTGTGTGTGTGTGTGTTGTGTTGTGTTGTGTTAGTCTGGGCCTGGAACTGACATGAAGCCTCACACAAGATAGGTAAGGATTCTGCCTCTCAATTACACCTCAATTTACCAAAAAAATGTAAAGTATCATCTTTTCCATAATTAGAAATGCTGATAAAATGCTGGAGATATAACTCAGTGGAAGAACAAATGTTTGCCAAACATATGTGAGGCCCTAAGTTAAATCCCCAGTACCAAAATGTGTTGATGGAGATAGACTCCATTTAGAACAGTACTAAATAAAAATGTATAAGGTTTATTTGAAGATCATTTTAAACTTCAAAGCATCATCAAAAAGTATAAAGTAACACTTGCATAAATACAAAGATGTACTATTCTTGAATATTCAAATTCAATATTATAAGATGATGATTCATGTGTTAATCTGAAGTTTACTGTATTAATTTAATTGTGACCCAAATGGCTATCTGAACAGAACTTTTTGAATTTAAATATGCAAGAACAGAAGCATGCATGCATCAACAGCCAGAAAACTAATGACAAGCATAAAGCAAAGGTAATTATAACAGTGCAGGATGGCTAGTAGGGACAAAAATGGGTCAATAGAGTACACAGCCATGTTGGTAAGATTTTATGGGTGTAGTTGCCCAAATGTGAACTGAAGAAGGACAACACCAATGAACATGCCAAAGTCGACAAGAAAACGTTTGCAAGACCTCAGCACTACACATACAAAAAAATTATAGGTAACTAAGGAGAGCTGGGAATGGAGAAAGTGGTCTTCCCCAGGAAAGAGCACTCCAATTAGTTATTCAGTACCAAATGGTCAGCCTTGAAAACATACATACAGCTAACATTATATGGATTGAACAGGTTACATTTAGAAATGTATATGGGGGAAAGCTACCCACCATCCCCACATTTCCCCAGAGTGCTCTTGAGTAGGAGCAGCAGGATATATTAGTTAGAAGGAATAGAGCGGGGAGATAAAGATAGAAAATACAGGATAGCCTTGAGAAAGCCTGGAACCTATTCCATTGGGCTCCCACTGTCTGTGCCCTAGGCTATTTATAGGAATGCCAGGGGGTGGAGCAAAAGACCTCCCCCTAGCATAGCCAAGTGCAGACCATCGCAGACACTTGCACTCAGGCCCATGGTCCCATCCATGTGCTGAGTAAAGCCACTAGGAAACCTGAAAATAGTCTCCCACATATATGCATTTACATACTGCATATATATATGTATATATATATATATATATATATATATATATATATATATATTACATATAACAACATATAACAACAATTAATGAAAAATGGGTCATGAATTTGAAAGAGAGCAAGGAGGGGTATGTGGCAGTTTGGAAGGTAGGAAAAGGAAGGAAGAAATTGAATTACATTATAATCTCAAAATTAACTATATTAAATATGATGGATAAAGTGTAGGCTAGTATATGTGGTGGTATTGTGTTCCCCAAAATATTGTGCACTCTAATAAACTTATCTGGGGTCAGAGAACATAACAGCCACATTATTATACATAGAGGTTAGACAGTGGTAGCACACGCCTTTAATCCTAGCAGTCCAGAGGCAGAGATCCACCTAGATCTCTGTGAGTTTAAAGCCACACTGGAAACAGCCAGGCATGGTGACTCACACCTTTACTACCAGGAAGTGATGGCAGAAAGCAGAAAGGTATATAAGGTGTGAGGACCAGGAACTAGAGCCTGGTTAAGCTTTTAGGCTTTTGAATAGCAGTTCAGCTGAGATCCATTTGGATGAGCACTCAGAGGCTTCCAGTTTGAGGAAACAGGATCTGCTAAGGAGTTGTCAAGGATGAGGTAGCTGTGGCTTGTTCTGCTTCTCTGGTCTTCCAGCATTCACCCTGGCTCCAGGTTTTATTTTCATTAATAAGAACTTTTAAGATTTATGACACAAGTATGTATTACATGCCATTGTTTGTATTTTATAGTACATTCCATCTCATTACAGTAGAATGTGTTTGAAAGTATTTACAAAAAAATTACAATGATTCCTTCAGGAAAACTGGACTAAGATAGAGAGAAATTACTCATCTTCATTATTATACTAATTTGTGATGTTCAAATGAGCATATGTAAGACCAGGAAAACGATCCAAAATAAAAGTGGAATTTAGCGAGCAAAACAAAATTCTTAATTTAAAATTAAAATAATGTTATACATGTTTTGAATAATGGAGAACTCAAACAAGTGCCAATATGAAAAATACTTGCATATTGCTGTTAATTACAGACTAAAATTGCACCAATTATACAATATGACTGATAAAAGGGTTAAAACAATTTTACTAACTAGAGTAGAACTGTATTATCCAGATCAAAAGAACTGATTGCTGCAATTTACTGTGTACTCTTTTAGCCATTCCTAGAGTATTATGTTCATTTCATAAATTAGGAAAGATATCCTAGAAAAAGTATCCAAGAGTAAGATGAACTTAAGAAAAAACTGAGAATGTTTAGTTTCTCTGCTATATATTTTGTGATTAATATATATTTAACATTTTAATATTTTGAGAATTTCATATATGACTTTAATATTAGATGAGTTCTCATTCATTCCAGGCACATCATATACCCAACAATGACCTTCATCTCCTCACTTTCCTGCTGTATTTCCCAGAGTGCTGGGATTACCAGCATGTTGTCATGCATAGTTCCTTCTTTCCTTCATGCCTTCCTGCCTTCCTTTCCCTCCCCCCTCTCTCTCCCTCTCTCTGTCTCTCTGTCTCTGTCTCTCTGTCTCTCTGTCTCTGTCTCTCTCTCTCTCTCTCTCTCAAGGATTAATTTCTAAACGAAAAGTATGGAAAATTAAAAAACTATCTCCAAATATGTGAAGACTATGGGGTTAAACTTATTTTACATTCTTCCAAATAGCATTGCTAAATCCTCTATGATCACAGGAGCTGAAAGTAGCAAGCCTTGGATCAGTATAAGAATGTTTTAACAATCTGCTTTTCAGGTAGAAGTAGAAAGGGGAAAATATTTAGTCTATCTTAATGCCTTATTCCTTGCATGAGTAATACTCTCACAGCAACACTTCAAGGAAAGTGTTATTATATGTTTCCCACAGAAGAAAATGAAAGATCAATAATGATCTTCACCTAAAGCCCACCGTTCCTTCGTTCCTTCATTCTTTCCTTCCATCCTTCTATCCTTCCTCCCTCCCTCACTCCCTCCCCTCCTTTCTTCTGTTCTCCTTCTGCTCTCCCTTCTCTTCCTTTTCTTCTCCCCCCTTCTCTTCCTTTTCTTCTCCCCCTTCTCTTCTTTCCCTTCTCTGCCTCCATTTTCTGCATTCTGGATATCAAATCTAGACTCCTATGTATTCTAAGCACACCCTCAACCACTGAGCTCCATCACTAGCTAGGGCAAGGGTTTAAATATTGTTTACCACAATGTCCTCCATGCATTCTCTTTTGCCCCTCCAATAACAATGCAAATAAAATGTTCTTTATAAAGCATAAATCTGATAACTTTTCCTTACCTTCCCACATAAATGACTTAACTCAGTTTACCAAATCCTTCATGATCTGGCCCTTGGTTATGTTTCTGTTGTCACTCATCACTTGTGTTCATAGAGATTGTTTTTTTAATTATCCAGATACATACAGAAAAAATGGGGTTTCAGTGGGAAAATATGCATCCTGTATGGTAGATTTTCCTACATTATCATAATCAGGTCTTATATATTATCTTTGATCTGGTTTGCAATTATTTGTAAATTGTAGTTAACAATGTCTTAATCCTTGTTAAAATGGTGAGGGAAGACCATTTGAGAGGGACTGGGGCTGTCCCTTAGTTGGTAGAGTGCTTGTACAATGTGCAAAATGCTCTAAATTTAATCTCTAGAACTATAGAAGACTGGGAAAGGTCGTGTACTCCTGCAATCCCAGCACTGTAAGGTAGAGACAAGAGGGACTAAAGTTTGAGGTCATTTTCAGTTACATAGTGACTTTGAGGCCACCCAGCTACATGAGACCCTAGCTAGAAAAATGAAAAAGAATATCCAAGACTTACATTAAGGGAGAGAGACAGATTTTAACTCTGAATATTGCAAACATGCATGAAAATTTACCAAGGAAAAAGAGTATAAATGGAGATCAGAGAATGGAAATTCTTCTATTTACTATTTTTTTATTGAGAAAATTTTTTCATTCAGTTTACACACCAATCAAAGATCCCCCCTTCCCTCCTCCCACCTCCAGGCTCCCCCTCCCAATCCACCCTGCACTTGCCCCCTCACAAGAAAGCAAGACCTCCCACACCAGGCAGAGCTCCACAAGTCCAGTCAAAAAGAGAAGAGGGATTCTATGAGCAAGTGCATCAGGATGATGATGGGGAAATTTTTCTAAGAGAAGTCTTTAGGGTAGGCAAACACACCCAAGAGGATCCTTGATAAAGGCAGGTGAAGGCTTTAGAGAGCACGAGTAAAAGGTAAGAAAACTGATCAAATAGCAGCGGTATGGAGCTAACACAGTCCAAATGCAGGACAGACTTAGCCAAGGAGAGTGCAGAGGACTTTCACTAAAGTTCAGTCAAGAAGACTGTGAAGAGATACCTTGGAATTGGAGATCTATGTGGTCAGTCTCAACTCTAAAGTGATGGAAATGGGATCTAGGTGCCAAGCTATGCCTCACATTTCTATGAATGCTGAATGAAAGGGGGAGCTCAGAATGAAATGAACTTCATCTCTGTGAATCACCCACAGGTTTGGGATAGCAGCTGAAATGGCCTTTCTGGTTTGGGTATATTAGGTTCAAAGTAAAAATCTAGGAATCAAAGCATAAAGATGGATGTGTTTTCGAGGGTGTTCCTGGATGGACTCCTGTGAATTTCTTAGTGAACTTCCCTGTATAGTTTTAATTGAGGCTGCTTCTTTCTGTGTGGGCAAGTCACACCAGTGATTTGCTAAAGAGGGAATTGAAATGAGCTCAATGAAATGGTGCAAACAGCTTGCAATAGACATATCTCTTCCTAGATAGGCACTTGTTTGACTTCTATCTGAGAGCGCCAGAGGCAACACTTAGGGTAAACAGCTTGAACAACCTAGTCATTTGACAGGTACAAACTAATCATGGGGTCTCATGCTTCTCTCCTTTGCACGTCAGGAGGCAGAAAAGAGGGACAGACTTTTCATTAAAACCCTAAGCATGGCTCAAAGCTCTCATACCTATTATTACACTCCACATCTGGAGTAATCTCAACATTAGAGTCACTCAGCTGGGCTAGAACAATAAAATGAGATGGTTGCATTGAAAATGGTCCACAGAAGGAGGTAACTTTCTAGCCTACACAAGCTCTGTGGTTTTTTATTGAAGTGGTTTTGATACAAACATATAAAAGGAGGAGTTTGGACCAAACTCCTCCAACTTAGATTTTCTGTACATCTGTCTTTTCCAACCTAGGAAAAAAAATTCTTTATCAATTACTAAAAGCCACTTAATCAAAACAATTCAGGACAAATTATAGTAGAGTACAATAAGAAAAGGAGAGAAATTACCTGGCCAGTTGTCATAGTATGGATTCCAGCTTGACAGAGGCTCTGAAATCAGATTTGTGAAACTACAGCACCCAGCCAGCAGGAAGATTAGAGGACACAAGTTTACAAAGCTCATGGCAATTTAATGACAGACTTTATTTAGTTCATAACTTTTGAACTTCTAAAGTTTTATTTAGAAAATTTACACTTATATATGTACAAGACTCTCTTATTTATAATAAACTATTTTTCAAGTTTAAAATATATATTTTTGATTACTTTTTATTTTTGAGATTATAACATAATTACATAATTTCCCCTTTCCCTTTTCTTCCTCCAAACCCTCCCATGAATCCCTTCTTACTCCTATTCAAATTCATGGCCTCTTTTTTTTATTAATTGTTGCTACATACATATGTGTGTGTTCCTAAATAAATAAATATAGCATTCTCACATCAGTATAATTTTATGTGTCTGTATTGTTTTCAAGGCTGACTGATCGATACTGGATGACCAATCAGTGTGCTCTTCCTTGAGTAAGACTATTTTGCCTACGTGCAACACTTGTTAGGTGTCTATAGGTTTTGTTCAGGATTGAGGTCTTGCAGACTTTTCCCTGTCAACTTTGGCATGTATTTTGGAGTTATCCCTTTTCAGCTCATGCTGGGGAAGTCTTATGAGTGAGACTTTAAAAGACAGAAATCTCACAGCAAACTGCCGGTTTCTCTGTCTCTTATGTTCTTTCCACTCCCTCTTCCACAATGATACCTGAGCCTTCAGGCTTGTATTATAGATATATCAGTGTAAACTGGGCTCTACAATTCTGCATGGAACACTAAGTTTTATTTCAGTAATCGATCTGGCATTAGAAGTTGTCAGACAAATTCCCACAGTAGTTAGTAGTTGTCATATGAAAAGGGTAAAATCACAGATTAAGAAGTAAGGATTTGTATGCATGCATGTATGCATGTGTGTGTGCATATGTGTGCCTATTCATGTGTGTGAAGATTTCTGGTGTCATTCCTCAGGTGCCATCTTTGTTTTAATCTGAGACCTGGCACTCAACAAATAGGTTAGACTGGTTGACCAGAAAGCCCCAGGGATCAACTGATCTCTACCTACTCAACGCATCACCATGACCAATTTTTTGTTTGTTTGTTTGTTTGTTTGTTTTTACGTGAATTCCAGGGATCAAACTCTGGTCCTTGTGCTTGCAAGTTAAGCACTTTAATGTCTGAGCCATCTTCCAAGTCACAAAAAGGTGTTTTTATTGCTTTCTTTTATTTGATAAATATATCATTGTATATTTGACCACTAAAGAGAGAGTGAATAGAAGGAAAAGGAAAAAAAAATCAGGAAAGAGTCAGACTGAAGAGATGAGTAAGAAAACTCAAATCAGAGTTTACTTTAAATTTCATTTGAGCCCCTTTTCATTTTCTCATATTTATGTTTTTATAACAAGAAAGGCAGAAGTTGTTCATTTAAAGATGCTTCCACCCAAACTATCCCCTAGAGCTCAGAAAGCAGAGGGATCAGAAATGAATCTTTCTCTTCTGATGTCCCATGGTTGAAACTTGCTTACCATTTACCATTGCATTTCATGTTCATAAGGTTCAATAGTTCCTTTTTCATTAGAATGCTTATAACTTTACTATCTAAGTTCTTTGGAAAGGGATTGGAAATATGGCTCAGTCCTTAAGAGTGCTCTTTCAGAAGACCAGAGTTTGCTTCCAAGTACTCATATAAAGTGGCTCACAACTGTCCATAACCCCAACTCCTCAGGATACAGTGCCCACTTCTGACCTTTAAGTGTACTTTCACACATGGGCACATGTTCACACAAAAGCATACATACATACAAGTAAGTAATAGTATAAACATAAAATCATTAAAAATCCTTTGTTTCAAGGGACAACCATGCATTTAGATACATGGGGATTTTTTAGTTGTTTTGTTTTTTTTATTTTGTTTTTTGGTTTTTGGTTTTTTGAGACAGGGTTTCTCTGTGTAGTTTTGGTGCCTTTCCTGGAACTCACTCTGTAGCCCAGGCTGGCCTTGAACTCACAAAGATCCACCTGCCTCTGCCTCCCGAGTGCTGGGATTAAAGGCGTGTGCCACCACTGCCCAGCGATACATTTTTAAATAAAGCAGTGTATCTACTTTAAGATGAAAATACTACTTCTCCTTCATCCTGGTTGATCATCATTAGGAATTTTTGAATATAACTGTACATTGTGGTTGAAAAAATATTAGAAAAGGAGTGCTGATTGATAAAGTCAATAAAGGATCACTTTTAATCCTCCACCTAAATTATAACAACTACAATAACATCTAAGGGTGAAAGACAATTGGAAGTAATCTGATATAATCCATCATGAGATCTAGATCTTTATTCACTCTAAATGTTGTAAGGTTGTAAAAATGGACCATTTCCTTAGTGTAGCATGAATCTTGAAAGGTTCTTATTAATAAAATCAAACCAGAGCCACGTAATGGGGTGAATGCTGGAAGATCAGAGAAGCAGAAGAAGCCACAGCTTCCTCACCTTGACAGTTCCTCAGCTGATCCTGTTTCCTGGGACTGGAAGCCTCTGAGTCCTCATCCAAATGGAACTCAGCTGAACTGCTGCTCAGAAGCCTAAAAGCTTAACCAGCCAAATGCTAGTTCCTTATCTTCATGCCTTATATACCTTTCTGCTTTCTGCCATTACTTCCTGGGATTAAAGGCTCGTGTTGCCATGCCTGGCTGTTTCCACTGTGGCTTCAAAGGCGTGTGCTACTACTGCCTAACCTTTATGTTTAATATTGTGGCTGTTCTGTTCTCTGACTCCCAGATAAGTTTATTGGGTGCACAATATATCAATCACACCTTAGTAACTGAACTTTCCAATATTTGCTATATGGTGTTATCTTGTGCAGAATATAAGCAATATAAACAAGGGCCATACCAAAGATAGAGAATATCTTTCATCATTGTATATTTGACCACTGAAGAGAAAGTAAAGAGAAAGAAAAGGAAAGACTGGGAACTAAGAGATGGCTCAGTGGTTAAGAATAATTGCTAAGAAACAAAAAAATATGCACATGTACATTTATTTGTATCTGCATGTGGGTGAGTATGTTTGTCTCATGTACTTCTAGAAGCTGAGATGTTCAGACAGAAAAGAGTTAATGATATAATTCAGTTCTAATCTAAAGGTCTAGGAATAGGAGAATCAACCATATCAACTGTTGCTTCAATATGAGTCTAAAGATAGAAGACTATCCCAAAGAAAATCAAGTAGTAAGAAAGAAGTTTTTCTTACTCAACTTTTTATTCAAGCAGATTAGATAAAGCCTATTTCCATTAGTGATATTGCCTATCTGTGGGTGTTTTACCAGGTCTGCCAATTCATCATTAATCTTATCCAGAAGCACACAGACACACCCCAATGATTAACTACTTCAGTGAACTCCCTGGTTCAGTCAAGTTAACACATACAATTCACTATAGCAGGTATTCAGAGATGAACACTTTGTAACTAAACTTTGATAAAGATGAATGTCCAGATCAAAGAGTAATCTGCCTACTTGCTCATATATTGGTCTCTACTCCTGTCCCTCTAAATCCTTATTAATTAATATCAATAAAATCCAATGTTACCTCTTAGTATTTCCTACTTTCTCTACCAACTGTCCATAATGGGATCATTTGATGGTAACATGGTTAAAACGTAAGACTTTTTCCTTAATCCACTTACAAACTTTTCTAATTGGCTAGGCTTCCTTCAAGAGTGTTGAATATCTTACTTTTATTTTTTCTCACTAGCCACTTGATAATATTGGAGTCTGGCTTAAAGACAAACTATAAGTCAGTGTAGAAAAGATGCTCATAGGACTTAAGTGGCCAGCATTAGATTGAAAAGATGTACCATCAAGGGACAGTTAGGATGTTACAGAAGAAAACTTGATAGAAACACACAAAATCTTGGGTTCAATCTTTCCTCCTTTCCTTTCCTAATGCCAGGATCCATTTTCCAAATATGTTGGCTCCTGCAGGAGCTATAAGGATGTTAGGGTACATGAGACACTGCATTCAAAATAGTCTCTCTCTTAACAGTTGGTGAAAACTTGGGGATTGAAGGGAGAAAGCAATTGTTAGGCAATATTTTGAACAAGAAAAATAGTTTGTAGGGGCTAGGGTAGACAATTTTGTTTTACTTCAAAACAGTAAATTACCTAGATGGCTTACTCTATCTGACAATCTAAGAATATCAAACTATCCACTGAAAATATGGCTTCCTAAGCTGCTTCTTGTAAATGCATATTATTTGTTCAACAGATTTTCTGTTCTCATGTATCTGAGAAGAAATTTTTAACATGTTCTTTTCATCACTAAAGAAAAATGGATTTTTAAAGGGATACTCTAGAAGCTACAGGATGAAACACCACATTTCTCTGGGAATATACAAGTTCCTCTCGGAAATAATTATAGCTGCCTATAACAAATGGTGTCTTTCATTTGTGTTGATTAAGCCTGAAAATGTTGACAAGTCACTGCCAACTTTAGTATAATGTAACCATATTCCTTGCATCTAAAACCTGAAGAGTTTATAGACACTTATTCCCTTTGTTGTATATGGAGAAAACTGAAGGCCAAATCTGTTTAAATACAGCAGATTTGGCAACAACAGAAAAATATGAGGGGCACAATTTTGTGAGGCTAGTTTTCATGGTTAGAGGCAGTCAATTCTTCCGGTTCACAAAACAACTGACTTCAGTTAAAGCCAATAGCACCTTCAAATTTTACTGCTCTGGCCAAAAAATAATTATCACTAGTCATTGGGAAGATTCCAAATTGTCTTCTGGAGTAGTTCCACTCTATTTTGGACAATAAATTGAAATGAAGCATACTGGAAAGAACATGAGCTTTGGCATCAGACCTAGGTTTAATTCTTGGCTCAGTTACTTACTAGTTGTGATACGTTCAACAAATTACTGAATCTTTCTGAGTTTCATTTTCCTGATCTAAAATGTAAATAATTGAATTTACCTCCAAAATTTAGTTTTGATAAACAAGTTTTTTGAAGCATATGATGATCCCATTACAGTTACTGGCATCACTTTGTATTCCTAATAAGGTATAGCTTAAAACTAAGAGATGTGCCACATGGATGAACATTATAAACATAATGCTAAATTGAAAAAAGAACATTTATGATTGGATACATATTATAGAATTTAATTCACGTGAAATACCCAAAGCAGACCTATAGAGATAAAGCAATCAATTAGTGGTTGCTAGCAATCTGGTAAGGGTTGAACAAGGGAACGATTGTTAATGCATATGGGTTTCTTTCGGGCTTATTTAGATGTTATATTTAGACTATTTATATTTGCAGTAATAATTAAAATGGGCGAGGCTAAAGTGTGTGATTTTGTTACTTGTTTTCTTTCTTTCTTCCTCTCCCTTTCCCTTTTCATGTCTTTTATTTGGTTACTTCAACATTTGATGCAAATTCATTCTAATGTATTTAAATTTTTATAAATTATGATATATTTGTACATAGTTTTGAGTAGTTTTGTTTATTACTGTGTAGAGCTATAGATAGGTGACATATTATATAAAGACACAGATAGATATGAGAATTAACATATTCTACTTTTACCAATGTCATGTCAGTTTCCGTGAAGTTAGATTTTACATGAATTAGCTACTTTACTCTTTTCAGATTTTAAACATAAACAATCAAACATTTCTTCTTGATACTTTGGGCACCTAATCAAAGGATGCTATGATTTTTATTTAAATTTTGCTTAAATCTGACAAAGAAAGTTAGTGATTATATCTGCCTCCAGTTTTATTGATTCCCATGTTTCCTTTCATAAGTTCCATTACATTTCTTATCCCAAGAATTGATTTTCTTTAAGTAGGTACAAGAATAATGAAGTTTTAAATTTAATATGATTTTTCTTACCCTTCTACTCCTAACTCTTTTTTTGCTTTTAGTATAGTGAGTCTGGTTCCTCAGGAATAATAAATAATACTATACCACTATACCATACCCCTACTTTTTGAACGATATTTCTATTGCTTATAAGATATGGTATTTAGATTTGCTTCTGTTCTATTCTTTATGGCTTCTAAGGCTTCAGATAAGAAACATACTAATACTCAGTTCCTTATATGTGATTAGTCATTTTGTCAAATTAATTGGAAATCATGCCATTCCAGTCTTCTCTCTCTCTCTCTCTCTCTCTCTCTCTCTCTCTCTCTCTCTCACACACACACACACACACACACACACACACACACACACACACACACACGTGGATCAAGATTTAAGCTTTCAGCTTCTCCAGCACCATGTCTGCTTGCCTTGTGCCATGCTCCCCACCCTGATTGATGGACATGAACTCCAACCCTCTGAAACTATAAGCCCCAAATAAATGCTTTCTTTTTTAAGTTGCCTTAGTAATGGTGTTTTATCATAGCAATAGAAAAGTAACTAATACAGAAGTTGGTACCAGGGAGTAGGCTATTGTAAAGGCTTGATCATGCTGGGTTTGAAGAAATGTGGAAAATTTCAGGATTTTGAACTAGGAAAGCAGTTGAATGCTATAAACACAGCTTAATGTCCATTCTAGTAGGAGGTTGGAAGACAATAGTGATGAGAAAAATGTGGACTAATCTCAAGAAGAGGGGAATAGTATTAGCCACTGGGCTAGAGACCATTCTTGTGGTATTTTGGCAAGAATGTGCCTGATTTTTACCCTTGTTTTAGGAATCTGCCAGAGGCTAAATTGAAAAAAAGTGGGTTGACTTTCTTAGCTGAGGAGACTTCAAAACAGCCTAATATTGACTCTGACTTGAGTTTATTTGTTTAAGCAGTCATTCTTATTCAGGCATACAATGAAAAAGTTAGAATGATACAAAAAACATGTACAGTTTGAAGAGAAAAATAGCACCAGGTAATTGAATGTTGGAGTCAAGTCTTGTGCTGAAAGAGATAAGGAGATTAAGGAGAGCCCTGATCTCAAAGGCAATAAACTGTGGATACCCTCAGGACAAGACCTCACCCAGATAAGCTTCTAACTTGTGAAAAGAAGAGGCCTAGAAATATTTTGCCCCCCAGAAAGTAACAACAAACAAACAAAAGTTACTATAATTGTGATTAAGTGGTAGAGAGAGGGTCATGTCCATTCTAAGTTGGTAGTCAAACTTGGTAATGCCTCACACATGGTGCTAGCTTTAAAGTCACGAAGAATACTAGGGATTCAGGCCAGGCATGTGACTCCTGAGAAGCCATTGCATGAAGCTGTGGAAGTAAAGTCTGCATTATGGTGGAGACACCAAGGTGTTGGAGATGCCAGAGCTGTGGGACATCTTCCAAGGACAGCCGCAGACAGGGTATGAACAAGTCAGAGAGACAGAGAAAGAGAGATGTATCCTGCAAACAGAAAAGCTGGAGGGGCAGAGCCATCTAAGTCTTTGACATAAGACATGAAACTACAGGATTTGGAGTTTGTCCTGCTGGGTTCCGGTCTTTCTTTGGCCCATTATCTCCTCACTATATCCTTATTCTTCCATTTGTAATGGTAATATATATTCTGTGCCATTGCATATTGGAAGTATGTAGTTTGCTTTTTGATTTTACAGGGGGTTATAATTAAGAGATTGCCTTGAGTCTCTGAAGAGACAATAGACTGGGCATTTGAATAGTGTTGAGACTGAAATATTATGGAGCCCTTTGAAATTGTACTTCAAAAAATGCATTTTGCAGTATGATTTAGCCATAAGAACAAAAGGACCAGGAGTGGAATGTGGTAATTTGAGTGAAAAGTATCCTCCATAGCCTTTGGCATTTGAATATTTCATCCTCAGCTGGTAGCTTTGTTTGGGGAGGCTTAGGAGGCATGGCTTTGCTCAGGAAGTATGACAATGGAGGTGGGTTTTGAGTACTTAAAGACTTGTCCTATTTTATGTTTGCTCTCTGTTTCCTGCCTGTGGTTCGAGGTGCAAGCTCTTAACTGTTCCTGCTGCCATGCCCGGTTCCTACAGCATTGCTTCCCTGTTGTGATGGTGATAGTTCATCACTCTGCAGCAATAAGTCTAAAACCAACTCTCCCTTCTATAAATTGCCTCAGTCACAGCAATAGAAACTCTAACTAAACATCTTGCTGTTGAGTGGGTCTGTTCTCATATTACTATTGCCATCCCCACTTCCATCCTTCACTGCCATCAGAATCCAGCTTCTTCAGTCTTCCAATATGGACCCAAAGACCAGCTCATCTCCAGAAATCCTTCAGTTTGGGGTTGCTGAGACATCCAGCCTTACTGACTGAGCAACTCCTATGTTCTCAGCCTCTGAAGCAGATAGATTGCCAGTCCTTACCATGTAAACAAATTGATTTTTGTTAGCTCACAACGATTTAGGTTTCATTGAGGCATTTTTTTCAAATAAAGTATTTTTGTTTCCCATACCCTCTTCTTTCCCATCCCCCCTCCATCTTTTCTGCTCTCTCACCTCTATCATCCTCCTTTCTATTTTCATGTCACACATGACATTTGTCTTTAACTTTTATAAATTATATTATTCTATTTCTTTTATTCCTTTAGAGAACCCCAACTAACACACTATAAATAGTTTGCTTTTTTACTCTGGCTTCCTTCACATTTGTTTATTTTTCAAAATTTTGATTATTAGAAGATATTATTATGAGTTCCTTTGTATTTATCACATTTGGGGAAGTCACACAGATTCTTTTTTTTGTCAGAAATAATGTATTGATATTGCTTTAAATTTTGAGTTCTTTTCTACCTAATTACAGTTCCCTGTAATTTTTGATGAGTAATTTAAGTTAGCATATAAAGTAATGGAGATAACTATGACATTTTCTTATTGGTTTCCCATGCCACTTCCTTCCCCCATTGCCTTCCCCCTCCTTAGTGATCCCCATCCTTACCCCCTTCAGCTTTCAGGTTATGTGTATTCCACTAATTTCTTTATCCTTCAGATTCTTTCTTCCCTTCTTAATGTCCCATTTTCCCCCTCTATGTGTATGTATGTGTATGAATACATGCACATATATACCTATATACGAATTAAAATTTAGAATACTTGTATGAGAAACATGATAATTTTCTTTTGAGTCCAGCTTATTTCAACTAACTTAACAAGTTCCAATTCTGATCTTTTTTCTTTAAAATGTCATGATTTCATTTGTTCCTCTTTATTGCTGAATGAAAGTCTATTGTGTATATGGACTACGTTTTTAAAATCTGTTCTCATGTTAATGAATATTGAGGCTGGCTTCATTTCTTGGCTATTGTGAATAGTGCTATAACAAACATAGACATACTGACTTATATGTCGTGGGGTATATACCCAAGAGTGATACAGCTGTGTTATACAGTATTTCAAATTTTGACTTTTTGAGGAATATCAATCCTGATTTCCATAGTAGCTTCACAAATTTATATCCCCAGCAGCAAGTGGTAAGCATTTCTTTCCCCCTAATTCTCCCCAACATCTGCTGTCATTTACTTTCCTCATGACAGCCATTCTAACTTAGTTGAGATGCCATTTCAAAGTAGCTTTAAGCACTATTCCCTTGATAGCTAAGCTGTTCAAAACATTCTAAAACATTTTAAAAATCTTAAAAATATTTTATTTATGCATATGTGTGTGTGTGTGTGTGTGTGTGTGTGAGAGAGAGAGAGAGAGAGAGAGAGAGAGAGAGAGATTTCACATGTTCATGCAGGTTCCTGAGAAGGATAGAAAACGATGTCAGATCTCTAGTATAGGTGTTGAGAATCAAACTCTAGTCCTCTGGAAGAGCAGCACCCACTCAGCTACTGAGCTATCCTCTCCAGGCACCATTTTCAAAAATATTTGTTGGTAATTTGTCTTTTGAGAACTGTCTATTCAGTTCATTAAGCCATTTATTGGTTAGATGATGTTCTAGTTTCCTGTCTGTTGCTGTAGAAAACACTCTGCCAACAAACAGCTGAGGGGAGGAAAGGATTTATTTGGCTTACACTTATAGGGTGCAATCTGAGCTTGAAGGATGTCAGGGGAAGAACTTAACATCAGTTAACCATGAAAGAATTCTGCTTGCTGTTTGTTCTCAGGTTCATGATTAGCTAGCTTTCTTATATTGATTGGGAACACCTGCCCAAGAAATGGGCTTGACTCTTTTGTATCAATTAACAATCAAGACAGCTCCCCACAGACATGCTGGCAGGCCAATCTGATCTCAGGATCCCCCATTGAATCCCTTTTTAGGTGAGTCTAGGTTATCAGATTAACAGTTAAATCTCACTATGAGATGGTATGTTTCTTTAAGTTCTGCAGTTTTCTTATTTTTTCTGCAGTTCTTTGTATATTCTAACTATTAATCCTCTGCCTGATGTATAGTTGGAAAAGATTCTTTTCCCATTCTGTATGTTTTCTCTTCATATTCCTGAGCATTTCCTTAGTGCAGAAATCATATGCAATCTTACCCGCCAGTTCTTAATGCAATTTCATGTGCTAATGGTGTTCTTTTAGAAAGCTTTGCCTAAATCTATGTTTTGAATTTTTTCTAGCCATTTCAGTGTTACATGACTTATACACTAAAATCTTTAGATTTTAATTTTCAGAGTAAGGGAGATTGATCTAAGTCCATCCCATAGTGTACCATATAGTTTATTTTACAGGTGGGTATATTCTACCCCATCTAGGAAGCTTTTACATTCTGTTTCATCAGGCAGTGGTTTTCAAAACCCATTTTTTTCTCATCTCCTATTAATACTACTGACAAGAGGAATATGAGATCTTTTGTTACTGTCCATCACCCATCCCATCCTATTCATCTTAATTACTTCTCAGTGTATTTTCTCTCTGTACTCAGACTGTGTGATTTCCATTATTTCACTGATTCTTTTTTATAATTTAAAATTTTTTGAGAACTTCATATATAAACACTGTATTTACATCATTTCCAGTCTTCCCATGTCCCCACTCTTTCTCAAATTCACTCCATTATTTAGCTGTTTTATATTTTTTTCTTTGCTGAGGTATATTTTTATCATTGTTAATTGAATCACTTTCTTATGGTTAATATTTTTATATCCTTATCAGATAATTCTAGCATCAGTGTTACTATCTGCTAATTTTCTCCTCTTATTCAAGTTATGGTTTTGTTTGTTCTTAGTACAAGTAACTTTTAATTTTCTTGAGTATTTAGATGTTAAGACTGTGAGTCTCTACATGAGTGGAGTGGTTCTCATCCTTCCTAAAGCAGCGACCCTTTAATACATTTCCTTGTGTTGTAGTGACCCCCAACCATAAAATCATTTCCATTGCTGCTTCATCACTGTAATTTTGCTACTGTTATGAATCACAATGTAAATATCTGATATGCAGGATAGCCAATATGTGACCCCCAAAAGGTCACGACCCACATGTTGAGAACCACTGCTCTAGACCCTATTTAACCTTTATCACAGAGTGTCATGATGTTTAAGTGTGGTTTGTCAGTGTGAGAGGGGGTGCTTATTCAGCTTTTGCTTGGATCTATTAATACCATCCTGGAAAAAGTGAAGGTAACGGTACTCTTCTCCATTGTAGGTGGTAAGATGGAAGCTCAGCCTGCAGTGGGAAAGGAAATCTAGAAATGTATCCATGCAAAGTTCAGCCTAGGGAAGACCAGCTGCAGAGGGGAAGCTCATTTGGGAACTTCAGTTGGCAGCCTCAGTGTCCTGGTCTGTCTCTTCTGGAAATTGTGAGTGCTGATCTGATGATGTTACCTTTTGTTCTCATTGCTCTTTTCCTTGGAAACTTCACCTCAAGGGACAATCTGCTATTCCCCCATCAGCACAACCAACAGTATAACAAATGTTCAAATACATGCATCTGTGGAAGACTTTCTCATTTCAGCATTTGTGTCTGTGTGAGTTACATGCCTGACATCACAAATGACCATGGAGGTCAGAGTCTTGGGTTTCCCTTGAACCAAAATTACAGGGGGTTGTGAGCCACCCAACAAGGACTCTTAGAACAGTGGTCTCCAAGAGCACTACACACTCTTAAGCATTGAGCCACCTCCCCAGCCCCTCTGGTATAGATCTTAAATGCCTGAAAAATGTTATGAGTTTAAAGTTGGTTGCAGGCTGTAGTATTACTGGAAAGCAGAATATTTAGGAGGTAAGAAATCAGATAATTGAGGAAACGCACTTGAAAGCAGTATTGGACTCACAGACTTTTCTCTCTCTTTTTCTGCTTCCTAGCTGTCCCAGATCAAGGAACTTTGCTTTATTAATTCTGTTAAGCTGCTTTTTGTTTGTTTGTTTGTTTGTTTGTTTGTTTTACCACAGGCTTAATGCAATAGGGCCATTGACTGAAACTTTAAAAATGATGGGACAAAACAAATCTCTTCTCCTTACAAATATTTTATCTCTGGTATTCTCTAATATTTGTGGTGCTGTGAAATACCTCCAAAACAAAACCTTCCCTCCTGGAGAGAGGACTGAGGCTCATAAATCGAAGGAGCTAACAAAATTTACAAGGCTCTGGAAGCTCAGAAAATTATAAGATACACAAGGTCTCTCCTCAGAAATAGGCTCATAGCAGAAGGCAAATTGACTTACATGGGTACAATACAATAATCTGATAGATACATGTATCTTTTTAATCAGTGTGTGTGTGTGTGTGTGTGTGTGTGTGTGTGTGTGTGTGTGAGAGAGAGAGAGAGAGAGAGAGAGAGAGAGAGAGAGAGAGAGAGAGAGAGAGAGAGAGAGAGAGACAGAGACCTGGAGTCCACTCTTTCCTTTCATCTTGTTTAAAGCAAGGGCTTCTCTTGTTTATGCCACTTCTCCATGTATTCCAGGCTAGCTGGGTTATGAACTTCTTGATGATTCTCCTGTTTCCACCTTCCACTGAGAAACAATAATACTGGTATATAGGGTCAGAAGATCCAAACCCAGGTCATCAGGGTTGCACAGCAAGTGTTTTAACCACTGGATCTTCTCCCCAGATCCCTTATACATACCTTTTATAAAATATCTCAATGGAAGGCAAAGTCAAATATATTTTCTAGTAAAGACCATATTACTGAAATAGAATTTTCTCTATTAGAAATTCATAGTAAGACCCCTTGCTCATTATGGAATAATGTGACATATTCTTTCAATACATCATGGCTTTTAGACTTCATTACATCCCAACTTTATTTGTATTCACTCAGCATCACCTAATAGTCTGATAAAATAGCCCCGGTTCAGTGACAAACAATGTGGCAAATATCCTTTTCTATTCTAGGTACAGAGCTGTTGAATGAGACACAGGCATTGTTTAATAGTATAATATATTCAGAAGGAAATGTAATAAAAATGGGTACAGAATGAATATCTCCATTACTGAAATACTCATAGTAATTTCACTTTAATGTTTGATAGACTAGTAACAATTAGGTTATAAAGACTTAAAGGCAAAAAAACTGTTTCCTTCCATTATAGTATATTTACACTAGAATACTGCAGGAGCTAAACCCTGAGGAAATTGCCAATTAGCAGTTAGTAGCCATCTGCCCCGCTAATGAATGCAATTCCTTCCTTATGAACTTGCCCTTCAGAGGCCACTCAGATTCAAGGCATATCAAGATGAAGGTCACTCGCCTAATAGAATTCTATGACAAAAGTACGACCCTTATATACCCTGTGAATTACAGGAATGAAATAGATATGAAGCCATCTGCTCTGCTCTTACAGGTCACTAATTCACATACTGCTACCCAAACTATCAAAGTCTCCTTTCCAGAGCACAACAACCTTTTTTTCAAGCAAAATCAGGTGAATTTAGTGTGGTATGATCATAGATAAGGCACTTTTTTATTACTGCTAAAGTAAAATCAGAGGCCAATAATATGACTGAAGGTAAAAGACCTTGAGTTTTATCCCCAGAACCCAGTGGAAGAATAGGAACAATGACCAGATGTTGTCCTCTGACCTCTATATGCATGTCAGACTGCATTGGTACACATTAATGATAGTGAGTAAAATAAAAATATAAAGAAAGAAAAGAAAGCAATCATGTCATCTAAACTCAAACTAAGGAAGATGAGACTGTTTGGAAATACAGTGTCACTTTACTTTACTAAAAGCCATTTAATTTTCTGAGAAACAGCCATATGGATTTCCAAAGTGTATAAGTTTGAACTTCCATCAACAATGGAGGAGTGATCCCCTTGCACATCCTCTCACACATGTGCTGTCATTTGTGTTTTTTATCTGAGCCATTCTGACAGGTGTAAGATGGAATCTCAGTGTTTTTTTAATTTTGGAAATCAATCAACCTCAAGACCCAGTTGTAGCACTCTTGGTCATATACCCAAACAATGCTCAATCATACCACAGGGACACTTGCTCAACTATATTCATAGCAGCTTTATTTGTAATAGCCAGAACCTGGAAACAACCTAGATGCCCTCAACCAAAGAACAGATAAAGAAAATGTGGTACATTTACACAATGGAGTATTAAACAGCTATTGAAAATAATGATGTCATATTTGAAAGTAAACGAATGTAACTAGAAAAACTCATCCTGAGTGAGGTAACACTGACACAGAAAGACATAGTATGTACTCATATATAAGTGGATATTTTCTGTAAAAATAAAGGATAATCATGCTACAATCCACAGGCCAAGAGAGGCTAGGTAACAAGGCAGGATCAGGAGGGACACTCGGATCTCCCTGGGAAGGGAAAATAGAAGTGATTTTGTGGATAGACTGGGGTGGATATGATTGGAAACCTGAGGGATCAGATGGGGTGTGGTACGGGAAGAATATTTTAAAAGGTGACTGGAAAGGGGGTCATTTCAGGGTCAGGTAGAAACCTGGTGCAGTGCAAACTACCAGGAATCTACAAGGATGATCCCAGCTAGGACTCCTAGTAACAGGGGATATGTAGCCTGAACTGATCATCATCTGTGACCAGTCAAGACTACGAGTGAAGGGATTGGGACACCAACCCAGCCACAAAACCTTCAACCTACAGTCTGTCTTGTCTATTGGATGTGCTGGGATAAGGGTGGCACAGAGATTGTGAAAGTGGCCAAACAAGGACTCAGCCAGCATGAGATCCATGCAACAAGAGTGAGCTTACCCTTGACACTGCCTGGATGGAGCACCAGGACCCAGAGGCTGGATATCCCAGAGAAATAGGATAGAATCAAACAGGATTAGAGGAAAAAATGACAATGTAATGATGCCTAACAATATTCTTCTATACTCATATGATGTGGAATAATCCTTCTGTACATTGTGAATATGTATTGCTCTCACTCTTAATAAAAAGCTGATAGGATGGTAGCCAGGCAGGAAGTATAGTTGGGACATCCAGACTGAGAGGACACTGGAAAGAATAAGGCAGATTCAGGAACTGCCAGCCAGATGCAGAGGAAGCATGATGAGAATGTAGTATTGAGCTAAGGTACCAAGCTACATGGCTAAATATTAAAAAGAATTATGGATTAATTTAAGTATAAGAACATTTTAGTAATAAGCCTGAGCTACCAGCCAAGAATTTATAATTAATATAAGCTTCTGTGTGTTTATTTGGGATCAGAAACTCCACACAAAAGGCTCTGCCTCCAGTTACACTCATATATTGGGTCCTAGCCCAATGCTCATTAGTTAGGCTTCATCCAGCAACTGGTTGAAACAGATGCAGAGACCCACAGTCAAACATTAGGTCAACCCCAAGGAATCCTACTATGATAGGGAGGAAGGATTGTAGAAGCCAGATGGGCCAAGGACACCACAAGAAGACCCACAGAAACATTTGACCTGAGTTCATGGGAACTCACAGAGACTGAACCAACAATCAGGGAGCCTGCATGGGACTGACCTAGGCCCTCTACATATATGTGACAGTTGTTTAGCTTGGTCTTCTTGTGGGACTCCTAACAGTGGGATCAGGAGTTGTTTCTGACCCTTTTGCTGGCTTTTGGGACCCTACTCCTCATACTGGTTCATCTTGCTCAGCCTTAATACATGGGGAGGTGCTTAGTCTTATTGCAACTTGATATGCCATGTTGTATCAATATCTATTCAAGGTCTGCCCTTTTCTGAATAAAAACAGAGGAGTAGTTGGAGGAGCAAATGGGAGGTGGGGGAGAAGATTGGCAGGAGAGGATGGAGGTAAAACTGTGGTCAGGATGTAAAATAAATAAATAAATAAATGGGTTTTTTTTAAGTCATTTAATTTAGGGGCTCTTTCTTTCCTTCCCATAAGATGTAGGGAACAAAAACCTTTTTCTAGATATTTTTTCAGTATCTAGAGTCTGCTTTTATGGGTCTTCATTTGTTAAGCTAGTGATTGCAGCATTTGAACTGCTGCTTCTCTTGTTTGTTTCTTTTGATCTTTGGCTCTTTTATATAAAGATCATTGTAATTAAATCAGGCTTTATACTGACAATCTAGGATAACGCCTCCATCTCAAAATTCTTGTTATCTGCATGAGAAAACAATCCCCCTTTTCATGTAAGGTAACACATTGACAGGTTCCAGGGATTAGGATATGAACACTTGCAGGGACTGAGGATGCCTACTGTATTGAGTGTCATAATTACTGTTCTGTTGCTATGAAGACACCAGCCCAAGGCAACTTAAAAAAGAAAGCATTTAATTGGAGGCTTGTATACGTCTTTAGAGAGTGAGTCCATTTCCTTTATGGTGGGAAGCATGACAGCATGAAAGCATGGGCCTGGAGTGGACTAGTAGATGAGAGATTACAGCTGATCCACAAGATGGGGGTAAAGAGATTGGGCAGGGTGTGAGCTTTTGAAATCTTAAAGCCCAACCCCAATGATATATATCCTCCAACAAGACCACACTTCCTAATCCTTCCTAAAGGAATTATCACCTGGGAACCAAACATTCAAATGTATGCGCCTATGAGGGCATTCTCATTCAAACTACTACAGTACTACTTTTGCTGTTTTATTTATCTCTTGATTCATAACTGGCATAATTGGCTTATGGTATCTGTAACGACTCTACTGATATTTTATGCTGCCCATGGTTTCTGTCTGGATATTTTGAATTTCTCTGTTTCTCTGAAAGAACACACACACACACACACACACACACACACACACATACACACACACACACACACACACACACACACACACACTACATAGAGAAGGAAAAGGAAGGGCATTCATTCCTCATAATTACCTTCTAAGATAAAAACTATTCTCCGTTTTACAAATTGGAGCATACAAAGGCGCCTTTACTTATCTAGACTACACAGATAGGAAACAGCAAGCCATATCTGAGAGAATGTTGTAATGTTAGGTTCTCAGAACCAGTTTATCAAAATTAGACAAAAATAAACTGCTGGGTGACCCTCTGGGTTTATACAAACATTTCTCTTTCCTCCCTGGATCTTGAGACAACTTGCCTTTATTTTTTAATTTTAATTTAATTTGTAAGTTAATGTATTCTTACAAAATTTCACATAAATATATAATACATTCTGGCATGCTCACCACGCCACACTCTCATTCCATTCCCTGCCACCAAACTCTTCTCACTCACCAAATGTCCCTTCTACTAATATGTTTTTGTTCATGCTGGGTTTTTTTTTTTTTAACTATGTATCTGTTTTGTAATTCACTGATGTTACCAGGTCTGTTTTCATAGGTGTGGATACAGTGATATCAGCTGTATGGAGAATTCATCAGTGGCTATGGCACTGAAGATAATGACTCCCCTTTTCTGAGAACCCATCAGCTGACAATAAGTTTCCACAGTGTCTGGGCCCCACGAGGCCCTCTGTTCTCCATGGATATCTTGGTAGTCCCCATTATTTCAGAGCTTCCTTCTTATTTCCATTCATTTCCAGTCTGTCTCCAAAGCAATAGCTTTCTTAGTAAATACTTGGTAAAGCCTGGGCTACATGACTCTATGTCAATACTCATATGAAACTATTTCCATATTCCCAAGAAAATAGATTATTTCCTCAGCCTTGTTCTAAGTAGCCTCTTGGGAACTGATAATTTGTCAGTTAATAATGATAACTTATATGCATGTTATAATATTTCCCAGATTTAAACAGCCAAGGATGGAACAGGATCAAAGTCAGAATCCTTATTTTAGGAGTGGCTCTTCTCGTGCTGTACCAACAAAGCCAGTCTGTTGACCTTCTGGGCAATGTGACAGATCAAGGTTTCTAGAAGGCTTTGCCTATTACAGAATGCTGATAGCAGGGTTTATTTACTGAATAACAGACTAGCATTAACACTTTTACTTGAGTCACAAACACTAACTAAAACAGTATTGTCTAACAATTTGAGAAGAAATGTTGAGATTTGAGAATCAATTCCATTACATAGTTTGTGTTTGAAATGTGTCTTCACAGACAATACTTTTTCATGTTGCCTATTAAAAAATAATCCTGTCTGTGAAGTCAATGAGAGAGGTTGGTTTGGGGCTCAAACTAAAAGAACATGGCCATTATGAACCACTAGAGAATTCTTATACGAAGAGGGAGCACAGCATGTCGGGATGAGGCAATGGAGTACACTACCTTATTGAGTTGACTGCAGGCTCCAGTTTGACTCACATTTACTGTCATGCCACTTGATATGGCAGAAGCTGTATTAGAGACTGTGATGATTATGTTTCCATATGTCCTTGACTGAATTCATTGACATCAGTTGGTGGGAGAGGATAGCATGTGACTCTTAGGCCATTATCTGTGACAAATGATTTTTGAGTGGGTCTTTGTTGTTTCTCAGTTCTGTTCCCAGAAGCAGTTTGAGATAGAAAATGGTAGTATAAAGTACATGCATTCTGAAAATGGGAAAGTCTGAATTGTAAGTTCTAAGAGTAAAAATATAGAACATATTGAAGAAATCACTTCCCACTTGATAAATACTATCCAAATCTGAAAGCTAACTGTAAATACAGGTGCTCACTAGACCAAAATCATAAATGTTCCACTGTGCACTTTGTCCTTTTATTTTGCTCCATTAACTTCCAATCAATCATAATGAAATTGTTTGAAAGTAATATATCAAGTCATTCAAGCTTTTACTTTACTGAAGGGAATACTGTTGATCCACCTGCTTGAAATAAGGCTCAAGAATCAGATTATTTTTAGTTAAAAAAAAAAAAAAGAGTCCATCAGTTTGGCCTCCTCCAGGCACTCATTTGCTCAAACAAAGATGGAAGGAAGGAGTAGTAAGTATAATATGGGTAGGTAGAGGTCAAAAGTGAGTCTTGGCTTGCAACTTATGGTCTATATGTATCTTGTAAAAATCAAAGGCACTGTTATACTGACCAGTATTTATAAAGCAGACCAGAAATATGGTGACAGCATTTTAGTATTTAGGCTAAAACCCAGGGACTGTCAGACCCCCGTAATATAGTGTTGAGGATAACACCATCACACTTGGAAGGTTTCGACATAGTTGCCAGGAATATCCCATTATTTCACAAGATCACAGGCTATTATTTTCAGATATATTGATTTCTGCTTTTAATGTCTCTGTCTATATTTCCCTGAGTTAAACAGGGATATAAGAATATATAATGTAATAGTATGCCTTTAAGGTTCAGAAGAGAAAACATGTTGATTACCAAGCCAATCATTTACTATTGAGCACAGAAAGATTTTTTTGTTTTTCTTTCATTTTACAGCAAATAAGCATTCACTTTATCTTGAAAAATAATGCTAAAACACTGAGTACAAGGGGATTGGCACTTGTTGCATGTCTATTCCATGATAAGGCATTATGCTGATAACTTATATATACACTTATTATTATTAGCTTTACATCTGTGTAACAAATATGTGCAGTAAAAACATTATAAAATTGTAGTTAGAGTTTTCCTGCCTGGCCCAGTCAGGACAAATCTCTCTTACCCGCCAGTCCCACAGTCGCTCAGACCCAACCAAGAAAGCACACAGAAACTTACATTGTTTAGAAACTGTATGGCTGTGGCAGGCTTCTTGTTATCTACTTCTATCTTAAATTAACCCATTTCTGTTAGTCTATACTTTGCCACATGGCTTGTGGCTTACCAGTGTCTTTACACGTTGCTTTTCATGGAGGCTGCTGGCGGTGTCTCCCCAGCCTTCTACTTCCCAGAATTCTCTACTCTCTTGTCCCGCCTATACTTCCTGCCTGGCCACTGGCCAATCAGAACTTTATTTACACAGAGCGATATCCACAGCACTAAAATGGATTTATTTAGATTATCATTTTGGACATTTAAGTAAATGATATGTTGGTTTCATTGTTTGAGGCTGTAGTACATCATTGTCTGAGTACATGGTGGTGCAAAACTGCTTTCTTCATGACAAGAGAGCAAAGGATAAGGAGAAAAAGATAAAAGAAGAGGAAGGATGGTAGTTTGTAAGAAAATGATCCCCAAAGAAAGGGGCACTATTAGGAGGTGTGGCCTTCTTGGAAAAAGTGTGTCACTGTCGGGTAAGACTTTGAGGTTTCATATATGCTCAAGCCACACCCAGTGCTCAGCTCACTTCCTGTTGTCTGTGGATCAAAGTTGTCATATTCTCCTGCACAAGTTATTATACTCCCAGTCTACATGCTCCCCACCATGATGATAATGGACGAAACCCCTGAAACCCTAAGCTGCTACCTCAGTTAAATATTTTCCTTCATAAGAGTTGGTGTGGGCACTTATGTTAGAGGATTGCAGAGCAAGGGGAACATTCTTCCACTGTTGGTGTGAGTGCAAACTGGTACAGATACTTTGGAAATCAGTATGGTGGTTTCTTAGAAAATTGAGAATCAATCTACCTCATGACCCAGCTATACCATTCTTGAGCATATACCCATGGAATGTTCAATAACACCACAAGAACATACGCTCAATTATGCTCATAGCAGCACTATTTGTAATAGTCAGAACATGGAAACAAACTAGGTGCCCCTCAACTGAAGAATGGATACAGAAAATGTGGCACATATATACAATGGAGTACTCCTCAGCAGTTAAAAAAAGGACATAATGAAATTTGGAGGCAAATGGAACTAGAAAATATGATCCTGAGTGACTACAACCCACAGCTCCAGAGAAGCTAGCTAACAATGAAGACCCTAAGAGAAATGGGAAGGGGAAATAGAAGAGATCTCCATGAGTAAACTGGGGGTGGGGGAAGCAATGGAGGGTAGGGAATGAGGGATGAGAACATAAGGGAATGGGATGGTCGAGCTGGAATAGGGACAGAGTGAGAGAGCAAGGAAAGAGATACCATGATAGAGGGAGACATCATGGGAACAGGGAGAAACAGGGTGCTAGAGAAGTTCCCAGGAATGCACAAAGATAACCCTACCTTAGACTACTAGCAATAGTGGAGAGGGTGCCTGAACTGGCCTACTCTAGTAATCAGATTGGTGAATACCCTAACTGTCATCATAGAGCCTCTATATAGTAACTAGTGGAAGCAGATGCAGAGATCCACAACCAAGCTCCAGGCCGATCTCCAGGAGTCCAGTTGAAGAGAGAAAAGAGGGATTCTATGAGCAAAGGGCATCAAGACCATGATGGGGAAATATAGAGACAACCAAACCAAACTAGTGGGAACTCATGAACTGTGGACCAATAGCTGTGGAGCCTCGATGGGACTGGACTTGGCCCGCTGCATAGGTGAGACAGATGTTTAGCTTGACCTGCTTAAGGGGCCCATGGCAGTGGGATCAGGATCTGTCCCTAGTCCATGAACAGGTATTTTGGAGTCCAGTGCCTATGGTGGGACACCTTACATAGCCTTAGTTCAGGGGGAGGGGCTTGTACCTGCCTCAACTGAATGTATCAGTCTCTGCTGACTCCCCATTGGAGGCCATGCCTTGGAGGAGATGGGAATGGGGCATGGGTTTGGATGGAAGGTTGGGGGTCAGGAGGAGGGAGTAGAGGGGCATGTGTGGTTGGTATGTAAAATGAACAGAAATTTCTTAATAAGAAAAAAGAAAAAAAGAGTTGTGGTCATGGTGTCTTCTTACAGCAATAGAAATCTTAACTAAGGCAGGGAGAAAAGGAAGAAAAAGATAGAGACAACAGCTTAAAGACTTCCCACTAGGCACCACCTCTGGCAGATTCTTTTTTTCCCCCTGTGGATGAAACCCAGAAATATATCTTTGTTTTTCTTCTACTTTTGTACTTATTATATTTGTGTGCTGTGGATATCGCTCTGTGTAAATAAAGTTCTGATTGGCCAGTGGCCAGGCAGGAAGTATAGGCAGGACAAGAGAGAAGAGAATTCTGGGAAGCAGAAGGCTGGAGAGAGACACCGCCAGCCACTGCCATGAAAAGCAACATGTAAAGACACTGGTAAGCCACAAGCCATGTGGCAAAGTATAGAATAACAGAAATGGGTTAATTTAAGATAGAAGAAGTAGATAACAAGAAGCCTGCCATGGCCATACAGCTTCTAAACAATGTAAGTTTCTGTGTGCTTTCTTGGTTGGGTCTGAGCGACTGTGGGACTGGCGGGTAAGAGAGATTTGTCCTGACTGGGCCAGGCAGAAAAACTCCAACAACATTTGTGCTTTAATTTTACACATCAGCCATGGGTTCCCCTGTCCTTCCCCCTCCCGCCCCCACCCCCACCTTCCCCCCAGCCCCTCTCCTCCATTCCCATCTCCTCCAGGGCAAAGACTCCCCTGGGGATTCATTTAAACCTGGTGGATTCAGTACAGGCAGGTCAAGTCTCCTCCTTCCAAGCTGAGCAAAGTGTCCCTGGGTAAGGCCAAGGTTCCAAATAGCCAGCTCATGCACTAAGGACAGGTCTGGGTCCCACTGCCTGGGGGCCTCCCAGACAGTTCAAGCTATTTAATTGTCTCACTTATCCAAAGGCCCTGATCCAGTTGGGGGCTCCACAGCTTTTGGTTCATAATTCATGTGTTTCCATTAGTTTGGCTATTTGTCCCTGTGCTTTTCCAATCTTGGTCTCAACAATTCATGCTCTTAGAGTCCCTCCTCTTTCTTGACAATTGGACTCCTGGAGCTCCACCTGGGGCCTGGCCAAGGATCTCTGCATCTACTTCCATTAGTTCCAGCATGACTGTAAGGGTATGTGGCCATCTGATCACCAGACTAGGTCAGATCAGGCTTTCTCTTGACCATTGCTAGTAGTCTACAGTGGATGTATCATTGTGGATTTCTGGGGACCTCTCTAGCACTTTGCTTCTTCCTATTCTCATGTGGTCTTCATTTATCATGGTCTGTTATTTCTTGTTCTCTCTTTCTGTTCTTGATCCAGCTTGGATCTCCTGCTCCCCTAAGCTTTCTTTCCCTCAAATCTTGCCCTTCATTACTCCCACTGTCGTCTAAGTTGTTCATGTAGATCTCATCCATTTCTCTGTCATTGGGCGATCCCTGTATCTTTCCTAGGGTCCCGTTTTCTAGGTAGCCTCCCTGGAGTTGTGTAGAAGAGAAAGTAGGAAGCATTCTTGAACGCATTGGCACCAGAGATCACTTTCAAAATATAACACCAGTAGCACAGACACTGAGAGAAACAATCAATCAATGGGACCTCTTGAAACTGAGAAGCTTTTGAAGAGCAAAGGACACAGTCAACAAGACAAAGTGACAGCCTACAGAATGGGAAAAGGTCTTCACCAACCCCACATCTGACAGAGGGCTGATATCCAGAATATATAAAGAACACAAGAAATTAGACATCAAAATGCCCAACAGTCCAATTAAGAAATGGGCTATAGAACTAAACAAGAATTCTCAACAGAGGAAGTTCAAATGGCTGAAAGACATTTAAGGAATTGCTCAACATCCCTAATTATCTGGGAAATGCACATCAAAATGACTCTGAGATACCACCTTATACCTGTCAGAATGGCTAAGATCGAAAACACAAAAGATAGCTTATGCTAGAGAGGATGTGGAGCAAGGGGAACTCTCCTCCACTGCTGGTGGGAATGCAAGCTTGTACAGCCACTTTGGAAATCAATATGGTGCTTCCTTAGAAAATTGGGAATCCATCTCCCCCAAGACCCAGCTGTAGCACTCTTGGGCATATACCCAAGGAATGCTTAATCATACCACAAGGGCATTTGCTCAGCTACGTTCATATCAGCATTGTTTGTAATAGCCAGAACCTGGAAACAGCCTAGATGCCCTCCAACTAAAGAATGGATAAAGAAAATACAGTACATATACACAATGGAGTACTACTCAGCAGAGAAAAACAATGACACCATGAGGTTTGCAGGCAAATGGATGGATCTAGAAAAAATCATCCTGAGAGAGGTAACCCAGACTCAGAAGGACAAACATGGTATGTACTCACTCATAGGAGGATACTAGATGTAAAACAAAGATGACTAGACTGCTACACCTCTGGCAGATTCTATTCCTTATAATAGTGCTATCTTAGGGACTAAGCCTTTTACATATAAGTACTGGAGAGAAACCTGAGAACCAAACTATAGCAGGAGCCATCATTAACCTTATTACAAGAAAACAAACACCATAGTTCAAAAAGTTTCAATGAATTACATAATGTCACAAATGAGCATTTTATCTAACCTCAAAGTCACAAGAAATAGATTATTAGAATTCCCAATAAAATCTTCCAATAAATAAAATTGATGTTCTGTAATTCAAATTAAAAGGACTGAAAAGTCTACTAGCTTGACTCCCTGCAAGGTATCCAAGGGTTCCTTGAGTCTAGATTGAGCGCAGAAGATTGTTCACTTGTCAAGGAGTTATTACTGTTCTGCCTCAAAGTCACTGACTGGGCCCATACAATTGTGTTTGGTCTTCTTCTGAACTCTCACCATCATGGAAACATCATCACACTCTGAAAGACAGATCCAATTAAACTACCAACGGATAAATAAACTAATGTTTTGGGACTAGATTCATGTTAGATATTTACTTAGGTTTATTTCTATCACATGCTAAATTATGTTCATTGTTACCCTTCTATGAGTCCTTCCTTTGTTACCAGGCACATAATTGCACAGTCATTAAGGTAAGGAGTTAGAAGAAAAGAAGTCTGTTTTCTCTTTGCCTAATAAAATGCCATCATGTCTCCTGAATTCAAAGGAGTGACACATCTCTACAGCTCTGCTCCTGCTTCTTGGTCTCAAAGAAATTAATGGGTGCCTAATTAGGTGACCACCCTTTGTTTTACTTTATGAAAAATAGTAATAAAGGTTTAACATAATTTACATACTCATTTACAGAGAATCAGGTCCAAAAATGGTGATAGTTTCAAGCCTTCTTTGAGCTCCTCTCAAAGAACAGGAAAAGTAGTGGTTAGAATAGGGAATTAGAAATTGGGTAAAAAAATATTCTACCTAGGTGTAAAAAACCACAACTACCATATTGACAAAGAAAAAGTAGATTTTCTCTCTAGTTCAGCAAAGGCTCTTCCAGTCTCCTCTACCTTACCCAGTTGACCAAATTGACAGTGCTTATGCCATGCCAAAAAGTCAATTAAGTCTCCCCAAAACATACTTAATAGAAATTAAAACATTTCAACAGCACTTTGGTAACTATTATCCTACATGTACAATACCTCTGTAAGATAAACAGAACAATGACACTAATTATGATTCCATAATTAGACTTAAAGTGGTGGCCTAACTTGAAAGAGAAATCATGGGAAAGGGGATTTACTGACTTCTGTGAGGATAACAGACACATGCTTTGCTGAATAGATTCATGCTGCTATTTGCCTTATTTGACATTTTGGGCCTTTCCCTCTTATATCTGAACTTCAAATGTTTGTTCCTCCTCATCTCAGATGACCTTACTTAAAATTCCATTGATCCACCCAATTTTTAGTACCACAACCAGCCCCAATCTCATTTACTTGGTCCTAATACACTCTGTTTTTATAACTTCACATTTTCTTTACCTCTTTATCTTTGTGTATTAATCATTGACTACTCCCATGGAAGCAGGAAAACATAGTTAGATGATCATGGATATGTAAATGTGTGTGTGTGTGTGTGTGTGTGTGTGTGTGTGTGTGTGTGTGTGTGTTTACTGCGGTCACAGAAAATTATGTGAAAGTTCTACTTCTACTACATGTTACTGTGAGCATATTACTTAACCTCTCTGAGCATCAGTTTCATTAGTTGTGAAATGGCAAGGGGCTTAGAGATGCTGTGAGAATTTAAGACATGATGTATCTAAGTGCCTGGCATACAGTCAATAAATTATAACTATTATAATCATTGGGTTTTGAGTCTTCATATTTGGCACAGTGCCTGACATATAATAGATGTTCGGTAAATATTTATTGAGTGGAACCAAACAGCCTAGCATCTCCAACAAGAGGTACATAATAAAATATCATCCCTAGAGAGACTGGATAAGCGTAGACAAGATAATTAGTTGGCTAAATGAAAATCAATGATGTTGAATTCTTTTCTGGAGGGGATACCTTTTTGCTATAAATGTCAAGCTTCACTCATCCTTTGAAGGCTTTGAATGTCTAGTGCTTTTTCTTTATTAGGAAGCTAGTGAAGGAAGAGTAGATATAGTGGTTTGGTTTTAGTATACTGATTTGAAATCTTTTAAGATAATGTCTAGCTAATCAGATATTAATGAGATAAAGTTTTATATATATATATATATATATATATATATATAGAGAGAGAGAGAGAGAGAGAGAGAGAGAGAGAGAGATCTTGCTAATTGAAACAATCCAGACACAAAAAGTTTGCATGATCTCTCACGTATATGTGGAATATAACACAAAAACCATACTCATAAGAGCAGAGTTTGAAGCATTCTGGTTGCCAGAGGATAGGGATGGAAGAAAAATGGAAGATGTTAGTGAAAATGATATGAATATGAGCTCTTAGTTATATTATAAATAAATTGGTGGAGAAGCTAACATGAAACATGGTGACAGTAGTTACCAATACCATACTGAATTCTTGATATCAAATGAGAGAGCAGAATGTGTGCATGAAAAGAGTATTTAATAGTGGTGATGGATGTATTCATTAATTTAACTACAATAATCATTTCATAAACTATACAATACCAAATCCTCATTTTGATAATGGAATATTTCAAAATTTAAAGGAGTACAAAGAAAAATACCATGCTTAGATGAAAATGGAAAACTATTTGTTTGTTGATTTTTAATTCATAGGTATTACAGAGAAGAAATCAAACCAAAGCTCATTATAATCCTAAGTTCTGGCCCTCATCAGCTACCAATCTCTTTAATTAGGAGCTTGCAGAGAAAGGAGTAAGCCCTGATTTTCTTCAGTATGGCTCAAATCCTTGTCGACTCAGATATAAACACTAACTTTCACAGGTAGTGAAGGATGCATTGCAAAAGGCTCTTGAAATACAGCTATGCAACTCTCCAGGCTCTGGGCTGTCAGTAAGTGCACACAAGTGTGTCCAAATATTGTCACACCATTATGTGCTGTTTTTCAGTGAAGGCCAACAGTGAGTGAAGTCACTTGATGCTTGGAAATTCAGGATGCTGCTTTGAGCCTAAGATTCAGAATGAGTCTGTGGTAAGATGAGACTTTCTGAACTACATACAACATTCTCATTTATGAATGGCTAAGTTTCTTTTCAATCATCCTCAAATAATTTCCCTCCTATCATACTCTACTGTTTAGGTACTGTGCTGACCTTTGCCAGTCCTGATACTCTACAGGTCCCACTTAACCATCTTGGCCACAATTATATACTTCATTTGCATATAACTTCCGCAGTATTTATTACTGAATAAAACTGACCACCCTGATAAACTCATTTTTGCACAGGTATCCTCCTACAATTATGACATTTGGTAAAGCAGCCTTCAATAATGCCTTAAAGTATAACATTGCTTGAAAACTTCAATTACCCCAAGCATGGTGTTGCATATCTTTTATCCCAGGACACAGGAAGCAGATCTCTATGAATTCAAGGCCATCTTGCTCTACATAATGAGTTAGTTATAGGTCATCCAGTGCTACGTAGTGAAACATTGACTCAAAAAGAGAAAAAAAAAATTCTTTAGACACCACAAAGTTAAGTAAGGTTCATATTCCTCTTTATGACACACAGATAGTAATGGCCTAGTCTTGTGAACATCAAACACATCATGGATTGGTTTTGGCTGCTTCTCTGAGAATCTCTTCATCCCTTCATTAACTACTGTGCCTGACTATTGCCATGCATGGAAAGTTAAGGTTTTATACACTGGTATTATGGAGTGCATGAGCCTCATATTAATCCCAAATACCTTCTTATCTACTCGCATCCCAGGTGTATAATGTAGAAGATAAGAAAGATATTATGATTGAGTATCAAGTGAAACAAGTGTTTCTAACCATGTAAGTTGCAGGACAACTAAACACAAACTCTGCATGGGTTGACACTCATGAACAATGTTTGGAACACGACTGTCACCACAGACAAATTGAAATGTTGGTAGGAAGAGGAATTGATAACTGAACAATGGGGTGGGGAGCTGGAAATATAGCTTAGTTGGTAGAGTACTTGTCTACCACATATGGGCTCAATCCCTAGTATTGCATACAACCAGGAGAGTTGGTGTATCCCTATTTCTTATTACTCATGAGGTTGATGCAGGAGGATCCAAGTTCCAGGTCATTCTTAGCTATCTAGCAAGAACCTTCATCAAGTAAAATATCAAATATTTCAGTATTCAAAGCACAAGTGCCATTTGGTAAAAGATAAATATGTGAAAAACATTATCTTTAATTAGGCACTTAATGCCTGTCTAGTGCTTCCTATAAATTGTTGCCAATCTTTTCAGTGAGCGTAAAATGTCAGTTATAATACCATTTTACATCTATGGAAACTGAGACTTACAGAAGTCTACCTCTTTACATATCTAGTTAATATTGGAACTAGAGTATGAGTTCCTGTGTTCACTGCCCCCAAACCCATACTCTTGTCATTATGTCCCAGTGCTTTTCAGTACCATGCTCCTGGGTTATTTGTTTAAGGGGCATGCCTCCAACAATGGGATACCACACTAGGAGGGCTTCATGGAGGAGGATACTAAACTGTGTCTCCTTGGGAAGGTACTAAATGTTTACAGAAAGTGTAGAAGAAAAGAATAATACTGAACCAGAAAACAATGTACACAAAAACCATCTTTCGAGTGTCCCACCTCTTTCTCATCATATTCAGCCTGTATTAGTTTTTAAGGACCTAAATGTGCATGTTTTTCCCAACTATGAGTTCAATGCCTCCATATATGTACCATTTAATAAGCCGTGATAGAGTTATTTACACTATAAAAATGATAGGTGATAGACATAATTGTATTTCTTTCTTGATTTTCTGCTTTCCTTTCAAAGATGGGTATAATAGACCATTACCTGCACACCACTGAACAAATTCTCCAGAAGTACATCCAAGGAATCTGCATTTTTTTCAGAAGCTTGTGTTCTAATTCTTCAGTCAATTGGGTTTGAATGATTTGGGCACAGCAATGAGGAAAGTAGCTAACATGCTAAAAATGAGCCTCATCACCCAAATTTTTCTCTGGCTTTCAATTTTTCCATGGGACAAGCAACTGATGGAGTATCTGGAGTGCAGACTTTCATGAAAATGAACATGGGTGGGTGGAGGCTGAGGAATGAAATGAAGTGAAAGAGCTAGAACCAATCAGAACTATTTACTCTTCCTCATCCCCTTCCTCACATTGTGCATTACACACATCCATAAAACACCAGAGAAAATTACTGTAAAATCCAGAGACCACCTCGCCAAGGATGAGGCCTGGTGCTAGAAGACAAGTGAGTTTAGATAGGGAAATGGAGAAAGTAAAGAAGGTAGAAAAGTATGGTAGCAAGCTCTGAAGTTAAACTGCTTGGGTTTCAAAAATCTGTCCTTCCATTTATTAGTGGTGTCACCTCTGGCACATTATTTAATAACTCTGCACCTCACATTTCTTATCCATAAAATGAGGCCATAATTAGTAACCACATGCTGGGATTGACATGAAGACTGAACGAGTTCATATTTGTGAAATGCTCAAATGAGTGCCTGGCATACAAAAAGCATTATCTGTGTTTTTAAAAACAAATTGGCTAGTCAGGAAAGAAAACATTCCTGAGGGCTATCGGTTAGATACTGTTTTAATTGTATTATGTTGTAGTCTGCCTAACTGTTCAATGAAAATCAAATTAGTGTGGTCTGCAACATGGAACTCTCATCCTCTATCAAATGCTCACCTGCATAGTGGTGGAAGCCAACATAGTTGTTTGTGTGAACACTATGAGAGTTTTCCTGCTTTTTGTGCATGGAGTAAATGGGAAACTCAAGTAATGCTCCCCCTCCACTTTGTAGGAGATGTCCGATTAACTGGATTATTCAAGGTAGACATAAATGTATTTATCAAAGCTCATTTTATATTTCCCCAAACACCATATTGTACTATTTTTATTTTCTTGATATGCCTCTGTTAGGATCATTCTTTTAAAAATATTTATATTCTGTTTAAGTAGTTATAGTTTTACTGAATATAACCATATCACTTGCATCCTCTCTTTCCTCCCTACAACCCATGCCATTTGTCACCTTTCTATCCTTACTCCCTATTAGATTCATTATCTATTTTTCTTCAATTATTATTATTTATAAACACATAAATACAACATGCTGAGTCGATTTAGCATTGCTTATATGTGTATTGTGTTAGGGCTGACCATTTGTATTGGATAATCAATTAGAGAGCTCATTTTTGGGAAAGACTAATTTTTCCTCTCTCAGCAGTAGTTAACTTTCTGTATCTCTCCATCTAGGAGTGGGGCCATATCAGATTTCCTCTATCAACATTGTCATATTGAAATTATTCTTAAACTAACTGCCTATCCATCTTTCTCTAGCTCTCTGAATTTGCCCTGTCCCAGTTATACTATTAAGACTAATCCTAGACTACAAAATTCAGAGCATGTATCTAACCATGTGTGGGCCCAGGTGGGCATGTAGATTATTAACATGTATTCAGTATTAAGGCTTACAAGGGGAAAAAGTGGGGGAGAGCTACTAGTTTTGCCAGGGAGGAAATGATTCTGATTTCTAGGAATTAGAAGGCATCACTATATGAGTAGGAAGGAAGCACTGTAAAATCCCACTGAGAAAAATGAGTGTTAAGTTACATTGTCTATAACATCCTTAAGTGATAAAAAACATTCTTCACTAAGTGAGGTGGTATGTACCTGTAACTATCAGCACTGGGAAAGTTGAAGCAGGAAGATTACAAGGTCAAGGCCAGTTGGGATACATAACAAGGCCTTGTTTCAAATAAATAAACTTCCAGAGGAAGAGGATAATAGAGTGTTCCTTATTGAGTGAGGCAAGGAGAAGAAAGGCATCTATTGTGTAGAGCTCTTAAACTTTCCACAGGGTCTGCTATAAGACGCTGGACTATTCCTAGTGCATCTTCTCCTAAAGGGAAGTATATTAATTAAAAATTCCTTCAAGGAGAAACCCTTCTTGAAAAACCAATAGATAGATAGATAGATAGATAGATAGATAGATAGATAGATAGATAAATCCTTCAAGGTATCTTCCTATGAAGATACTAACTGCAAATGCCCATAAATTCCTTGAAGGTAGTTCAGACGTCCCTGGCCCCCTTCTTAATACAAATGGAGGAAGGCATTGTCTCACAGGAGTGGCAGAGGTAACAAACACCTTAATTGGCCCATGGCCAGATTATCCTTTTGCCTTGAAACTATCTGTCTCATTTAAGATATTCAGGTCCAAGCTAGAATAGATTGCAGCAAGGAAATAAAATTCTTTTAAGCAGATAATACAGAACATGTGTAAGGAAACTCAATGATAATTGCATTATTTCTGGCACACTGTCGGGGAATTATCTGCATTGTATTGAGTGGTGGAAGGATGCCAAAAAGCTGTTTAAAATGCAAACTCAGTTGTGTCAGTCAATCGGACTCTGGTTATAAATGAATGAAAAAGCTGGAAGGCCTCATATTCATAATTTCAGTCACCCCCAACTTCACCAACAGTGACAAGAACTGAATACAATTAACAAGAGCTTGAACAGGCTGGAAAAATCCCTGTGATGATAATCTCATATCCTAACCCTTCTTCCTCTTCCCACATCCAGTTCCTACTATTTGCAAAATGTTCCCCCAAGGAGCCATGCTAAGCATCCTGTGCATGCTTCAGCTACTGCTGAGAATTGTCAATAATTCTGTCTTTGTGATGCATTAACATTTGTATCATAATATGCTCAATCTGTACTAAATGAGGGTGAAAACATTAGTAATGATTTTCCTTCCTCCGTCTACACTCCTTTCACTGGTAACCATCTAGAAAGCCCAAAAGAGTTGTCAGCATTACATACTCCAGGGCCAAGGGATTTTCTTAGCAACTGTGTGCCACCAGCCCCATTCAGCATTTCTTTGAATCCTTCTATAAAAGAAATATCTTTAGTGTTTCAGATAATACAAAATGTATATTTTTTTTCATTGTGATTACTTGAGCTCATCCTCTTTCTAATTTAGCAGTTCAATTGGATGGCCCATATTGTAAAATGAATTTCCTATTCATAATTATGTAAGGACCCACAAATATAATGGAGAATGTAGAAAAAAGAGGAGATTTCTGGTTAAAACTTAACTTTTATCCTCAAGACATTATACATAGAGAAGTATCTTCCAGTCCTTTTTGTAATTATGAATAGATCCCATGGATATAGAAACCTCTATATATTAAAGCAAAATGTAAGTTCTTAATTTTTAGTGTGACACACAGCTCCTTTGGTAAGCTCTCAGAATTCACAATCCATATTAGAAAGGGGATCTTACCTTCCATGTTGACTGTGAAAGGGCAAAGAAATGAGGAGCACTGAATGCACTTTAGAAGAGCTCAAGATATTTTACCTTTTCATATTCATTATATCTGTTGTGTAGAACAAATAGCAAGGCCCTCTTTACAAGTAAAGCTCAAGTATAATAAAACCATGCAAACAATCGGAGCAATTAATCAGCCCCTCCCCCTTGGGGCTTGGAACTTACCTACAGTTAGCTCAAACTACTTCCTAATAAAGAAGCCTCATGTTTGCTTTTGAAACACATTTCATTGTTATCTCCTCTACTAACAACACATTGAATTGCCACTAGGAAGCAAACCTCCCAACATTTGAGATTTAGATGGGTTTGATGACATTAACACACCATCACTCTAATCTTATAGAAACCCATGACCTGGGCCTAGACCATAAGAGTGAAGAACATCCAGTCATCATGTGAAATTATAAGACAAACGCCTAGAGATGTTGGCTCCCACATTTTCTACTGGTTAAGAAGAGCTCTGTTGAGAACACTACCAACAAAAAGAAAGAAACAAGAGACAGGAAGACTTCTAATCACCTGGCTGGATGGAATACCTTAATGATATACAAAATCAGCCCCCAAACTGGTCAGTAGTTGGGTTACTTTTGCCTTGGAAAACCACATTGAATTATTTTTTTATTATTGTTCACAAGTGAAGTTCCAGCTATGATTTGGAAGACACTTCAGAGTTCTTTTTAATCAAATTAATTGAACATTTATTTCATTTACTGATAATAGCCTTGCCATTGTTTTGATTTGGGTAGAATTCAACATTATTAGAAACCTTTGAAAAACAGATGACATGAGTCCACAAAAGCAAATATTTTTCAAAACAGAAAAGACAACTAGACTAACAAAACAACTTGACATTAATCTCAAGGAGGTCTCTCTTTTATGGAATTATCCAAAATCCAATTACATTCTAGAAAAAAAAAGAGACAGAACTCCTTTGAGGAGATGTATTTGTATCAAGAGCCAAACTTTAAAACTCTTCTATAAAGACATGACTGAAAGGAATACTAGACTGGTTTGGATCTAAAGAACTAGGGAAATAGTCAGAGACTAGGAGTTATAATGGCAAAGAACAGAGTATGCAAAGGTGTAGGGGAAGAAGAAGAATTCTGTACATGGAAATCTTCATAGTTAAGTCTTCAAAAGCCTAAGCAAAGCCAAACCAAGGCAAGGTACACAGCCTCTATACTTGTAGCTGCAAATTATTTGATCATGCCTTCCACTACAGAAACATTTTGCAAGATATATCCTAATATATGTAAGTTCACTTGTCTGTTAATGATATCCAAATTTCATTGTAATTCATTAATATCTCAATGCAAACTATATTTTTAGGATAAGATTTTATCATTGAGGATGACAGATATAAATATAGGATATTATTTTCAAATAGTATTCTTGATCTGCTTTTTCTTCTTTGGCTTTATTTTTGACTACTGTTTTTCCAAGTTAATAAGATCACCACAGTTCTCACCTTATAAATCAATGACTGATGAAAATCCTGTTTTAGAAGCAGAAGTGCCAACTCTATTTATTACTGTTCATTTCCACTAACATTATTAATATGATCTTTAGACCAATGTCAGTTTAAAGAAATATTTGTTTAAGCCACATGTGTATTTTGTGAATTTTTGTTTAACTAATGACATAAGTATATTAATCTGAGCATATATAAACTACTGTGCATCAGAGTTTTAAAAATTAATAAATGAGTCTATAGTTCTGAAATTCATAAATGTGGTGGTTTGAAGGCAAAATATTCACCATAGGCTCTGGTATTTGAATATTTGAATACTTGGTCTCTAGTTGGTGGCATTGTTTGGGAAAGTTTAGGAGATACAGCCCTTCTAGAGGAAGTATGGACATCACTGTGGGCTGCCTTTGAAATGAAAAGTCTCTTGTCACTTCTAGACCGCCCCCCCACAATTGCATTTGAAGATGATGTACACTCTCAGCTTTCTGTCTCTGTTGCCATGTCTGATGCTTATTGCCAAGCCTCCCCACCATGGTGGACTCTTAACAACCTGGAACCATAAATCCAACTTAACTGTTCCTTCTAAGTGTTTCTTCTGCTCATTATGGTTTATTGGGTTTTTTTTCTGTTCCAGTTCCAGGGTGCCTGTTCTTTATTGCAAGTTTGGGGCCAATCAGGGATATACAGTGTAACCCTGTGACCCTCCCCACAAATAATAATAATAATGAAGAAAATAATTTTAATCGAGAAACAAATAAAAATAACTATAATAAATAAAATAATGAAGTGTAGAGCCTAGCACATAAGACACTTGTTTCAATAATCAGAATGCAGATTGTTTATAGTTTTGAATATTTTTAAATGGTAAGTTTTGAATCCAGTATATACAAATATAAGTATGTAGTTGTCATGTCGAAAAACTTCATAGGTTTTTTTTTTTTTCTGATTAAACTTGATGTTACTGCATCTATTTTTTTTTTAAAGTTTAGGTTCATGATTCTTTTTTTCATGTTTCTTTTTTATTTTATGTAAGAGATCTTTCTAGTCATTTTATATATCAGCCACAGATCCCCCTGTCCTCCTTCCTCCCACCCTCCAGCCTTCTCCCCCCAATCCACACCCCATTACCACCTCCTCCAAGGCAAGGTCTCCCCTGGGGAGTCAGCCCAGCCTGGTAGATTCAGTTGAGGCATGTCCAATTCCCTCCTCCCTGCACCAAGGCTGAGCAAAGTGTCTCAGCATAGGCCCGAGGTTCCAAAAAGCCAGCCCCTGCACAAGGACAGGTCCCAGTCCCACTGCCTGTGGGCCTCCTAAACAGTTCAAGCTCATCAACTATCTCATTTATCCAGAGGGCCTAGTCCAGTTCTGTGGGGGCTCCTCAACTATTGGTTCACAGTTCATGTGTTTCCGCTAGCTTGGCTATTTGTCAGTCTCCCTCATTGTGGTTTATTATATCAACATAAAGGTAACTAAAACAATAGCCTTCTTTTGAAATGCCTTATGAGTCTCAGGTGGCACAAGACCCTCTGACATAGATACTGAAGGGTGTCAGTGCCAATGTGGGCATTAAATATTAAGTACATCTTAATTCCTTCACTATAAAAAGGTAAAATATTATAATTTCTAGTATTTTTCTTCTGGCATCCCAGTTTAGAAACTATTTACTTTGAACTTTCTACAGACAACAAATAGAGATTCACCATTATAGACCTAAGTCATATGTGTTCATATGTGTTGTATTATCCACTGGATAGGTATATTGTGGTATTGTACACTACCCTGATGATTTTAGTTTTTTTTATTTACTCTCAAGAATTTAATACAGGCATTCAATGAAACGTAATTATATCTACTCTACATTTTCCCGTTCAATTCCCCCACACACCTCCCGACACCTAGTCCTTCCAACTCCATGACTTAGTCCAGTCAATGACCATATGTGCATGGGTATAAGGTCATCCACTAAAGCATGGGGATCCTACATGCAACCACATGTTCCGAAAGCAATGATTCACACTTCAACAACTATCAGCTGCCCTGTCTATTTCTTAAACCCCAAAATACTTTGTAGCCTTTTTGAATACTAAAGGCATTTAAAGGCAAATTAGATCTCTTTGTTGATAATGGCTATAAAATATAAATTATGCAAGAAGTAAAATAAACTTTTACGATGGTTTCTCTGAAATGACTATGGCAAGAGTGACTGTTGTCACTTATAGGTATGATTCTCAAATCTGTGCACCGTAGGTGATAGGCAAGCAGCAGTAATGACCATATAGCCTTAAGGTGCATATGAAATGCCTACACAGAAACCAATAATCTCATGGACTGCTAAGAAATCAAATGCAGAGCCATAATCTTAAATCACAAATCAGAAACACTAGTCATACTAAGAGATGTGTCAGAGTATGGTGGAGAGCATCAGCTAATTGAAGAGGTATAATGAAAAAATAAATGACTTCATCTACTTGGTTTTCGGGGACGCCAGTCACCACTAGGCAGATAATTGAAAACTGGGGAATGTAGTGGGTGTTCGGTCCACCTATGGCCTTGGGGTATCAGCCCCTAGGGCGTGGCCTCTTGGTTATCTTAAGATCCAGGGAGCACTTACCCGGTTCCCTTCTCTCCCCAGCTCTTGGATGGTGAAGACTGAGTCAGGCGGCGTGAAGCAGCATCGGATCGGTTCTCAGCTTTCCAGGGAATCTGGGACTGAATCTCCCTTATCCTGTATCAGTGAGTTGTTCCCCCATATAATCTTTTAATAAGTAGTCCTTTCCATGGATTTCCCACATTATCTGGTGCCCAATGTGGAGACCCATGGCCCTCAGCTATCCTGTGTGGCATGTGTAAAGACCCCTATCGGGGCTATTTACACAGCTTCTGCCCACAGCGTCTCTGCAGCTATGGTATAGGTGGAATGAATACCCACTACAGGGGAATAAATAAAGTGCAGTGGTATTCCCGAGAAGAAAGAGTACTGAGAGAACCCTCAGACTGGCTACTCGGAACTGGTTCTGAATTTTGGCACCAGCTAGCAACATGGGGCTTGACTTAGCAAATTGGTAGATGGCCTGTTGGGAACAAGAACCAGTCAAGATAAAGATGACACAAGGCCAGAGTTTGTGTCCATTGCTTGTGTATTTTTTGTTCCACACTTTGGTCCCTACAAATGTTATCTTATTTCATAAGTATCCTGAACTTATAATGTGAAAAACAGGGTCATTGGCTAAACTTCTTAGTATCCCTTGGTTTCCTTTTAACTAACATTACTTTTTTCCTGGAGCACTAAATTTATACTACTTAGATGTTATTCCCAAAGGTCAATTCTAGCCAGATGTCAATTAACTTCCAATAAGGTATATTAATTAGTTGATGAGTTATCAATTATTGGCTTATAGTATTCTATTTTTCAGAGAAATCTTTGTTTGTTTGTTTGTTTTTTGAGACAGGGTTCTCTGTGTAGCTTTGCGCCTTTCCTGGAACTCACTTTGGAGACCAGGCTGGCCTCGAACTCACAGAGATCTGCCTGCCTCTGCCTCCCGAGTGCTGGGATTAAAGGCATGCACCACCACTGCCTGGCAATTCTTTTCTTTTTATATTCCAGATTTGCAAGGCATTACTAAAGACTAGAAAATCTCTTACAGATAAGAGGATGAAGTCTTAATAAAATTTCAGACACCTTGATATAAAGGGAAAACTTACAATCAGAGATGCTATCTATTTGAATACTACTTAGTCTCCTTTAAACCCAATTCTGTGTTACATAGAGAAGTCTGCCATTTATTGTGCATTATACTATTGGCAGAAAATATTATAATCTTTCCTTTTACCAACATTTGATTGTTATAACATGCATCAGCATATTGAACTCAACAACATCACACGGTCTACTGTTATGATTCACCCAACTAGCAAATGAGTAAATTAAAATCAAATGAGGTTAAAGAATTGGATGACACATACAGATAATACCTGGTGTAACCAACACTGGAAAGGAGGTGACTTCTGAGATCTATCCATGTCTAAAGTCTAAAGAAGTCTAAAACTGACTTCTGCTGTCTATTGAGAATTAGAGAGAAGTGTAGAAGAATTGTCAGTGTTGCTGATGTAAAACCAACCACAACAGAAATAGCAGGATCAGCCTTGTGTTCATAAAGTATTTATTACACCTTATCTAGACACCACAAATATTCATAGGCTCTATTGATTTAGGGCATTTTCTGAGCCTCGAATTTCTAAGAACACAGCCCATTCCATTATTTCAGAGCCTGTAGGAGGACAAGAGTACAGGATGGCTCTGTAACATACATCCCTACATGGGCCTGCTTTCCTATCACCACAAGCAGTGAAAACCACATCTCTAGTCTCTATGTTCATTATTTAATTTCCATTCACATAGGGGAACACTGACCAGGTCTAACCTCTGGCCAAAAAATGTCAATTTTTCTAATGTTTAATGAAAGCTATTGATTTTAAGACTCATAACATTCTCAGGAATCACTGTTGTCAGGAATGGATCATTAGATCTTCACACAGCTAGTAAGAAATTATTGGGTTAAATTTCTCATTAAGTATGCAGAGTCCAAAGGTTTTAAAACAAGCAACATAATGACCTCAATTTTTGGATAGAGCTTTTCCACTGCTATTGAAATAAATGAGCCAATTCCTCACCCTAAGGATGCTGGAACAAACTTCCTGTCCCTCTTGACTAAAATAAACATGCTTAAGGAGACTATTCTATCCCAGGGCTCTGTAAGCCAATAATATATTTCAATTTGCAAATCCATTAAAAAGAAGGAGGGGGTATCCATTACTGTAGGATAGATTTTCATAGAGAGGCAAATGAAGTTGGGGAAGGGAAGAACACAGAACCCAAATATAACCTAGAATTTTAAAGTTGCTTTCACATAAGTTTCTGCAACTAGACAAAGTATTTCTCCAGTGCCCAGTTATGAACCCTAAAACAAAGTCTTCCTTTAGAAAAATGGATTCAGGCTGGGTGGTGGTGGTTCATGCCTTTAATCCCAGCACTTGGGAAGCAGAGGCAGACAGATCTCTGTGAGTTCAAGGCCAGCCTAAGCTACAGAATGAGTTTCAGGAAAGGTGTAAAGCTACACAGAGAAACCCTGTCTCAAAAACAAAAACAAAAACAAAAACAAAAACAAAGAAAAATGGATTCATTGTTAGGGGCTTCAGGCTATGGTGATTATTAATATATATGCATTCTTTGTTTAGAGGTATGGTTATTATAAATTCATGGTATTCTAAAAACATTTTATGGAAACCACTTTTGCTATTTAATTATAATGCTCATGTTTAATATGACAGAATATTTTATTTTGATGAAGCCAAAGAGGACCTCTGTTTCAGGCTTTATCTTAGCTTACTAATTTCCTCTGCTGTGTCCCTGACAGAGAAACAGAGCCTCAAGAGACCACTTAAGGCTCCTTTTTATAATGACTACAGTGCTGCATCCCTTTCAAATTGCATCTGGATTGATGCCCCCAGAACTTCTACTCTTCGGCCTTGGTGCTGTGTCCCCAGAGTAAAAATCAAGAATTAAAACAAATGATATCTTCTCTTTAGCCCTTTAATATTGTGGATTGATATATAATTTCTTTATCTTAATATGCTAGTAGCTATATTTAAAGCCTTTAATACTGCCTTGTGGTAAGTCATTGGAGCCTCTATATTCCTGGTAGAGGAGAATCAAATATTGCAGCCACTGTGGCAAACAATATGGTGAGTGATCAAAAACTAAGTTTTCATTCTGGAGGTCTTTCACATTCTAGGTTGGGTTTATTTCTAGTTACTTTACTGTTTTGAGGTTTCTTTGAATGGAGCATTTCCATAATCACTTTCTTAGAATGCTCATTATTGATATATAGCATGGTTCTCAACCTTACTAATGATGTGACCCTTTAATACAGTTCCTCATGTTGTGGTGACCCCCAACCATACAATTATTTCATTGCTACTTCATAACTATAACTTTTCTACTGTTATAAAACATAATGTAAGTATCTGATATGTAGGATATCTGCTATATGACACGAAAGGTGTCATGACCCACAGGATGAGAACTACTGGTATATAAGAAGGCCACTGATTTTTTTTAATTAATTTTTCATTCTGCCACTTCACTAAATGTATTAATCATTTCTAGAAGTGTTTTGCTGGAATTTTTGAGATCTCTTAGATATAATATCATTTCATCTGCAGGTAAATAAATGGAACCCAAAAATACTATACTAAGTGAGGTAAGCCAGACTGAGGACATACCACATCATATTCTCTCTCTTATTTCTAGATCTTAGTTCTGACTATGTAGACATGTGTGTATAACCTGAAATAACTACAGGAGACCATAAAGTAGAAAGAGGGCAACAAGGGGAGGACATAATTGCTTTGAAAAGATAAGGGGAAAAGTGGAGAGGGTGACTTTAACTAGGGGAGAAGGAGATAAAGGAGACACACATGAAGGACTTTCAAACAATACCCACCACAAATGCCATAAGTAAATGTCATACCACAATGACATTTGCACATCTATGTTCATAGCAACATTATTTATAATAGCCAGAACCTGGAAGCAACCTCAATGCCCCTCAACCAAACAATGGATAAAGAAAATGTGGTGCATATACACAATGTAGTATTATTCAGCTGTAATGATATCATGAAATTTGCAGGCAAATGGGTAGAACTAGAAAAAATCATCCTGAGTGAGGCAACCCAGACTCAGAAAGAAAAACACGGTATGTACTCACTAATAGGAGGATACTAGATGTAAAACAAAGATGACTAGACTGCTACACAACTCCAGGGAGGCTACCTAGAAAACGGGACCCTAGGAAAGACACAGGCATCACCCAATGACAGAGAAATGGATGAGATCTCCATGAGCAAGCTGGACATGAGGGGGTGGGTAATGAAGGGCAAGGGTCAAGGGAAATAGACCTTAGGGGTTTGTACTCACTCATAAGTGGATACAAGATGTGAAGCAAAGGATAATCAGACTACAACCCACAGCTCCAGAGAAGCTAGTAAACAAGTAAAACCCTAAGAGGGATGTGTGGATCACTTTGGAAAGGGGAAACAGAGGAGATCCCAATGAGTAACTGGGGATGAGGGTGTGCAATAGAGGATAGGGGGTGGGGGATGAGAACATAAGGGAACAGGATGGTCAAGCTGGGGGAGAGACAGAGAGGGAGAGCAATGATAGAGATATCTTGATAAAGGGAGACATTATGGAGTTTTAGAGAAACCTGGTACTTGGGAAATCCTCAGGAATCCACAAGGTTGACCCCAGATTAGACTCATAGCAATAGTGGAGAGGGTGCCTGAACTGGCCTACCCTGGTAATCAGATTGGTAAATACCCTAACTGTCATCACAGAGCCTCCATCCAGTAACTGACGGAAGCAAATACAGAGATCCACAACCAAGCACTAGGCCAAGCTCCCCAGAGTCCACTCTAAGAGAGGGAAGAGGGATTATATGAGCAAGGGGGGCAGGGCAGGGGGGCGGTCAAGATCATGATAGAGAAATCTACAGAGACAACTGAACCAAGCTCATATAGGAACTCAGGACCTTTAGACCAACAGATATGGAATCTGCATAGGACTGGACTAGGCCCTCTGCATGCGAGAGACAGTTGTGTAGCTTGGTCTGTTTGAGGGACCCCTAGCAGTGGTATCTGGATCTATCCCTAGTGCATGAACTGTCTTTCTGGATCCCATTATCTATAGTGGGACACCTTGCTCACCCCTGATGCAGAGGGAGGGGTCCTCCCTCAACTGAATGTACCAGGCTTAGCTGTCTCCCCATGGGAAAGTGCACCATTTTGGAGGAGGGGATGTGAGGTGGATCAGGGAGGGGAGGCAGGGAGGTAGCAGGTTGTGGGATGAGAGCGGGATCTGTGGTTGGTATGTAAAATGAATAAAAAAAGAAATCATGGTAAAAAGATGTAGCTGGAAGTTTCCCTGTGTCCTGCAGCTGATCAGACCCAAATAAACACACAGAGGCTTATATTATTTTCAAACGATATGGCCTAATGGCTCAAGCTTCTCACTAGCTAGCTCTTATATTTTAAATTAACCCATTTCTATAAATGTATACTTTGCCACGTGGCTTGTGGCTTACTGGTACTTTACATCTTGCTTCTTCTGGAAGCAGCTAGCAGGGTCACTCAGCTCTGCCTTTCTCCTTCCTCTCTCTCTAGTTGGCATGTCCCACCTAAACTTATTCTGCCTCACCATTGGCCAAACAGCTTTATTTATCAACCAACCAGATCAATACATATTTATACAGCATACAGAATGACATTCCACAGCAAAAGGATGAGCAAGAGGTATTACATGAAGGGAGCAAAGTTTCAGTAATTCAAAATGAATAAATCTTGGGGTTCTGCATACAACATATTTCCTATAATAAATAATACTGCATTTTATACTTAGTATTTTGCTCTGAGGATAAATCATGTTAAATGTTCTTACTCCCGAATAATAAATCAAAGAAATAAAAATAATGTGAAAGGATACATTTAAAGAAAAGGGATAAGTTTATGGCACAGATTATAGTGATAGTTTCATAAACATATACTTATAAAGTTATATATATATTAAATGTTCATAGCATTTTTTGTGAGTGTTTTTTGTCCAAAGTAAAACAATGATTTCCAGTGGATTTAGAAGAGGATCATGAGAGATTATTATTTAATGTGCTCAGAGTTTCAGCTGAGCAATAAGAAGATTTTTCAGACATGTAAGGAGCTTATGCTGGTATAACAGTGAGGATAGACCAAATGCCATTCAACTGGTTACTTGAAACTGGCTAAAATGCAAAACTTTGTTTTCCATATTTTATCACAATTGAAAAAAAAATAACAAGAGGAAACTTTTAATGGCACAAAAATATCCATCACCAAAAGCTGTTGTCAATTTGCCTTCTAAATATTTACGTTTATACCCATAGACAAGGGCTGCCCTCAACCTTGGTCAGACAGTCTTCTTTTTGCAGTGGGCAGCATTCAATGCAGAGACTTATATATAGCTGGACAATGGCCTAAGAAGCCAAGACTTAATGCTCAGCTCTAAACAGGCCATCTTTATCACCCTCCACTCCCCACTAAAGCTCAGTGAGCACCAAGGAAGAGGGGGTAGAAGCTATGCGAGAGTTGCAGAATGAGGAGTGAAATACTGTCTTCTGAACATGATGTTGTCATTGTACACAGGAACTCACATCAGCTATGGTTATTTTCACAAGACCTAGACAAGATCAAGCCAACCAAAATTTCTACATTAATGGAGCAGATGGTCTCCAGGGCTTAGTTCTTACTGAGACACTATTGTCAGTTGCTGGCTGCTGAAAGAGGGGGAGTTATCCTTTTTTTTGATTTATTGCCACTTTAAGACTCCTTATGCTCCAATGGGTTGTCCTACACCCACATATATATAGGTAGTACTTCATAGACTTTGTAGTTACCAGGAAATGGCAAAGGATGAGGAAGAAAGACAAGGAGGAAGATATGAAGCTGGAGGGAGACATTTTGGAGTCATGGGGGCAGCTGAAGGATAGAAATATGAAGTGAGGGCATATATGGTCATATTTTATTGTATATATGTACAAAATATTGAAAGAATAAAAAAATTAATTCAAGAAAGAGAATATGCAAACAGACAGAAAGCACATTCAGTTCTTAATTGTGCTGGGCAGCACCAACTACAGTAGACATTGTTAGAATTTCAAGCTAGATGAAAAATTGTAACAAGCACTGGTTTAATCTGTTGAAACAGTGATACTTTCTGAATGCTTAGACTATGCTAAGTACTTCTCTAAGACCCTCTTCCTTATTAATTTGTTTAATCCTTTCTATAAACTTGTAGAGTAAATAATAGTATTAGCCTTATTTCACAGAAGATAATAGAGCATGAAAATCCTACAGCAGTGTATGACTTTTAAAATGTTGATGCATAGTAAGCTCCCAGTCTACTATAAATCTCACATGTTAATTCTTTCTTACAAGCAGTTGCCCACTTAGTTGTATTCCATTGCTGTGACTGACTTTTTGTTATTTATTTTACTGACTAGAACCCCTCAATTGGAATACAAAAAATAAAAATAAAAGTAAGTTTGTAAGGTCTTCTTTTGGACAAATGTGTTGAGGAGAATAAATATTTTGGCCCATATGATATACAATTATATCTACTCCAGGGTTATTTGGTATCTAAAGTCAATAGTGGTTAGTAGGAAAGACAGGAGAGTGAGCCTGGTTAAGCTATATTGTAAGTCAGCATTTGCATTCATACATCACTGTAATTAAATACAGCAGTTCCTGGGAGAATTCCTTTTCATAAGTAGAGGCAGTGTTGATTGAACTTGGATAAGAAAATACCCACTGATGAATTAAGATATGCTGAAAGGTGAGGAGGGAAATACTGAGCTCAGATTGCCTTCCTAGGACTTTTCATCAGTATCACCTGCAAATACATGTGCTCTTCAACTTGCTAATGGTAACCCTTTGTTAGGCCCTCAGGCATGTGTTCTTCCAGTTCTATCCTATAAGACTATGGTAACAGTAACTCAAAACCCCGGCTTCTCTATCTGACAAGCAGATAACCAAAATAGCAAGTTAGAAGTGTGGTTCAAAGAAAACAAGATGTTTTGTTCAGTGCCATAACAACAGCAATGGTCACACTAGGTGCGAAGAATCAACCACAACCTACATAGGCATTACTTATTTAAATAAGAAAATAATCACAATACTACTGGTATCATTTGTAGGGGCAGATAGTAGATGTTACAATACTACTAAATTATACACTCTTCATTCACCCATTCTGAAGTCTTGTTTTTATTTCTTCCATGACAATCCTCAGAATTTATATTTACCATATTTTTGCTCATTTCTTATACTAGACTGCAGACTTCAAGGGGGACAAGAACTATCCTTAATTTTGTTTTGCATTAAAAGCCCAATGCAAGCATGGTATATATATAAAACATAAATTAAACACTTGTGGGGAAAGGACCTAATTGAAGGAGAGTCTAACTATAGGCCTCTGTCCTTACTGACTAAACTACACTGTCATAATGCTCTGAACTTCCAGCACTGCATTTTGGTCAGCTCCTAAGATTAGTCCTTTGTAATATTCCACAACAAATCCAATTCCATGATCTGTGTCAAAAGAGGTAGAGAAATAACAGTTATCCTAAAAAAAACAACACTCTATTAGACGTTGTCTTCTAGTCTGCCTCCTCTACTGTCTAATTCTAGGCAGCATGCTTCCAACTGGGATATACACTCTTCCAAAGCATCTAATCACACAGAGCAGGACTGGCTTTGAAAAACTGTTAAAATTAAAAGAACATTTTCCAGATTCAATCCCCTCCTTGCACTTCCAAGCCATCAGTTGTCTATTTATGACTGTGTGCTTCATTTTTCTGAGTTCTATTTCTAGGCCACTAATATCATCTCATGCAGAGAGAGATGTATTCAGCATTCCATGTGGTGTCATTTTCTGAAGGGGGTGAAGTCTCATTTTGAATGCCTTACTATTCTTTCTTACAGAGTTTTGGAGCACATAAACCAACTGTCTCAAAGGAATAGCTCCCTTCTGTTCCTGCCATTCCTATTACTGGATTCTAATAGTGAACAGTAAATATGTACATAATATGTTTCTCAAAAAAAAAATCTCTTTCCTCTGGGGAAAATTTTATGTTCTCTGGGACTTTGTAAACTCCAAGTGCAAAAGGCAAGGCAATAACTTACAAGAAACTCAAATATGCATGACATAATTCACTGTCTTCTATGTTTTTCTTATTGAAAATGACTAAGCAATAGAGAATCTACCATGACTGTGTTGTCATTCAAGAAAAGCTACATTCTATTGATGTAGACATTACAAAGATTACCATTAAGAGGCTAGTGAGATTACTCAGTAGGTCCATGTGCTTTGTATGAAGACTTGATAATCTGAGATCCATCCTCAGATCCCATAAGGTGGCAGGAGAGATCTGACTCTTCGAGCTTTCTTCTGACAACCAGAGGTTTATCATATCCAGAGGTTGCAAACACACACACACACACACACACACACACACACACACACACACACACAGAGAGAGAGAGAGAGAGAGAGAGAGAGAGAGAGAGAGAGAGAGAGGAGAGAGATACAGAGGCAGAGATAGAGAGAGGGAAATAAGTAAATATTTAAAATTATCATTAAACAATTAGTATGTCAGGCACTAGTTATGTGTTTTCCAATTTATCTAGTTGTTAGTGTTCCTGGCAATTCTTGAAGTTGGCACTATTACCACTTCCATTCAAAACATGAGGGAACCAAACTATAGAGTGGTAGAGTGGCAAAATAATTTACCAGAGGATCAAAACTTGTAAGTGAAAGTTGAGACTATAATATGTTCATCTGACTCCAAACATCATACTTTTAATATCTTCCAATATTAGTTACTTTTCTATTGTTGTGATAAAACACCATAACCAAGGCAACTTACAGAAGGAAGTGTTTATTTGGACTTAAGGTTCCAGGGGGATGAGTCTGTCATGGCAGGGAAGTCCCAGGCATAGTGGCTGGTGTAGTAAACTAGGAGCTCACAACAGGAACCACCAGCAGAAAGCACAGAGAGTAAAATGGGAGTGGTCTAATGCTTTAAAATCTCAAAGTCTGCCCCCAGTGACATATTTTCTCCAGCAAGGCCTCAATTCCCAAACTTACCCAGAAAAGACTGTCATCTGGGGACAAAGTATTCAAATATTCAGAGAAGTATAGAACACCTCCTAAACCTACCTAAACAGAGATTATGGAGGATGTGCCATTCAATCTACACACTACCTTATATTACCTTTCAGGAAGACCATAAGAAATGATATAAGAAGGTTAGGTTAAAAAATGCATGAAACGATTGTTAGCTTGTTTCCATAGTAAAGCAAATTCAAAGAATCCAAATATGAAAAGGTGATTTAGAAAGTGACATTCTAACATGTAAGAAAAACTTTCAAAAAAAGAATACATCTAAGAAGAGGAAGATGTACAGATGACAGAAATTTATATAGACGGAAATACCTCTGAGGAGAATGAGGAGGTAATGGAACTTGACTGCCAAAAGATGAGTGGGTCTTGGCAATGATGCAAACAAGGTCATAGTGATGGTTGTATATCTGAGTATTCTTTTAAAAATGCTGGATTGAAAATTGTATGATTGTGTTTGTGTGCTATGTCAATTATATTTTAATAAAGATGTTTAATAAAACAACAAAAAAAAGGTAAGGATGAAATTAGAAACCTTAAGAGCATACTAATAGAAACATGCTTCAGAAAGATATAGAATGATTAGATGTTTAAAGTAATTTGTTCTGTACCTTTCTGAACATAACAGAAGACCTTTCCTAAATTTGTCTGCAAATTTTGAAGATAGCACCATTGCCTGTCTACATGCTGTGCATCCTCTGGACATCTGTGCTTGGTTTCCAGAGTGGGGACAAGAATGCATAGCTACACCGAATCTTCGGTTTTGAAATCAGACTAATGTTATATCTAATTCAGTCCTGTTTGTGGAAATATGATTAGTACACCAATCTGGGGGATGGTGGGTAAGGAAGAGTTATGTCATTGTCACCAGAAACCCAAGAACAGTATTCTTTGATCTGATAACAAAAGATATCAGGGCCTAGAGAGAACACAGTATAGACCTTCAGGCAGTGGAGCCTGGCTACATAGCACATCTTGAAGGTTCTTCAATGAGTTGAAAACTAGTCCTTTAAACAAAGACTTTCTAATGCAATTGAACTATGCTCCATTTGTCAGTCTCTGGCCTGAAAATGACTCAAGTGCTTATACTTATATATTCACAGAGTATATATTTAGCATTTCCAAAAACACTTGGTTCATTTTTCAGCAGTTTATTGAATCTGACTTTCTCACTTGGTTAATCTTCCTATTTAATTGGTCCCATAGGAAGATAACTAGTCTTATTTTTCTGTCTCTCTAATTGATCCTTTTTAGTGAATATTATCCTGGTCCCTGGAAATACTCTTACTTTTACTTTTAATCTAATCTCTTCCTTTTCATATATTTTAGTGTTGCTAAGTAAACACAAGGCTTTGTACATTCTAGGCAAGCTGCCTACCATGGACCTATATCCTCAGCCTTAAGGATTTCATATTTCATTCCTTGTTTCATGATAAAGTGGGAGCAATCAGAGAAATAGATTTTACCACTACCAATTGTTAGAAAAGACGGACATTACAAACACAAATATGTCTGACCTTGTAATCAATGATTAATGAGGCTGTTCAGATCAAACATGTCACTTGAATTAGTCCACTTCCAGTAGTCCATGTTCTCAATACTGCAGAATCATCATCTGTTAAAAATACCAATGATTTATTAAGACAGAAAGGAACATGAACATCCTTTATACACAAACAATTATTTGGTGACCTTCTCCACTGAACCTTTCCTTAACTAATAGTGATTTACAGTTAGGGCATCATCCATTCATTTCAAGGACAATTTCCCCTGGCTTTGCAATAGATGCTCTGATTTAACCTTTGACATTAAGGCCACAATTTCCTGTTCTTGGCAAAATGAACAACGTCTTAGTCTAATAACTTTCTCTGTAGGGCGTGTTCTCAGGCTATGCAAGCAAATGGGGTCAAATTATGTAGCATCTCTGGTATCCATTATTGTTAGTTTAGTATGAGCCACACAAGTAGAGTCCAGTATAGTGATCATGCATTTAGTTTTGTTAAATCTTGAATGCAATAGATCAAGCAATGTTTTAGAGTTTTAGGACTCCAAGCTGAGTCTTAACAGTCTCTAGAGAAGTTATAAGGGAAAATATTGACTTCTCATGACTGATCCTTAATACCTCTTTAACCAAAGCAATTTTATATGTTTAATATATCAAGATTAATATACTCTTTGATTTGAAAATTCCTATGAGTAAAATATCAATATTCCATGAGTCATTACTGTAGCCTATCCAGCCATCATTAACCATGAGCATTTATGTTATCTCCAAATAATGAATTTAGAGTAACAAAGGAAGATTCTTTCTCAAAAATACATGGTTACATTTGCTATCCCTTAGTTTTTCATATCCATTTTTAAAATATTTTTCAGCCCCAAAGTATAGTTAAATGTTACCAGGTACTATAATAACAAAAAAGAACATAAAACAAAATAATGGAATAGAATGAGGAGAGTAGTGATTAGAAGAAAAAAACTGATATGGTGAGAATCAAGAAAGGCCTCCAAGGATGTACTATTTAAGGTGAGATGGTATGGAGAGGAAAGATGAAGTGAGAACTCAGTGTACCAGTAAAAAAGAGGTAGGGTGATTCATTCTGACTTTAGAGAGACAATTTTGAGTTGAAACATGAATGAGCTTGCATTGACAAGCCCAGCCTGGGTTCAGGGATCAGTTTCAGGTAGTCAGTCTTGCACAGCCAGCCCACTACCTAATGAGACATTTCACCAGCCTTTTAAATTGTATAAGGTTTCCATGTATTACATAGAGTATGCATCTTTCTTATATTGTCTGATCCATCACATTAATAAAATTTGGTTTGGTATTCAGAAAGAAAAAAGAAATAGATAAAGGAAGGAAGGAAGGAAGGAAGGAAGGAAGGAAGGAAGGAAGGAATAAGGGAGGGAGTGAAGGAAGGAAGGAAGGAGGGAGAGAGGAAGGAAGAAAGGAAAGAAGGAAGGGAAAAAGCCTAGTCCTGAGGTTGTTTGTGAAATAAATAAATAAAAGAGAACTAAGAAAGCATCGAGAAGATTGAGTTCTATAATTTAAGTTAATAATGATAATGATGGTAGCTTAAACTAGAGTTCTCAGTACAGACTACAGAAAGTATTCAAGGCTTTTTGGAACCCATTACCTATGGTGTATAGCCTTGATGCAGGGGAGGGGCTTGGTCCTGCCTCAAGTGAGTGTTTCAGGCTCTGCTCACTTCTGATGGGAGGCCTTACCCTTTTGGAGGAGGGGATGGGGAAGGTTCAGGGGCAGAAAAGATGGAGGCAAGCGGGAGGAGGGATGTGGTAAAGTGAAAGATGTCTGATGACAGATTAAACATGAATTCTGGAAGAAAAAAGAGAAATTGAAAACTATTCTTTAGATTCAGCATTAAGAACTTGGATCTGTAACTGGACCAATAAAATTAGATAAAAAATAAAATAGAACATCATCACAATTAGGATTGACCAAGGCCAAAAGAAGAGTAGAGGACTAAGATGAAGCAAATTATGTAAATTTCTGGTATGTAGCCGAGAGAGAGAGAGAGAGAGAGAGAGAGAGAAAGAGAGAGAGAGAGAGAGAGACAGAGAGAGACAGAGAGAGACAGAGAGAGACAGAGAGAGACAGAGACAGAGACAAAGACAGAGACAGACACAGACAGACACAGACAGACAGACAGACAGACAGAGAGGTGAGATAGAGAGAGAGAAATGGGCAGGGGAACAGGGAGAGAGAGGGTGGGAGAGCAAATGAGAATCTGCATGTGGGGTGTTGGGTGTTTTCTTATTTGTTTGTGTTTTGCATGATGGCTGGTGGGCAGACCCACTCTGTCTGTGGACACTTGTTTCTGTTCCATGGATTTGGGCTCCAGGAGGGAAGTTTGTGGGAGGAAACCTGGAATGTTGTGGGAAGTCACTGAGGAAAGACAGGGTGGGTGTGTGCTGCAGGCATCCTGGTGGCAAGAGTGAGAATTGCTTCTTGTCCCTTAGCTTCTATGTGGCCTGTCCTCAGTCCATTTGAATCTCTTCAGAGAGCTGAGTCCTGTGTGTGCCTAGGCCCTGCCACAGGTAGGTGGGTGTCCCCAGAGGATACAGAGAGTTCCATGCCTGACAGGGTCTTGGGGATGTTAGAGAAAGGAAAGGGAAAGAGAAGTTTCCTGAGTGGTGCCTGGTAGTTTGTGTAGGGTAGGGTCAGGAGGCATGAGGTGAGGGCTGGGAGGTGGAGGACTGTGCAGAGGAGAGAGATTGTGACTGAGCTGGAGGTGGGTCAGAATGGTTGCCTGGTGACGCCTAGGAGACTGTTAAGGTGGGGGCCGGGCCTAGGTTTGGTAGGCAAGAGGGCAGGTGGGTGCAATGTTTCTTCTTTTGATGTGTCCTTGTCCCCAACTCAGGGACCTGGACAGCCCGCCCGTTGAGTGGAGGTTGTGGATGTCCCCCGGCCCTGGTGGCCCCTGCTGCGGATGATGTGGGACAGCATGCACCTGAATGCCCATCACTACCAAGGCCCAGGTTTTGGAAGGAAGCCGTTCTCCTCTCCCATCTCAATATTTAGACCATGGGACCATGGGACACGGGAAACAGGCCGCCGACCCTGGAGCCCTGACCAGTGTACACAGCTGCCTGCCCTTTTGCCTTGTGTCCATCCGGGAATGGCCATCTGCCAGGTGGGAAGCCCATGCTGGGCCTAGGGCCCCATTGAGTTGGGTGGTCGTCTTCCTGGTGGCATCTGCACACCTTCCCGTGTGCTCTGGACTCTTGGACATCACCACAACCCCACCGCCCTAGCAGGACCAGGGTCAGCCTGGGAGAAAGAGAAGGTAGTGAGACATAGGTATCTGGAGAACAAGAGCAACAATCAATTGAGGGATCATCACAGAGGAATGAGACAAAAGCTAGAAACCTGATTCAGATCGTCTATGTCAATGATGGCAGATTGGGAGAAATTAGGCCACAAGTAAATCCTAGACAACCCCAATGATGAGAGGCCAGGAAAAGAGGGGATCACCCAAGTTCCAGAGAAGAATCATTGTCAGAAAAGGAGAGACACAGCAGGATGTAGAATGTAGTACCATGACGTTATAGAGGGGAGTGTTTCAGGAAGGATGATGTAGTCATCTTTGTCAGCAATTGCTGAAAGATCAAATCAACTGAAACCAGAAGTGATAACAGAATTTCATGATTTGACAGAGAAGTAAGAAGTTGTAGGAAAGAAGTGGTAATTAGAGGTTTTCAACTCTTTCTGTTGCTTATCTAGCCACGTGGATATTCAAAATAAGAACAGCCATGCAAAGCAATGAATGGCACAAAAAAAAAAAAAAACCAGGAGAAAAAATTGTGAAGAGTAAACAGCACAAAGAAATGTTTACTTTTTCCATTATTATATAGTACTGTCACCGGTTAACTTTTAGAGATGGAAGTCTTTGATTTCGGAAGGGCTAAAGGAAATAACCTCACAACAGGTGTTCCAAAAGAAAGACATGTATCCCGTGCCACCCCAGGAGAACAGAACAAGTCAATAAAGATTAAAAATGTGTACAGGGAAATGTCAATACTAATCCTGTGCAGACAACATTCAAATCATTGTAGCAGGAAGATGCAGAGGCAATTTAAAACCATGACCTACAGAAAAAAAAAGGAAAGAAAAAAAGGAAAGAGAGCTGGAGAGATGGCTCAGCAGTTAAGAGCACTGACTGTTCTTCCTGAGGACTTGGGTTCAATTCCCCACATTCACATGGCAACTAACAACTGTCTGTAATTCAAAGATCCAACATCCTCACACAAACATACATGCAGACAAAACACCAAATGCACATAAAAATTAAATAAATTTTAGAAAAAGAAGAAAGAATAAAATCATGACGTACATCTACAAAGGATATGCTAGAACACTTACCCTTTTGTAATATTGCAACAATCACCTCACCCTCCTCAATCTTTCTGGCCAATGGTAAGCCAGCTCATTTACCACTGATTTGTGTCTTTCCCAAGAATATATCTTCTAGCCAATGGTAGAGATGGGCTTCTGATCAAAACAGACGGAATATACTTGTAAATACATCTAAGAATTCAGTATTGACTCATTTTAAATAAAGAGTGTTTCTACAAGGGTGAATATAACTTGTTTATGCTGAAATTAATGTAGAATACTTTATTCACTGCTATTTCTGTGTATATGAGCTTGTTCTCAACAAACCCACTCTAAGATCTAAGTACACTATACTTTTGAGAAATGAAATCTCATGATGCTCAATCTACTTTCCTATATTAATAATGATGAATATGGAACCGCCCCTGGGTCCCGCCCCTGGGCACCAGCCATCCCTGGAGGACCTGCCCAACTTTGCCCCAGTTTCTGCCCATTCAGTGGGCCCTGCAGGAAGGCTCCCCTTTTCCAAGACTGCAGACAGACCCTGCAATCTCCACACTCTGCCCCCACACCCATATGCCCCAGACCCCAGCCTCTTCCTGAGACTCAGAGACCAGCCCCCAGCTCCCATCCACTCTGGAACTTCCATCTGGCCAAGAGACCCTCTAGTGAACCCTACAACCTACACGCCCTGCCCCCACACCCATCTGCCTGAGACCCCAGCCACTTCCAGAGAAATAGAAACCAGACCCCAGGTTCCATCCTGCCTCAGAACTCCCATCTGGACCAGAGAGCCCCCAGCTACCCTCCGCCGTGGAACTACCATCTGGACCAGAGCTTCCATCCTGCCATGGAACTCCCATCTGGACAAGAGGAGCTCCCATCTGGACAAGATAAGGGGATCCCAGGGACTTCCTGAGACTCAGAGTCCAACCCCCAGCTCCTATCTGGCCAGCACTCTCATCTGGACCAGAGCTCCCATCCAGCCCAGAGCTTCCATCTGGACCAGAGAGAGGCTCCCTAAATCTGTCAGCTCTCTCTGGACCAAGTACATGGATAATACCAAGAACAAATCCACGGGGAGATGGGCAGACGTCAAGGGAGAAGTACATACAACAAAATAAAGAGCAATGAAGCATCACCAGAACCTAGCCCTTCTCCAACAGCTAGACCTGAACATCACAGAATAGAAGAAGCAGAAGAAAACAACCTTATAAGTAACATCATGAAGAGGCTAGAGCCTTATATAGAAGAAATCAAAGATAAAGTGGAGGAACAGACAAACAAAAAATGGGAAGAATGCTATAAAAAACTAGAGGAAAGGACAAATAAAGCAGACGAAAATAATAAGTCCCTGAAAGAAAATCATGAAAAGGCAACAAAACAGATGAGGAAAACAGTCCAAGACCTGAAGAGGGAAATAGAAAAAATGAAGAAGACACTATCAGAAGGAATGCTGGAAATGGAAAATCTGAGTAAACAAACAGGAACTTCAGAGGCAAGTATAACCAACAGAATGCAAGAGATGGAAGAGAGGATCTCTGGTGTTGAAGGTACGGTAGAAGAAATAGATTCATCAGTCAAAGAAAACACTAAAACCAACAAATTCATGACCCAAAATGTGCAAGAAATTTGGTACACCATGAAAAGACCAAACCTACAAATAATAGGGATAGAGGAAGGAGAAGAATACCAACTCAAAGGCACAGAAAATATATTTAACAAGATCATAGAAGAAAACTTTCCCAATTTAAACTTAAACTCATGGGAGGATACTAGATCTAAAACAAAGATGACTAGACTACTATACAACTCCAGGGAGGCTACCTAGAAAACAGGACCCTAGGAAAGACCCAGGGATCACCCAATGACAGAGAAATGCATGAGATCTATATGAACAACCTGGACGAATCCACAATGATACATCCTCTGTAGACTGTTGGCAATGGTTGAGAGAAAGCCTGATCTGATCCAGTCTGGTGATCAGATGGCCAAGCACCCTAACAGTTGTGCTGGAACTCTCATCCAATAACTGATGGAAGTGGATACAGAGATCCTCAGCCAGGCCCCAGGTGGAGCTCCAGGAGTCCAGTTCTCAAGAAAGATGAGGGACTGTAAGAGCGTGAATTGTTGAGACCAAGATTGGAAAAGCACAGGGACAAATAGCCAAATGAATGAAAGCACATGAATTATGAACCAAAGGCTGTGGAGCCCCCAGCTGGATCAGGCCCTCTGGATAAGTGAGACAATTGAATAGCTTGAACTGTTTGGGAGGCATCCAGGCAGTGGGACCAGGACCTGTCCTTAGTGCATGAGCTGGCTGTTTGGAACCTTGGGCTTACACAAGGACACTTTGCTCAGCCTGGAAGGAGGGGACTGGACCTGCCTGTACTGAATCCACCAGGTTGAGCTGAATCCCCCATAGGCGTCTTGGCCATGGAGGAGATGGGAATGGAGGGGAAGGGATCTGGGAAGGTGGGAGCAGGGGGGGGCAGGAGGGGGGAGGACAGGGGAACCCATGGCTAATGTGTAAATTTAAAAGACAAATACAATAAATAACAAAAAAAGAAAGGTGATCTCCAAGTAAGTGTCTAGTGCTGTTGGCATAGGTTGCCATTCTTCATCTCAGGCATCTTAGTTTCATCTCTCATTGCTAAGATAAAACACCCTTACAAAATCAACTGAGCAGAGAAAGTATTCATTTCACGTCACAATTGTGGGTCACAGTCCGTCACAGAAAAGAAGTCACAATGGGAGGAGCTGAAGAGAACTGGTAATAATATACATATACATATATATGGCATATATATATAATATTAAATTTTGTATTTTTATATATAAAATATATGGAATATTATATATGTGTAGTACATACATAATATTAAAAAGAGAGATCAACAAAATAATGATGAATTTGTGTCCAACTTTGTTTTATAGAGATACTTTTCTAAAATAAACTTATGCTCTCACTGTAAAGGTATAATAGTTACACATTTGTATTAATTAACTAGACATTGTATAGTTTCAGCAGTTTTTCCAATAAGTCTATTTATAACATTAGTTGTATGAGTTCTTAAGGCATAAACAACTCTTTTACAAGATTGATATTTCTTGATTTTTTTAAAGAAAAGTTCTTACCAGGCAGTGGTGGCACACACCTTTAGTTCCAGGACTTGGAAGGCAAAGGCAGATGGATCTCTGTGAATTCAAGGTCAGCCTGCTCTACAGAGTGAGTCCCAAGATAGGCTCAAAAGCTAAACAGAAAAACCCTGTCTTGAAAAATAAAAGTTCTCTTTGCATAGCCTAGGATAGCCTGGATCTCATTATGTAGTTGTATTCCCTCAAACTTGTAATCCTATTGTCTCTCTGCCTCTCAAATTATGAAAGTATACATGTGCTATCACACTCAGCTACAAGATGATCTTAATGACTTTGTAGAAGACCCTGAATTATATACAAGAATGTTTGGGAGACTATATAATGTATATGCCCTTTGGTCACAAAAAAAGCACCACTGATGCTTTGAGGAGGTTTCATTTCAATGTGATGAAACTGTATCCCACTCTTTCATTATCAACTTTTATATTGTATTAGCCTGAAGCAATTCTTTGCTATGATAATTATCTGAAGGTTTAAAAGGCTTAGAATTAACAACATTACAGACAAAAACAGAGATAAAGGCAAGGTAACATAATATGTAATCCCCATAGAAGAGTCAATCATAGTTTTATATTTAAAAAATCAATACATGGAACAAAAAAGCTCTACAACAAAATTTACATTTTTTCAACAAAAATTATTTTAATTATTAATCTAAACATTATATACTTAAATCTACAAATTGCTTATAAAAATCAAAGATTTAAATAAATAAAGCAGCATAGAATGTACATGGATTGTATAATTCAAAATGTCATATTTACCCAAATTGATCCAGTTTGAGTTGAAGCAGTTCCAAAATGGAAACACATCCAGTGTTCATGGATTGGTAGAATTAATATTGTGAAAATGGCCATCTAACTAAAAGCAATTTATAGATTCAATGTAGTCCAAATAAAAAAAATCTACAACATTCTTTATAGAAAAAAAATCTAAAATTTCTAAGGAACTAAAAAAGACCCACAACAGAAAAAGCAATCGTGAACAAAAAGAATGCTTGAAGGATTGCTATTCCAGACTTCAATATATAAAACAACATAATCCTGGCCTCAAAACAGCAATGTAGACCAATGGAATCAAATAAAAGAACTAGCCATGAGTACTTGTAATTACAGCCATCTGATATCTGACAAAGAAGCAGGAAAAAAAACAGCAACTTCAACAAATGGTACAGGGAAAATGTGATGCCCACATGCAGAAGTGTGAAATTAAATTCATATCTATCACCCTGTACAAAAATTATGTCCAGGTGGAGTGGAGAACACAATTTTAAATATGGAACAATTAAAATGATAGAAGAAAGTATAGGAAGGGCACTACAAGGTATAGTTGTCAGAAAGGACTTTCTGAATAGGAATCCATGTGCCAAGGAATTAAGGCCAGCAAAGGACAGTTGGGACTTCATAAACTAAAGAGCTTCTGAGTAGCTAAGGAAATAATTGAGTAAAGAAGCCCACAGAATGGGAAAGAATGTCTGGCAGAGGATTAATTTCCAAAATATACAAACAATGCAAAAATCAAAACCAAAGAAACAAATGACCCGATTAAAAAATGGGCTTGGGATCTTAACATATAGTTTTCAAGAGAAGAAATAAAAATGGCAAAGTACTTTGAAAAGTGTTCATCCTCCTTATCAATTAGGAAAATACAAATGAGTACAATTTTGAGATTTTATCTCACTCTAGTCAGAATGGCCAAGATCAACAAAACAACTGACAACACTGAAGAGACTCTAAAAATCAATGTGAAGAATCCTCAAGAAACTAAAAATAAATTTACTATATGATTCAGCTATACCACTCCTTGGCAAATGCCCAAAGGATTCAACATCCTACTGCACCAACACTTGCTCATCAATGTTCATTTTGGCTGTATTCACAATAGCCAGAGAATGGAAACAAATTAAATGCCCTTCAACAAGGTAATGAATAATGAAAATGTGGTGCGTATACACTATGGATTACCATTCCGCTGTAAAGAAAAATGAAATGAAATTTTCACACAAATGGATGGACCTAGAAAAGATTATATTCAGTGAGGTAATACCCAAACATTCAAATCCTTAGATATGACTACAAAACACAGAATAACCACAGGAACTAGGAAAATATTAAAGGACCACAGAGGGGGTCTTAGGAGGACAATGGCAGGATTATAGGTGATATGAAGTGGCTCCAGTTAGAAGGAGAATGAGGGACAAATGACAAATAGCACCAAGGTTGTTTGATAAATTCTTAGGGAATCTTAATTTATACATTCATAAAATTATACACAATACATGAAGTATGTATATGTATGTACCAGCCACTTGAGCTGGTACTACTCCCAACAAGAACCATAAATGAAAATAAATTAATTAACTAATCAAATAATTAAAAAATCAGTACCAGGCACAAGAATTTCCTTTCAAATAGTTGGTCAGAGTAGTCTAAATGACTCCCAAAATAATACAGATTATCAACGTAGCCCTTGTTTGCCTTTCAGGGGATGAGGATGGGCCCCTATTGGTGAAGACAGCAGACACTTAGGACACAGGTATCCATCATTAGGGCTGAATATGACCTGAAATTCTCTTTCTTTCAGTCTAATTTTTATGGCTCTAGATATACCATGCCATCTACCAAAGGAGGAAAGAGATTAACTAATCCTACTCAGCTACAACACCTATGAACTGCAACAATTACCAGCATAGCAAGATATGCACAAAAGTGCAATCAGTGGCACTCATGTGTTGGTGACAACCAACCACTGTCTAATTGGACTTAAGGCACACTGAACAGGCAGGAAAGCACACCTGGAATTGGTTAGGTCCCTTGGACTTGTGGGGTAATAATAGATCTTAGAAAAAAACTACTATAACTTTAATAGACCATTAAAAGTCTTTACTACATTCTAATTCTTATGCTTATACCCGCAGAGAAGATAGGTAATGTCCCTCATTATAAAATAAAGATTCTTTTTACAGCATAGAAAACCCACAACTAAACACAATGCAGAGACCAACAGACTGTGGGAAGCCCAGCCCCAAATAGACACATCGACATCACAGCAGCTGCTATTTATGTATGTGTGTTTCAGGGAACATTGTTGAAGAAAGAATGTCTGCGTCAGAATACCAGAAAAAAAAGGTCTGTTTTGAAACAGTTTTTCCTAGAAATATAGACACAAACAAGACCTTCATAATGGTAATATTAATGGACAAGTTAATGTGGAAGGGGGAAAATGTCATGGAGTCCCACCTCTAGAGAAAGAGCTACATGCAAGAAATTATTGCTGAGAAAAGGAGAATTCACCCCTTCCAGGGATGAATTTTATCCAAAGTAGAGCAGTCAGCATTGAGATCATATACATAATAATAACAAAACTGACTCAGCAAGTTTTATCTGTGTACATATACATATACACATATATTTATGCAATGATAATAAAGAAAACAAGACTACTTGACAGTGGGGGACATGGGAGAGGTTTATAGATGGATAGCTTGAGAGAGGAAAGCAAAGGAGAAAAGTGATAATTTCGTTCAAATAAAAACATATTCCAAAATAAAATAAAAAAACTCATGGGAGTGTTGTTTCAAATATAGATAAGCTTCCTCTAAAATGTATATGAAAAAAGCATGGGCTAAAGAATAACTAAAGTGTAAGTACTCATTCTACTTTATAAGAAAGCTCACATCCATTCCAGAAAGTATTACAATAGAGGAAGTTTGGACATTTAAATCAATTACTAGATGAAAGACTACAAAAGTTAATTCATACAGATATACTCAAAGGATTTTGAACAATATATATATATATATATATGGTAGATATAGGCACTCTCTTCAAAAAATCATCTTGGAACTATTTAGTGCTTTGGGACATAAAACTGAAACTTGATCTGAACCTCCCGCCTTATACAAAATGTCTAGAAGTAGATCATGAACTTAAATTCAAAACCAAAAAAGTGTAATATTTAAGAAAAATGTAAGATAAAAGTCCTCAGGTTCCTGTAATGAGAAAAGATTTCTTAGTCCTGACAATTCACAAAGGCATAGTCCATAAAAGAATAACTTGATAAACTGTATTATATTAAATTTTTTTAAAAAGGTCTTTGACATACCCTATTCAGAGACAAGTTACAGACACTGAGGCGTGGGAAATAGTTGCAACACATATGTTCAACATAGGGCTAGTATGCTGAATATAAAAATAATTCCCAGCACTGAATAGACAATAAGAATCAAATAATCTAAATAGAATATGAGGAAAAGACATGATGGTACATTTCACTGAACACCATATACATATAATAAATAAATAAATAAATAAATAAATAAATAAATAAATAAATAGATAGATAGATAGATAGATAGATAGATAGATAATAAATAAATAAATAAATAAATAAATAAATAAATAAATATGATAGGTATGGTAAATTGTATCAATATAAACTTCTTGTGATATTTATACCTATGTAAAATAATATCATGGATAAAAACTTACAGTATATTGATGATAATTTAAATGTTTTCATTCATTTATTGTGTGTGTTTATGTTTGTACATATACTGCAGCATTCACATGTAAGTCACAGAACAACTTGGAGTTTGATCTCTTCTTCCACCATGTGAGATCTAGCAATTGAATTCAAGTCATCTAGGGTCAGATTTAATGGCAAACACCTTTACCCACTGAGCCATCTCATTGACCCTCAATAATGTCTTTGTTTTAATCCTTTTACTTTTCTTCTCTCCTCCCTTCTCTTATTATCCCTCTATTCCCCTCCTCCCTGCTTCTTCCCTCTCTCTTTCTTTCTTTTGTGAAAGGGTCTCATTTTAAGTAACCTAGAATGGCCTTGAACTCACAATTGCCCTTCTGCTGTCTCCTGAGTGTTGGGATTACAGGTGTGCCCCACCATGCCTGGCTTGCATGTAGATGAAGGTATAGTAAAAATAAAAGTATTATAAATCAATGAACATTTAAAAGGAAACTGATAATAAAAAGTATGTATCTGGAAATGGATATATTTCTTGTGTAGAAGGAAGCTTTATAGGCTTTCATTTTAGTGGAATTTGGTTTCTCAGAGGCTCTTTTGCTCTCTTATCTGATTCTCAGGTATGTTCTCAGTGAGATAGGTACATTTTGGTCCTCTCTCCTTTTTGTGTATTGCTTTTCTTTGCCTGGTTCTTGACAAGTTTCAAGAGTACTGTAACTACCATTGAAAGGCAAGTGGAGAAAAATTTCTTTTGGGAAATATAGGACTAAAAGTGATATATGTATATATATATTTGAAATAACAAATGGGCTCAGACCTGCCTCAACTGAATGTACCAGGCTCTGCTGACTCCACATGGGAGGCCTTACCTTTTCAGAAGAGGGACTAAGGGGTAATTGGGGGGAGAAGGCAGGTGGGAGAGCAGGAGGAGGGAAAAGAGGGGGGATCTGTGGTTGGTATGTAAAAATTTTCTTAATAAAGAAAAATAAAACAAATTCAGAGATGCTTATTCCAATGCTGCTCCTCTGGCACATGCATAGACATATCCATGGACCAAGTGAGAAGGCCCAGCATATTACCTATGTTGTCCTGGAGTAGAATAAAATAAAAACAGAAAGAACATAATGGTAGACTCTGGAGAAGGCAAGACCCAAATTAAAGTTATGGGAAGATGCTTCTTCTGGCTGTATTCCACCACCTTTGCTTTACTTCTCTGCCCCTGGAGAATACACAGGTCTGCCTTTGCATTGGGGATTGTATTTTTTTTTTTTGAGCTGAGGATCAAACCCAGGGCCTTGCACTTGCTAGGCGAGCGCTCTACCACTGAGCTAAATCCCCAACCCTGCATTGGGGATTGTAGTAAATACTAATACTGGGATCTCAACTAGAATGACTGAGGACTCAGAGATGTATTAAAAAATAGCATGCCCCAGGCTCTTTCCTCAAGTCTCATTTATATACACATGGGTATAATATATGGAGAGCATGTTCTCCTCTCTGTAGAGGCTCCATCTCAGTGCTAATAGTTATGGGCTAATTTAAGATATAAGAGCTAGCTAGCAAAAAAGCTTGAGCCATGGCTATGCAGTTATAATTCATATAAACCTCTATGTGTTTACTTGGGGGACACAAGTAGGAGAGATTTGTTCCAACCGCCAGCAGGCTGGGACACAGAAAATCTTCTGACAACAGCTACAACTTTCAGCTACTACATGGACATGGAAATATAGCACTAGTAATTTTTCCTTTAGATATATGCTCAGATGTGAGATAGCTAGGTAATACGAAAAATTTACTTTTCTTTTTTAAAAAAAAAAAATGTCATACTGGTTTCTGTAATGTCTCTACTAATTTCTCACAAACATCTTTTATTTTGTCCTTTTTTTGTCATAAACATTTCTGGGATGATTATATCTAATGATGGTCTTAAAGTGCATTTTTATGACTGCTAATGAAGTTGGTCTTCCTTTCTTAAAGCTGTTGCCTATTTGAAAATCTTCCTTTAAGAAGTATCTATTCTTATTCTGTACCTACAGTAGTTTATTACATGCTTTATAAAGAGCTATTGGAGCTTAAAGAACCTCAACATAAAGAAAGGATGAATTGCTAAGAAAACAGAAATGCTAATTATACTGATTTGATCATTACTGCACAGAAATACTAAAGTATCACAACTCTCCATAAATACATATGATTTAATCTTAATCTTAATTTTAAAACACAAAATAAAGTACAAGCATTTAAAAGAAAAACTAAAGCCAACTCCACTTAATTTTTTGTGAAAATAGAAAATTATCATTTTATTTTAAGAAGCAGATATTATCCTACCCAACTAGAGAAACAAAAATTTGCAACCAATATATCTAGCAAATGCAGATAAAATAAGACTTCCAAAAATGTTAACTGTTTAATTTTAAATATATAAAAGCAGTCAGTATAAATCAAGACACAGTAGTATTTGTGTCAGAGGTACATGTCTGATTCAGTATTGAACAATCATTAAATGGACTCTCTGGAAATCCACTGGCCATACCAACAAGGGAATCTTGTAAGCAACCTTCACACTCCCTCCTGTTCCACAATTCCAGTTCCCCAGTCTAATCCCCAGCATTGTAGCAGACCACATGCTGTGGCCTATTCTTTCCTGCCTCCATTTCTAAGGAATCACCCAGATCTTCTACAGCCTTCCCCCATCAACCCATCCCATTTTCTCAGCTATCAGCACCTGAGGCACTCCCTGGAAACCCACTGGCCATACCTGCCAGTAAATCTAGTAGGCTCTCTCTTCACTTTCCCTCTTGTCCTCCAATTCCAATCCCACACTCCTATTCCCAGTTCTGTAGCAGACCACCCGGTGTGGCTTCAGGTTCCTCTTTGTCCCCAGTTCCAAGGATATACAAAGGTCTTAGTGGCACACCAAGCTTTCCTCCCTCCTGTGAACCTTCTAAGTCCCCCTTCCAGCCCATCCCCATTCCTTAGTGTCAGCTCTGAATATCTAGTAACAATTCTACCAAAGACACCCAGTGGCCACACTTAGCAGGATCTCAGAAGCATTGCTTACCAGGCAACCCCACAGCCAGTACATTCTCCTAAGAACCAGAGAGGGAAACAGAAACCAATGAACATGAGAACAACCCAACAAAGAAAAGAGCAGATATTAGCACCTAGAATTAAAATCATGACACAGTAGCATTTGTATCAGAAGTATATGACTAATTTAGTATTGACAAATCATTAAATGTACTCCTTGGAAACCAGATGCCTAGATGCAAGCATAAAAACAGTAAGAGCCAGGACATTATGCCTCCACTAGAGCCAGAAAACCTACCTCTGGTGCTTTGAATAAGAATGGCCCCCACGTGCTCATATATTTGAATGCTTAGTGAGCAGGTAAGGGAAGGAACTCTTTGATAGGATCAGAAGGACTAGGAGGTGTGGCCATGTTAGAGGAAGTGCATCACTTGAGTTCTGATTTCAGGTTTCAGAAGCCCTCACAAGGTCCTCTGTCTCTCTGTCTCTGTCTCTGTCTCTGTCTCTGTCTCTCTCTGTCTCTCTCTCTCTCGCTCTCTCTCTCTCTCTCTCTCTCTCTCTCTCTCTCTCTCTCTCTCTCTCTCTGCTGAAGTTGCTGAATAGTATGTAGAACTCAGCAACTACTCCAGCACCTTGTCAGCCAGTGTGCTACCATGCCCCCTGCCATGATGATAAGCCTCTGAAACTGTAAGTAAGCCCTCAATTAAATGCTTTCTTTTATAAGAGTTGCCATGGTCATTGTATCACTTCAGTACCATAGGAATTAGCCAAAGGCATCAACAGATCAGACTGCATGAAAATAAAAATTTTTCTGTAGAGCAAAGGAAACTATGTAAGGAGAGCACACATCCCACAGAATGGAAGACTGTTTTTACCAGCTAGATTTCAGACAATTCATCCAGAATATACAGAGAACTACAGAAATTAAATATTATGCAAATAAACTCACCAATCAACAAATGGACTAATTAATTGAGTAGACAGTTTTCAAAAAATAAACACAAAAGGTCAATAACTAATTTTTAAAATTTTCTATGAATGTGCATATGAATAGGTCTCTGTTTCTTGTAATTTCTCTTGGGCTCTTTTCCTTCTGTTTGTTTTGTCTAATTCTAATGTGTTAGATTTTTGAATAATACTATATTATTGCATCATATTTTATTTTATTATTAGTATCCTATAGAAGCCTGTTTGTTTTCTAATGAGAGACAGAAAGGGAGTGGATGCAGGTAGGAAGGGGTGTAGCGAGTGATGGGTGATGTCGCTATGTATGCTGTGGATGTGTGTTGCTGATTGGTTGTTAAATAAAATGCTGATTGGCCAGTAGCCAGGCAGGAAGTATAGGCAGGATAAGTAGATGAGGAGAATTCTGGGAAGAGGAAGACTGAGTCAGGAGTCCCCAGCCAGACACAGAGGAAGCCAGATGTGAAGGCAGAACCGAAAAAAGGTACCAAGCCATGTGGCTAAACATAGATAAGAATTATTGGTTAATTTAAGTGTAAGAGCTAGTCAGTAATAAGCCTGAGCAAATGGACAAGCAGTTATAATTCATATTAAACCTCTGTATGATTATTTTATAAAAGGCTGCAGGGCTGTGTGTGAGAGATTTGTCACCACCATGGGCCAGGCAGGACACAGAAAAACTTTCAGCTACAGGGGAGGACCTGGGAGGAGTAGAGGGAGGGGAGACAATAATCAGGATGTATCATGTGAGAAAAAAATACCTATTTTCAATAAAAAAGAGATAATTACTTAATTTTCTTGTTCATAAATGCCAATGCATTTGATAGAATGAAAGCAGCTTTTATCAACTGATATGATAATTTACTATGGCTTGATTACTCATTCATGAATAGATACACTGTAGATGTTTCAAAATCAGATGTGATACTTAAAACAAAGAGAAAGGGACTTTGACCCCTGGGTCAAATCCATCTTCCTGCTTATTGTTCAAATAAAAGTTTGTTGAATACAAAAATATATATGTATGTGTACAGACAGACTTATATACGTAATCTGTAATATTAGGTTAATAAATGATTCTTATGACTTTTTCATAGTTCCTTACTGTTATTTCACACCCCTCCTTCCTTCTCTATCTGTATTCATCTCTCTCCTCTCTCCTTAATTATAAGACCTAAACAAAGATGATACTAATAAGGGAAACTTCAAAGGGCCTCAACCCCTAAACAAAGAACTATCAGCAACTAAAGAACACTGAAACTGGCAGAAATAGTCTTCCATAAGAAAGAGCCTCCTAATTAGCTATCTAGTACTAAGTGGTCAGCTCTGAAATTGTTCATTCATAGATAGTTAGGTAAATAGATAGACAGACAGAAAGATAGATGCAAGATTGTATGGACTGAGAAGGTTATAATTGTATAGTTAGGAGTGTGTGTGTGTGTGTGTGTGTGTGTGTGTGTGTGTGTGTGTGTGAACAAATATACCTGTGAGTGTAATACAACATGTAGAAATGAGAACAAGAAAGGGTAAATATTAAATATTAAATTAAAAATGAGGAAGGACTGAATGAAGGTAATGGAACATGAGTTATAAAAATGATATAAAGCTAGTTGTTTTTACTAGTTTTAACTCTGTTGTGGACTTTTGGGGATTAGTTGTGGTGGACAATTGCATAAAATATATTTGATATTGAAAGTTTAAATTTTACTGTGAATCTCTACAGCTTAAGAATGACTATTTTAACTGTACAGAAGTTAACTTAGACATGTAGAATCTGGGTATCCTTATTTTTCTCACGTAATTTTTTGCCTGATAGCATCATTTTTAATTAAACTTGATTTTTTTTTCCATGCACTATATTCTGATTACACTTTCCCCTCACCAACCAGATCCTCCCTACTTCTTTACTCACCAAATCCACACCCTTCCTTTTTCTTTCTCATTAGAATACAAACAGGTATCAAAAATCATAATAATAACAATAAGATCAAATAAAAACAAACAAACCAGAATAAGACAACACAAACAAACAGAAAAAAGAACCAAATAAAAAGCAGAAGAAACACATGCAGATGCTGAAAAACACACATTTGCACACATGGAAAACCCATCAGAACAAAATAAGAAACCATAATTTGTAAGCAAAAGATCTATAATGTTAATAAAAAATGAATGAAAATGCCCAAAGCACTGTGGGAGAAAAAAAACCTCCAAAAATAGGATCAAATTCATTTTGTATTGCTATCTACTGCTGGGCATAGGGCCTGCCCTTAAATATGTTATCAAATGGAGATAGCTTCTGGGCAAAAGATGGAGGCTTGTGTCTACTTCCCCTCTCAGCACTGGGACCCCATTTGGCTTAGACACATGCAGGACATGTGTCTATTACACTGTCTCTGTGAATTCACATGTGAACCAGTCCTGTTGTGCCTAGAAGACCTGTTTCCTTGGTATCTTCCATACCCACTGACTCTTATAATCCTCCAGCCTCCTCTTCTGCAGAGACTCCTGAGCTCTGAGGATTTGATGGAGATATCCCATTTAGGACTTAGTGTTCCAAGGTCTCTCACTCTCTGCACATTGTCTGGCTGTGGGTCTCTGTATTTATTCTCATCTGCTGCAGAACAAAGCTTCTTTGATGATGGCTTAGCAAGATACTTATTTTTGAGTACAGCCATTAGGAGTCATTTTATTGCTAAGTTCCATTTGCAGAACAGTAGTATTTGGGTTTCCCCTATGTCTCTGGCCTATCTAGTCTCAGGTTGCCGGCCACCCAGATGGTATCCAGCATAGGTTCCAATCAGATATTGGTTGGTTATTCCTACAACTTTTGTGTCACTATTTCACCAGCATACCCTGCAGGCAAGTCATCATCATACATTGCAGGGTTCATAGCTGGGTTGGTGTTTATCTTTCTCCTTTAGTGGTTTACAGAGTACTTCCCAGTACTATGAACACTAGTCAGTACAGGTGAAGGCTCTTGGTAGACACCAGCTTGGCTTCTCCGAGTTCAGTGAGTTATGTAGGTGTTTTCTTCAGCAATATACTTTTACAATCAGTTTGTGGAGGGCAACCAATAGCTTTAACAATGGTCTGGACTGTTTGGGTAGTTTACATGGGGCCCTTTAGGCCAACAACTAGATTCAATGCAACCAATTTCCGGCAATGATGGTTTCATTTGGTGACAAGTGATGTCTAGTTGGGGCTTTGTCTCGCCAATTATTTGGTAATTCCATTTTGATTTCTTTCATATATGCATATATTTTTAAAAAGATTCTACTGCATTATGTTACTGCATTATATATACAACTCTGCAATTGACCCTTAGTTTTAGCTGTCCCTCCCTGTATTCTGTCCCTGAACTCCCCTCTCCCTTCCCCTTCCCTTTATGATCTTCTCATCCAAGCCTCCAAACACTGTCCATCCAGAAATATCTATTCTATTGCCCCTTCTGTGAGGGCCCAAATTACTCAAGGTCAGAGAATCTGAGCTTGCTTTACCCAGCAGAGCTGCAATAATGGGATGATTTGGCCACGGGCATGGTTACCAGATATTGGGAAGGGTCTACACTTGGCTGTACGTTGTGCTTTGATCTTGAAGGGGGAGGAATTTAGTCTCACCCCTTGGCATTGTATAAAGAGCCCTTTGGAATAAACCTCGAGGCGACTGAGTATTGACTCAGGGCCCTCTCAAAGTTATCCTGTGTCTCTGTCTTTCTTATGGTCTCTTTCTTTCTATCTAATATTTCCTCATTCCTTTCTCCTTCATCCAAGAACCCTTCAACAGGTCGAAGCTACACTCCAGAAGACTCCCACACCCTTCCTTGTTCTATACCCTAGCCTCTGTGGTTACATGGACTGCAGCCTGCTTGTCAAATACTTAACAGCTAACATCCACATATAAGTGAATACATATAATATTTGTCTTTTGAAGTCTGGGTTATCCTACTCAGGATGGTTTTTTATTTGAAAGTTCTTTATAATAGTAAAGGTTTTATTATTTTTAAAAAACCTACCTTCAGGTAGTGGTAGTACAGCACTCAGCAGGCAGAGGCAGGTGGATTTCAAGGTTTGAGGCCAGTCTGGTCTACAGAGTAAGTTCCAGGACAGCTAGGGCTGTTACATAGAGAAACCCTGTCTCAAGACCCCCCCTAAAAAAACCTGCCTTTCAGAAAAGAGTGCAACATAGAAAACTAAGCATTAACAATACTTGCTAATTAATGCAGAGACTGTGGACACTTCTAAACTCCAGAAATTAAAATTATACACAAGATACTCAAGTAAAGTATAAATCTCATGTAGAAAATTCAACACATTTATCCCCCAATAATCAATATAGTAAGTCATCGCAAAACATTTTTAGTGAGAGTGCTGATTCTAAATACTTCAGACTTCAGAGACAACTTTGGGGTCTTCACACTGAAGCCAAAGCCTGCAGCTTCTTCATTTTCTTTTCTTTTTATTTACTCTTTTCTTTTCCTTTTTAGCATCTTGACAATTAGGAATAAACAGGGACCTTTGAACTTGGTTAGTAGAAGGGGATGGTAGAAGCAGGAGTTGAAAGGGTAAATGGATCTAGAAGACGGATATGTACCAGTCAACTAATTTAATATTAAAAACTTGAGTAGAAGGCATGAAATTATATGATCAGTGAGCCAACTATAAAAGTAATAATAACTTGCTTTCTCAGCTCCTTTTTCCTAAGAAATACAACAAAATCCGTGCAAGTGTCTGGTAGCTTTAGTGTGTTTTATGTTACAGGCTAGGTTATTTATACAGAAGCAGATTTGTTTCTTACATTTCTGGAGTCCAATGCCAATGTGTCAAAGTCTAGAGAGAGACTTCACTCTGCATCAAAACATGGCAGAAGTGCAGATTGGCATTACAAGGCAGAAGGGAAATCAGGCAGGGCCATCCTATTTTATCTGGAACTCACTCCTAAAGTAACGAAGCTACTCTAGGACAATATCATTAATATATGCATGAGGCCAGAGCCCTTATTTTCTAATCACCTCTTCTAATTTTCTAATCACAATTATATTTCACTTGGAGAAGAAGCAAAAGTAGTATGGAGGGAGAAAGTAGAGTTGGAAAACATGGAAGGCTACATACCACTAAGATTTGTGCAAGTCTGCTCTACATTGGCTCATCATTTTGTACCATCCTTATCTTCCAAGTCCCACATTCACTCTCTAATTCTATTTTGGAATTCCTTCTCTGGGTGGTTATAGAAATTCATTTTTTAAGTATGGGAATAAAGATTTCCCTATTTGGGTAAAAGGTGAATTGTGAGCCTCTACTTCAGCAGTCTATTCAGATCAGTACATAAAAACTGTTGCCCTGGGCAGAAAATTGACTTTAAATCAGAATAAGAAGTTCTGCCTATCCAACACAGCTATTCATTTGTGATGCTGTCAGGGCTTCTAGAGGACTCTCAGACTTCCTAGTCCAGAGAGGAAAAACAAACTGATATTATATCTAAGGAAAGCACATGATTAGAGATCATTAAACAAAATAGTAAAGTCATGATATAAAGTTATCCATGAATTTCCCATAGGAAAAGGAAAAATCACAAGACATTCCTGCAGTCTACCATCTATGAGAACAAAGATTTTACTAACTCTGAACTCTCGAAGAAAGAATTATATGGCTGAATAAAACTTCCTCATGGTAAATGAAATATATATAATGTATAACACTTTTATACAATCCATTTTAATCAATTTATATGTTAGTGGACACCTAAGCTGATTCCATGATTAGGCAGCTCTGAGTATTACCACTATAAACATTTATATGCAGGTGTCTTTTTTTATTATTGTATTTGTGTTTTAATTTTACACATCAGCCATGGGTTCACCTGTCCTCCCCCCTCCCGCGCCCCCCCCCAACTTCCCCAAATCCACTCCCCTCCATTCACATCTCCTCCAGGGCCAAGACTTCCCTGGGGATTCATTTAAACCTGGTGGATTCAGTACAGGCAGATCCAGTCCCCTCCTCCCAGGCTGAGCAAAGTGTCCCTGTGTAAGTCCAAGGTTCCAAACAAGCAGCTCATGCACTAAGGACAGGTCCCGGTCCCACAGCCTGGGTGCCTCCCAAACAGTTGAAGCTATTCAATTGTCTCACTTATCCAGAGGGCCTAATCCAGCTGGGAGCTCCACAGCCTTTGGTTCATAATTCATGTGTATATGCAGGTGTCTTTATTGTATGATAACATTGATTCCTTTGGGTACATTCCCAGGAGTGGTAAAGCTGACTCATGTGGTAGATCTATTTTGCATTTTCGTAGACAATATACTGCATGCCAAGTACCCTTAAGAATTTCATAGACATACAAAAAAATACAGGACAAGTTCTTGTCTTCAGGAGCTTATACACGAGCTGTAAAACACATGAATTAATATTGAAAAGACTCTGGCAATAACAGAGTCTGAAGATGTCTTTTCTACTTGATGAACCTGCTTTTTGTCATTTGAAGCTACAAAGAATGAACTATATCCCTAAAAGCCTTCCCAACTTCAACATTTACTTAAAACTAAGAGTATATAGAAATACAGACATGGTTTATTGTATCACAATAAAGGCTGCTCAGGTTTTATTGTTTAGTTTTGCTGTTGCTCTTTTTGCTGTTATTTGAAGAACACATTTTTTATGCCCAGAGCAGCGGTATCTTCTCAAGGTATTGGGGTCACTGGAAGTGGAGTGCTGTGAAAGTTCAATGCCAAAACTAAGGAACATTTTCTCTCTAAGGATCACTAAATGCAGTCAGGAAAGTCAATGACTCATTCTAAGACCTCCTCGGGGGAATATGTAGAGGGCAACTCCAAAGTCAGATTTAAAGTTTTCTGGCTGTCTTTTTTCATCATCTATTGTCCAAATGCAGAAGGATTGGAAGATGGTTCCTGTCAGGGCCATTATTTTGGCAAAGTGCCCAGCATCTGCCTGTGAATGAAGGCTGTGTTTTGTTACTCATGAATAAGACTGGTAAAACCTTTGTAATGTTGCTGAGGGGACAATGTCAACTGCAAGACAAAAGGTCATACACAGGCTGGAGCTGAGAAGAATACAACAGATTAGGTAATGGAGTTGGTCAGTGATTATGAACACAGAGTCATTCAGTACTGTTCAACTATAGCTACAGCACCTTTGACAGTTTTTAAATACTCATTTCACCTCAACCACTTTATAAGAAAAGTTATAATAATAATAATAATAATAATAATAATAATAATAAATACTATAAAGATTGCTAAAGAAATATGATGTTGTGTACAAAGGGTAGGTTATGTGCCTGGCACCTAGTAGACACTCAGCAAACAGATTGTTAGCATCATGTTACCATCAGCATAACAATGAAATTCTCTCCATATTAGTGGCAAGGACATTTTTAACTTATTATTACAGATGACTCACCAGAGGTTAAGTGCTTTGAACATGTCAATACCACATTAGTTCCTATGGTTTCCACAATTGGCTTCACCCAGATTCTTTTGTATCACTTGCCATTGAAGCCGTTCACTTCCATGATCAGGACTGTCCCCATCTGTTCTATATCGTCTAACCATCACTGGAGTAGGATGTCTGTTTTCTAGTCTCCAGAGGGTGTATGTGTCAGCTGGTCTTCTTCGTGCTTGGTACTCATGAAGCCTAGAGTAACAGCTGGTTTCATATCCCAGTGTCATGTCTCTTCACTAACTCAGGTTGACAGACATTCACCTCAACTTCCTAATAAGAATTAAGGTTCTTCTTGCCTGTCTGCCGAGATCTAACCAGTCATTCCCTATTCAGAGAGTGAGGCACTGTCCCAAGGCATCTCCCACAATGGATGGGACTTTTATTACATGACTGAGAACCAAAATATCATCCCATAACAAACCTTGAGTGTTATCTTTCAGTTGGAGTCTCTCACTGACATGACTTTGAAACTCTAGACATTCTTGAGAACACTGCATTGTATTGATGATGTTTCTATCAGGTTTACAGCTGGACATAGAAGTCCCACTCAAAGAGAATAAGTGAGAAAAGTTTAATTAATGGGATTTTTATTTTATCTTGGAAGCATTGAGATAAAACAACAAAACATGGTAAAGTTCCCAGATATTTGCCACCCCAGACTAAATAGACCAATTATATGGACTCTCCATGCATGCATTAATATTGTCATTGCTGTAAACAAATGCTTGAAAAAAAGCAATTTAACGGAAGAAGGATTTATTATGGCTCATGGTTCAAAGGAATAGATGATAACAAGTGGATGGTGACAGAGCAGCTAGGTCAATGGTATCAACCAATAAGCAGAGAAAGGGTAATAGCTATGTTCCTCAGGCCTTCTCCTAACTCCTTTATAATTCATTGAGAGACCTCAGCTCATGGGATGGTACCACCAACTTTCAGAGTAAGGCTTTCCACCTCAATTAATCCGTTCTAGAAAGAACCTCACAGACAGACCCAAATGTGTACTTCACTGGTGTTCTAAGCATTTTTTAGGCCAGTCAAGTTGACAATCAAAATGAATCATCACACTCTCCAACTTGTGGCCTTTGGTGGAGTAATTCAGCTACTAACAACCAAGGATAAACTATAAAGAATCAGTACTCAGAAATCTATCTCTTTTCATCTGTTACCATTGTTTCAAAATGGCTGTATCCATCCAGGATGTCAAAAACCAAAAACAGCTGAATCGACACATCCTGAGTGTCCAACAGAATTCCAAAGGGCAAGGACTAGGTCTAGAGGGACAAATAGAAGTTATTCAGTATAAGTAAATACTTCTATTTGATACTACTCTTCAATCACTTTGTGCTAAATTAGTTACAATCTATAGCGTGCTCCCCAAACCTTCCCATATATTGTGCCAAGTCAGAGCTGTCCACAGAGAAATGAACTTAAAATTTGAATGATTAAAAATAAGAGAATCCATTTTTAATACCCTAAAGGTCATTATGGGACAAATTGCCATTTCATTTAATAATTGTGATTACTTAATTTGATGACCCATCCCATTATCATTGAAAAGAAGTTGAAGACTTTAGCTCTTTCAGCTTCTCTAAATCCAGGATAAGGTGAGCGTAAAGCTCTGTACCAAAGGGAGCTAGCTACTCCTACATGCCTCCCACATCATTAAAACTAGAGGCAATGAACAATGGACAATTCCAGGTATCCTCATAGGATCCAGTTTAATCTTCTATACTTCCTGTTTGTGTTTGTCCCCTTTCACTCTCCCTGCTGACCTTGAGTTTAACATCAAATGCTAAAATGAAACTTGTACCAGCCTTTTTCTTTTGGGCCACCAACCAGCTCTCAAAACATGACACAGAGACTTATTATTAGATTTGAATGCTTGACATAGCTTAGGCAGGTTTCTGGCTAGCCCTTTTAACATAAATTAACCTGTTTCTCTTTATCTACATTTTGCCTCAGGACTTAGAACCTTTCTTCTGTATATCTTACTTTCACTGCTTCTCTATGTCTAGCTGGTGTCTGCCTGACTTCTTGCCCCAGGCATATCCCTCATTCTCTCCTCCTTCTTCTCTCATTCTTCTTCCTTCTTTCTAAGCCTAGATTTCTCCTCCTATTTATCCTTTTTGACTGGCAGCTCCACCTATCCCTCTCCCTACCTAGCTATTGGCCATTCAGCCGTTTATTAGACCAATCAAGTGCCTTAGGCAGCAGGAAAGGTGAAATAAATGCAACACATCTTTTCATAATCAAACAAAAACAGTATACACAAAAGTATCACACCTTTACACAGTTAAAGTAATATTCTGCAGCATAAAAAAAAAATGTAACACAAGCCGGGCAGTGGTGGCACACACTTTTAATCCCAGAACTTGGGAAGCAGAGGCAGGTGGATCTCAGTGAGTTCGAGGCCAGCTTGGTCTACAAAATTAGATCTAGGACAGCCAGGAATATTACACAGAGAAACCCTGTCTTGAAAAAACAAAAAACAAAAAAAGTAACACATCTTTGCCTAGTTAAAATAATATTCTACAACAGAAACTTGTTGAAACTAACTCGGTCCTACAGTTGCACAATGGCTAAACCATATTATTAAAACCATTTATTCTCTGTTGTCTGTGGTGGTTCTACTTGTCTGAGAAAATTTTAGTTGAGACATAGGTAAGTATCATTACTATCCCTATCTTAAAGATGAGACAACAAAGACACACAGAAAGATTAGGTCAATTGTCAAAAGTCAAATAATATACACAGGAAACATAGTTTTGAACTCAAGCAGTTTAGCATAATAGTGTGTGTATGGTTTAACTATCTGCCTGTGAAATGTTAGTTTATAATTGTGCATAGGGAAGCGAGTATGTACTGCAAGAAATACAATCTTTTGATAACACAACAATATCAGATAGAAGCCAGAATATGATGCTGAACTTATCTGCATGCTTATTAATCTTAGAATATCCAAAAGACTATATATCTTTACTAAAATAGCTGATAAAGAAGGAAGAGGCTCACTTGCCTGAATTCAGTGAAGGTGAAGTAAAAGTGGGATACAGAGGATGCTAATTTTAGAACAGAGAAACTAAGCTGGAATAGCATAGCCATGTAGAAGTTGATTTCAGTACTAAGAAATCAATGGAGAGATGGTATAAAGTGCACCAGAATGTGACTCAAGAAACATGTCTCACAATCCTTGTTCCACTACTGAATTTCTATATAACTCTCTACGCAGCTTCTTCTATCTGACCCTCATTTCATCTTTATAAGATGAAACAATTGGACAGAATGATCTCTAAAACTCCTCTTAGAGCATTCTATAGCAAGCAGCCTATTAAATTAAGACCAGTCCAATTTTCAGCTCAGTCAAGATAGAACCTGAGAATCTCAGGTGATTATTTGCTGAATAGGGGGAAAAAGGTTAAGCTGACATTCAGATGGTTTTTTCTGAATTTCTTAAGAGAATCAAGATATGAGGTGACAGTTTGCATGATCATAAAAGAAGCAAGGCATGGAGGGGACAGTTGACATGTTCATAAGCAGCTCTTGAAGTCATTTTGATATATAAGACATTTCTCATGCCCAGATATAATGTGAATTCTTGAGTTACAATAAAAGACAAACACATTCAATTTGGAGAAGTGATCTCTTCATCCAAAAATTCTCCAGGGTGAGTTTTATCAAATAGAAGAATGTGAGGGTAAAGCATGATTCAAGCAAACCACATGACCTTCTGCCTACCCAGAGAATGATGAATCCTTTCTGCCTTGGTCAGGAAGAAAAACATGAACTAGACCTGATTTTCTCTATTTTCTTGAGAAAAAAAGTGAGACCAAAGGAACTAGAGATCCTATTTTATGGAGTCTACATTCAGATTTCCTTCTTTTCTTGACATATTGGATTTGAGTAAAAGAAAATATTTCTTTTGCTCAATGATTGGTTTTTGTAACTTGATCTGAATATATTTTATAATTATATTGAGTTAGAATTTGAAACCAAATGAATATTTCAGGTATCAGACAGTTATCTCAAATAACTATGATAACAGCTTAGGATTTAGTCTACTATCCTGAAGGTTCTATTTCTAACTGAAAAATTGAGGGTAAATGTTTTCTTCTTATTTTTAAAGAGAATGAGGAAATTCTAAAAAGATTGTTGTTAGCACTGGGAAGAGTTATGTCCTGAAAGTGTATTGATGGAATGACATCACAATGATTTGGCACAAACTCAATAAGGAAGGTAGCTCTTTAAGAGAAATGAACTAATATCATTTTATTGGGATAGTTTTTCCCCAATGGGAAAAAAGAGCTTAATTAATTGCTAATAAATGATAGTAGTTCAAAAGATGAAAAATATGAAGCAAGCTTTGTGTTTGGAATAAAAGTCATATCATGAGAATCCATTTTTCATTTCTTTCTTATTTATAGTTGTTCCTTTCCTTGTGACATATGTGCTCATTCAATTAATGGGTTCATTCAAATTCTATTAAGAATGGGTTTTGTGTCAGGTACTATGAAAAGAATGCATCATCATATTCTTTTTAAGTTTTATTTTAATTGAAAATAGATTTTCTTTCAGATTATGGTTTCTCCTCCCTCAACTCTTTATTCTTGTGGCTCTTTGGCTTTTAAGAATTCCTCATAGATGTTGAGAATCAGAACTTCAACCCAAATTTTCATGTTTTCCAGTTTGCCTTGAAATTCCTTGCAGGTTTTGGCTTTATTCCAACCTATCTCCTAGATTCATATTATACTGTATTAGAAAAAGATAAGAGAGGAATGTCACACAAAATATCATAAGGATAAGACATATCTGGCATATATAAAGAAGTTTCAAATGTCAAGTCTTGTAAGTTATTATGATCCATATTGAAGAGTAAAGAGAGTATGCATCTACCCTACAGTAGCATTTGTCTTTATCACTGTAGTTTTGTGATTGTTAGTTTTCTGTTATGAAGGAATTTTCAGTCTCTAAACTCTCATTAACTAGCTCATAAATAGTAACACTACACAATCAGCATCCCTATCAGTTCTGCTATCCTGGATTGCTTTATTTCAGAGCATCTTAATATATTACATATTTATCTCTCATCTTTATAAGCCACATGTTGATGGCTGCTTTTTTCTGTCTCGTTCAGACAAAAGTCTGAACTATATTAGTACCTGTAATAGTGCTTTACACATAGGTAAGCCCTCAAGAATATGTAGAATAAATGAATGAACAGCATCTGTTTAGCCATTTTACTGTATCTGACCTTGTGAGTCTCCATGTGTTTAAAATCTACAGTCCTAACCTAATACTCACTTCCCTCTATCTTGTTTGCCAGTATGTAATACAAGATTCTGATTAGTGAACTGGACCTGCATATTACACAGTAAGAAAAAGAGCCACTTCAAAAGACTTGCAAAACATAGGCCCACCCTCAAAACAATATGTATTTCATTTTTTCTTCCTAATTTATCTTCTTACATTACTATATCTGAATAAGTAAAATGCTTTTGATTTTGAAAGCTCCTTTAGATGCTCTAGCAGGGGAGTACAGGTATGCATATACCACTGACTACAGAAAGGCCCTCCACTATCTGAGAAGGCTGGCCTCTTCAACCAAGCATACAGCTTTAGGAGGAATGGTGAGGGGGAAAAGAACATCCCTCTACCCAGTCAGATCAGCTGAATTGACACTAGCAAGCAACAGCATAACAGATATCGCAGGTGGATCCCTCATATCTGATGCTTTTGATCTTATCATAGGAACCTGAAATGCTGCTGTTCACCACCTACCACAAGATTTATACCCTTCATCCAGGCTTTGTAGCCTTACTAGAGTTATTCTCTGTCCTATGTCATAGTAACATTTTACATAGCCTTAAAAACTAACTCCCAGAAATGAAAACTTCAGCTCTACATTAAGTAGAGGACACTAGAAACTGGGTACTTTGTTACTCCCTTACAAGACATTCTGCCCCACTATCTCACCTCTAGAGTAGATTGGGTATATGAAAAAGAGTTTAGGAAATAGTTAAGCACTAGGACTTGGATTCCAAGAGTATTCAATCTAAGCCATTGCATTTTCCTTGACAATTGCCATAATTATATCCTCTGTGCAAAAATCATACCAAGAACAGTCTTTTTCCCATTGACAATTCAAGAGACTCTTCACACTCTCTTTGCTCACTAGTGTTACAGTTGAATTATCTAAAAGTGTGTGCAGTCAAATGAGAGAAACTCCACAAGAACTGAATTGCTGTCTACTTGAGACATGTGCCCAGCAAAAGCTATATGATTCTAAGGAAGCAATGTAGGAGTGGAGAGAGCTGCAAATTGGATGAACTCTAAGAGATGAGATGAAGGGAGAGGAGCTCTCTACTGTGGATGAATTTCTAAACAGTCTTATTTAATAAGAAATACAGAGCCAAATACAGAGGTAATAGCCAAAGAGATCAGAGAACTAGCCACAACTAGCCTTAGCTTACCACCACACAGTAGCTTCCACAGAGGGAGAGCTTCTTCCTGTCTGACCTGTGCTTTTAATGCTTTCCTGTTCTGCCTTCTCATTGGATCTAAGCCGAGCCACATGACTGCCTGTCTGTACAGACCTCCAGGTCTCTATGGTTGGTACTGGGCTTAAAGGCTGGTGTCACCACACTTGGCTGTGTCCTTGACCACACAGAGACCCTGCCTGCCATGTGATTGGATTAAGGGCGTAGGCTACCACCACCTGACTTCTGTTAATGGCTCACTGACCTCTGATTTCCAAGCAAACTTTATTTATTAACCTACAAATAAAATATCACATTTCATCACAAATAAAGTATCACCACATCTCTATAATCTCTGACAATTAAAGAGGAGATTTAAGGGTAGAAGACTAAGAGGACAAGTGTGTGTATGTATATATGTGTGTGTGTCCATCTGTGTATTTGTGTTTACCATGTGTATATATGGTTTTATACATATGTACACATACACACATGTGTGTGCATGTACATGTGTGTTTATGTGTGTGGAGGCCAGAGTTCAACACCAAACACCATCCTCAGTTCCTCTTCACTTCATTTTTGAGATAGGGTCTCTCACTGAACTGATAGCTCAACAGTTCACCTAGACTGACTGTCCAGTGAGGTCTAGAGATTTGTTTGTCTTCACACATAGCCTTCCCCCAGCATAGGGGTTATAGGGATTCATTGCCAGCCTCAGCATTTTTGTGGCGGCTAAGGATTCAAACCCAGATCTCTAAACTTATCCAGCAAGCATATTGTCCAGTGAGCCATCTTTCCAGGGGCCATACAGGCTTTTATTTAATAAATAAAACTAAGTATTTTGGGAAAACTTTATTTAGAGTCACAGAGAAGTTACAAAGACTGCATGGAAAACATCTCCGTACTTCTCACTCACTTTCCCCTAGTGTTGATAATCATTAAAGACAAATTAATATTGGTTCAGTCCTATTAGCTAAACTATGAAAGTTCACTCATTTTTACACTAATTTTATTTTCACTGTTTCCAGGTCTAATCCAAGATTACACATTACATGTAAAAGATAACTTTTTGGTATAACATGATAGCTAATCCACAAGCCAGGAAGAGGCCCTCGCTCAAGACAGGGGATTAGCTTGTGCTGGGTCCTTTTTCCTGACTCTAAATACTACATAGTCTGTCCTGCATTATGCTTGCTAAGGAAAGCTTAGATAAATGTTATGCAAAGGATACTTTTCAAGAAGGACATCATTCACATATAGAAAGGCAGGAGGGAAAAGCAAGCTAAAATATCAGGTGTCGAATAGAGATCAAGTGTATTTTAAAAAGGAAATTTGATGGCCATTTTGCCAGAGATTCCAAAGTCAAGAAGTTTCAAGAATTCATCAAGGAAAAAATAATTGAATACAATTCACTAACTAATGAAGAGAATGGCAGAAGTATGCTCAAGCATGAAAAGGCACTATGCATGCACAGAATCAATTCCCTGCCTTCCATTCTATAAAGAATGACAGCCCTATATTATGAAATAGACATGTAAGGGTCACTAAATTAATATGTATCAAACTCAAGGGATACTACAGACCAGGGGTTAGGAAATTGCAGGCCTGCAGGCCAAATCTTGTCTTCTGCTTGCTTGTATAAAGGTCTATGGAAGGGAGCATTTAGCTGCTTCTATTCATCTATATATTTTCTATGGCTACTTTTGCATGACAAAGACTGAGTCGCGTAGTTGAAACTGAGACTACTAATGACTTGCGATGCCTAAAAGATACACTATCCAGCTCTGCATAGATTTCATTAACAACTAGAGAAATAGAAGCCTACATGGGTTCTACCTGTGGAAGCTATACAACTGTCAGCCAATATATGCAAACTCAGATAGGGATCTGGTATGTCCACATAGCCCCATTCTCCTCACACTCTGAAGATAACTCTTCATTTCTTCTCCCTGGAGTATCTTTCCAAATTGTTCCACTGTGCTGCTATGTAATCTCCGTTCTGAGACAAGCAAACTCTCCAAAATACTTAAAACCACTTCCCACAATAACTCTCTGATTAACTGAATTATGGCTCTAAAAGAACCCTGTTTCCCTTCCAGCTATCTTGAGAGCAGGCTGTTTCATTCTCCTATACTTCAAAAATCTTACTATTTGTAACTTGTTTCATTATTCCTATTTTAGTGATGAGAAAACCAATGTTTGACAATGCTTAAGAAACTTGGTCATAGAGCTTACAGGCAGCAGGACTAGAGTAAGGACACATGGAAATGATTAGAGTCTTTATGAACATGCTAGCCATGAGCTTTGATGAGCTCCCATTATTGTTTATTGCTAAAACTGAAACAACCAATGAATAGTACTTCAAAAATATTTTTAGGATCAGGTACTTCCATACCTGATGTAATGGAATGCTGTCTCCATACAGGAAAAAGAGATTTCCTAGCATCATTTGATGGTATGTAACCTATCTTATCTTCTTTTGTAAAGGAAAGACATTGCAGACAGAACTTTAATTATAACCTTTTGGCCAGTTCTTATTTAATAGGACAACTGTAAGATGCCAGGTGCAAGTTGGAACCAGAATAAATCAAAAGAGATGTAACTCAGAGAGCTAAATGGGGTATATTTAGGAGGATTCTGTTAACCAAAAATGTTTTCAAATCATTCTTTCCCAGAACTCTAGTGTACTGTAAATAAGTTATACATTTGCTAATATGTGGATGATATATTATTCCTTCAGACTCAAGGCTCTAATGTTCATCTTTTTTTCTATTCATTCTTCTTTATTTTAAATTTTATTTTTTAATATGGATATTTGTGTTTTAATTTTACATATCAGCCATGGGTTCCCCTGTCCTCTCCTCTCCTACCCCCGCCCCCACCTTCCTCCGAGCCCCTTCCCCCATTCCCATCTCCTCCAGGGCAAAGACTCCCCTGGGGATTCAGCTCACCCTGATAGATTTAGTACAGGCAAGTCCAGACCCCTCCTTCCAGCCTGAGCAAAGAGTCCCCACATAAGCCCCAGGTTCCAAGCAGCCAGCTCATACACTAAGGATAGGTCCCGGTCCCACTGCCTGGGTGTCTCCCAAACAGTTTAAGTTATTCATTTGTCTCACTTATCCAGAGGGCCTGATCCAGTTGGGGGCTCCACAGCTTTTGGTTCATAATTCATGTGTTTCCATTAGTTTGGCTATTTGTCCCTTTGCTTTTTCCAATCTTGGTCTCAACAATTCTTGCTAACTTGCACACCTATGAACATATAATTTTTGACAAAGAAGCCAAAAATGTACAATGGAAAAAAGAAAGTATCTTCAACAAATGGTACTGGCATAATTGGATGTCAACATATAGAAAGCTGCAAATAGATCCATATCTTTCACCATGCACAAAACTCAAGTCCAAGTGGATCAAAGACCTCAACATAAATCCAGTTACTCTGAACCTGACAGAAGAGAAAGTAGGAAGTACTCTTGAACGCATTGGCACAGGAGATTACTTCCTAAATATAACACCAGTAGCACAGACATTGAGAGAAACAATCAATGGGACCTGTTGAAACTGAGAAGCTTTTGTAGAGAAAAGGACATGGTCAACAAGACAAAGTGACAGCCTACAGAATGGGAAAAGGTCTTCACCAACCTCACATCTGACAGAGGGCTGATATCCAGAATATATAAAGAACTCAAGAAATTAGACATGTTCATCTTTTTATACTAGGGGTCTATAGAAACATTATCTATTAATATTACAGTTCCTATACAGAGAGTTAAGAATCACTGACACTAAAGACAATTGGACTGATATTCCAGGTAGCAAAGATACCATGCTTTGTGTACAGTGTACAACTCCTTTCCTCCTGGTCTACTGCTATGTTAGAATCTCTGAGTGTTTTTACAAAGCATTTGCAAGAGTAGAATATTAGTTATTTTATTATTGTTGTGACAAATTAGCACATACAAAGCAATATAAGGACATAGAATTTCTTTCGGTTCCCAGTTGGAAAGGAGATACAAGTCAGGTACTATGGTACTTACCTGTATTCTTAGTACCTGAGAGGAAGAAAAAGGAGAGGCTATAGTTCAAGGGCATTCTCAGCCATATAGTAAGTTCAAGGCCCTATAATAAGTTCAAGGCCAGCATGGATAATAGAGTGGGACCCTGTTTAAAAAGATAATAATTATAATAGTGGGATGCACTCTATTATGGTGTGAAGACATAGTTGTCAGAACATCAGGTATCTTGTCACAATGTATCCACAGGCAGGGAACACAGAGAGATGAATGTCATTGCTTAGTATTCAGTCTCGAACTCTAGCCTACGATATGGTGCCATCTACATTTAAAATGGCTTTTCAATACTAATTAAAGCTCCCTGTAAATGCCCCTACAAACATGCCCAAAGATGTGTATCTTAGATGATTCTCAATACAGTAAAACACACAATGAAGGTTAACCATCAAAGCAGGGTATGAAAAAAATGTAAAAAAGAATCAGCATCCACCCAGAATGAGATGTTCTGATGGCATACAAGGTAAGCTTGTACCTAGTCTTTTAAAACAATTCTTCTGTCTTGGCAAACTCTTGCTCAGCCTGCAAGGAAGATGAATAAATATCAAATAAATGAATATTTCCATAGTGTTTATGTCAGTCAGATCACCCTTGATTAGGTACAGACTGATATTTTTGGATTCTTCAAATGAAATAATGAGAACACATACAGTCTTAGAAGGCTACACACCAAAATGTTGATAGTGTTTATCCCATTTCTGTGTCTGTTTATTTTAGTTCTGAGCATGCATTTGTCCTGTACTAAAAATAGCAATGAATGTAATCCCGTTTTTGGAAAATAGGTACATGATGCAACTGCTTATTTGTTCTGTGGGAACAGAAGAGACTTCACAGGTAGAAAAACACCACCTCAAAAATAAAGCACAAATGTTGTCTTAAATACTTCAAAGTAACATTGAAATTCAGTTTCTCCTCTAAAACAGCTAGAAGAAAAAGTAGGGAGTGCACATCATAATACAGACATAGGTAAGAATTTTCAAAATTTCTCTAGACTCTTGGAAATTAAGGATAACAACTGATAAATGAGACTTCATGAAATTATAAAGCTCTGTACCATAAAAGAAACTGTCAGCAGAGTGACAAGTTACCCTACATGATAAGAGAAAGAAAATATTTGGTAGAGGATTATTATCAAAAATATACAAAGAACCCAAAAATTAAATATCAAGAAAACAACCAACCCAATCAAAAATGGGCTATGGAACTGAGCAGAGAATTCCCCAAAGGAGACTAGGTAGCTGCAATTTTATTTTAAAGAAGGAGCTTGAGTAGAAGTACCCTAGATGGGTACACAATGCTTGCCCCAAAAGACATGGACTATTAAATGATATCTTAGTGCCACATGTAGGCACTTATAAGTTACTTATTGGTCAGTCCCCAGAGGTCTTCCACACACTATAGATTCTTGCCAATGCTCTTGGTTGCCCACAAGAACTTGGTGGTAAGCCTTTATTGCTGGAAACATTGCACACTTTGGTTACCAGGCATAGATAAGAACTGAGTTGCAAATTTCTTCCTTACCAGATTAAACTTCATAGTACCAAAAGGTTCTGTGCAGGCTGCTGAGATGCAAAAGTAATCAATAATCTTACCTAGCTGTGAATTCTGAGAGCTATAATAATGATTTTAAAGGCAAATGTGCCCTGTAGTACAATAACAGCATGATGGTTATAAGGTTAACCAAATACTTTCTCATTGGATGTGAGGCCAGCTTCACAGGAGATAATTCATGTCTGTTATTATGAGCCTGGTCAAGAGCTCATGGCTAAGGATATCATAACCCCTAGTGGATAGCTTACTACTGTTGTCTTATTAAAGGGACATATTTTTAAACTATCTCCTAAATATTTATGTATATACCCACAGAGTAGTCCTGCTTTCATCCTTGGTCAGAAAAAAAGTTTCTTTGCAGCAGTTAGCAGATAATGCAGAAACTCACAATTGGTCAAGGTGCTGAGAATAGATGATAAGTGAGTATTTGCCCTAAAAAAGGACAACTTTGTAACTCCCTCCAAGGCTTGGAGAACATTGTAGAAGAGGGGATAGAAAGCATTAAGAACAAAAGGATGGAAAAGAGTAACATGATCATTGTAATCATTATCACACAGCTGCTTTGGTTACCTGCACAAGACTTGCACAAGATTGAGCATTTCAACATTCCATCACGGATTGGTGAGGGCTTCTTAAGAATCTACTGCCAGTTTTTTTGGTTGCTAGGGGATGTCATTTTTTCAGTGGTTTATCCACTGTAAAGTTTTCCATGTTGTAGCCAGGCAGTGGTGGTGCATGCCTTTAATCCCAGCACTCGGGAGGCAGTGCCAGGAGGATCTCCGTGAGTTCAAGGCCAGCCTGGTCTACAAAGCGAGTTCCAGGAAAGGCACAAAGCTACACAGAGAAACCCTGTCTCAAAAAACCAAAAAGAAAAAAAAGTTTTCCATGGTGTAATAAATAACTCCCATCCATACTTACACAAGCACGGGGTTAAAAATAAATAACTGGGGGGTGATGACACATGTCTTTAGTGCCAGCACTCAGGAAGCAGAGGCAGGTGGATCTCTGTGAGTTAGAGCTACCAGCCTGGGCTACCAAGTGAGTTCCAGGATACCAGAGCTGTTACACACACACACACACACACACACACACACACACAACTGTCTCAAAATAACTATAATAATAATACATAATATAATAATAAATATTGTAAAAGTATAAGGAAGACAACAACAACAATAATAATAATAAATATAGGGAAGAAATTGAGAGAAAAATGTGGTTCAGCAAGGGCGAAAAGATAATTGGGTGACTATGATCATAAAACATTGCATATATTGTGAAATGTTCAAATACAGTGGCAAATGTCCTTTAAGAAATGATGTGTATGACTGAATAATTTAATTACTATTATCAATGAAAAAAGAAATAAATTAAAGAGCCTTGGAGAAATTTATAAGCTTCTTACTAGTGGTCCATACCTTGTTTGTGAACATCATAAGACAGGTAACCTATAAAGACTTAGGATTTATTTGGTTCAAAGTTCTGGTGGGACAGAAGTCCAAGAGTGTGATGCTGGCAACTGGTGCAGATCTTCAGGCTATATCACAACATGGCAGAAAGTATCACATGGTGAGTACAAAGGGTAATTATCAGTTCAGGTTTCTCCCCTTCCCTCAAAGCCATCAGTTCATCATGAAGGTTACTCAATGACAGACTTTTTAATCCTAATTACTTCCCAGTGCACAGAATTTGGGGGACATATTCAAATCAAAGCTTCATAAGATATAGCATTTTGAAAGTTGTCATAAACATTAAGAGCAACAGTAGTGATCAAAGCAGGAAGTCAATAAGCACTTCTTTAAAAAAAAAAAAAAAAAAAGGTGGAGGACCCTCTGAGTGGATCGCTTCAGTCACATAGATTCTCTGTGCAAGAAAAATGAAAAAAAAAATAGTAGAAGCTCTTGAGTTTCAGGTGAGATTGTTTAGCTCCCATCAGAAAAAGACAGCAGAGGAAGGAAGTTAACTAAAATGTAGATGCATTTGCATTCGCCTGAGTAGGAAATTTACCCAAATGCTGCTAAAAAGGACTTGCTGCACCACTGGTTCTTCTCATCTCTCTGTTGTTCTCCTGTTATTCCTTTCCTTAGTGATATAAAGGAATTAATGAACCCAACAAAGTCCCCCAGATAGGATACTGAATTTCACCTTGTGAAATGCACATGTGACATGTAGATGGGCATTACTTCTTTTTTCACTAAGCATAGTAATTTGAGACTCTTACGTGGACTGTAGAGTTTGACTATAGTTACTAGGACTTTTTCACTTGCAGAAACATGGTGTAGTTTTTATTCTGAGGGAATTTTTGTCGTTTTTCATTATTTCTTGTCAGATGCACAAAGACAAAAGTATGTGTTTACCCTTAAATAGAAGAAATCAAAAATGGGGACAGAAACTTTCAAAGTCAAAAGCATAAGATGGGTGACCACACAAGAAACTCAAGTAGTCAATCCAAATTTCTAAAGTACTTGTTTCTGTGTGCCAAGCCCTGTTCATAAGATTTCACATACAAGGTGTAGGCCACACCAGTCAGAAGAACAGATAAGTGGCCCACATGTCAGCTGAAGTGCCCCACATCCAGGATTTGGATTCCAAAGACACATTCCACACCGTTCCCACTGCGAGGTCCCTGGCACAAACTCCAGCAAACTTCCCCTGCTCAGGTGCAGGCCATGCTAGTGAGAGGAACTGATGCAGGAAGGCCATGCCAGTTAGAAGAACAGGTGTAGTCCATACCAGTCAGAAGAAGAAAAGGTGCAGACCACACCAGTCGGAAGAACAGGTGCAAGCCAAGTAAACTAGCAAAACAGTTAGGCAAACTCAGGCAGAGACCCCCTGCTGGATCAGAGACCACACCTGGCACCAGAACCACAGATAGGCAGCCCATCAGTGGACTTCATCCACTCACTCAGTGCCCCCAATCCTCACTCATTTCCTCATTACCATATATCACCCCTACAAGTTGGGCAGAAACCTCCTTCTGCACCAAAGGCCAAGTTTGCCTCCAGACGTCCAGGCCCTAACTTGGACAGAGACACCTTACTGGATCAGAGGTCATGGCAACTGCCAGAAATCCAGGCCACAGAGACCAAAAGACCAAAGAGGAAACAGAAACCAAGACAAAACACCCATCTAACAAAGAAATTCAGAAATCAGCACGTAGACCTATTATCATCCCAGACCCAGATGCCTAAGTGCCAGTGTAAGAACACAACAAACAAGCCGGGCGGTGGTGACGCACGCCTTTTATCCCAGCACTTGGGAGGCAGAGCCAGGCGGATCTCTGTGAGTTCAAGGCCAGCCTGGTCTACAGAGTAAGATCCAGGAAAGGCGCAAAGCTACACAGAGAAACCCTGTCTCGAAAAACAAAACAAAACAAAAAAAAATGTAGCTGAAGTACAAGGAAACAACCTTAAAACCAACTTTATGAAGATGATAAGGGTCCTTAAAGAGAAAAAATTTTTTAAGTCCCTTAAAGAAATCAAGGAAAAGACAAACAACAAATTTGATAAATCAATAAATCCCTTAAAAATGGCAAGAAAAGCAAGAGAAAAAAAACTAACAACCAAGTGAAAAAAACTGTTCAAAATCTGAATACTGAAGCAGAAGCAAAACAGAAAACACAAACTGAGGAATTCTGGAAATGGAAAATCCTACTAAGTGAACAGGAACTACAGAATACAAGAGATAGAAGAGAGAATCTCAGGCATTGAAGATACAATAGAAGTCAAAGAAAATGATAAATCTAAAAATTTTGTAACAGAAAACATCTAGGAATTCTGGGACAGTATGAAAAGATCACACCTAAGAATAATAGGACTAGAAGGAGAAGAATTCCAGTTCAAAAGCCCAGAAAATATGTTTAACAAAATCATAGAAGAAAATTTCCTTAACCTAAAGAAGGATATGTCTATAAAGGTACAAGACGAACACCAAATAGATTAGACCAGAAAAAAAAAAAAAGTCCCCTCACTACATAGTAATCAAAACACTAAATATACAGAACAAAGAAAGAATATTAAAAGCTTCAAGGGAAAAACACCAAGTAACATATGAAGACAGACCTATTAGAATTACACCTAACTTCTCGATAGACACTAAAGGCCAGATATGCTTGGACAGAAGTCTTACTGACTCTAAAAGACCATGGATATCAGCCTGACTACTATATCTAGAAAAACTATCAATCACCATAGATGGAGAAAACAAGATATTTCATAACAAAGTCAAACTTACAGTATCTATCCACAAACCTAGCCATTCAAAAGGTACCAGAAGGAAAACTCCATCCCAAGGAGGTTAACTACACCCATGAAAACACAAGCAATAATCTCTTGCCAGAAAAACTCAAAGAAGGGAAAAATACAGACAGACAGACAGACAGACAGGCACGCACAACTAAATGTACAGAATAAAGAAAGAATATTAAAGGCAGCAAGGAAAAAGGCCAAGTGACTTATAAGGCAAACCCATCAGAATAACACCCGATTTCTCAATGGAGATTTTGAAAGCCAGAAGGACCTTGACAGATATAATGCAGGCACTAAGAGACCATGGATGCCAGCCTAGACTAATATACCCAGCAAAACTTTCAATCATCATAGATGGAGTGAACAAGACCTTCCAAGACAAAACAAGATTTAAACAATACTTATCCACAAACCCAGCCCTACAGAAAGCACTAGAAGGAAAATTCCAACCTAAGGAAGGCAGATAAACCCATGAAAACACAGGTAATAGATAACACCACAGCAGTAAACCCCAAAGAAGAGAAGTACACACACACTACCACCAAAAAGAAAAATAACAACAGGAACGAACAATCACTGGTCATTAATAGCCCTTAATATCAATGGACTTAATTCACCTATAAAAAGACACAGACTAACAGAATGGATACAAAAACAGGACCCATCTTTCTGCTACATACAAGAAACACACCTCAAATTCAAAGACAGACACCTCCTAAGAATAAAAGGCTGGGAAAAGACTTTCCAATCAAATGGTCTTAAGAAGCAAGATGGTGTAGCCATCCTAATATCCAGCGAGATGATGAAGGACATTACATACTCATCACAGGAAAGATCCACCAAGATGAAGTCTCAATTCTGAACATTTATGCCCCAAACACAAGGGCACCCACATATGTAAAATAAACATTACTAAAGCTTAAATCACATATAAAACCCCACACATTAATAGTGGGAGACTTCAACACCCCACTTTCACCTCTGGACAGATCGGCCAAATTGAAACTTAACAGAGACATAATGGACATAACTGATGTTATGGCTCAAATGGACTTAATCGATATCTACAGAACATTCCACCCAAACAAAAAAGAATATACCTTCTTCTCAGCACCCCATGGAACCTTCTCTAAAATCGACCACATACTTGGCCACAAAGCAAATCTCAACAGATACAAAACAATTGGAATAACCTCCTGTGTTCTATCAGACCACCATGGTTTAAAGTTAAATTTCAACAAAAGAAAAAACTACAGAAATCATAAAATCTCACGGAAACTGAATAATGCTCAACTGAATCACCAATTGGTTAAGGAAGAAATAAAGAAAGAAATTAAAGACTTCCTAGACATCAATGAAAATGAATCCACCACATACCCAAACTTATGGGATACTATGAAAGCAGTGCTAAGAGGGAAATTCATAGCACTGAATGCCCATATAAAGAAGCTGGAGAAATCTCACGCTAGTGACTTGATAGCACACCTGAAAGCCCTTGAACAGGAAGAAGCAAAGTCTCCCAGGAGGAACAGACGCCAGTAAATTATCAAATTGAGAGCTGAAATCAATAAAATAGAAATAAAGAGAACAATACAAAGGATTAATGAAACAAAGAGTTGGTTCTTTGAGAAGATCAACAACATAGACAAGCCCTTATCCAAACTAACCAAAAGACAGAGAGAGAGCATCCAAATTAACAAAATCAGAAATGAAAAGGGGGACATAACAACAGGCAATGAGGAAGTCCAGAGAATCATCAGGTCATACTTCAAAAACCTCTACTCCACAAAACTGTCCAGAAAGAGGAGGGACTGCAAGAGCATGAATTGTTGAATCCAAGATTGCAAAAAGCACAGGGACAAACAGCCAATCTAAGGAAAGCACATGAATTATGAACCAACGGCTGTGGAGCCCCCAGCTAGATCAGGCCCTCTGGATAAGTGAGACAATTGAATAGCTTGATCTGTTTGGGAGGCACCCAGTCTGTGGGACCAGGACCTGTCCTTAGTGCATGAGCTGGCTGTTTGGAACCTTGGGCTTACACAGGGACACATGCTCAGCCTGGAAGGAGGGGACTGGACCTGCCTGTACTGAATCCACCAGGTTTAAATGAATCCCCAGGGGTGTCTTGGTCCTGGAGGACTTGGGAATGGAGGGGAGGGGCTGAGGGGAAGGTGGGTGTGGGTGCGGGAGGGGGGAGGGCAGGGAAACCCATGGCTGATGTATAAAATTAAAACACATAATAATAAAAAAAAATTTTTTTTAAAAGTCTCCCAACCAAAGAAGCCCGGGACCAGATGTTTTAGCACACAATTCTACCAGACCTTCAAAGAAGAGCTAATACCAATGCTCCTCAAATTATTCCACAAAATAGAAACAGAAAGAACATTGCCAAATTCATTTTGTGAGGCCACAGTTACTCTGATACCCAAACCACACAGCTTCAGCAAAGCAAGAGAATTACAGATCAATTTCCCTAATGAACATTGATGCAAAAATACTCAATAAAGTACTGGCAAATGTAATCCAAGAACACATCAAAACGATCATCCACCGTGATCAAGTAGGCTTCATTCCAGAGATTCATGGATGGTTCAACATACAAAAAAAAAAAATCTGTCAATGCAATCCACCATATAAACAAACTGATAGGAAAAACAAAACAACAACAACAACAACAAAAAACATGATCTCATTAGTTCCTGAAAAAGTCTTTGACAAAATCCAACACCCCTTCATGATAAAAGTCTTGGAGAGATCAGGGATACAAGGAACACACATAAACACAAGAAAAGTAATTTACAACAAGTCTATAGCCATCATCAAATTAATTGGAGAGAAATACAAAGCGAATCCACTAAAATAAGAAACAAGGCAATGCTGTCCACTCTCCCCATATTTATTCAATATAGTACTTGAAGTTCTAGCTAGAGCATTAAAAAACTACAGAAGATCAAGCAGATACAAATAGGAAAGGAAGAAGTCAAAATATTGTTATTTGCAAGTGATAGTATACATAAGTGGCCCAAAAACTCTACCAGGGAACTCCTACAGCTGATAAACACCTCCAGGAATGTGGCAGGACACAAGATTAACTCAAAAAATCAGTAGCCCTCCTATAAACAAATGACAAGTGGAGTTGAGAAAGAAATCAGGGAAACAACACCCTTCACTATAGTCTCAGATAATATAAAGTATCTTGGGGGCAGTTCTAACTAAGTGAATGAAAAACCTGTACAATAATAACTGCAAGTCTTTGAAGAAGGAAATTGAAGATGGAAAGATCTTCCATGTTCATGGATCTACGGATTCAATGCAATCCCCATCAAAATTCCAATACAATTCTTTACAGACCTTAAAAGAATAATACTCAACTGCATATGGAAAACCAAAAACCCTAGGAGAATTAAAACAGTCCTGAACAATAAAGAACTTCTTTAGGTATCTCCATCCCAATACTACAGAGCTATAGTAGTACGCAGTATCGGCATAAAAACAGACATGTCGATCAAAGGAATCAAATAAAAGACCCAGAAGTAGTTCCAAACACCTATGGACATCTGATCTTTGACAAAGAAGCCAAAATTATACAATGGAAAAAAGAAAGCATCTTCCCCAAATGGCACTTGTCTAACTGGATGTTAGTATGTAGAAGAATGCTCCATCTATCATAAGGACACTTGCTCAACTATGTTCATAGCAGCTTTATTTATAATATCCAGAAACTGGAAACAACCTAGATGTCCCTCAACTGAAGACTTACAAGTAGATATTAGCTGTACAGTAAAAGGTAATCATGCTATGGTCCACAGCCCCAGAGAGGCTAAGTAACAAAGAGGGCTTGGTGGGGGGTGGCATGAGGATCTCCCTGGGAAGAGGAAATAGAACTGATTTTGTGGGTTGACAGGGGATGGTTAGTAACAGGAAGGATCAAGTGGCAGAGAAAGAAAATTCTGGGAAAAACAACTGGAATTGGGGGCGTTTTGGAGGCGAGGTGGAAACAGTGCAAGGGAAACTCCATGGAATCCATGAGAATAACCCAAGCAGAGATTCCTTGTAATGGGGGACCCTTCATCTTCTATAACCTCTAATAGAGGGATTGGGACACCAACCTAGCCACAAAACCTTCTACCTATAGCTTGTCCTTCCTGTAGAATGTTTCAGGACTGGAGCCTAGCAGAATCCTCATCAAAGAGACCAGAGAGACTTCATCCAGCAACTGATAGGAGCAGATGCAGAGTCACACAGCCAAAACATCAGACAGAGCTTGGGAAGTCCTGAATAGGAGCAGAAAGAAGGATCGGAGGACCAGAGGGGTCAGGGACACCAAGAGAATGTGGCCCACAGAATCAACTGAATGGTATTCATGGGATTTGCAAAGATCAGGGAGCCTGTAGGGGTCTTACCTAGGTCCTCTGCATATTTTGTTATGGTGGAATAGCTTGGTATCCATGTGAGATTCCTAACAGTAGGAGCTTGGGCTGTCTCTGACTCCTCTGCCTGCTTGTGGGACCCTTTTCCTTCCAACTGGGTTGGTTGTCTTGCCCATCTATGTTGTGATGGTATATGCCTAGTCTTATAGTAGCATATTATGGCATGTTTGTTTGAAGTACCTGTGAGGCCTACCCTTTTCTGAGGGGAGGCAGAGAGGTGTGGATCTGGGGGAAAAGGGAAGGGGGGGCGGGAGAGGCGGGAGGGTTAACTGCAGTCGGGATATATGAGAGAAGAATAAAAAAATAAGTTTTCACATACATCAATTCATTTCATCATCACACAGCCTTAGGAGGTTCTTTCACTATTCCAAATTATAGATAAACAAACTGAAATACTAGGTTTTGGTGGTAAAAGTACTCAGGAGGAAGAGATAGAGGGGTGGGTCACCACAAATATGAATCATATTAGGACTGTATGTATATTTTAAAATGCAGAAAGGAGAAGGGGAGAGGAAGGGGGAAGGAGGGAGGGAAGGGAAGGAAGAGGGAGAGGGACAAAATGAGGTACGGATTCACTCAAGTGATTCAGCAAGTGGTATAGCTGAAGAGCATATTCTAGGGTCTTTGCCCATAACTATTCACTCCATTACCTCTCTAGGAAACAAGGTAGTCTCATGCACAAGCTGCAGTAACACTGAATAAAGGAAAGCCCCTGTAAGTATTCCATCTCAGTTTCTCTGGGCATTTTCTTCTCTCCAAATATTCATCTTTTACCTTACTCTTTACATTCACTGACACTCAGAACATTGGCAAAGCATTGTCACAGCAAGTCCTTAAAATTGAGTCTTTTACAGTTTCTTTGCTTTTTGATCTTCTGAGTTTAATGGTTCTTAATAGGAAAGGCTTATGTGCCCTGAATACCTCCTGCTCCCCTTCTTCCTGCCACTCAGGTTATTCAAGAAGATGGTCTCCATTAGAAATGAAAATTGAAACGGAAGGAATTAAAGAATGCACTTCATCCTGTGTTTATACCCTCTATTAACAGACACAGAGGCTACATCAGCAGTCAGCATTTGACAAAACCTCTCTCTGAAAGACATTCTGAATAATATGAATCCTTGGGCCCTCACTAATCTTTGTCAGGAACATCATATGAATTACTCATCTGAGTTCTAAAGAAGGGGTGATCTTTTGGATGGAGAAAGTTTCAATAAGTCAATTATTCCTTAGGCTGGAAATCTCTTTAATCACCTTATTCCTGACGACTATTGAATTTTTCAACACAAATTGCTTTTTCTCAACACATGCTCCATTTCTAATGAATATGCTTACAATTAATGGCATTTAAATGAAAGGCAAAATGCTAAGACGCAAGCACTCTCAGTCAGGAAAGAAACCTTAAGAAACCTTTAGAGACCTTGAAAATATGCCCACAAGACCTCATCATCCCAGAGCTGGAAGAATAAAGAGATGCTACATAGGCTACTCCCTCATACTGTTCTAAGCAAGGCCCTTTCTGGTTTTTACCTGTCTGTACAGGAGAAGTGATGTGAATACAAATTTAAAGTTACAAAAAGCATCACAAATACACTAGAGAAACAGTATTTCCAACAGGAGTGAGTGAGCAAGGGGAGTGCAGTGAATAAGATTTTGTACTGGCTTTGGTGTTGCAGGAGTTTGATGAGTCAACATGATTTGTTTTAGTCAATCCATGGATTGGAGGGTTTACTGTGTCACTGTAACAGAAGGAAGAGCCAAGGTGGGATCTAGAGGGAGGATTCAAATGTGGGGGCTGGGGGTTGCTCCACGACGCTAAAGAGAAGACACACTGACCTCGAACAGTGCATCTTAATCTTTTAGTGGCTGTTAAGACTGTGCACTCTAGTCTCAGAACCAAGATAATATTAGTATTTTCACAGCTCTGAGAATGATAATCTTACAGTTGTTGTATATGTTTCATATACTGCTTTTGTGTTTTACTTTGTTTTCTGAGAAGGCAGTCTAAAAAGCAATGGAGCAACTTATGATGAACATAGCCTATACTTGCCCTGACTCTCAGAAATTGGAATAGTTTTTCATTTCTGTATACAATAATATGTAGGAAGTAGTATCTGATCAGGAACCTGAAAAAAAATGAATGCAGTATGATGATATCAGTAGAGCAGGGTGAACTCCTTGGATGTAGATCATGGAAAGGGATAAAGAAATAGAGTGAAGAATGCCAGACACAGAAATGACCAGAGTCCAATGAAAGGTAGGGATACCTGGTTCAAGCTGATAAGGCAGGAAAAGCAGGTATGCCCGGCTCTTTCGGGGAGCTCTTAAATATGAAGTCTACTATAACCCAACAGCCATGATGAGGAACTGAGAAGACGGACAGATACACTGAGGGGAGCCAAAAAGACAAGGCTTTGAAACCCTATGCATCTCCAAGGAAGTACATGGAAACATAATAAATGGGCCAGAGTCTGAATTTGTGAGTCCAAAACCAATAGAAATGAGGAAGCCAAAGATGTGTTGTAGAAACTGATTTTTTTTTTTTTTAATCACGGTTTCTCTGTATAATTTTGGTGCCTGTCCTGCAACTCACTTTGTAGACCAGGCTGACCTTGAACTCACAAAGTTCTCTGCCTCTGCCTCCTGAGTCCTCAGATTAAAGGCGTGCACCACCACCTCCCAGCTAGAAACTGATTCTTGGATCTGGATGAACAAAATATAGAAGTGAGAAAGATAGAGACCTTTAATCCTTGGTAGGTAATAGGAGTAGCCAGAAGCACTACCACAGTGCACATATTCCCGTGACCTGTTTGGCTATCTGATAGTCAAAGTCTACCAAATTAGTACAAGCAAAACTTGGAGAGGAATAGGATTTATCTATTCTATCCCTGCAAGGTCTTGGTTTTAGCTCTTGACTAAGACAGAGGGATTTGACTTAACTAATATTTTCTTCTATAAATAAGTTAATAAAATAAATAAACTATTTTCCTAATTGATAAGACTATGAGAAAATAAATGAGTTGCAAAAGCAAACATAGCATTTCTAGAAAGCATCCCTAAGAAATGGCAGACCTGAGAAAGCAAGGCTAAGACACCTTCGGGGGAACCACTTATGTACTCTTCATCAACCCCAAATAAACGTGAGACTCCAGCTAAGAGAGACTGCTTTGAGTTCTGTGAAAATAACACGAGATTTGAAGTCAGACTACCAGAGTTTAATCTCAGAACTATCACTCAATATTTAGCTCATCAAAGAAAAATTATCCCCCTCCTCTGCAGGTAATTTCATAACTGTAAAATTAGCTCCATTTTATTGATGAGACAGAAAGTTGAGGTTTTAAAATAAAATGTGTTTTCTTCCTGTAATCCTTCACCAAACTGTCTATGGCTGACTTTGGGGAGAGAAAACTAGTTGCCCCATTCCCAGAGATTCCTGCAATTCCTGCTGACCTTAAGAGACCATATTGGAGTCTAGAGTGAGAGAGTCTCATAGAGACTCAGTCCATTGCTAGGAACCTTAGATACATCATCTCATTCAAAACCCTCACAACCCCATGCTGGTACTATTCTTCTTCATTTGAAAGACAAGAAATTGAAGCACAGAAATATTCTGTGATTTTTGCAAAGAGTATGAATGGACTTTACTCCAAAGTTCACACATACATGCTACACACACACACACACACACACACACACACACACACACACACACACGCATGCACTCTTGTGATTACAAATATTACCACCATGTGAAGTCAAGTTTCTATCTGTGTAACAAAAGACTTTATCTTTAGCTAAAAGAAATGTAGGAGGATCCCATTAAAAGTGCTTTCTGAAGCAAGAAAGCTGCTGCTCAGTATGACAAAGCATATAAAGACAATATTGAAAAGCAATACTACCACCTGCATTTGACAGTTTACAGAACCCCAATCAAGGAATAATGCACTGGACTTTCCACCATGAGCCATGAAAATACTCAAGGCTGTTATTTTTATTGCCTTTTGCAGAATTAGGGTAGTGAGTCTTCAGAAAGTCAAATAACATGCCCCAAGTTATGAGGTTAGGAACTTGACAGTACCAACATTTAGATAATAGGGTTTCTGAGTGGATTCTATGCATTTGAGTTCTTTCTACAACTTATGCATTCTACTGTTGTCCATGTGATATGAATGTTCAACAAATAATCAATGACATCTACTGCCTGGCTCCAAATCAGGAGGAGGACACAATGCAAATGTGATCTTTGCATCTTAAAGCACCAAATATGAAGAACAGATAAATGAAGGGAAGCGCAAATTGTGTGCCAGGTGCTTAGTATTCATAATTTAGCATCAGCAGCAGGCGTCAACGTTGAGACAATTCTATTTTCAGATGCCGCTAAAGAAATTCATCTCCTTCCCCTGGTATGACAGTAATAGTAATAAATTCTCCTGAATTTTCAAGACAGGACTATACCTCCTTGCAGGCTCTGAAGCTGATAATACCTCTCAAAATGGGGGGAAACAAATCCATACTAGAAATTTCTCAACAATCTGCACTCCAGAGAGGCTTTTCTACTTGGAGTGACAAAGAGCATGAAGTAAACCCATGAATTTCTGTGACAGAGTTAATGATAATTAACCATAATAAAATCTCCCAGTGGCTTAGTGCTCACGTCACATTTTGCCCTAAGGCTTATTCTCCTCCATCTGATTTTTATCTGAAGAGTCGTTTCAGTTTAACTGAGACAGGTCAAGACTGCTTGGAAATACAGCACAACAGAAAGAGATTCTAAACCAATTCCTATCACTAATGATGTCAGATGAATCATTTCTGAGTTCATTTGTGGAAATACGTACAAGGCTAAGTAAGATCCTTTAAGTTGCTGCTGAAAAAAAAATATGACATGATTTATTTGGTTTTACAACCAATAATGTAAACACTGTCCCTGCCACATCTATGTCAAAACAAAAAACATTAAAATTCAACAGGAAGAGTGAGGAAAAATTGTTTTCTAGCTGAGAGGTGAAAAATAATCTGCCCTCTTTGGAGGGCAGTTTGTTCCCTTACAGAAGTTTATATCAGGCAAGATTGACTCAAGTGTAGCAGATGTCCTCCCACAGTTTTATGTTTGTTTATCATTGTTATTGTTCTTACATCGGGATGATTTGGTTATCCATGGACCATATATCAGTATTTCCTGGGATGAAACTGTCCAATTTTTCCTAAATCTCTCTATTGTAATAGAAAATATAATTATATTTAGTTGGAGCCAACATTATTTCTGAAAATGCATACAGTTGAAGACAATACTAAGTTCCTGGATCATAGATCACTACTATGTTATGTAATTGTATATGGAAAAGACATTGATCAGAATGCAGAGGGGACATTGGAGCAGAGTTTTCTCAAAAACAAAGAGAAAACTATAAGACTAGTCCTGGAAAATAGCAGGCATGAGAGTCTGTACTTGTAAAAGATTAAATTACATGTTTATTACACAAGTTTCTGATGCATAATAGTCACAGAACACAGTAAAGGTGCTATTCATTGTTACTTATGCTTGGGATACTGCCTTTTCCATTCTATGTTGGGTTCTATATTCTCCAGGATTCATAGTCTCAGTCTCTCTCTCTCTCTCTCTCTCTCTCTCTCTCTCTCTCTCTCTCTCTCTCTCCAAGATAAATAGCTAAACTCATTCCCACTGAAGGGCTTACTGTCAGTAGAGCTATTTGTATTTTGAGGAAAAATAGTAGGGAAAAGGAGTGAATTTTTCCCAAAAGAATTCATCCATTGTGGGGAAATGCTACCATTCTGATGAATACAAACTCCAGAAGAGGATTTCACTTTGGAAACAGAGAGAAGTGTTCACTACTTGAGCGACAAAATAATGGAACTTCAAGAATTTCAAGTTCGCTAACATCCTTTTACATACACATGCAACACAGGCACCTAGGACATGTAATCTCAGTCTGCCACGGAGGTCTGCTTGTATTACCAGCTAGTCAGGAAACTGACACAGGAGGACCACTTAAGCCTAGGAGTTCAAGAGCAGGCGGTGTACCACAGCAATGCCTTGTCTCATAAAAGAAAAATAAGGGAAGTCTGTTTGCATTTAACTTTCTTTTTCTTTGTTTGTTATCATTTTTAATTAGCATACAGAGTAATAGCCTTCATTTTAGCATTTTCATATTTAGCTATACTTTATATGTAGTTCCTATTTTTCCACTCCATATTACCCTCAGCATCTGTCCTCCTTCTGTCTTTAATTTTATTCCCCCAATATCCACTCTGTAACAGGCTTTCTTTTGGGCCACCAACCAGCTCTCAAATCATGACACAAAGATTTATTATTAGTTACAAATCCTTGACCCTATCTTATGCTTGTCCCACTAGCTCCTATAATTTATTTTAACTTGTTTATCTTCATCTACATTTTGCCTCAAGACTTTTTACCTTTCTTTCATTCTGTATGTCCTACTTTTCCTGCTTCTTCCGTGTCTGGCTGGCCCTTGTTCTCTCTCTGTTTTTTCCTCTCTCTCTCTCCCTCTTCCCCCCAACCTAGATTCCGTCTTTTGATTCTCTCTGCCTGACAGGCCTACCTATCCCTCTTCTGCCTAGCTATTGGCTGTTCAGCTTTTTATTAGACCAATCAGATACCTTAGACAGACAAGGTGACCAGGTAACCTTCTTTACATAATTAAATGCAGCATAAACAAATGTAACATCTTTACATAGTTAAAGGAATATTCCACAACACCCTTCTTTTGCCTTCATGTCGTATGTGTCCAGTTAACCTCTCTTCCCTTCATCCCTTCAGATCCTTGCTCCTCCCTTATGATCTCCCTTATATTTTCATGAACACAAACACACACAACACACAAACACTCATGCACACACACACAAACATATACACACAAACACACACATATTTAAGACACAAGTCCCTGAGTTTTATCTCCAGTAATGCATGGTATGCATATCTGTAATTCCAGTACTCAGGAAATAGTCCGGAGGATCTGAAGTCCAAGATAACTCTCAGTTACAAAGGAAGTTTGAGGCCAGTGTTTTCTAGATGAGAACCTATCTCCAAAAGAAGAGGAGGAAAAGAAAACAGGAAGGCTAAGATCAAAGTTTCATAGATGTAGATCAGATATCAGTCTGAAAGAACAGCACATCTGTTGCAGCTGCAGCACAGGAAGGCTTGAACTTTGAAGCTTTCAGTTCTTTTTAAGCACACAGCAATCCCCAATATCATTCATTAAGAGGAAAAGGTCGGCAGATGTATCTTAGTTGCCTGAGGCAAGCAGCACTCACCAATTGCACTTATTCGGGATAACTGCTAGTCAGGTGATACACCACACCTTTCGACATATGGAGTAGCTGGGGGTGTTAACCCAGCTAAGGATGGAGAGGACAGATGAAGTAGATAAGAGTAGACCACCTAAGAAGTCTTGAGATGAGTATGAACGTTATAGATTTCCCCAAGAACCATAGACGTTAAGCTACAGTGGTTGGACTTTTCTGTCTCAACTTCTACCCTGAAGAAAACATTACAATCTTACAGAACATCAGAGCTACAAAACTATACTTAAAGGTCACTTAACCCAACCTGCCCTCTGCTATCAGGATATTTATTCTGGCTCAGAAAAAGTCATCAATTTATTTAAGGGTTTATTTAACAAAAAATATCAGGAAGAAAATAATCAAGTATATGCATCAGCCCCATGTCCTACATTCAGGGATAAAAGGCATTTTTACATATTTCCAGAGAAATTGAGGTTGATTCATTAACATTATTGTCCTGGTGTACAAAAACACAGAAACTAATGAAATAGACAACCATGTATTTGCCTCCAATCTAACAGATTTTACTGCTCTTAAAGTTTCTGATTTTTAAAATAAAGCTTTACATACACAGTTGAATGTAAATCTCATCTTTTCTACCCCATCCCACAGGCTGTGACCATATTATTAAACTAGTATAATTATTCACAAATGTCCCTTTGTGCTTTTCCCCTTCCTATGTGTTTGCTATTTAAATATTTGAAAATGTATGTAAATGGTCTCATAAACTACACACATGCCACACATACATTTATTGTATTTATTCACTCTCCCCCTCAGAGAAAATTAGTGCTTTCCATTTCACTCTAGAAACACATCTGCCATGAATATTCTTGCAAATATCTTTGTGTTTATTGAATGCAGATGCAAGATTCTCTAGTACATATACATACAAGGAGAATTTTGAGTATTGGGCACTGAGAATCTCCAAATTCATAGAATTTCTCCTTTCCACTCATGTAATCAAAAGACTGAATTTTTTTTCATCTTACGCCTTAGTAGGATTATTATTAATGCATAGAATTCATACTAGAATAAATGTTTATATGTGTAGCCAGGTATGCCCTGCAGTTCTAAAATCAAAATTATCATATTTCCCTTCATAACAGGTGTCACAGGGAACACTGGAAAGTAACACTCAAACATAGAGTACAGGAAGAAATGCGTTCAGCCTCGACCTGAACTAAGAAGAAATAAAGATAAAGGGGCTGGACTTCAGGGACTAGGTTTCTCACTCCAAACTTAAAATCAACCACTTTTGCTGCCTGAGGAGAAGTGAATTAAGGAGCAGAAAAAAGGCTTGAAATTCGTCTTACCAATGGACTCCTTCCAGTGTAGAAGAATCAGTGTGGAAGAAGTGTGGCCCAGCAACAGCATGATATGACAGATATCTTCAGTCTAACCCTATATTGACAACTTAACCACTTGAAATGTCTGTTATCAAGTTGCATTTTCTGACTCTCACTTTCTTCACAGGCACAGTAAGATTGGGAATAGTCAGACTTTCAATATTTCCAATGTGATACGAGAAGAAAAGTGGGATCAAATTGCATTAATCTGCATTTCCCTAGCTCTGAAGCTGGGTACGTTTCATAACCATTCGGATCTTTGATTGTGTGATGTGCTTGCTTGTCCATTTTCAAGGCTTCTAACTTAGTTGTCATCCTTTTTCTTGTTTATGTGGATATGTTCCTAATGTATTGGGGATTATTTCCCAGATAAATGCACCGCAAAATCTCCTATTGTGTGAGCTGTCCTCTGCTTCACAGAAGCTTTTCCCTTTATACATTAATCAATTGTTCCCTCTAAACTTTGTCCTTCTTATGTCATATTTATGAAATCTTTGCTTGACTTGAGGCTGTGCATTCTACTCTAGAAAAAAATTGAACTTTTTCTTTACCACTTAGGTATTTAATATGTCAAATCCTCTCTTTTCTTCAGGTCTACGTTTATTAGCTTTATTGATTGCTTTATAATTTTATGCAAACTTGTTATGGTTGTGCATGGTGTTTTAACAACATATTTTTCTACATTTAATTGCTGGTATATAAATATGACCCGGATTTTAAAAATATTTCTCTTGGAGCTGGAGAGATGGCTCAGGGGTTAAGAGTATGTGCTGAATTTGCACAGGACCCAAGTTCACTTCCCATGTTGCTGGGCACATGCACAGCTCCCTGTAATTCCAGTTCCATGGCATCTGATGCACTACTCTGCCATTCATGGGGAACCTGACATCACATGCAAAAGCCAACACATAGACCCAAAATATGCACATAGAAAAAAATAGATATTTACAAATATTTATCTTGTATATAAATAACTGAATTGTCTTACAACTAATTACAGTTTATCTGTAAAGTAGTATTCTTTTTATGGGTAGTGATTCCTTTACCTCCATTAATGTTATTTGACTTAAGTATGGCTTGTATCTAAAGCGAATTTTGTGACGACATTTTCCCCTAGTGTACACATCAGATTTAGGGTTTTTTCCACTGTATTTTTCTTATGGTTTTTTTTTCTTACATTTATTTATTGAACTTGCATACATGTACTACCAAGATATCTTGACAGCCTTCTTTCTTTTAGATGTCTCCCTTATTGTTCCTACAGTTGCATGTTATTCCATTTGCAATGAGAGATCATCCTATATCCACTTCCCCAGATCTGAGTTTATAAGTGCGCACCACCATGCCTAGAGTTTTGATGATTTTTGTGGATGCTAATATTTTTATGCTTGCATGACAAGAATTTTGCCAACAGATTGACCTCCTAGACTCCTGTTAGCACTCCCGTCCACTTTCTCCTACTAGTAGCAAGCTATAAATCCATATAGATAAATAACTATAATTGTCTGTATATTTTAGTGAGTACCCTTGCATTTTTATTTCTTATACACTAATTTTATAAACTACTACAGTTAGTGATGACATCTTCATACATGTAATAAGGTGCTTTGATCATTTGCACTTACCACTACCCACACTTATAACCTTCTACCCTAACGCTGTTCACCTTCATGATCCCTAACCCCTAATTATGCTATTTCTATTTTCATGGCAGTTTTTTATTAGATTTCACATGAAAGAAAGGATGCAACTTAATTCTATGATTTGGAGAGGAGTCTGAAGATATCTAATATCTCTTTTCTCCTTTCAAACAAGGCAAAGGCTTTAATATGTTCAATATCATTGAATATCATATTTCTTGTGGTTATTTTCTAGAATTTAAATTTCTGTTAAAAATTTCTGTCATTATTTTATATAGTTCATAAAATTAGATATTAAGCATATTTTATTGTCCCAATAATACTCACTACTATTTCTCATAATCTTTTTTTCATTCTGGTTTTCTATTTTGTTAAAATAAAAGCAGATGTACTCCTTTGTAAAGGTTTTTTTGTGTGTGATAAGTTATCTTCGTTACAAAAATGTATTTATTTGTCCCTCACTCCTAAATGGAACCAATTCAATAACTTTAGATTGCTAGATACATTCCCACAGTATTTTGAATAAAATCCCTTCTATTACTGTTAGCATCTTATTATATGTATATATTTTAATTAAAAATTCAATTTCTGTATTTTTTATTTCCAAAGGTATGTATTTTTCTTTTATTTCTGCATGGTTGATATTTTTAAGTGATGCCTATATATACTTGGAAATTTTTAATGAGTTTATTATACTTTGTGGCAGGTTCTCAAGCCAAGGACGGCCTTGAACTCCCTATGTAGCCAAGGATGAACCTGAACATCTGATCCACATGCCTCTGCTTGCTGAGTGCTGGGATTATAGTAGACCAATTTATGCAATGCTGGAGATAAACCCAGAGCTTCACACATGCAAGCAATCTACCAACTGAGCTATATCCCAGCTCAATACATACTTATTTCAAAACCATTATCTTTTTACAATTTTATTTTCATGTGATCTGCCATTGACTAATTATTGCTTTCATTGAATATCCTTTTCCAGATGTAAGCACCTTAAATTTTAAGTGTTAGTTTTCAAATATCAAGTGAAATAAGACCAGTCAATGAACCTGCCTCTATACTTAGAAGATATTTAATTTTCAGTATTCATAAATACCTTTCAACCTAAAGTACAGTCCACGACTAAGTAGCTTAGGACTTATATCTAGTGTGATGTTGATCCTGCTCCATAATGGCATCTTTTCCCAGTAGCATCAACATACAGCAGAAGGTAAGACGGAAAAAGAGAAATCTGCATGTCTTTGGATATCAGAATAGTGAAAGAGAAAAACTGTCACTTCATATGATACATGAAGAGTGTTTGCAGAAGAACTTACTTCCATGAGAACTTTGCAGTCATTACAATCATCTCATAAAGGACACGCCTATTAATTAGTATCACACTGACAAGCAGGGCCTGCAAGGGTCTGGATCAGGTCCTCTGTGTATATGTTATGGCTGTTAGCTTAAGCGTTCTTGTGGGACTCCTAACAGCGGGAGAGCGTGTGTCTCTGATTTTTGCCTGCTCTTGGGACTCTTTGCTTCCTATTCAATTGTGTTGTTCATTCTTGATATGAACGCTCTTGTGGGACTCCTAACAGCGGGAGAGCGTGTGTCTCTGATTTTTGCCTGCTCTTGGGACTCTTTGCTTCCTATTCAATTGTGTTGTTCATTCTTGATATTATATATTGTCTTATTGTATCTTGTTTTGTTGTGTGTAGTTGTGATCTCTTAGATGCTTGCTCTTTTCTGAAAAAGAAATGGAGGGGATGGATCCTGGGGAGAGGAGAAGTTTGGGGGGGGGACTAGGAAGAGTGGAAGAAGGAGAAATTGTGGTCAGGATGCATTGTATGAGGGAAGAACGTGTTTTAAATTTAAAAAAAAGATTTCAAACTTGTGCTCGGGGCTACATTTACACCATGGCAGTCCTATAAATAGGTAAACTCTACAGTTGTTAGGAAACAGCTAAAATCACACATTAAAGGAAGTTTTGCATTTTGAAGTGGGAGGTAAAGGATAAAGAGGAACTAGCTGATGGCTAAAGGCATGTCCAACAATTACACACAAACAGAGAATTTCTATGTAAAGACTAGACAACATTTTGGTTAAAATAATGTAAAGAAATTTCTGACCATTTGTAGAGACTCACAAAGGTTTCCTAGTGAGAACTTACTCAGGGTCAGAGAATCTGAGCTTGCTTTACCCAGCAGGACTGCATAAGGAAATGATTTGACCACGGGCGTGGTTACCAGGTGTTTGGAAAGTTCTACACTTGGCTGTGTGGTGTGCTTTGATCTAGCAAGGAGGAGGTCTTTTGCCCTGCTGCTTGACATTGTTATAAAAAGCCCTTTTGAATAAATGGAAAAGGCCATTGGGTATTGACTCAGATCCTTCTGAAGCTATCCTGTATTTCTCCTCTTCACTATTATTCTGTCTAATATTTTCTTATGCTTGTTTCCTCCTTATAGGAACCCTGGAAAAAGTGGGAGCTGGTCTCTCAAAACCATTAGCTTACCTTATGGAAAAATGGAGCAGAGATTCCAATAATCACATTCAATAAAGAATAAGACTGGGCAGTGTGGCTGGTGGAGCCCTGCGGGTCATGAGTGGAGCTGTCTGCTTGGTTCCAGCCCTCTTGGAGTTCTCTCTTGGTCAGCCTTCCTCACCTGTTGGCACCATAACCACTACCACCACCTTAAAGAGGGTGGACCTCAAAAGCAGGTAGAGCTCCCAGGCTTTGCCTCCAAATGGTGGGTCTAATTTTTCATTTAGTTTTGATGAAGCAATAGAACAGCCTGTGAGGAAGAGCAAAATTTCCTCTAACCCACTGGGAACACTTGAAGAAAATCCTCCCTCTTGCTCTAAGTCAGCAGGTGCCAAGCCCAGTGGTGGCAGGAAAGATTGGGAGTTACCTGGAACACTGAGAAATAACTCCTCTGAAGCAAACTCTAGAAAAGTCTTAGACCTCAAGAGAGAAGGCGATATGAATGACAATTGTGGACATAGACTTCCAAGCCAACCTGGGAATAATGGAAAATAAGCCAATAAGGCTGCTCCTATGCCCACATGGTGGCCTAGACTTGATCCTGCTTCTATCCAGGAAAAAACAGCCTGGTCTTGGATTAGCTTCTGTTAGAGCTCTGTCCTTTTGTTTTTTCCATGCTTGTGAACTGCACAATATCAGCCTGCCTGACTTTCAGATTTGTTTCACTAAAAAAAAAAAAAAAAAAAAACTAAGACTACAAATTGCTCCAAACAAGTCACTAAATAATAGCAGAGGCAATAAAATAAATGCAAGTATAAAAAGTACTGCTGGGACTTCACTTCCAGAATTACTACATGATATTATATTAAATGTACAGTTTTCATAATGCATGCAGAGAAATAAGAAATTATAACTTATATGTATGAAAAGAAATGGTCTGTAGAAATTGTCCCCAAGGAAGCTCAGATGTTGGATTAATTAGACAAAGACAAAGCTATCTTTCTGTTGTTGTTGTTGTTTTGTTTTGTTTTTTGTTTTTTCGAGACAGGGTTTCTCTGTATAACAGACTTGGCTGTCCTGGATCTCACTCTGTAGACCAGGCTGGCCTCCAACTCACAGAGATCCTGAGTGCTGGGATTAAAGGCGTGTGCCACCACTGCCTGGGCCAAAGTTATTTTATTTAATATGCTGAAAGTACTAAAGAAATATAACAATAAAAAAGATGTTATAAAAGGAATCAGATAAAAATTATGTTATTGAAAAGCATAATAATTAAAATTATAATTTCACTAGAAGGGCTTATCACCAAATCTGAGAGGGTAAAAGAATTATTAAACCTGAAAACGGAGTAAATAAGTTGCAAACCTTGAATAACAGGAAAAGAAATAATGAAGGAAAAATAGAGAACAAGAGACTGGTGGGTGCTATCAAACACAAAAAATTATTATAATGTTAATTCCACAAGAACGGGGGGAAAAAAAGGACATATAAACTCTTTGAAGCCAGGTGGTGGTGGCGCACACCTTTAATCCCAGCACTCAGGAGGCAGAGGCAGGCAGATCTCTGTGAGTTCGTGGCCAGCCTGGGCTACCAAGTGAGTTCCAGGAAAAAGGCGCAAAGCTGCATAGGGAAACCCTGTCTCGAAAAACAAAACAAAACAAAACAAAACAAAAAAAAACTCTTTGAAGGAAATGTAACTAAAATTTTTCTTAGTCTAATAGAAAGTCTTAATTCTACATATTCTAGAAGATTAAATAATTCTAAGCAGGATAAACTCAAAGAGATCAACTCATAGACAAATCATAACTAATTTATTCAAAGTGAAGCTGAAAGGAGACCTTGAAAGTTATCCAGTTCTACCTATGTACTTTTGACTTTAATATGACAAATACAAACCTTATGTATCTTTTTGTTTGTTGTTTGCTTTGTATTTGAGACAAGGTTTTGCAGTGAACCTGATGTGGCTGCAAACTTGCCATCCTACTGCCTCAGCCTGTCAAGTGCTGGGATTACAGGCATGATCATCATGCTTAGCCATAGTTCCACTTTCATGGAAATGAATACTGTATAGTAATTTGAATGAGAAACGTCCCTCATAGTCTTGGGTATTTGTACCCTTGGTCTCCAGTTGGTGGCACTGATTAGCAGGTATAGACTTGCTGGAAGAAGTACGTGACTGGGGGGAAACTTGGAGAACTTTAAGCCTCACCCTACCTTCAGTTGGCTCCCTGTGCTTCATGCATGAGGTTCAACATATGAACTCTCAGCTGACTGCTCCTGCTGCCATGCTTACCACCTGTTGCCAAGCTTTCCTCACCATACTGAATCCCTCTAGAAACATAAGCCCAAATAAACTCTTGTTTTCCTATAGGTTGCATTGGCCATGGTGTTTTATTAAAAAAGTAACAAATTCAACTTGGATGGCAAAGTGTTATATGAATTTACAGAAAGCTTGTTTGAGCCATAATCAAAATATTTTTTGGCAAATTACCTTAGACAAGGGAGAAAACATTGAATAGTAAGTAAATCAAAATATAAAAACCATGACAGAAATATCGCAACAATCAACTTCCATCTATTCAGCTTGATTAGGAAATGGTATGCTTCTTAGTCACCTGGCAACATAAGCTCTCAGATCTGTCTACTTTACGTAAACTGACTTTTTTTTTTAAGTTTTTCGAGACAGGGTTTCTCTGTGTAGCTTTGTGCCTTTCCTGGAACTCACTTGGTAGTCCAGACTGGCCACAAACTCACAGAGATCCATCTGACTCTGCCTCCCGAGTGCTGAGATTAAAGGCGTGTGCCACCACAGCCCAGAAAACTGACTTTTCTTTAAACAATCAGGTATAATAGTTACATGGAAAATAGAAAATCTACTGAGAATGAACATTCTGTTCTTCATTGATTGAACCTTGTTTTTAGCTTTAATGTCTCTATGAAGAACATGATTTCTCATTATCCGGTAGCAAGTTTGTAACTACTTTTAGAGACTTCTGATGAATGTGCACTGTGTTTTGCCAACCATTAAGTGTTGCTTTAAAAATAATCATATTCCTGATGTCAGGTTGTATATATTTTTTCCTCACAATCAACAGAGTAGAAAATGCCAAAGATCTTCATTTATTTGACCTTTTCCATGAGTTGGACTTCTGATATATAAGAAATTGTGCAACCTGAGTATAAATGAACCATTCTGAAATGAAATAAAATGTCTTTGTCTGGTTGTAAATTAAGTACTCTGTAATTAGGGCAATGTTAGGTAGGTTTTTGCTTAAGGTCCCTAAGGACCACTTGAGATATGAGTAAGTTCATCCAACTTTCAACTTTAGTAAAGATCAAAGCTAGTAAAACTTTGGTACAACAGAAGAATCTATTTAAAACGGTTTTAAAGAAATTTGAGTATTATGGTTGATTCAAGAAAAATAAAATGAAGCCATGGTCTTGTTTGTATTAAGCCTATGCCTAGAATAGAAATACAGTAGTTTAGACCTGTTGGTGGAAATGTTAGCAGAAAGTTTTCAGGACATAAGGGGACAGAAGCTATTTTTTCCAAAAGGCTTTACCATGACTATTTACATACTTGTTATTAGTCTAGAACACAATCAGTAGCTAGTTCCTTAAATATATAAGAGATAATTTGTTAGCAGGGAAGTAAGTTATTTATTCATTTAACATTATGTAGGAGAAAGCTACAATGGGCATGATCCTATGAACAAAACAGACACAGTTTCCATCCTTGTGGAGGTTATGTTCTAATAGCTAATTATCCTTCCTTTAAGTCCTCAATCATACAAACTTCCTTTAATAATTCCATAAATCCAGAGACTGTAGAGATAGATTGGTCAGTAACGTGCTTGTAATATAAGCATGAGAACCTAAGGCCATGAATCCATGTTTAAAAAAAACAAAATAGAAGTGATGTTGTGCATTTCTACAAGGGGAGATGAAGATACAGGGATCCCTGGGCCTCACTGGCTATGTAGCTTATAGCCTATAATTTTTGAGTTCGTGGTTTGGTGAGAGACCATGTCTCAAAAATCAAGGCAAATGGCTCTTGAAGAACAACAAGCATGGTTGACTTCTGACCTCCACATGCAAACATATATGCATGCTTGCACAACAGCAAACACATGTGTGCATAAACACAACATACCCAAAAGTGTTTTTTAAATCCTAATGGGCACTAATTTAATTCTAGTGGCATAAACCCAGGTGCTAATCCTAGCACTTTGGAGGCTGAGACAGGAGAATCACAAATTTGAAGTCAGTCTGTACTGCAAACTGAAATTCTACTCCAATAAAATATAATTAAATAGGACAAAAAGTTTTCCTAAGTACATTTCACATACTATTTCAAATCTGTGTTGACTATCAAACACTGAGAGTCGGAGCTAAAGAGTGGCATCATCGACATATTTCACGTTGTAGAATATTAGAACATCTGACAAAAATTGGAATCCTACAACCTTAACAGACCATTGAAAGTCCCAAAGTACTCTATGCTGAAAAGTTTTGAGGAACAAGATGGCTTGTTTAATTTTCTTAGTTCCTCATATGTCCAGTCTGAAAACAGCATTCTCATTTTGAGAAAGAAGAAAATACCTTGAGCAAAATACCTTTATCTTATTATTTTTACATGTTTGGGGGAGACCTGAGAGGAAGAATCATGCCCTTTCAAATGGCTTATTTCATAGATTTTTTTCCAACACTCAACTGTGCTGACCTCTACTCTACAAATGCTAAGTTCACAAACAGCTACTACTTGTATGTTCTCCCTCTTGAAATGGCACTACATCTATACAAAAGATGCTTTCTCCTCTATTGCTTCCCTCTAACGTGTCATCTGTAAACATGCGGAACTGTCAACATGCATATTTTGTGATCAGAGGATCACATCTTGGATCAGGATTGTTATAAAATAGCTTGATTGATCAATCTTCATTTTGAATGGAGTAAGACACCACATACATCTACCATGCTGAGAGGATAAGAAAGAGGACTACAAAATTGAGTTAAACTCGTTTTGTATCCAGGAGAATATATAGAGTATACCGAATACATTACATCTTTGTTTTCCTAGGAAAGAGTAGAAGGACGTTTGGCAATGATAAGAAATCATCAGACCTCCATCTAACTCCAGCACTGGAGAATGACACAAATAGTTTCATTACTGATATTTCTCTGTGTAACACATAAGTGATAAAGACGAATTTTGGTGAGGAGCCAGAACAAACTCAAAAGGCAGTCCTCCCTAGGTTGTGAGGCAGGACTGGAGAGCGCAGTAGAAAGGGAAGGAAGACAAGAACCTGCAAATAATTAGCATTTGGGTGACTCCAACTCTCTAAGTGCTTTATAATTGCTTTTGGCTCAGGCCTGAGCCATTTTCCATTGAGTATTTACTAAGTAACTTAAAAAGCAAGATGGAAAATGAAGCATCTAGATAAACTAACTATGATCTGTGGCCTGTAAAATCACTCACTATCAACATTTACAGTTGACTTGCATGTCTTTACCTGATTGAGAACTGTGTTATTACTTTCAGAAGAATTAAACATGGGAGAGAAATTTAGATACATTGATATATCCTGGTTGTTCTAACTTCCTTCTAGACAAGGTCTCATTATGTATACCAGGGAGTATGCAAACTCAGGGCGACTCTCCTGCCATAGTCTCCCACCTATATCACCCACCGCATCTGGCAAAATTACATCCACTTTTGTTTTCTTTCGTTTTTCAGTAATAGAGATTGAATCCAGGGGCTTTGTCCATATGAAGCAACTGCTCTACCATTCAGCTATATCCTGAATACTCAGCTTTATTTCAGCGAATGTGTCCAGATCCCTTCCCTGTGTGTGTGTGGGGGGGGGGGGAATGAGCAAACAGAAGAGTCCTCAGCAGCTTATGCCTAACCTTGCTCTACAATTACCTGGTGTAAGTTCAATAGTCATCACTAAGGAGATTGGAAACAAAAGAGCTTTTCAGGGTCCAGAAAAAAGTGGGTAACTGAAAAATTCACCTTAATTAATGCTTTTTTTTAAAATAGCATATGACAACTTCTTAGTTCTCCGCATGCTACTGAAGCAAAAAGCATTGTTGGTCATTTAAGACAAAGTCACTTTATTCTATGTTCCCCTATAGCAATCATATATTGGCCTTAAGGGTCTATAAATCCATGCAAATAATATGTAACAGTTCACATGAATTTGCTCATCCATATTTTTATGAATAGAGATTTTGTGTCTATTATTGTGTTTTCAGTGTCTCTCTACTCTACAAATGCTAATTTCATAATCAGCTACTACTTGTATGTTCTCCCTTTTGAAATGGCACAGATTTAGGAGAGGGGAGGAAGAGAGAAAGGAACTGACAGTTTTTCCATAATGGCTGTATCTGGGCAGGAAAGATGGCCAGAGGAGAGACAACACATCTCAGTTAGGAACAATTGTCTGGAGAGCTAAGAGCTACTCCACTATCTAGGTCTTTGCTATGTCCTTTATTCCCTTTAATATTCCCATTTTCTGTATTACCTCTACTCCTGGGAAGTTTAAGCTCCAATTTGGAAAATACTACCTGAGTAACACCTGTTCTAAGAACCGAAGTCTACTGCCCACAGGTGGAATTCTTGCCATCATGTGATCTTTATATTCTTTTCCATGTGCCAGCTTAAATTCTCTATATCTAAGAAATGTTACCCTGCTACATTCAATTCATTTCTAAAACATGATGCCTCTACTGGTTCTATACCAATCTCATCCCACCTTCCAATGAGAGTACATATCCCTTGCTTCATAGGAACAGCAGAATTGTCCTACCACATTTTAAGGCAATGTTCTTAAAGAGTCACCATTGTTTCTTTAAAGCAGATAAATATAACCAAACTTCTTTTTTTTAGATTTATTTTATTTTTATTTACTTATTTATTATGTACCCAGAAGAAGGTGCCAGATCTCATTACAGATGGCTGGGAGCCACCATGTGGGTGCTGGGAATTGAACTCAGGACCTTTGGAAGAGCAGTCGGTGCTCTTAACCCCCTGAACCATCTCTCCAGCTCCATAACCAAACTTCTTACAATGTGTGGTGATATTGTGTTCCCCAAAATATTGTGCACTCTAATAAACTCATCTGGGGTCAGAGAACAGAACAGCCACTAGATACAGAGGCCAGAAAATGGTGGCACTCACACCTTTAATCCTATCACTTTGGAGGCAGAGTTCCATTCGGATCTCTGTAAGTTTAAAGCCACACTGGGAACAGCCAGGCATGGTGACTCACGCCTTTAATCCTAGGAAGTGATGGCAGAAAGCAGAAAGGTATATAAGGCGTGAAAACCAGGAACTAGAGCTGGTTAAGCTTTCAGGCTTTTAAGCAACAGTTAAGCTGAGATTCATTCTGGATGAGGACTCAGAGACTTCCAGTCTGAGGAAACAGGATCAGCTGAGGAACTGTCAAGGTGAGGTGGCTGTGGCTTGTTCTGCTTCTCTGATCTTCCAGCATTCACCCCAATACCTGGCTCCAGGTTTGCTTTTTATTAATAAGACCTTCTAAGATTTGTGCTACAACAATGGGCTCCGAGGTTTTACATGGCTTCTTCCTACCTCCATCCCTGTTTTAGGTAACTCACATATAGACAGAGAGAGAGAGAGAGAGAGAGAGAGAGAGAGAGAGAGAGAGAGAGAGAGAGATTTTGTCTCAGTTAGGGTTACTATTGCTATGATGGAACACTGTGACCAAAAGCAAGTTGGAGAAGAAAGGGTTTATTTCACTCACAGTTGTGTGTAACAGTTCATCATCAAAAGCAGAGAGGATAGAGGATAGGAACTCAAGCAGGGCAGAAACCTGAAGTGGGGAGGTGATACAGAGGCCCTATAGGGGTGCCACTTACTGGCTTGTTCTCCCAGGCTTGCCCAGCCTGGTTTCTTATAGAACCCAAGACCACCAGCCCAGGAACGGGACCACTTGCAATGGGCTGGACCCTCCCGCATCAATCACTAATTAAGAAAATGCCTTACAGCCAGATCTCATGGAGGCATTTTCTCAGTTGAGGTTCCCTCCTCTCAGATGATACTAGCTTGTGTCTGGTTTATATATAACTAGCCAGGTTTGAAGTTCATTGAGGGTAGACTCTCTCCCTTAATCAGCTTTGCAACCTACCTTCTATATCCCTGTTATATACTAATTTTGAGGAAAGAGGATATATCACATTTGCCTCACCTTAGAATTTGAAATGCCATGCTTAATCATTGGTAACGTCTTTTACAAATGGCTTTCTCAAAGATTGACAATACCATTTGATAATGACAACAAGAACTGCCTTTGCTTGCCCAGGCAAGGTCAAAGGCCTCCTGTGATAATGAGGAAATCCTGTTTCACAAAACAACCTAGAGTTAGAAGCTGAAAAGAAAGAGGATACACCTGCAAGCATGTTAAGAGGGGAAGAATGACTAGCTCCTTAATGAGGTGTGTGATCCTACGGCCCAGGATTCACTTCTTCAGGGCAGTTATTACAGATCCCCACTGTTAACATTTTCCCCTCTTTCTAAGAACCCTTTTTGAGACACTGGCTAAAACCCTGAGTCTTTGTGCCCTAATATTATCACTCTCTCTGGAAACTCTCAAACTCTCACCCTATCCTCCACTCCCACCTAGTTGCTCACAGAATTCCATTGCTGAACCTGCCTGCTTTCTTGAACTCTAACTCAGAAATATTTTTCTTTCTTCCTCTTACCTAGCTTCCTCCCTATAGTCAGATATCTAAATTACCTTCACTGTACTTATATGTGTGTTTGGTTTCTTGGAGTTTTCCCAAACTCCAATAAAAGTGTCTTCGAGTTTCCTTTTGAGTCTCTTTTAAAATTATTTTTTCTGTAGGACTAAAAGAAACTGAAAGAACTTTCTTAGTACCTCTGTTCCCCAGAAGCATCTGACCTCATAATTTGGCATTATTACCTTCCCTTCACCTTCCTCCATCCACAGTGGCTTCTTAAACTTTTCATCAAAAATACAATACACAGGCTGGAGAAGTGGCTTAGCAGTTAAAAGCACTTTCTGCTTTACCAGAGGACCTAAGTTAAATTCACAGCACCCATGTAGGGGCTCACAACAACCTGTAACTCCAGCTCCAGAAGATCCAATGCCTACCTCTGGCATCCATGGCACCTACCTGCACTCACAACCATCTATAATTTTAAAATAAATCTTAAAAAATACAGATAAACTCCACTTTTATGTTTATCTTAGTTTTCCCTTTATCTAGAAAAGATCTATCAGAAATCCTCACAGCATACTCCGTGGTTTTCTTATGTTCTCTATTTTCAGAAAAGCCTCTCTTGTTCGTCTTCACTTTCACTTTAATGTATCACTTTCACTTAATATGTATCATGGTTCTCTCCTGCCCACAGCAGAATATAAATCCCATAAAGGTAGGTAGTTCATCAGCTTTGTTCTCTTTACTTTATCCTAGCACCTAGCATGGCTCCTAGTGCCTTTGATGAGTAAACAAGGCTCAGAAAATGATGAGCAAAGATCTCCTGAATTGAGTGTCTCACTAGTAATTCTGGAAAAGGGAGGAAAAAAAACTTCATGAAACATGCATTTCATTCTATTCTAAATCCAGGTGAGACTATGAGATGTTGAAATATACATTTGATTGCTAACTACTCCTGTCCAAATAAAAAATGACTACTATTCTTTATCAAACCTCTCTACCACTGTCTCTCATTATTCAAAGTATGTAACTGCCAAGGTTTTGTCTATGTTTAATACATACTTCCTCCCACTAGAATAGAAGCTCATGGAGTTGAGAGCCTGACCTATTTTGCTCATTGCTTGTATTGTCTGTGCCAAATATGCTAATGGTGATCTGGTGAACTTGAAATAAATATGAGTCAAATAAACAAATGAACCACTGAGCAAGTCTTTACAGAAATTAAATTCTCCTTTTTCTTAGCAACAATGTCCTAAAGAATGTGATTTAAAAATAGGTACATCCCCAAAACACTATCATGTGAGGGTTTTGATTAAGTGAGGGACATGAAGACAACATGCAATTGCTAGTCATGTAAAATCTGGTCACAGATAATTGTCAAAAGGCAATTGCAAAATATTTTCTCATAGGTGATTTGGTAAGAGAGAAAAATAAGTAACATTTGTAATCGTCAATGTTTGCTTCTTTGGATATATAAAAAAAATCCGACAAGCAGTCCAGCACCAAAAGTGTTATTGTGGATTTGACAATTCTGTTAATTGACTTGACTTTCCAAATCATTCAAGGCTTGTTGAAACTTGGCCTATTTTCAAAATAGATCAAATCCATAAGATTAATTAATGACATGCTGTCTTCTTTGAAGCTATCATCAAGAAATAAATAAAAGCTTACATTTGTGTCATTTTTAGTTTTCTATTTTTCCTATGTGGATTACTTCATTTAATATCATTTGGGGAGAAGGTATTATTGACATCACTATTTTTCATATAAGATTTCCATATAAGAAATCTGTGATCTTTAGAGGAAAAAAATGGCATTCTCTAGGTTACACACATACATATGTCGAGTCAGGATTTTCACCTAATATTTAGTTCCTAGTCAAGTACTCTTTTTATACCTCTTGGACTCCATATTTTGCTCACAGGGAAGTTTTGTTGTGTAGGTAAACACTTTGTCCTTAGATGATATTTCTTAGTTTTAGTGCTGAAAGTCTTCTGTCCTGTGAACTCCCTCAGTCTCAAGCAAACTTGGGTGATCACCCAGTGTTCATCCAGACCAGAGGTACAATCTCACTCACCCTCCTTTCTCCTCTACTGTTGCTATCTCTCAACTCAATCGAATGTCACTTAGTTTAATAATTTACCATGTACATATCTGCTACATACAGACAACAAATATTTGAGGAAAACAAGACTATACATAATTTTGTTTGTGGCAAATATAGAATCTGATGTAAATAAACATTTACTCAAGACTATTTAACCCTTCTGGGATGGACAATGTGGTTTGTGGCCAGAAAGAACAGGGAAATTTGAGGTTAGAGGACTGCCTAGGTCAAGGTAGGTAAGGGGTTCTCCATGCTTTGATTTCAAGCAAGACCCTTGGCTTCTGCTCATCCCATAATGATGAAATTAAATATGTATAACATGGCGGGGCCCATTAGCAATGTCCCATTAGGAAGGTGTGAAAGTGACAACAAGCCTGGCATCTTATGTGCTTTGTGGTAGAATGGCTTCCTTCTTGCCAGCTGTTCCTGCACTCAGCACTTCTCTGGGAGGTGAGCAGCTGATCATTAAAGCAGTGGAAGTGAACAGATTAGCTCTGTCATGTAGTGGACAGCCATCCCAGCATTGGCCTGGAAGTTCCAACCTCCAATGAGGCTTCAGTAATGATCACGCCCACAAGGCGGGGCAGAGGAGGGAGCCGAAGACCGAGGAGCAGGAGGAGGTGGCTCTCTTGGTTCCGGGACACCGGACGCTGGAGGTGGACCGAGCAGAGTTCTCCAGAGAACACCGCTGGACTACCCTATACCTTTGCCAGACCCTGCAACCTACCCCTTCATTTGTAAGTTACCCCACAAAATAAACCTCCCTTTTAACTACGTGGAGTGGCCTTAATAATTTCACCAATACTGTCATGGTCCCATCATTTGGCCAGCACAGGTACAACCTTACCTTGTTCTCATTATGGCCATCTAATGGCTAACCACATAGCATCCTTTCATCCTTCTTGAATCCTATTTACTTATTTATGAAATTTGCTGAATGTGTTCCCTGCCTCTGGGTGTAATTAGCAACAAGCAGGATGTGGCATCCTAGTTAGTGCCTAGACCACTTCTCAGAAGGCAGGAAACTTAGAAATAACCCCATGCTCATGTTTATAGATACTCAAAACAAATGCAATTTAGGAAAATGAATAATATTAAAGTCTTGAACCTTGAAGAGCATATAACCCACAGTTTCTTTATCCAGAGAGGAAATGACATATGTAAGAAATTCATCTCTGAAACAGCCGGTTGTTTATACTAAGAAATCTGCTGGTGCATTGGTGGCAAAATCTAAGATTAAATCTGAGAAAAGAAACACATGATGAAAAAAAAAAAAACGGTAAAAATGCAGTTTGGCATTTCATTATGAGTTTGATATTTCTACCCAAGCCAGAATGAGACCCACAATGAGGCTGCTGTCACACTGACCATGAGAGATAAACTGAGGTAATACTTTTAAGGTGGGCAATCCCCTCCCCATTCACTGGCAGGTAAAACCTAATACTGAACTTACTGCATCAGTCATCACAATAGATCTATTTTCATTTCGATGTTCCCCTCTACACCTTCAACTAATGAACATCTCAAATTGACAGGCCAGGTGCCTCACTCACAGAAAACCCATCCCACTACCTGTATTGCTAAAGACAGAAGGCAAAACGGAAAATCAGGATCCTGTCCTTACTCTTGCTCCTCTTCATACAGCAGCTAAGAAGGTTCTTTTTAGCTCTCCAGAGCACCCCACCAAATAGTAGGTAAATGGAAAAGCCTTTAATCATCTGCCCTGTGATGTCACAGTTACTCCTCTGGCTTCATTCCCCATTTTAGATCCAATCCACTTTCTTTCACTCAGCTTTCATCATGCCCATTTTCTATCTTGTACACGTGCCAGCCATTGTCCTGATTGAAGACGTTTATGCTTGCTTTCTACACTCTGCCTTGAATAGTCTTGTGGACATATCTCCATGTCCTTTAACTTTTACTCACATGTGAAATTCCCAGTCATCCTCTCCCTAGTTAGTCTCTAAAACTACAGTTCTGTCATTTGGGATTCTCTTCATATATCCTATCCCCTTTCTCTGTTTCCTATGTCTACATGGTTCTCACGATCATCTAACGTACAATGGGATCTTTTAGTTCTCCTCCTTAGTACTTTGCTCTTTCAAAAGGATTTTAAGTTTCTCTAAGGTAAGGGCTGCTGTCTTTTCATAGGGGTCCTAGAAATGTCTCTGTATGTCCTCATTCAGAGAATGTACCTATAAAAGAAAGGATATATATTACATATATACTTATAAATTATATATAAAATATATAATAAATACCTAGAAATATAATAACTACCTGGAGATATATATACATATATATATATATATGTGTGTGTGTGTGTGTGTGTGTGTGTGTGTGTGTGTGTGTGTATCTATCCCTGGAAATGAATGAATGAGATTTATCCTGTAAAATCAAATATACAAAGTAACAATCAGCTGAGGGTTTTTATTTCCAAGAGAAGGGAATGCACGAATGGCTTAAGTGCTTACATAGAAAGTTTCAGGAGAGACTTGAGTACTTGAGAGATAAGAGATGGCATCCCTCATTCTATTTCTACCTTAGAGGCAATATCTCAGAGGCAGCCAGTCCTCATCTGAGGTACTCAGTGAAAACACATAATAGGATAATATGTAGTGCCTACTTATGGCTTAAGTTCAATCCCTTAAGCCATCATAAACTGAGAATTATTGTATACCGGGTCTTTTATATGAACACATAAAATGCATACAGAGGTTAGATAGAATTGCCCTCATTTTGTACAATAGCAAACCAAGACTCAAGGGAAACTGAGTAGCTTCATAGAAGTCTTTTGACAAGGGAAAAAGTGAGTTTCTATAAAATGTGTCACTAGCACCCAGAGATTCTTCTCATACTGTACCACCCTGTTCTAGGTGGAGCAAGGGAACATAGCCTTATACAAGGGTTTTTGTTTTGTTATTTCTAATCTGTACGTCAAAGTCATGAGTCTTGGCCTTGCATGGCATTTGTAGGAACATTTTCAATTTCCAACTACAAAATGATCCTGTAATGACAGGAACTGAATTGCTGCCCTGCCCCACCCCCTGCAGTACATGACAACAAATATCAGTCTTTTCCCTTGCAGACTACCGAGCAAATTTGCATGACTATATTTCATCCTTTAGCATTGCTGGAGCTAAAAGAGCAAAGGAACAGGATTTTACACTCAGTCCCTTTCAATCTGACCTTTCTGACAACAGCCTAATACATCTATTATTCCTTGTTTGGGGCATGCTAACAGGAACTAATGAATCCCAAGCCTATGGTACTGTACAAGCAAGTTCCCAGAGACAAAAATGTTCCATCAAGCAGAAAATGAGTGGAAAGAACCAGGGCTCCTTGAGGTCTATTAAAAATTGTTGCTATATTACCTTATGACAAGAAGTAATCTGTTATTCATTTGATACATATTGATAGAAGAGAATGGTCAGGTCCTGCACTGAGTGAAAATGGCAGAAAGGACAATATATGTTAATGTGGTATGGGAAAGAAATGTGTAATTCAACAAATGGCTACACAATGGGGCAAATACTGTGGTGGGAGTGAGAGGAAAATGCAGAGCATACAGACTCCTCCCATTGTTCCAACACTTTCTGGAGGATATAGAAGAAGTTTTCTTAAAGAGGCAAAAACTTATACAACTAATATTGATTTCATCAGCCAAATACTTATTTGTCAGCCACATTTTCCAAGATACAGTGGCAGACCTTATTCGTTCATATGTTTACTTCAAAATGGCATCAGCAAGAAGCTTACACCATGGCCAGTACACTGAACTGCAATACCCGGGATTCTGTCCCTTATGTCTTGGTGGTTCTATGATATGTGCTTCAAAAGCACAGAAATTCCCAGCACTGGCCAACAAATCCATAATTCTGACTTCGTCATAAGGCAGAAGTCAAATGAAAATCTAAATTCTGGAATTCTGAAAGCAAATTTAAATGTAAAATTCTCCCCTCCAGTAGAGTGATTTGTAAACTACAAATGAATTGTATGTGTAAGCCCCTTGAGCCATGCTAGTGGCCAGGCCCCTCCCCAAGTACCTCTAACTGCCAGGTTCCACCCACAGAATACTCTAACTGCACTAACTGCTGGACCCTGTCCCCACCCTACAGAGTAAAAAGCCCAACCTCTGGACATGAAATCCCACCAATTTCCACCCTGGAAGCTCCACCCTGAAAAGTTCCACCCCCTTCCCAAAGAACTCTATATAAGCTCTTTATCCTGTTCAGTTTGCTGCTGTTTCTCATCAAAGCAGAGGCAGCCACCCTCCTTTTTTTTCTCTCCCAATATGTATCCTGTTGTGCAGTGTGGCTTTGTGATATTTGTTGGCTCCTAGCAGCAGAATACCTTTCCCTTCTGAGCTGTCAGTATAGCCTGGCTTCACATAGCCAGGATAACTTTCCCTTCTGAGCTGTAGATATAGCCTGGCTTCTGACAGCCAGGGTATCTTTCCCTCCAGAGCTGTAGGTATAGCCTCGCTTCTGACAGCCAGAATACCTTTCCCTCCAGAACAGTAGCACTTACAGTATGGAAATCTTGAAACGTACTATTCTGATACTTTATAGATTGAGTTTCTGGACCTGTTTGTGTCATTTACTTGGCACTCTCCAATTAAGTATGAAGGTCTAAAGAGGTTAAGAGCATTTTCTCTTACAAACATTCTATAGTAAAAGTACTCCTGTACAGAACACTTTCGTGCAATAATTCTAATGATGAATGGCTTGCTGCTACAAAAAGAAATTGACATGTATAGCCATAGACAAAGAAAAGGGGACAAAGAGTATACTAAATGTACATTTACATTCAGCCAGCATAAGAAGCCTTGAAATTAGATCATAGTCAGAATGGTCACATGCAATATGGCAGAATATGGAAAGTTGTCCATTGGAGGAATTAAAAAGTACAAATAATGAAGTAAGAGGTTTTTACCAACTTACTTCATTATTCATCTACATGAGAAAGAAGATACGGAGGTACAAAGGGGATATTGGTCTAGAACTAGCATCAAAGTGGAATGAAACATTGGATTCCCATTAGAATCACATGGGAATATTAAAAGACTCGCCTAGACTGAAATCCCAGTGATGCTGATGTAATTAAAGTCCCAGGACCTGAAATACTGATGAAACTTCCAAGATGATTTCAACATGCAGTCTGATGTTAGAACCCTTTGTTGTTGTTGTTTTGGTTTGGTTTGGTTTTTGGTTTTTCGAGACAGGGTTTCTCTATGTAGCTTTGCACCTTTCCTGGAATTCGCTTTGGAGACCAGGCTGGCCTCAAACTCACAGAGATCTGCCTGCTTCTGCCTCCCAAGTGGAACTAAAGGCGTGTGCCACCACTGCTGGCGCTATACTATTTCACTGACCTTGATCATAAGCAGGCAGCCTAATTTTGTCCCTGTTAATCAGTGGCTCTCAAGGCATGGTCTCCAAAAAAACAGAAACAGCAATCAAGAATCTATTAGACACCCACCTCTTGGGACCCCCATTTCAGATCTACTGAACCAAACACTCTGGGGATGAAGCCTAGCAATAAGTTTAAACATGCTATCTAGGTGGTAACCACTGGATTTAACCAGCAGTGACATGAAATAAAGCTATTTCTTCTGCAATAAGAACAACTATAGGCACTCTGGCTTGTTTCAGGAAATAAGAGAAGATGCTAGTAACTTAAGAATGGGTATCACTCCACCTTACACCTGTCAGAATGGCTAAGATCAAAAGCACAGAAGACAGCTTATGCTGGAGAGGATGTGGAGCAAGGGGAACTCTCCTCCACTGCTGGTGGGAATGCAAGCTTGTACAGCCACTTTGGAAATCAATATGGCGCTTCCTGAGAAAATTGGGAATCCATCTCCCCCAAGACCCAGCTATAGCACTCTAGGGCATATACCCAAGGAATGCTCAATCACACCACAAGGGCATTTGTTCAGCTATGTTCATATCAGCATTATTTGTAATAGCCAGAACCTGGAAACAACCTAGATGCCCTTCAACTGAAGAATGGATAAAGAAAATATGGTACATATACACAATGGAGTACTACTCAGCAGAGAAAAACAATGACATCATGAGGTTTGCAGGCAAATGGATGGATCTAGAAAAAAATCATCCTGAGTGAGGTAACCCAGACTCAGAAGGACAAACATGGTATGTACTCACTCATAGGAGGATACTAGATGTAAAACAAAGATGACTAGACTGCTACACAACTCCAGGGAGGCTACCTAGAAAACGGGACCCTAGGAAAGACACAGGGATCACCCAATGACAGAGAAATGGATGAGATCTACATGAACAACCTGGACGAGAGTGGGAGAAATGAAGGGCAAGGTTTGAAGGAAGGGAGGCTTGGGGGAGCAGGAGATCCCAGAGGTATCAGGAACAGAAAGGGAGAACAAAGAATGGTAGACCATGATGGATGAGGACCACATGAGAACAGGAGTGGGAAGAGTGCTGGAGAGGTCCCCTGAGGTCCACAATGATGCATCCTCTGTAGACTGCTGGCAGTGGTCAAGAGAAAGCCTGATCTGACCTAGTCTGGTGATCAGATGGCCAAACACCCTGATGGTCGGGCTGGAACTCTCATCCAGTGACTGATGGAAGTGGCTGCAGAGATCCTCAGCCAGGCCCCAGGTGGAGCTCAGTGTGTTCAGTTGTCGAGAAGGAGGAGGGACTGTGGGAGCGTGAATTGTTGAGCCCAGGATTGGAAAAAGCACAGGGACGAAAGGACAGACAAAGGGAAGCACATGAATTGTGAACCAAACGCTGTGGAGCCCCCAGATGGATCAGGCCCTCTGGATAAGTGAGACAATTGAATAGCTTGATCTGTTTGGGAGGCACCCAGTCTGTGGGACCAGGACCTGTCCTTAGTGCATGAGCTGGCTGTTTGGAACCTTGGGCTTACACAGGGACACTTTGTTCAGCCTGGAAGGAGGAGACTGGACCTGCCTGTACTGAATTCACCAAGTTTAAATGAATCCCCAGGGGAGTCTTGGTCCTGGAGGAGATGGGAATGGAGGGGAGTGGATGGGGGGAAGGTGGGAGTGGGGGCAGGAGTGGGGAGGACAGGGGAACCCATGGCTGATATGTAAAATTAAAACACAAATATAGTGACGAAAGGGGAAGAAAAAAATAAAAATGCAGAAAAAAAGAATGGGTCTAACTTTAAAGCGAATATCAACTTATAAGTGAATACATTCCATGCTTGTCTTTCTGGGTCTGAGTTATCTCCCTTAGGATGATTTTTTTTTCTAGTTCCATCCATTTGCCTATAAACTTCACAATGTTATTTTTTTACAGCTGAGTAATACTCCAAAAAGTAAGGATAATCATGCTGTAATTCATACACCCAAGGTGGCTAAGTAACAGGGAGGGGTTGAGGAGCGTGGTGGTTTAAAAAAAATGGCCCCCAAAGGGAATGGCACTATTAGAAGGTGTGACTTTGTTGGAGTAAGTGTGGCCTATTGGAGGAAGTATGTCATTGTGGGGGTGGCATTTGAGGTCTCATATGTGCTCAAGCCCTACCCTGTGTCTGAGACCACTTCCTCTTGCCTGCAGGTCAAGATGTAGGACTATCAGCTACTTCTCCAGTACCATGTCTGCCAGCATACCACCATGTTGTACCATGATGATAATAGACTAAACCACTGAAGATGTTAGCCATTCTAATTAAATATTTTTCCTTTATAAGATCTGGTACGTGAACTGGCTTTTTCGATCCCATTCTCTATGGTGTGATGCCTTACTCAGCCTTGATGCAGGGGAGGGACAAGGTCTGTTTTCAACATGGTATGACAGCTTGTGTTGACTACCCAAGGGAGGACTTACCCTCTATGAGGAGGGGATAGGGGTGGGATGGAGGTAGGGTGGGGGTGGAGAGCAGGAGAAGAGGATGGAGGGGAAACAAAGGCTGGTATATAATAGGAAATAAAAATTTTTTAATAAAAAATTATATTAAAAAAGAGTTGTCATGGTCATGGTGCCTCATCACAGCATGACCTAATAGAAACCCTAACTAAGACAGAAGTTGGTACCAGGGACTGGGGTATTGCTGTGATAGGCCTGACCATGCTCTTGTTTGAAGAAATACAGACCTTGGGACTGTGGATTAGACAAGCAGATGAAGGCTTTAAGTGCTGCTTAATGGACCATCCAATTAGGAATGTGGAAGACAGTGGTGTTGAATTTGGTTTGAACTGTGAGTTCTTGGATCAAGAGGTGAAGAATTTTAATGTGTTGCCTAGAGATCATTCTTGTGATACTTTGGTGAAGAATGTGGCTGCCTTTGGCCCTTGACTGAAGAAGCTGCCAGAGGCTAAAGTGAAGCATTTTGGATTAATTCCACTGGCAGAAGAAATCTCACAACAGCCCAGCATAGATTCTGTCACCTGGTTGTTAGTGGTAACTCTAATGAAGATTTATAATAAAAAGTAGCAAGCTGAGCAGTATAAATTACAAAATGTAAAATTTGAGGCAAAAAGGAGCACCAGGGAGTGGAATGAAGTGGAGACATGTCTTCAAGGAGATAAACAGATTAGGAAATGGAATAAAGGGAGTGGTGACCTCAGGGCAAGATCCCACTCAGCTAAGTTTCCAACTTATAAAAAGTAATTAAAGAAAAACTTAGAACCAGGTATGGTGGTGCATGCCTTTAATCCTAGCACTTAGAAGGCTTGAGGATCTCTGTGTTTGGGGTCAACCTGGTCTACAGAACAAGTTCCAGAACAGCCAGCCTTAGGCAGTAAAGGACACCATTGAAAACAGAAGGTTGGTAAAGATGTAATTGAATGAGGGGTCCAGGTTCCAGCCCCAGTAAGCAGCAGAATGTGGCAACTTCGGCCACATAGTTCTGGAGTTAAGGACAGAAGAAATGAGCTATGGAATATTCCTTGGTGACTAAAGAATGTCATTGAGGCCAGACATGTGTCAGGAGTTTCCCTGAATGGAGGCCTAAAGAGGTCATTGGGTGAAGTTGGGAAGTTGAAGCTTGGATTGCCTTAGAGATCCCAAGATGTTGGAGATGTCAGAGCCAAGAGATATCTACTGAGTAAGGGTGATAACAAGGTATGGGACCAGCCCAAGAGAGAGAATTGTGTTGCAGTCAACAAAACTGAAAAGAGTTGGAGATCTGCAGAGCATTTTGATATCAGACATGAAGATGCAGAATTTGGAGATTGCCCAGCTGGTTTTCATTTTTGCGTTGGTCCAATATTTCCCCACTATGCTCCCTTCCCTACATTTTGGAATGGTAATGTATATCCTGTACCATTATGTGTTGGAAGTGTGTAATCTGCTTTTTTATTTTAATTTTACAGTGGATTACAATTAAAAGACTGCATGAATCTCAGTAGAGACTTTGAACTTTAAACTTATAAATAAGTTTGAGACTGTTATAGATTATGGGGGCTTTTGAAATTGGACTAAATGCACTGTTGCAATATGAGATGACTACAAGTCTTGGTGGGGGCAGAGAGTGGAATGAGGTGGATTGGAAGATATTGGCCTCCAAATGGGCATGGTTTTGTTGGTGTAGGTATGGCCTTGTTGGAGGAAGTGTATCACTGTGGAGCTGGGCTTTGAGGTCTTAAATACACTCAAGCTACACCCAATATCTGAGACCACTTCCTGTTGCCTGTGAGTCAAGATGTAGAACTCTCAGCTACTTCTCCAGTACCATGTCTGCCACTATGTCACACCATGATGAAAATGGACTAAACCTTTGCAAATGTAAGCCAATCCAAATAAATGTTTTTCCTTTGTAAGAGTTGGTGTGGTCATGGTGTTTCTTCACAGCAATCAAAACCCTAACTCAGACATTGGGGGATGAATGAATCTCCTTGAGGGAGAGAGTACTGGGAAAGACAACTGAAATTGGGGGGGGGGGGTATCTTGGGAATAAGTTAGAAATCTAGTGCAATGGAAACTCCCAAGAATCAATGAGGGTGACCCTAGCTAAAACTCCTAGTAATATGGGATACAGATCCTGAACTGGCTATCTCTTATAACCAGGTAAGACTTATAGTGAAGGGATTGTGACTCCAAGCCAGCCACAAACCCTTTGACCTACAATTTGTCTGACCTACAAGTTGTGCTGGGATAAAGGTGGTGCAGAAATGGGAGTGGCCAACCAATGACTGATCCAGCTTGAGACCATTGCCATGAAAGGGAGTCCACCCCAACACTGCCAAGAAGACCAAGAACCAGGTGCTAGATATCCCAGAGACCTAGGATAGAACCAAACATGACCAACAGGAGCCTAGCATAATCATCATCAGAGAGGCTTCAGCCAGCAACTGATGAAAATAGATGCAGAGACCCACAGCCAAATACTTGGTGGAGCTCAGGGTATCCTATGGAAGAGAGGGAAGAAGCAATGTAGGAGCCAAAGGAGTCAAGGACACCACAAAAAACCCACAAAATCAACTAACCTGGGCTCATAGGAGCTCACAGAGACTGAACCGACAATCAGGAAGTCTGAATACAGTAACAATGAACAGGGATGAACAGGTATCTCTGTAGTAATAGAGAGTCTTTTGGATATTTATTTGCCTAAAATGGCATAGTTAAATGTTATGGTAGATGTATTTTCAGCTTCTAAGTAACCTCCACACTGATTTCCATAATGGCTGTACCATTAATTATATTTTTTGAGTCATTGGCCAAACCACTCCCATAGATCACCTCACAACCATCACAAGATATTGCCTATGCTATTGTTTGCCTCCACAACTTGACAGCAAAATTCCATTGCTGAAACTCCACATACTTATGACATAGAACCTGAAGACATCTTGCTAGTACACAATGGGAAGTTTCATGCCTACATGCTATTATTGTTCATAATGCTAAAAGATGCTATAAAGATTAGCAAAGGAGGAAAGTCATCATAAAACTCATGCAGCTTCAAACTCTTTGAGTCATAATAATGGCCTGCCTGCAAGATATGCCTACTAGTGCAATAGTAGCATAAACATTATGGAAGTAACAAACTACTTGTTTATTGGATTTAAGACCCACTGCATGAGATGGAACATGTGCATGATACTGCTACACTGGCCAAGAACCTGAGACTAGATTGGCCATGGGCCCTAGGAGAAAAACCTAATACTAGTATTCTGCTAGAGGAGCATAACAATCAAAGGAGTACTATTAACATACTGCTACTCCCACAGATTACTGCATCACTCAACCCTCCTCAGAGAAGCCTCTTTTTTTCAGTAGATGGAAATTAACACAAAGACCCCACAACTAGACAATACACACAGAGTGAGAGATTTTGGACTGCTCAGGCCTAAATGGAATGTCTTCAACAAACTCCTCCCCTCCACGCTCAAAGATCTATTCAGAAGAGAAACTAGAAAATTGTAAGAGCCAGAGGCAGTGGATGACTCCAAGAAAACAGCTTCTCCCAAGCACAGCAGAACTGATACACATAGGAATGCAGAGTGACTGAGAAAATTGACAGCAAAGAATGTTGTGGGACCACCTTTCTGTATGCTGTGAATATGTGTTGCTCTCATTGGTTGATAAATAAAGATGATTTGGCCCATAGCCAGGCAGAATACAGATAGGCCAGAAAGCCAAATGGAATACAGGGAGAAAGAAGAGCAGAGTTGAGGCAGATGCCATCCAGGTACCCAAGGAGCAAGATGCAAGCAGACTGGTAACACTACAGCCACGTGGCAATAACAGATTAATAGAAATTGGTTAATTTAAGTTGTAATAGCAAGTTACTAATAAGCCTGAGTAGTAGGCCAAGCATTTATAATTAATATTAAGCCTCTGAATGGTTATTTGGGAACTGGCAGATAGGAGAAAAACTTCCATTTACAAAAGGCTATTGATGTGGAGAAAAGGAAACCCTCATTTACTGTTGCTGAGATTGCAAACTGGTATAGCCACTCTGAAAATCAGTGTGGAAAATCCTCAAAAAGCTAAAAATAAATCTACAGTAGTCTATACAACGCTTAAACTATGCCCAAAAGACTCAACATCCTACTCCACAGATACTTGCTCAGTCATTTTCATTGCTGCTCTTTTCACAATAGCTAGGAAATGGCAACAACCTAAATGCCTTTCACCTGACACATGGGTAATATAAAGGTGGTACATATACACTATGGAATACTATTCAGCTGTAAAGAGAAATAAAATCATGAAACTTGAAGGCAGATTGATTTAACTAGAAAAGATCATATTGAGTGAGGTAACCCAGACACAAAAAGACAAATGTCATATGCTTTCTCTCATTTGAGGCTCCTAAATACAAGTCTTCAGATGTGAGCACATATCTGAATCAACTGAAGAAACCAGTAAAGTAAAAGGAGATCATGTGGGGGAGGAGAAATAGAGGGAGTAATAACAGGGAACAAGTGATCTGAAGGGGAAAGTGGGAAAAAATGGGAAGAACTTTCATGTGGGAAGGAGGACAGAGATAAATACAGAAAAAGGAAGGGGGGTGGTAAAATAATGACAAGAATGTCTGAAAAGGTCAAAAGGAATCATATTATTATCTAGCTACATAAAATGCATAAAAGTCTGCATGTACATATATAAATAGTTGAAATGAAATGGGATGACAATGGTACCCCTTAAGTATCATAAGAATACTACCTAACAAAAAATGCAAGAATTTTAACTGCCCAAGAGACTCCCAAAATATTGTAGGATATTGTTGGTGCCCTTCATTACCTCCCAGAGGTTGAATGTAAGACCCTGTTGCTGAAGGCACAAGGTACTTTAGACACAGGGGCATGGCCTCTGAGCTGGAATGGACCTGAAAGCCTCTTCCCTGTGGACTAGCTTTCACGGTACCAGAAGACAACATGCAAGCTTCCAAAGGAGGGAAACAACCAACAGTCCTATCCAACTATGAGTCTTATGAACTTCAACACATACCAGCATGACAGGATAACCATAAGGGTGCTATAGTGGCATATATACTTTAGCAATTAACAACAACTCTCTAATTGGGCATATGGCCCGCCTAACAAGACAGAAACCATGACTGGTATCAGAACCTTAGCTGAGGCTAGTGAAGTAGTGGATTTTGAAAGAAAACCTACAACTGCCACTTTTCTAAACTGTCACAATTTCAAACTACATTCTAAATATTCTTCCTTATACCCACAGGAAAGTATAGATCCCACTTCTCATTAAAAAAGCTTCCCTATACAAGAAATGTGGACCTATAGAAAACCATAAATGGTAAAAAAAAAATGCAGAGAAAAAGAGATCATGTTGTATTCAACCCTCCAGAAAACACAATTTCTGCATCTAAAGCTCAGGGGACATTGTGGAAGATGGAACAAAAAATTGTAAGAGCTAGAGGATCAGGCAGTTTGCTATGTGGCTTTGTGTCCTATAAGTGTAAAAGAAGCTACACATATGAGGTCTCATCAACATGGTTGCCTAAATAAGACTGGAGCAATATTGATGCCAATAGAGATGCTAAGAAGGAGAGCTCATGGTATCTCAATTCTAGACAAAGAACTACAGGTAATTAAAGAATACTGAGATTAAGAGGAATGATCTTCCCTGGGAAAGAGCCCCCATTTGGTTATCCAACACCAAATAGTCAGCCCTGAAGTTATATACATTCAAGTAACATTATACAGACAGAGAAAGTTATATTTGTATATTTAAGAATACATATATATGTATACACATACACATTATACTATACTATACACACAAATATATAGTATTAAATTCTCCAAGTATAAAATAAATAATAAACAAGTAAACTAAGAAAATAATTAGCAATGCCTGTAATCCCAGCACTTGGGGGTATAAAGCCAGAGAATCACAAGTTGTAAGGCAGCCTGGGTCATATAGTGAGTTTTGAACTACTTTGGACTACACAGAGAGACCCTAGCTCAAGACAAGCAAAGTAAGAACTAGAAAGACAAATACTGATTTGTATCTAGAAGATTCTTTCCTTTAAACAAAAGGAAGAATTTGGCCTGTGGTAAATGAGGACTAGCTCAGTCAGTATATTGCCTACTACCTGAGTATAAGGACTTTAACTGAATCACAAGAAGCCATGTTAAAAAGGAAAAAAAAGCCAGACATAGTGTCACATGCTTGTAATCACATTACTGCAGAGGCAGAAACAGTAAGATCCCTGGAGCCTAGACTTCTTGGTGAGTTTCAGTTCAGTAAGAGTCAAGGTAGATGGCTCCCGAGGGACAACACCTATGGTTGTTCTTTGGTCACCACACACATATGTACCTGTACATTCACTCTGTCTCTCTCTGTGTCTCTGTTTCTCTCTCTCTCTCTCTCTCTCTCTCTCTCTCTCTCTCTCTCTCTCTGACTCTGTCTCTCTCGTCTGTCTGTAGCTAAAGTTTTCTCTGGTTCTGCACAGCTCTGGCAGCCCTGAGGCCACTTGGACCCAAGTAAACACACAGAGACTTATATTAATTGTAACTGCTTGGCCATTAGCTCAGGCTAACTATTGACTAGCTCTTACACTTAAATTAACCCATAATTTTTAATTTATGTTTAGCCACATGGCGTGGTACCTTTTCTCAGTTCTGTCTTCTATCTTGCTTCCTCTGTGTCTGGCTGGTGACTCCTGTCTGACTCAGCCTTCCTGTTCACAGAATTCTCCTCTCTTATCCTGCCTATAGTATGCTTCCTGCATGGCTACTGGCCAATAAGCATTTTATTTATCAACCAAATCAAAGCAACAAACATTCACAGCATACAGAAAGACAGCCCACCAGTCTGTCTCTCTCTCTCTCTCATACACACATATACACACACAAATATAATAATGAGGTGAGGAATATGTTATTAATTTGATTTAAGTACTTCACAATGAATATATAAATCAAAATATGTTGGGCATTGCAAATATATACAATTTTAATTCATCATTGATTTGTTAATAAAACTGAGAGAAGATATGAAAAAACAATTTTCTAAAAGTATTTAAAAATTATTAGTATGTGGGCTTGAAGAGATGGTTCATCAATTAAGAGAATGTGATATATCCTTGGTTGATTTACAAGCTACATATAGTTTTGTAGTTTCCCATCACCTTGTTGAACTGATTAGAGCAAGGACAATACATTATCATAGGACAGGGTTACTGTTTAGTCTACTTAGGAAAGTGCCTTGGGCATTGCCAATACAGGCATTTACCCACACCCTGATCTGTGACTTCACTTGGTATGCTACATCAGGAAAAAAAAAAAGTATTGCAGAAGAAAGGAACAGTTTTAGAGATCCATACAAATTAGAAATTTTAGAGTCAAGCATCCAAAATTTTAAGTTCTTCACCTATCAGGATAGAGGACTATATTGCCTCTTTGATTACAGTTGTGGGGAGGGGTATACAATTTCTTCGTTGAAGATAATCTTGAAACAACTTTAAGTTAATGGAGATAAACACACTAAGGTTAGGAACCTATTGTGCAGTGTCTCCCTCCCTTTCTCCCTCTATCTCTCCTTCCTTCCCTCCTTCCCTCCCTCCCTCCCTCCTCTATACATTTCACCCTCCAAGAGCAAGACTACTTAGCAGGTAGTCTGGTGATAGTGGCTGCCTTGTGCTGTGGATATCTCTCTGTACAAATAAAATGCTGTTTGGCCAGTGGCTAGGCAGGAAGTATAGGCGGGACAAGAGAGAAGAGGATTCTGGGAAGTAGAAGGCTGGAGAGGGACACCACCAGCCGCTGCCACCATGAGAAGCAACATGTAAAGACACTGGTAAGCCACAAGCCATGTGGCAAAGTATAGACTAACAGAAATGGGTTAATTTAAGATAGAAAAGGTAGATAACAAGCAGCCTGCCATGGCCATACAGTTTGTAAGCAATATAAGTTTTTGTGTGCTTTCTTGGTTGGGTCTGAGCGACTGTGGGACTGGCGGGTAAGAGAGATTTGTCCTGACTGGGCCAGGCAGGAAAACTCTAGCTACAGCCTTGCCTTGCCTTCAAAGTTTCCACTTGATTGCTTCTATTTGAGGGTTCTACATACTTGTACCACAGACCAGGTTGCAATGTTAATTTGGCTATCCTACTTCACATAGCTTCTTTCAGCTTCCATGTTTAGTGTTGGCAAATATAGATCACAGTATTGTAGTACAAGGACAGAATACCAGAAACTGTTTTCACACTTCCTTGTTTTCGAAAGACATATCTTGACAGACCTTCAGAAATTAAATCCATTCTCTTTCTAAAGATCACCAGGGATAACGATTCCAAAACCCTCAAGAACTTTAAAGATATTAGATACCAATAATCAGTTTCCACATAATGGAAGTTATTAAACACAAGGAATATGAAAGTCAACTACTATATTGCTGATCCTCCCAATCAGTTTCCATCATTTCTGTTCTTTCTCTCAGTACATTTCCCCACACACCTTCATGACATCCTCATAGTACTCCAGAGTTTGAATTGTTTCATATAGTAGATATGTACAGACCACTTAACATAAAAACTCTCTCTATAGTTACATTTAGGAAAATAAGTATAATAAAGCTAAAAAACTTTGAAAATCAATGGAATGAAAAGAGAAAGAATGAAGGAGAACAAAATTGGTATATGCATATATAAGGATAAAATAATTTTTATCATTTAAACATTGTTAAGGTATATTTCAACAAAAATAATAACTAGAAAGATATGTAAAATGAAATTTATGACCATAGTAGCAAAAAGACTTAAGAGAAAGAAATAGAAGTGTTATTGTAAGGCATGCATGCTCTATGGAAAATAGTATAATATTTTATTTAAAGATGTTTCTTATACACTCTCATAGATGTAGTAAACATATCTAACAATCAGTTCAAGCTTATAAGCCAATAAAGTAAATTAAATGTAATTATAAAAATTCAGTTACTCTGTAAAAAATACTAAAACAAAAAAGAGAAGAAGTGATACATATGAGAAATGAAAAAAAGAATAGAGAAAGGTTTCTGCCAAAGCATAAACACATTACTGTTTTTGTTCAGACAGCTCAATTCAAATGCATATATTGTCAATTTAAACATAATAATACACATCTGTATATTGGCTCAAGACAGATATAAATATGTTGAAGAAAAGTGAATTTTTTTAAAGATACACTTTGTAGACATTTTTTCATTTGTCATATGTATCTCTTCTTCTCTTTTTTGTTTTAGTATTTTTTACAGAGTGAGTTTTTTTAAAGATACACTTTGTAGACATTAATCAAAACATAGTTGGGATGGCTACTAGTCTCTTTTCTTATTGCTGTGACAAAATACTGTGACAAAACAGCTTATGAGACAATGAATTTATTCTGGCTCATCATATTGGAAAAGTCAAGGTATCAGGGGAGCTTGAAGTAGTTGATCATATCACATCATATCACATCCACAATCAGGAAGCAGAGAATGATGAATAGATGCTGCTGCTCAGCCCCTTTTTCTGCTTATACTGTCTAGAATCTGAACCAGGGAATTGTGGCATCCACAGTGGACAGATCTTCCCACCTCAATTAATGCAATCAAGACCTCCTCTCTCTCTCTCTCTCTCTCTCTCTCTCTCTCTCTCTCTCTCTCTCTCTCTCTCTGTCTCTCTCTCTGTCTCTCTGTCTCTGTCTCTGTCTCTCTCTCTCCCCTTCTCTCTCCTCTCTCCCCTCCCTCATTCTCTCTCTTGCTTTCTCCATCCATCCCTCTCGCTCTCTCCTTACCCTCCACACACACACGTGCATGCCCAGAAGTCTGACTCCCAAGTAATTCTCAATTCTTCCAAGTTGACAATTACTACTGACCATCATATCAATACTGAATAATAAAACATTTTAAAAGGAAAATTACACAATGATCTTAATAAATGTAAAAATTCAAAAATCCAAGATTGGTTAGTCTTTCCACATTTGGAATGAAAGGGCACTTCTTCAACTCTTCAATTTTGTAAGAATGGCAATATAAATCTCCATATAATTAATACTTAATGATGAAATATTGTTCCTTTTCCCTTCAGAACAATCAAAAACAAGAAAAGAGTATTTATTCTCAACATTTTCATTCAAACTTATAGGTTTTATTTAGCAGCTATGAGTTATGAAAAGAATGGCAAAAAATGTTATTTAGATTATAAAGAAAGATGTTAAAACTACTTTTTCTTTTTAAATAACATGCACAAAATATGTAGAAAAATCGATGCAATCCACAAAACAAGCAATCGAAACTAACATTAGACTCAGAAAAGAATAAACATAAATATCAATATAAAAACTAATTGCAAGCCACGTGGTGGTGTCACGTGCCTTTAAGTCCAGCATGTGGGAGGCAGAAGCAGGTGGATCCCTGTGAGTTCAAGGCCAACCTGGTCTACAAAGTGAATTTCAGTACAGCCATTACTGTTACACAGGGAAACCCTGTCTCAAAAGAAAAGAAAACTAATTGCATTCATATAGATCAGCAATAAAGCTTTATAAAGTAGTAATAAAGTGAGAAATTCTTATGAAAGCATCAAAGATGATAAATTTAGGGATAAATCTGACAGAGCTCATTCAAGATCTATGCCCTGAAACCTACACACCATTGCTGACAGAAATTGAATAGTGAAATAAATTATACTGTGATTATGAGATAAGAGATTCAATATCATTGCCATTTCTCTATAAACTGATCTCTGAATTTAATGGGATGACATTCAAAATTCTGGCATGAATTACAGTTACAGAGAAGGAATTTGCTACTAACTGTGCTATAACTGTTATATATCATATGGACATATGTCAAGCCACACTGAACTGAGGGTTTTTTTTTTTGTATGAACATTTTTTGAGACAAGGTCTCAACACACATAGGCTGGCCCCAAACTCTTAATCCATTTACCTTTGCCTCCCAAGTTTGCAATAACTAGCAGGTACCACACTGTTCCTGTCTGTAAGATAAAATTGTAAGTGGATTAGTATGCAGACAAATGAATATACTTCTGCCCCCTGAATTTGGTGCCCACTCTCCTTTGCATATTTTGGAACTTAATCTCCAGTGTAGTGTTAAAAGGTGGGACCTTTAAGGAATGAATAGATCATGAGAGGAGGTCCTTTGAGAGTTTCATCAGTACCTTTACAAAAGAAGCTTGAGGGAACATGTTTATCATTTCCATATTACACAGCCTAGAAAGTTTAAACTCTCAGTAGACACAGTATATAGATACCAGGGTCTTGAATTTCTCAGACTCTGGAACGGTATACAGTGAATTTCTATTGTTTACAATTTCTCAGTCTGGGTCATTTCACTGTAGCATCACAAAAGCACATAGATTTCCTATTTCTATCTGCAAATAAGAATTAGAGATGGTAACAACATTGCAGTAATAAACCCACCTAGAGTCCAGATATTCATTTCCATTGCCATTCTCCAAGGAAAGGAATTTAATTCAATTGGAGAAGTGAGTGAGTATAGGACAAGGAAAACACAGTGTAGGCCTGGAGTATCTTGAAGTCAAGTGCTTTTTAAAACAGAAGACAGGAACTTGTCGAAGGGTTACATAGCCAACTTGAAAGAGCTTTGAATGGCCAAAATGGGATTGACTTGAGCTATACAATGATATTGTGGAACTAAGGCCCCATTGCTGAAGACAACACCTACACACTCATTAAACATGGAGATGTTGAGCCAGTGCCTACATAGAGACTTCACCCCTAAGTTCCAGCATCTTTGGTACAGGAAGGTACTCTCAACATTATCAAAAGAGAAACGACAACACAAAGCCAGCCACAAATTCTGTGTCTACAATGGTGTGTTTCATTCAAGATATACTAGGGCAATGGTGGCATAAAACTTGTAGAAGTAACCAACCAATAATTGATTTGACATAAGGCCCACTCCATGAGATTACACCCTTACCCAGCACTGCTTGGTGAACAAGCATCTGAGACCCCAGGGACCTAGGGAAAACCAAATAATACTGCTCTAAAAAGGGGGGAGGGATGTAGTGATGAAATGATTCCTAATGATATTCTGCTATACTCATAGACCAGTGCCTTATTTAGCCATCCTCAGAGAAAAGCTTCCTGTATCAGGTGGGAACAAATATGGAGACCAACAGCCAGACATTACACATAGATCTTGGAACACTCAGCAATAAACACTTAATGGATATATCCACCAAATACCTCCCCTCAGAGCTTAGATAACTCCTAGGAAGAGGAGGTAGAAAGATTTTAAGAGGCAGAGGGGATGAGAACAGTAAGAAAACAAGGACCTCAAAATCAACATGAGAAAAGCTTACATGAATTCACAGAGACTGAGGTAGCAGGCACAGTGCTTGCATAGATCTGTACGTATATATTAGGGCTTTCATTAAGTGTTTTTATGGGATTTCCAAGTGTGCAAGTGAGTGAGGCTCTAATCCTTGTGCCTTCTCTTGGGCTCTTTTCCTCTTGTTGGTTTGTCCTGTCCAACTTCAATGTGGTAGTTTTTGTCTTATCTTATTATATTTTATTTTGTTAATATTTAAAAAAAATGAATGAAAACCTGGCCACTAGGGTTTAGGTTAACAACTGAACTGTCACTTATGCCTGCTGGGAGGGAAAAATCAGTTTTCTCCAATAAAGTGACACTAAACATATCAACCACTCTTGGACAGGCCTCATGCTTGGTAATAGTTGACCAACACATAATGGACTCCACAGATTTGTATGTGTTTTATTTGTTTACGATTTGTTTGTTTGTTTTCTTTTTGGGTGTGGTTTTATTTTGTTTTCTTGGTTTTGTTGTTGTATTGTGTTTTTGTTTAACTTTTTTCAGAAAGAATTTAAAGTTGAGGAGATAAGGAGGTGCAGATAATCTAGAAGGACTTGGGGGAAGGGAAAGAATATGATCTAATACATTTGAATTTAAAAATAGTTTTAAACTATATATATATATATATATATATATATATATATATATATATATAGTTTTTAAAGCTTGATACTATGGAATTATAAGCCAATGAACAAAATAAATATCTGAGAACACTCCTACTTAAATAAATTCTTCAATAAACAACATCTCCTTACTCAATAATTCTAATTAATAAATGCAAACTGAATAAGTAAAAAGAAAATAGCTATTCAAGCACCATAGTAACAGTTGCTATAGGCAAAATACACTGATAAATGCTGACACTACTTCATCCAACCTCAAGAAGAAATAGGGTAGTTACATAACCTCTAAATATATTTTCCAAAAATTGTATTAATTACTGTGGTGACTTTAACATATACCCACACATTTTTTAACAGTCCTTCTTCCTGGAGACTGAGATAAATTAATTCATTTCCCCTTAAACTGAACTCGGTCATTTTTGTCTTAAACAATAAACCATAAACAGAAAAACAATAACTTTACTGAGAAGAAATCCAGCTAATAATCCTGAACCAAGTGATGAAATGATTATCATGAGTTCAAATACCAACAGTGTCCAAGTCAGAAAAATGCAAGTATAAGAAATCTGATTAAAATCTATGGTCAAATAGTATACCAGAATCAATTTACTGATTTTTATTACTGCATCATTTTCTGTGAGATATGGGCATTAAAAGAACCTAAAAATAGTGTAGGTGGAAAAAAAATATACTATTTTTCAACTTATCTGTAGCTCTGAAATGACTTTTTCAAATGCTTAAAAACTCCCTGCAAGATTTATTGTAGACAATGCCAGTTCTCAAATTTGGCAAAGTGATTCTGAAATTCAGTTGCAAATGCAAATTATCTAGAACAGCCAAAAACACTTTGGAAAGAATAATAAAACTGGGAGACAAATTATGAAATTTCAAGATTTTAAAAAGCTCTTTATTGAAGTAACATTCTATTTAAAATGCTGCATCTAGGTATTATAGATAAATTTGTTTGAAGATGACTATGTACCCATGAAACCACAGTGAAAATCAATTCCATGAAAATGTTTGCCCCTGAAAGTTTTCTCCCTCTCTCTATGCCATTATTATTATCTTGTCATAACATTTAACTGTTAGAAAATATTGAAGTATTGCTAGCTCTAGGCACTATGCTGTACAGTTCATCCCTAGCACTCACTCAGTTTGCATAAATGAAGCATCATACTAGTAAAGCCCAGCTTTCTCCTCTTCCAGCTCCTGGCATACCATTTTAATTTCTGTTTTTATGTGTTTAGCTACTTTAATAAGTAGTACCACATAGGATTTGTCCCAGTCTGGATTACTTCCTTAAAATAATGTCTCCCAGGTTCATCCATGTTGTCACACATGGTAGGGTGTCTTCCTATTTTAAAGACTGACCAGTACGCCACTGTGTATAAATGTGGCATTTTTATTTTCCATCCATCAATAGATGTTTAGGTTGCTGATGTATTTTGGATAATATTAATATTATTTCAATGAATGAACCTCATCAACGTCCTGGTGTCACTTCCCTGGATTATAGTTATATGTCACACATTGGTATTCAAGTCAATGATGGGCTACAAGTATAATGGTGATGCTATAAGATAGTAATGGATTTTAAAAATTCCTATCACCTAATGACATCTTAGCTATCTTCATGTTGTATCACAATGTGTTACTCACATGTTTATAGTGGCACTAGTATTAACTAACTTGCTGTTTTGCCAGTCTTACAAAAGTATAACATTATCCAATTTTCTATAGTATATTACACTGGCGAATGATAATAAAATGACTGACTGTACTGAATCCACCAGGTTGAATTGAATCCCCAGGGGAGTCTTGGCCCTGGAGGAAATAGGAATGGAGGGGAAGGGATGGGAGGAAGGTGGGGGTGGGGGCGGGAGGGGGGAGGACAGGAGAACCCATGGCTGATGTGTAAAATTAAAACACAAATATAATAAATAAAAAAGGAGGAAAAATAAATAAATAAAATGGCTGCTTTTCTATGTTTATTGAACTATACCTTTATCGTTATTTTTTACTGTGTTCCCATTTATTTAAAGCACTTTAGTGTAAAACTGTATGTCATATTAGACCACAAATCTCACATTTCCCACATCCCTTAATTGCATCATTTTCTCTTGTGCATGATTTGAACATGTGTTTCTTAGCTCACCACAACTCTAGGAGCAACCAACTGTACTTTAGAGCATATTGTACCATAAACACTAGATGTATAGTAAGCACATAGGTTTATATAAGCACATTTAGTTGTTTTCACAAAGGCAAAATAGTTTAACAATGTATTTTCCAGAGCATATCTCCACAAAGCTCTATACACAGCAATGTCATTTCTATATCACATGATAGTGCTATTTTAAAATTTATTTTACGTTTTATTATATTTATTTGTCTATCTGTGAAGAAGGATGCATGTGCTGCATGGATCTCACCATCTATCATAGGGTTCCAGAGACCAAATTAATCAGGGTTGGAAGCAAGTTCCTTTACTCACTGAGTCTTCTCCATGACCTTCTATTCCCCCAGAATCTCCATGCTGTCATCAGTTGTGCTTGCATCAATTTACATTACCACCAGCAGTGTACAAGAGTTGCCTATGGCCACATCCTTGTCAAAGTTTAGTATCGTTTCTTTCATGCTAGCCATCTTAGCAGGTGTGCTGGCTTGTTTCATGTCACTTTGATACAAGTTAGAGCTACTGGAGAGGAGGGGGCCTCATTTGAGAAAATGCCTTAATAAGATTTGGCTATAGGCAGGACTGTAGGGTATTTCTTACTTAGTGAATGATGGGAGAGGGCCCAGCCCATTGTGGGTGGTGGCACCCCTGGGCTGGTATTCCTGGGTTCTAAAAGGAAGCAGTCTGAGAAACCCATGGGGAACAAGCCAGTAACAGACCCCTCCATGGCCTCTGCATCAGCTCCTGCCTCCAGGTTCTAGCCCTGCTTGAGTTCCTGTCCTGACTTCCTTTGACAGTGAACAGTGATGTGGAAGTCAAAGCCAAAAAAACCTTTTTCCTCCACAAGTTGCTTTGGTTATGTGTTTTAGCACAGTAGTAGAAACCTCAACTAAGACAGCAGGTATGAGGAAATTATTTTCATTGTATTGATTTGTACTTATTGAATGATTATTGACGTTCACATTAATGGTCATGCTGGTGGTTATCTGTATGTAATTTTTAGAGAAATGTCTCTTCAATGTTTTGCATGCTTTTGTAGAGCTAGGAATCCAAGCTAGGGCCTTGTGTATTCTATGCAAGCACTCTGCCACTGATGTACAGCTCTTGATGGTCCACCCATTTGGGCTTCCCCTTGTTATTGAATTTTATAACTTCCTTGTATATTTATCAGCTATCTACTTTGCAAACATTTTCCACCATTTTGTAGGTTACATTTTTATTTATTTATTTTTTGTTGTTTTGTTCTGGGCTGCATTTTGCTCTGATGGAATTCCATGAGTCTATTTTTACTTTTGTGCCTGCGCTTTGAGTATAACGGCTAATAAATCACCCACAAGGTCAATATCAAAGTATTCCCAATATCTTCTTCTAGGAATTGTACAGCCTCAGGTCTCACTTTAAGTCACTTTAGTCATATATAGTTTTATTCTTCTGTGTGTATTTCCAGTTTTCTAAACACCATTCATTGAAATTCAGATTTTTCTCACTTTGTAGTTTCATCACACTTGTTAAACATCAACGAATTGTATATGTGAGAAAAATGCATAAAAATTGGAAAGGAAAAAACCAGTTATCTCTGTATGCAGGTGACATGATTTTATACAACACAATCCTAAATGTGTTATAAAATAATTATGCCTAATAAATTCTGCAAAGTTGAAGAATACAAAATTACCAACATACAAACTAACAATCTATCTACACACTAACAAACTATCCAAAAAATGAATAAAATAATCCCATCAAAAATAGAATTAAAAAGAAGGAATTCCTTAGGAATAAAGTTATTAATGAAGGAGTTTACAGATATGGACACTGAAAACTATAAGATACTCAGGATATTTTACAAGGCTAAATAATTAAAACAGTATGCCATTCATTTAAGAATGGATAAATGGAACAATGGAACAGAATACAGACCCAAGAAATACAACTTTATGTGCATACTCAATTGATGTTTTAGTGACAAATCAACAGAAAATTAAATAGGAAAATAATAGGATTATCAATATAAAGTGCTCTTAAAATTAGTCATGTAAAAACTGGAATTCATCTCACAACATAGAAAAGAGTAAAAAGTTGATCATATACTTAAAAGTAAATCCCAAAATTTTAGAACTTCTAGAAGAAAACATAGAAGAATATTTTTAGGTAAAAGATTCCTTGGATAAAGATGTGAAGAAAAAATTCCATCTAAAGTAATTAATAAATAAGTCTTCAGCAATATTTTAATTCTTTTCTTGAAAGGAAGATGCTAGTAGGAGAAGGAAAAGACAGTCTAAAGACTGTGAGCACTGGCATGATGACACACACCTGTAAATCCAGCTCTAGGGAGGTGGAAACATGAAGATCAATAATTCAGTGTTGGAGCAATAGGATGGATCATGAGGAAAGATGCTTGCCACTATAAACTTTAACCTTAGTTCAATCCCTGGGATGTGTTGTTCAAATCTTAGATGGTCTTTTAATTAAAAAAAAAAAAAACAGCCAGATATCAAGGTGAAAGCTGAAAGATCAGAGAAGCAGAGCAGCCAGCCACTAGTTCTCACCTCTACTAAATCCTCAGCCTAAAGAGAGTTAGTTCCTGTTTCCTCACACCTTATATATCTTTCTCTGCCCTGCCATATTACTTCCTAGGATTAAAGGTATGTGTGTTTCCCAGGCAAAGGCATGAGATCTCAAGTGAGGGAACTAAAGGTGTATGCCACCTCTGCCTTACCTCTATGTCTAATCTAGTGGCGTGTTCTGTGTCCTCAGGGACACACATGATGAATGGAGATATTCACAGTGGAAGGAGTGTACTGACTCCTGCAAGTTGTCCTCTGTCCTCTACATACATTACATGGCTTTTATGCATGTGCATACATAGAAGCACACAAATAAATAGATATGATGAATAAATAAATACACAAAATATATCAATGTCTGGCTGGGCTACAGAGCAAGTTTGAAGATAGCCTGTACATTATGAAATCCTGTCTTAAATACAGTGAGAAAATCATTACCAATCTTATGTGATGAATATCTCTCAAACCTTATTATAGAAATCACTGATTTGGTTTTTAGGGTTAAGAATTTAATAGGTGAGCTGGGCATGGGAGTGCACACCTTTAATCCCAGCACACAGAGGCAGATGGATCACTTTGAGTTTGAGGCCAGCCTGGTCTACAAATAAAGTCCCAGGACACCACAGTTAGGTCTGTTACATGGAAAACCCTGTCTCAAAAAGCAGCAAACAAAAAAGAATTGAATAAGAGAAAATATACAAATCACCATAAACATGCAAAAAGATATTCAGTATCATTAGTCCTTAGTTAAGTGTGGTGAATTGAAGCCTTAGTAATATACTACTATATCACTTTTAAAATGACTAAAATTCAATGAGTTAATATTAAGTAAATGTTGGCAAGAACATAAAACAACTGGAACTCTCATACAGTCTTTCTGGAAATGGAAAGCAATACTTTCACTTTAGAAGATAATTTTACAGTTTCTTAAAATGTTAAAACTCAAACACAAATATGACACAATTTAGTTATTCTACCCTTGAGTATTTATACAGGAGAAATGGGAGCATGTTTTCTTTCAAAGACACAAACATGAATATTCACAAACACTAGAAACAATTCAACTGTCCATCTGTATGCAAATAAATAAAAAACAGTGTGGTATATCCATACGGTGGAATACTGCCATCATTTCATCACTTTGAATCATAGCATCTCTACTTCTATCTTTATATTTGGACAAGTGTTTTAACTACTGACATTTTGTTTCAAGAGATCTGAAAGCACTGAGAGTAGTCCAATCCCTTCATGGTACCCATGAAACCACTGAAAGCACATACATGAACCACAAACCAGAACAAAGCCTCCTCATACTGGTGAAGCATATCAGTTTTGTTTTGGGTTATTTTGTTTGTTTGTTTTTTGTTTTAATTCTGGCTTTTTTCCTGTTTGCTAGTTTATTTCTGAAAGCAGCGCCTTAGACCGCTCGGCCATCCAGACATTGCTAGTTTATTTCTAAAGAGACACACAGTTCTTTTTTTAAATACACTTGAATATAATCAGCGACTAGAGAGTAAGCTTCATCTACCAAATACTCAAAATGTTTCCCCTAGAACTCCAGTGAGTAGGCACCATTGTGTACAAAGTATTTGGTACTGAAATGGAGTTTACCGTGTATTTTAGTATGAATCCATTACCACATGTGGATCTAATAGGAATTTAAGTAGAACATTTGGAAAAAATTTTCCCCCTAGGAATATATCTTAAGGTGGGAGAGAAGATAATCATGTTAATCGTTTCAATATATTTCAAATATATATTGAAAAGACTCAGGATTTCTAGTCCTAGCAAAGCCAGGATCCTTTGCTGTGTGAAAATCCTGTCTCAGATTTCACTCTTACTCTCTTCAGTTCCAGATCTAGATTTTAAGATTTCCATCTTAGATTCAGACCTAGGGATTCAAAGAAGTCTCTGACACTCCTGACTTGTTATACAAAATTTGCATGTGTATGCATTATTCTGGGAAAAGAATCTTTAACACTGTCTAGAATCTCAAAGAAGTCCTTACCTCCAAAAGATTAGAAAAGACTGACCTGGGCCTAGTTTCTGTGAGTAAGCTTGGCATTGAGCCTGTTGTGAGATCAGGAGTAACCCACTGCATGGCCTGAAAACTCTAGAAGTAAAAACGAAGGCTGGGGCTTTATTTTTTCTGCCTGCCTGGTTATCTGCCTTGCAAAGCACATTAACCAAATTGAATCTCTCAAAGTAGTGGGGCACATGAGGAGAGGTAATGAAGAGAAACAAAAGCTAAGGCTAATGGCAGGTTATTTGGTGTTGTGTGTTCTGTTTTTATGATACCAAATAACTTGTTTAACTGAACATTTTGTCTTCTGATGCATATACAGGTGGCCAATTCAGTGGAAAAGGTATGGACTTCTTGAGATAAGCTAAACATGGCTTCAAACCAAACTCCACCATCCTGGAACAAGTTTCAGTTTTTTTGAGGGCAGGAGAAGCTTTTCTTTGTTTCCAAAATGGGAATGATAACTGCCTGTTCATATTGTGCAGATAAAATATTGCAAGCCAAAATGCCTGGTAATACGAGAAATGTGCTAATTAGGAGAAATTACTAGAATCCTCTATTCTCACATGAACCTATTTCCTGGGTTTTGATCTTCCTTTCTTTCTCTACCATTATCTATTATGCTGCTTCACCCCTCCTTTCTCTGTTCATTTCTCTGTCTTTCTTTGCCAGTACCTTCCTATTTCTTTCTCATCTGTCTTTCCTTCACACACTCTCTTGCTAGTCTACTGACAGGAAAGAAGGAAATATGAAGCAACTCAAAAAATTCTAAGGCGAGAATAGTCAAGGAAAAAGACAAGGCACTTGCTAAGTAAAACTTAAGGAATATACCAGATCTCATTATTGGAATGCAACATCTTCGCATGAAATCTTACATTAAAATATGCATTTACCTCTAAATTTACCCTGTCCTCTGAATGGCTTCTACCTCAGCCAAAACCCATGATAGGTTTCCTGTTGTGCTCAGAACTGAAAATGAATCCCTGGGTGTCATGGAGATTTGAAGTTCTCCCAAGAGCTTCTGAGCTTTTACTTAAATGAAAATCCAAACATCCAAGCAATATTTACTCAGGGATTTGTTTGGTGCCTTAATTGAAATACAGCATAAGCCCTCTTACCAATGAAATCAAGACAGATAGATGTCCAGATTATTGAAGTCACCTTTGAAGCAGTAAGCAGTAAGAAGTAATATATATGCCTTAGATACGTTTCTAATTGAAATTGTGAATCTGTACTCACTTTGCAGTATTTTAATGCAGGATCTAAGCCTACACAATCAATTTTTCTGGATAAAATGCCCCCATAAGTATTTCAAATTTTTTATTTTTTGTTTTTTATTTAAGTATTTTATTCATATTAACTCATTTAATCCTTACTGCAACACGACAAAGAAAGGGAGTAAAAACCTATACATATTTTTAAGCAAATTGAATGAAAACCCCTAAGTTTCATGATTTTGTTCTCAACTTATGTCAGTTAGACTTCCACTGAAAAGTAGTGTTGTTGGTGACATAAATTTGCTGGATTTTTTTATATCACTTAACTTAGTTTTCACTGTGAAGCATATCATACATAAAGTGAAATGTAGCTATAAAACATATAGCATAATCATTAAATGAACACCCATGTACTCACACCCCAGTTGAACAAATATATCACTCATTGTGGGGGGAAGGTGGGGGGAGGACAGGGGAACCCATGGCTGATGTATAAAATTTAAAACACATAATAATAAAGAAAAAAATTATTTATTAAAAAAAAAAAAATATATATATATATATATATATATATATCACTCATTGAAAGCTGTCACAGTTGCATAGATGCTGTCAAAAATCAGTCTAGATTTTTATGTCTGTTCCAATAGCACACTTTTGTGGTAGAACATAATTAGGCATTAAGAATGAGCTGGCCCAAATGCTCTTTTCTGAGATTATTTCAGTTCCTCAAAGTCTCTTACACCTCTGTGGGAAAATAAAGAAAAATTGTCCCCTCCAAAAAAACAAGAAAATCATACTGGTGTTAACGTTAGGCCTACCTTCTCACTCATACATACAATGTATCTCTACTTATTTAATTTTTCCCATTAATGAAATAAATTTTCTTATTAATTAGATCTTGTGCATATTGTATTAACCAATAGTTAAGAATTTAACATTTTGATGCTATTTTTAATGATATTGATTTCTTTATCCTGTTTAATGTTAATGAGAGAAGATAACATTTGTGCATTATTATTGTTCATCCCAGGGCAAAAGCATTGACATTGTACCTTTGAAATTTGATGTTAAATGTAGTTTTTTGGTTTTTTTGTTTGTTTGTTTGTTTTATTTTGGGTTTTTTTTTTTTTTTTTTTGGTTAATGCAATTTATCAGGTTAAGAAAATTCCCCTGTGTTGATGAGAATTGTTATCAGGACTAGACACTAGATGCTAGACTTTGGCAAATACTGTATATATCTACTGTGACGATTTTATTTTTCTTTCATGTGCCAGCATGGTGAATTAGACTGATAGACATATTGGTAAATAAATATTGCATTTGTTCTCTCACTGTGTCCTATCATTTTATATATTTTTGGAAACAATTCATCAATATTTTGTCCAGAATTTCTACACTCCCCTACATGAAATACATTGATTTGTAATTTTCATTCCCTGCAAACTTTTGTGTATTTTTGATATTACAGTACTGCTGATATACAGGATGAATTAAGAAGTACTCCTTCCTTTTCTCTTCAGTTTAGTGAAATGTTCATTTAGGATTAATCTCATTTCTTATTTAAATTATTGGCAGAATTGATCAAGGAAATCAGTTAGCCTTATAATTTTCTTTCTAGGAAGATGTGCTTAGTTTCTTTTCCTGTTCCTATTCTTCTTTTATTCTCTTTTTATGTCTCCAAATGTCTTGCTATGTATCTCAAGCCTCATTCATAATTCTTCTCTTTCAACCCCCAGAAGGCTGGTATTGCAGGCATAAGCCACTACATATGGCTAATTAAAATGTTTAATTTGTGTTTTATTTATTTCTTCTGGAATGAGATTTGGTAACTTGTGTCTTTTTAAGTACCTAGATCTAAATTTTGTGTCTCTTGTATTAGGGTTCAATTTCATTTACAGTATTATTTTTTTTAATTAAAAAACATTCAACAACTGTGCATACAGTTTTCCATCCTTTCCTCTACTCTTTTGAGAACTCGTTAGACATTTTGCTATTCTCCAAAATTCCTATTTGTGATTTCGTATGTACAAAGGGGAGATAGTCTCATATATCTACTTAACAACTTCCATCTTTCTTCTAGCTTCCAAACACAGGAAATATGACAGTATTTTAATATCCTTTTTGATTAAAACTTTTCCCTGTGTCACTTGTGACTTTTTTGGTGTCTTGCTGTCTTGTTGCCTTTGAAGATATAATAGATAATTTTCTAATGTACTCAGATATGTTGAGTTGTACCTTCTTGAGTGTTAGAAAATTTTGCACTTTTTCAAATAGTATTAGTATTACAGTATTGGACCCCTTGATTTACATGTGATTTTTCTGGATTCTATATCAGAAAATGGTGATCTCAAAAAGCATGCCCCCTTCTCTTTTATTTTGTAAGACTAGTGTAATTTTTTCTCAAAATTTTAGTAGGATTCACCAGCAAAACCATTTAGGACTTATATCTTCAAATGTTTTTAACTAGAAATACAATGCCTTTAGTTGGTTTAGAGGTATTTTTATTACCCATTTCTTCTGTAATCTGTTTTAATCTGCTGAATATATTGTTCATAATACTTTTATTTCTAGGAATTATATATAGTTATAGTTCAAATCCTTTATAATTTTCTGGTCGGTCCTTAAGTATATTTTAACATCATTTCTTACTTATTCAAATATAGCAAAGGTATTATTTCTAAATCTTTGTTGTAAATAGTTGATATTTCAGAAATTCAACCCCAGACGCAATTTGGATCATTTTAACTGACTTTGACAATTTCTCCTGCTACATACTTTGTACAGTCATTTGGACAATACACTATTCATTCTTTGTTAATTTAGAAATAATTAGAAATTTATTTCTAGAACACATTTTAAATTTTATTTTTATGTATATGGGTTTTTTGCCTGCTTGCATATCTGTGGACATTCTTATTTAAATTAGGTTTATTCACTTTTTTACGCATTAGTATTTTGTCTCCATGTATGAATGTGTACCATATGCATGCCTGAGCCATGTAGAGGCCAGAAAAGGATGACTAATTCCCCTGGGACTGGAGTAACAAATGATTGTGCACACCATGTGGGTGCTAGCAATCTAAAATGGGTCCTCCACAAGAACAGCAGGAGCTCTAAACCAATGAGTCATCTCTCGAGCCCCATTTCTAGAACATTTGTAAATTCATTTTGATTGAGGTAAAATTAACATAGCTTTAGAAATGAATAATTTTGTGATACTTAATATATTCACAATGGTATTCAATGACATCTACCTAATTCCTAAATATTTCTATTAACCAAAATTGGCCACAATATCCACTGAACAATCTTCTGGCAACCACCAATCTGTCCTCAGCATTAGTAAGTTTACTATTTTTAATATTTAATATGAATAGACTCATCTGATATTTGACATTTCATATCTGGTTCCTCTCACATAGGGGTTTTAAGGTCAGACTGTGTTGCAGCATATATCAGTATTTTATTTACTTTTATGGCTGAATGCCATTTTTGGTTTGAGGATATATTACATTTTGTTGACCCATTCATTCTTTAATGAACATTTGGATTATTTCTACCCTCTGGTTATTATATATACTGTTACCATAGACATCCATTTCTTTTTGTGTAGATATATGTTTTCAGTTTTCATGAATATAGTCTGACAAGTATAATTGCTGTCTTATCAGGTAATTCTGTACTGGGAGTCAAACTCAGGTCCTCTTGAAGAGCAGTGTATGCTTTTAATAACTGATTCATCTCTCTGGTCCCTTACTTGACTGTACTCTTACCTCTTCGTGTAACAATGTGGTCTCAAGGAAGATCCAAGTCTTAGTGCACTTCATTCTCCCTGGACCTCTCTTCTTCCCCTCACTCATTTAATATTACCTCTTACTTAATTTGATGGACAGCCAGGCTCTCTTCTAAAATGCCTAAACCATTTTATGTTCCTATCAGCAATGCCAAAGGTCCCCAGTTCCCTTTAGCCCCTCCATACTTTTGATTTCCCATGAGTCATCTCTGTGACAGCAAATCTCCTGACATTCATATGTATGCATGTGTGTTCAGATGTGAGCATATGTATATGCCAGAAGACCACTGTAAGTGCCATTCCCTGGGAACCATCCACCCTCTTCTTCTGTAGATAGGACCTCATTGGCCTGGAACAACATAACTAGGATAGGCAGGCTCTCCAGGAACTCCAGGGATACACCTGTTTTCTAACTCAGTACAGAGACAAAAGCGCATGCCACCATACCTGCCTTATTTGTAAATGCATTCTGAAGATTGAACCTATGTTTTTTTGTGCTTTCAAAGCAACCATATTACTGACTGAGCTATTCCCATCCTCATTATAGTTTGTCTGTAATTTATGTAGTAACTAATGATGTTTACCAACATTTCATTCCCTTGTGCTTCCATATATCTTCTTGGAGAAATAACTATTCAAATCCTTTGCCTGTTTTCAAGTCATTTTGTTACTGAAATACTTTATATATGTTTCATATTAGACATATATAGCTTACATGGTTTATAAATATTTTCTCACATTGAGTAGGTTTATCTTTCATTTTTAAAAGTATCATCTAAATGTACAAATAACTTTAATATTGTGATGTCAAATTTATCTTTTTTAAATGTATCTACTTTTTACTGGTCATGCTTTAAGTGTCATGTAAGGTTTAAGATTTTTAGAACTTCAGTTCCAATACTTAGGTTTGATCAGCTTTGAGCTAACTTATGTGATGTGATAGTAAAAACAAAACTTATTCTTTGAATTTGATATACAGTTGGGCCAATGCTAATTATTAAATAAAGTCCTTTCTGTTTATTAAGTGGCAGGGGCACCCTTTGCAAAAGCTGGGATATATAGGGTTATTTTTGGACTGTCACTTTGGTTATACTGAAACCATAAGTCTGTCCTTATGCCAGTACCACACACTTATTATTGTTTTGCACTAAGATTAAAATTTGACATTGTGAGTTTTATCATTTTTCTTCATTTTAAATAATACTTATGCTAACTCAGGTCCTTTAGAAGTCTGAAGACCAAATTTTCCCATTTCTTATAAAAATGAGCCAATGCAGTTTTGATATGTATTACATTGTATTTATAGACTGCTTTTAGTTATATCACTATCTTAATAATTTTGTCTTCTGATTCTTAAGCATGAAAATATATTTACATTGATTTAATTATTCTGTAATTTCTTAAATAATATTTTGTACATTTTAGTATTCACATCTTTTATTTTCTTGAACATTTGTTCATCTATATTTTATTCCTTTGGTTGATGCAATAATCATTTTATTAAACCACTTTTCATCTCGTTCCTTGGGACTGTACAGCAACAAATTGATTTGCGAGCTGATCATGTGTCATGCCAATTTTGTTGAATTTATTAACTCTAGTACGTCTGTAGACAAGAGGAATCTTTCAGGTTTTCTCAAAATGTGATCACAACATCTACAAATACAGATAGTGTTATGTCTTCCCATGCAAATTGAATGCCTTTTACTGAATGTTGCCTAATTGCTCTTGTGAATAACCAGAATGAAAAAAGCTTTCATTCATTCCAGTCATCTGTCATTGAATATAGGATGAATTGTATGCTTTTATAAATACTACTAATCATGTTGGGGAAATTCTCTGTCATTGCTAGCAAGCCATATGGTATTGTTTATAATGAATGGAATTTGACAAGTACTTTCACTACATTGAGGTGCTCATGTACTTTTACCTTTCATTCTGTTCATCTGGTATTGTACATTGACTGTTTTGTTTGACTACGCCTTTCCATTCGTGAGAAAAATCACTCAGAATAATAGTATATAATTTTGAATCATTAGATTTAGTTTGCTATCATTTTTCTTGGGATTTTTGCATCAATGCAAATTATTAAGTGCTATTGGTTGTATTTTCTTTCATTTCAGAATTACTCCCTCCTCTTCCATGAATTTGAATAGTTTAGTAAAAAAAAATTGGTGTCCACTTTTCTTCAAAATTCTTGTGTAGTTCAGCAGTAAAAGCATTTTTCTTGGACTTTTCTTTTTTGAGGTTTCTTCATAACTACTTCAATAATTTTTATAATTTTTCTAAATGGTAAGTCTACTTAGAATTTCTATTTCTTCATCAGCCAGAGTTCTCATTTCTGTATTTCCACAAATATGTCCTTTTTATTTCAGTCATCTTTGGCCATATAATTCACCAGAGCATTATGTTATGATACTTTATATTTTTCCATGTCATTATTATTGTCTTCACTATTATTTCCAGTTTTAGTGATGTGTATTATCTTTGTTAGTCAAGTTAAATATTTGTCAGTTTTCTTGATCTTGTCAAAAAAAAATCAACTTATGGCATCATTAATCATTTGTTTTTCTGTTCTCTGCTTTATCTAATAAATAATCCTTATTATTTCCTTCCCTCTATAAGTTTTCTGTTGAGTTTGCTGTACTTTCTCTAGTTTCTTGCTGTATCTGGCTAGGGCTTTATCATTTTATTGTTGTTTCTTATTACTTCTTACCATACTCGAGATTGAGCCCAGGAGCTCATGCTCTTTATAAGTATTTAAACACTGAGGTACAATTCAAGTCCTAAAGTTAGGTTATGGATTTGAGATTTCTCTTTATTTCTACTGGAGGTATTTATAGTGATACTTTTTATTAGCACTATTTTTTTTTTTTGCTCTTTGTAAGTTTGGTTATATTGCATTTTTATTTGAACACACCTGTTAATCTCAGGATAAAATTTTTTTACCTATATAGAATATTTACATGTCCTCTATCAAGCAGCTAAAAACCTGCAAATACCACTTTAAATTATATTAATTTGTATATAGTATTTCATTGTTTTCATTGTTTATACATTCACTTTTTTGGTTTTTTTGGAGACAAGGTTTCGCTGTGTAGTTATGGTGCCTGTCCTGGGTCTTGCTCTGTAGAACAGGCTGGCCTTGAACTCACAGTGCTGGGATTAAAGATGTGTGTCACCACCACATGGCTAAAATAGTTTATTTATTTTATGTACATCAGTGTTGTATCTGTATGAGGGTGTCATGTGCTCTGGAACTGAAATTACAGATAGTTGTGAGGTACCATGTGGGTGCTGGGAATTGAACCTGGGTCCTGAGCAGCCAGTGCTCTTCACCACTGAGCCATCTCTCCAGTTCTTAGATATTCATTCTTAAAGGTTTTAACTTCAAATTTGGGTACATCTTAAATTCAAATATGGGTAAGGACTAGCTTGTTTTCACAACCTCTTCGAGATTGGTAATATGGCTCCCATATTTTTTTCATGGCGAGACAACTTTTTATGCTGTCTTCTGAGACTCCACAATTGCCAAAAATTGGTTCACTTTTATTTCATAAGGTTCAGGGTTTTTTTAGGAAAATTGTCTTTAAAAGCTCTTCACCTTAGGCTGACACTAGATAATGACTTCTGTCCCATCTGCCCACTTAAGAGTATCAAAATGATAAATTTCATTCAGTGTGTTTGACACAGGCTCTAAGTACAAATGTGGCCTTACAGCTTAGTTATAACTTCATCTTCCAGCATCATCTTAGATTTGGGCACAGCAAGACATTAATATTTAGCCATTTTTTTGTTGCTTTTAAATAATTTAAACCATATCTTATTCACAACTGTTCTTAGTTTTATTTTTATTTTAAGGTGCTAGAAATTGAACCCAGGATGTTGAGCATGCTAGAAATTTGCCACTGAGCTATACCCCAGTCACAATGATTAGTTCTTTAAATGGAGAATATTATCGTTTTCAAACATGATGTGGTACTGCCCCAAATATGGTATGGTAGTGCACTCCAAGAATTCTAGTATTTGAAAGGTTGATGGAAGAGGATCGCTAGACATAAGAACTCATTTTCTTAGAATTTCTGAAATAAACCCTTTATAGAGTTGAAATAAACTCACATGAATTTCAATGACATCTTTAATTTTTTAACTGTAAAACTCATATGAATGTGAATGTAAATTCATATGAATTTCAATGAATCTTCTCTTTTAAAACTTTTAAAATGTAAAATATTTTTATATTTTGTCAATATTTATAAATGAACTACAATTATTTCTCTGATTGGTATTATAAGACAATTTGGGCACTATTGTTTCTTTTTTGTTTTATTGAAAAATTCTTGTATATGATCATATAACTGTCTGGATCTGCTATTTTCAAAATAGTGAGATTTTCAATAAAGGATTAAGTTTTTTTAATATAATCATAATTAAACAAACTGCTTTTATTGAGTCACCTTTGTTAAATTACACTATCTAGAAATTGGTTCATTTCAAAAACAGTTTTCAATGCCTTAGCATAGAGTATTTCACAATATTCTTTTACTATTTTCTGTATCATTAGTCAAGTCACTTATTTGATTTATTCTTACATTGTTCATTCAACTGAGTTTTCATATAAATAATAATTTTGTTTTTGTAGTCATGTTCCATTACTTGTCATAATTTTAAAATTAAATTACCGAATAGCAAGAAAAGGTTCATTTGGCTTAAAATGCAGTGGGAGTAAATACAACTGAATCTTGACTCAATTCTCAACTGCTCTGGTGATATTATTCCAGCTTTAAAAAGATGCACCTATTAGTTGAAAGAATTAGCATGCTCATAGGTTTTTAGAGAGATTGGAATGTGGAGTGTTCATTGCAAATCAAATTTCTTGTATTTATGCAAGAGAAAAACAATTGTTTTAGCTTTCTGTAGAGCATTTTAAATGTGCTTTTCAGTCTTCATGTTCAGATACGTAGTTGTCTTTGAGTTTCTAGTAATGTGATACTTTTTGTGCTTTCTCAAGAAAAAGGAAAATTACTGGTTTGGGGATTTGTGTTAAATATTCAGTGAACTTCCAAGTGCCAAACAATTTTAGAATATGCACATGAAAAGCCTTGACCTATGAAGTCTTTTCTACCTAAAACTAAATTATGCTACCTATAAGAATACTTTTGCAAAAGATTCTATATTGACAACCCCCTGCAAAAGATCATAAAATATTTTTGCTTTTCACTTAGTTTCAATTAGAGACTGATGACTACTGCACTATAACTTAAGTTTGCAGCATCATGTATTTTTTATAAACATAACTCAAGAAAACCAATTTAGAAAGACATGAATGGAAATGTCATTAAAATATACTTAATTAAATCTTCATGTTTATAAAGTGATATTATATCCCACAGAGTCTTGCTAATAATATGAAAGATAGCCACCATTTTCATGATCAACATATGAACATTAATACACATTGTGTTGATAATGCTGTTGAGTTTAAAGATGGTGTGAAAGACCACAACCATTATCATATGTGTTCTCAATGATTCTCTTTGGTTAGTTTCCTTTATTATTCTGGCAACAGATCCTTTAAGTTCTCACAATGCTTTTCAGGCTTTTATGCACACCTATCCCCAACCTATGTCTTGTTGTCTTTTTCATAATTGAAAAGTATACAATTAAGTGTAAACACCATCATGCTGTGGATATGCTCTGTGTAAATAAAGTTCTGATTGACCAGTGGCCAGGCAGGAAGTATAGGTGGGACAAGAGAGAAGAGAATTCTGGGAAGTAGAAGACTGGAGAGAGACACCACCAGCCGCCGCCATGAAAAGCAACATGTAAAGACACTGGTAAGCCACAAGCCATGTGGCAAAGTATAGACTAACAGAAATGGGTTAATTTAAGATAGAAGAAGTAGACAACAAGAAGCCTGCCACAGCCATACAGTTTGTAAGCAATGTAAGTTTCTGTGTGCTTTCTTGGTTGAGTCTGAGCGACTGTGGGACTGGCGGGTAAGAGAGATTTGTCCTGACTGGGCCAGGAAGGAAAACTCTAACTACACCATCACCTTCCTGCCTTTGTATTCTAATATTTCAAACAATAGCACTCATCATTTTCTTCATTCATTTCAAAGAAAATGTACCTCCTTCCAAATTAGGTCTAACATTTTTTTTCAAAGCTAATAAATCTTATTCAAGACTATATACATTCTCCCAGCTAAAATCAACAGCTTCACATACCTATATTTTCATTCCTTCTCACTGCAATCACATCCTTGGTCACCTCTTCTATATGAAGTCCACCACAATCCCATCAATGTTACATCCCCACATTTGTGACTCTGACCTTGAGCCCTCTTACTGATCCTTCTCCCTGGGTTATAAGTGTATTCCCATTAAATGCAAAGTACACTGTCCAATAATACTCTTAAAATTTTAACATGTGTGTCTGCAATTCCCGTGAGTAAGCAACTTGTTGAAAAAATAGTCAATATGTAATATGTCAAAAAAAAATTCTGTATCTTCTGACGTGATCCTCTCTGATTTCTGTTCTTGAAGAGCTAATTTGATGGGAAGAGAGTGAGGATAAGAAAGGATAATAGGGATAAACATGATCAAAGACCATTATGTATGCTTGTGTAGATATCTATATCCATATATATATGTGTGTGTGCATAGATGAAATTGTGGAAAACTAACTCAATTTTAAAACATTTTACCTGCAAAAGTATATTTATTTCTTCAACTCACATTCACCATTTTCTTATTGATTTGTGGGTGATAATCTTATCAAATGTCATAATGGAACTTATAAAACAAATTTTCAAAATATGAGTTTTACAAATATTAATAATGTCATCATAAAGAGGTAAGCATTACTGATATACGATGATGTCTTATTTTATTATATTTATAACATAAGCACTTTTTATATAAATATATACTATATCAGATATACTTGTCTGTCCTAGCCAGCTTCCAAGATGACATGCCCATCTCCAGGGATTCACATTCTTACATAATTCTTGACTGAACTGTAACATGGATGGTCCACATGACAAATATCAGATGACATAAATGATACATGATCTTTATAAGATTAATTTATAGAAAACATTATTCTTTGGTTCCTTGCTTTGGGAGAATTCAGCAGCTATTAGGACATGAATGTAGATAATTTCTTAACTCATGACAATAAAAACAGGCTCCTGGCCAAGAGCCACAGAGAATCTGAAGTCTACCAACAATCATCTGAATGAGCCTAGAAGTGGATTCTTCAATCACAGTGCATATTTAGCTGACTGTGGCTGACATGTTGTTTAAAAACCCATGAAGAAATGTCAACTTTAAATATACAGCTAACACCGTTCCAGATCCCTCACCCTCACAAACTACATGACATAATCAAAACCTGTGTTTTAGCTTCTATTTTTCAATTTAATCATTTATACAGTAATAGATAATAAAATAGTATTCTATGACTTTATTCTCTCAATATTATATCAACAACATATTTATATCACATAAACATGAGCTCTGTATTATTATTTCAGTAATTGGTTATATTATACTATAAAATAAGTATAACAATTTGCAAATCACTATTCACACTTACATTGTTTCCATATGCTTGCTGTTACAAACAATATTATGGTTACAAATAATATATCTGCCCATTAAACAATGTACATTTATTGAATTTTTCCTTGGAATAAATTACTGAAAGCAGAATTGTTCCTTTAAAATCTATAATGTTTCCAAACATATATATATATATATATATATATATATATTCAAATTGCCTTCACCAAAGGCTATATGAATTGATCTCCTATCAATTATGTATGTGCATATGAACATTAGGTTTTGTTATTTTCTTTAATCTAGTTTTAAAATTATATTCCCTTAATTTCAGGTGAAGTTGAACCTTTATAACATCACTAGTTATTTGGACTTGTTTACTTCTTTGTAAATTACTTGTTAATACTGTTTACTCATTTCCTTATTTTATATTGTTTTATAGGCTTATAAAACTTTATTATGTGTCAAGTAAATTTAATCTCATTTCTGCCTATATGTTATAAATATTTTCCTGAGTTTTATAATCATTATATTTAATACATTTTTTCATGTAATTTTTAAAAATTTTATGTAGTCAAATACATGTGATACATTATGGTTTCATTATTTATGTAAGTAAAACTCTCAGATTATCTTCTGTGAAGCTTTGTGACATTTTTCCTTATGAATTCTCTACACACTTTTTAAAAAATACATTGCAATTAAAATACAATTACATCCCCTTCATCCTTTCTTTTTACCCCTCCCTTCAACCTCTCTCTGTGTCATATTGATATCTTCTTTTTCTTTATTATTATCGCATATATACATTTATGAATATGTATGCACAGATTTATAAATACAACATGCATCATTCATTTTGTTGTTTGTGTGTATTTGGCACTTTTAATCTTAGCTAATTTTGTTTTCACAGTAATATGAATTAATCACATCTTATACATATTCTCACTAGGTTTTTTCCCCTGTTATAATAGCCATATATTACCTGATCTGTCACTCCCTCAACGTCAAGTAACACAGCTTGAAAATAGGCATCCATTGATTGAGGGAAACATGGGGAAATGATCATAGAAATCTTCCTTGAACCGTAATAAAATGTCTGCCAGAATAAAACTTCTGAGAAGCCACCCATCTTATAAACTCTAAACCAGTATCAAAGACAATCCATTGGCTTATGCCACAATGCTAAACTCTTATTAGTTCTAAAAGATACTAAGTTAATTTTCCGAAATTCTCAGATTGGCAATCACATTATACTAAATGGCTATTTCTTTCTCATCCTTTTGAATAAACATGCCCCTTAGTTTTCTTGTGTTCAGTCTATGACTTTCATAATGATGTTGATAACAGTGGTTATTAGAAGCAATCTTGTCTTGTTATTGATTTTAATAAGTATTCTTTGTATCGCCATAATTATAGTATTGTCTGTTATTTTTATTTCTTCATGTAATGGAAGTATTCTTCTACTGTAATTAAATGCTTTTATCAGATTGGATTTTAACTTTCTTTAAGTACTCTTTTGGTATCTATCAATCATCGTAATCCTTTGAGTTTTTCTTTGAACTATTAACATAATTAATTTCATTAAATTTATTTTGTGACTGAAATCCAGGTGAAATGAATGAATAGGACTCTCCAGAGATTGCCTCCTGGCAGAAACATAAATTTAAATAACTATCCACATATGAAAACATCTTCATAAGTATTAAAGCAACCATATAACACAGGTGTATAACACAAAACTAAAATATACTTTAAAAGATAATAAGTAAAGCATTATATTATTTGAATTATCATTCTCTCAACCGTGAGAGAGATATTATCTCAGAGGTATCATTTACAGCCTAGAGAAAGATATTATCTGATTGAGAAGGGTAAGAGGGAGGAATGAACACAGAACTTTTTCTGGAACCCTAACAGAAGGCTCATCAAAATGAAACTCAAAAATGAGCAAGTAAGCATATTCCAAACTCTACGCCAATGCCATAGACCAAGTGTCTGGGTTTCACAATGTACAGTGGATATGATCTGTATTCTGCATCACTTCTGAGCAGATTTCAGCTGCCCTTGCCACCACAAAGTCCTCACTAGCAGGCCATCTCCTAGAGGTTTCAGGCTCACTATAGTGCCATAGCAGCTCCAGTAGTCCTTCAGGGTCAGCACAGAGGGCACATGTTTCATCCAAGCCTGTAGGGCTACATACTTCATATCCACACCAGAGGACCAAATCAATAAGTGTAAATATAGGCTCAAGGTCCAATCAGCAAATGATCTAAACAATAAGCAAACTACTTAAAACTAAGTTTTAAGAAGGTTATCCTGATAACCAGTTATAATCCACAGTTCCAGAGAAGCTAGCTAAAAAGGAGAACCCTAAGAGAGATGAATGGATTGCCCTGGGAAGGGGAAATAAAGGAAATCTCCATGAGTAAACTGGGCATGTGGGACAATAGAGAGTAGGGGATGGGGGATGGGAACATGAGGGAATGGGATGGTCAAGCTGGAGCAGGGATGGAGTGGGAGAGCAGTGAAGGAGATACCCTGATGGAGGAAGACGTTATGGGGATGGGGAGAGGCCAGGCACTGGGGAGTTTCCCAGGAATCCACAAGGATGACCCCAGCTTAGACTACTAGTAATGATGGAGAGGGTGCCTGAACTGGCCTACCCCAATAATCAGATCAGTGAGTACCCTAACTGTCATCATAGAGCCTTCATCCAGTAACTGATGAAAGTAGGTTCAGAGATCCACAGCCATACACCAGGCCAAGCTCCAGGAGTCCAGTCAAAGAGAGAGAAGAGGGATTCTATGAGCAAGGGGCATCAAGATCATGATGGGGAAACCTACAAAGACAACCAAACCAATCTAGTGGGAACTCATGAACTTCAGACCAACAGCTGTGGAGCCTCCATGGGACTGAACTAGGCCCTCTGCATAAGTGAGACAGTTGTGTAGCTTGATCTGTTAAGGGACCCCATGGCAGTAGGATCAAGATCCATCCCTGGTGCATGAGCTGCCGTTTGAGAGCCCACTACTTATGGTGGGACACCTTGAACAACCTTGAAACAGGGGGAGGGGCTTGGACCTGCCTCTACTGAATGCACCGGGCTCTGCAGACTCCCCATGGCAGACCTTACCTTGTTGGAGGAGGGACTGAGTTGAGCGGGGGGGGGGGGGGGGGGGGGGGGGGGGGGATTGGAGGAGAGACAGACGGGAATCCGTGATCGATATGTAAAATGAATTTAAAAATTTCTTAATAAAAAAAGAATATCCTGAACACAGTCAGAAGAAAAAAATAATATGTAATCGCATTTTAATATGGCTAGTAGTTATTTCTAAGCAGAACACTTATAAACCAAGAGAAAGTAAAATGTCTCTACACAAGAATACTATGCTCACCAAAGTGCTTCTTCAGCAACAAACAAAAGGTGAGGGTGTTTATCACCAGGCTTATATTATAAGAACATAACAAAATCCTTCAAGCTGAAAAAAATCATGCTATTAGTAATATATAAAACTATAAAACACACTAGTACAAATAAACATTCAGATTTAGAATGTTTTGGTACTGTAATTGTGGCATTTAAACCATTTATATCTTTAGTGTGAATGTGAAAAGATTATTTTAAATGTCCATAATAATTTGCTAAAAGGTATGTAAGGTTAAATAAATTAACTTTTCAGACATCCTTCCTGCTATTTGATCCTCATCACTCCTTTTGTATTTGCCAACTATCCTATCCAGCTATGAAGCCTATGAAGCCCAACAACCAGTATGGTATGATAACTCTAAGAGTGCAGCAGTGACACACATGCCTTGGCTGTAACCAACAGCTCTCGACTTGGATTTAAGACCACCCAGCAAGATGGAAATCATGGCTGGCACTAGAAATCTAGCCAACTATCCAGAGCTAGTGAAGTCATGGATCTTAGAGAACCTACAACCACCACTTTACTAAAGCAGCATAATCCATAACTACGTTCTAAATATTTGTCCTTATATCCACAGGTAAGTACTCACCCCTCATCTTTTTAACAGGTGGAGACCATTACAGAAAACCACAGTCAATCAAAATGCAGAGTGTGGTGTCCAGTCTCAATGAATATATCGATAAAAAAAAATCCCACACCTGAGGCTCAGGAAACATTGTGAAAGAGGGGTAGAAATACTTAAGAGAAGAGTAAGGGGTTGGGGATTTAGCTCAGTGGTAGAGTACTTGCCCAGCAAGCATAAGGCCCTGGGTTCGATCCTCAGCTCAAAAAAAAAAAGGAGAAGAGTTAGATCATTGGAAAATTTTCTATGAGACTGTGTCTCCTTAAAATGTTAGAAGCTACATCCATAAAGTGTCACTAACATGGCTGCCTAAACTTGAGCTGAATAAGGACAACAATAATAGATATACTAAAGTGGACAGAGGAAGGATCATAAGGCCTCAACCCTACACAAAAAGCTGCAAGCAGCTAAGGAATACTGAGAGCACATAGATTGTTTATCCAATACCAAATGGTCAGTCCTGAAAAAAATATATATATACTGGATAACCGATTGGTGTGCTCTTCCTTGCCTGTAGTTCTTTGTCTAGGGTTGAGGCCACATGAGCTTTCCCTTGTCCATGTTAGCATGTCTACTGTTGATGTACTGATAATATTTAGGCAACATGAAAGTGAGCTCACATGAATGTCATTTCTGGGAGACCCAACCTCACAGGAAAGTTTCTATTCCTCTGGCTCTTACAATCTTTCTCTTCTTTCTTCCACAGTGTTCCCTGAGCCTTAGGTGCAGGATACCAAATGGTCAGCCCCAAAAGCATACATACAACCAGCAATATATTGAATGAGACGGTTGTATTTTTATATTTAGGAGTATACACACACACACACACACACACACACACACACACACACACATATACATATATGGGTGCAGCCTCTGTGTGTGTGTGTGTGTGTGTGTGTGTGCAACAACAATTAAAGAAAAAGAGACCAAGAATTTGGGAAAGAATAAGAGTGAGGTACATGAGGAGGTTTGGAGGGAGGAAAATGTAAGTGGGAAATTGCATAGTTATATATCTCAAAAAAATTAAAAAATATTAAATAAAACAAAGAATCTCAAAATATAAAAGAAGAAATAAAAAGGAAGTAAATGGTGATGTTGAAATTCAAAGTGAAGAGAGTAGTAAAAGTATTGTTTTCTGTTATTTTCTTTCTGTACTTAAATTGTTATTGGTTTAAAGTAATCAATTATATGATTTTTTGTAAGCCTCATAGTAACTATAAAGCGAAAAACCTATAGTAGAAAAGTAAAAACAAATAAGAAATAAAAGCATAGCAATAGATAAAAGTATTCCATTCCTGGTAATAGATGAGAGATCCACAGCCAAACATTAGGCAGAGCTTGGGGATTCCTGTGGAAGAGGGGTCGGAAGGAGTCAACAGCATGAGAAAAACCACAGAACCAAATAACCTGGGCTCATAGGACTCACAGAGACTGTGGAGGATCAGCTCCCACACTTACCCCAGGGACTCTTGAGGAATGAGGGATAAGAGACTTAGAAATAAAGAGGGGAGAGCATACAGAGAGAAACGTAGGATAGACTCTAATGGGCCTGGATCCTTATCCACTGGCCCAGAACTTTATTCCAAAGGTCTATTTATAACAATACCAAGGGGTGGTAGTTACAAAACACCTACACTCAGGCCCGTGATCCAATCATCCTCTCTATGCAGACCTGCTGGGTAAAGCTATTAGGAAACCTGATATGGGCTCCCACAAGAGACTGAACCAACAACAACCAGGGAGCCTGCACATATGTGACAGTTGTGTAGCTTGGTCTTCTGTGGGACTCCTAACCATGAGAGCAGGGGCTGTCTCTGATGCTTTGAGGACTCATTGCTCCTACAGGATTGTCTCATCCAGCCTTAATAGAAAAGAGGAGGTGCCTAGTTTCACTGCAACTTGATATACCATGGCTGGGTGGTACCCATGGGCGGCCCACCCTTATCCCCAAAGAGAAAGAAGGAGGAGGAATGGAGGGGTGGGAGGAGGAAGATAGTAATGCAAAGAAAACTAAACACAGAATCTTCAAAGTATCGAGAAAACAATGAGAAGATTGCCACCAGTAAGTCCCTCCCATCAGTAAATATCTGAATGTAAATAAACTCGATAATTCAAAGTCTGTGCTAGAGTGGAAAAACACAGAATACAATGATACACTTCCTACCGGATTCCCTTCAAATGGAAGGACACATATATACTGGAAGTTAAGTGATGAAAAAAAACGTATTTTAGGCAAATGGAAACCAAAAATAGGTAGGTGTAGAAATACTTAGAAAAAGTAGACATTAGGCCCAAAATTATTTTTTAAAATACATATAATTTTAAGGTAGGAAACTCATTAAAATGAAGTAATACTTCCTAGTACATAGTGGAGTACCTAAATAAATAAAACTAGTATTAGTAGTCTGGGAGGGAAAGATAGATATTCATAGCATTAGGAACATTACTATACCAATTTCATCAATAGACAGACTATGTAGGTACAAAATTCGTACAGAAATATTGAATTCAAACTGTGCTTTAGCTATTCCAATTCCAGCATGCTACCCTCAAACTACATAATATGCATTCTTCTAAAGCTTACCTGAAACATTGTCCAAGACAGATTACACAATAGGCCATAACAAAAATTATCAAATGTATTTTCTCACCATGATTGTATAAAACTAGACAACATTAACAGGAAGGTCTTAGAAAAAATCAGAACTATATATAAACCAAACAACATATTCCTGGACAATTGATGGCTCACTGACACAAATTGAAAGTAGATTAAAAGACAGATAACATTCATAAAGGATCACTGGTGTGAGAAGTTTTACACTATCAAAAAGGCTAATCTAGAAAAAATCGATACATTTCTACTCAGGTAAACTTGCTGGGTTGAATAACAACAAAGTAGAAAATGAACAGACCAATGCACAAGATTTAGTCACTAATAAAAAATGTCCTGTCAAAGAAAAGCCCAGAATGTAACAGCTTCCATTACTGAATTATATCAAACATTTAAAGAATTCTTGTCAATATTTCTCAAACTTTCTTTCAAAAAACAGAGAGAAGGTGGGTGGTGGTGGCACACACCTTTAATCCCAGCACTCAGGAGGCAGAGGCAGAAAGATCCCCTAGAAAACCAGCTGTGCATTCTTAAACTGAGTCCTTCTGGGTCAGGGAAGATTACTTTTTCCATCACTTCTATATTTTTTGTACCATATCACTGAAAATTTTGAATCCATATTCATATGTGAGGTTTTCCTTTTGGTTCTGTCTTTGTCATATAAGATTTTGAGAACCAAAGTTGTTTTTAAAAATGAGAAGTATGTCTTGCTTATGAAAAACTAAAATCTCACAGAAAGTATCTGTACTGTAAATGTTCAGAAGAATTCTCTTATTTAAGTATAGTAAGTATCACTTCTATATTTTTGTTGTTGAAAGACTTGCTAGTTATTTAAGAGCCTTTTCATAAGTTTTGTTTTTGTCTTTTGAGACAGGTTCTTCATTTCTCTGTTGCTCAAGTTGCCTGAAATTCACAATACTCCTGCTTTGGCCTCCTGACTGTTGTGATTACAGGATGTCTAGCAAATCTGGGCATTTTATAGTTATTACTTTTCTATCTTCCTTAATGTGTTTCTTATAATTTTCACAGAGCTTTATATTTATGACATTGTCATTTTCTGTCACTTTCTCTAACTCTGTGTATACTATTCATAAGGGAAAGCAAAATGTGGTTATCTATACTGCAGGCTCTGAAGTCAGCCTTAGTTTTGAATTCGTTCCTTGCGAATTTACTTACATTCTCAGAAATTCTCAGTTTCAAATAGGACCTACTTCAGCAGCTTCTTGACTATACTGATGTATTGATGAAAGTAGTTAATTCTATAAATGTGCAAAACAAAACCGTCTTTTAAATATGTTTAGATTAGTTTCCTGGGTCTACCATACAAAATACAGCCAAGTGGAATGCTTAAAGCCACACAGATGTGTTCTCTTAGTTTGGGAGGCCTGTAGTCTTAAAAGGGTGCAGGGTCATGCTCTCTTGAAAAGCTACAGCCATTGTCTGGGACCTCTAGGCATTTCATGTGCCAGCATAACTCTAATTTCTATCATCCTCTTCAGGCGGCCTTTGTTCTTCTTCCTCTGGTTTTATGTTCCTTTGTATCAGTACGGACATTGTCATCGTATTGAGGGCCCACTCTAATCCAGAAGGAGCTCACCTTAGCGTAATTATATCTGCAAAGACCCAATTTTCAATAAGGTCACATTCTGAGATCAGGAGAGGACATGAATATTAGGAGGATATGGCTCAGACACTTCTAATATGTGTTCTTTCCTTATCAGTTTTTCTTCTTATATTATCAATTACCATGTATCTGTCACTTATGGTTCATTTTTGAAAACTGGCTTATATTTATTTCTGTCTCTTTGTGCTTTGCTTTTCTGTTTCATTTTTTCTTTGATATATAAAATTTTCTTTCCTTCCTGATTTTTTTATGTTTTCATATCTACCTTCATGATTTACTTTTCCCTTTTCTTAATTTAGCAAAAATTATATGAATTTGTTTTTTAATTAACCACTAGATTTATTCTCTAAACTCTTATGCCTCATCCATCATTCTTATCAAAATAACATCATTGAACTTTTTCTTTTTTCTTCAATGCCAAGTTACTTAGCATGATATAGTTCCTATATTGCACATGGTTTGGCTTGGTTATTTACCTGTGGTTTTTAATATATAGACTCATTGAATCATGATCATAAATTATGAGATTATGGCCTAAATGCCTAGTTTATTATATACTTTTTCCTTTTTGATATTAAAGATACAGTATTTTTAAATGTTCCATGAACAACATTTAAACCATTAATCTTGTGGGCACAAATGCAGATATAGGCATTTTCATAGAGTTAAATACATTGTTAAATTGACATGTTTCTCTCTATCTTTCTTTTTTGAATATTTATAGTGCAGAAACTGCTGCTTACAAACAAACCTATCTTATCTTTCCTTTTAGTAACAGAAACATGCCTGATTATTAAATGGATTTGTTGTCACTCAACATAAAATAGTGTGTTTCCAACCTCCTTCATGGCTACCATGTAACTAGATTCTGGCTGTTGTGGTATATGTGGGTGTGGAAGTGGCAGCTCATCTTCTTCTTCCCCCTACTGGAATATAGAATCGATAGGTTGCAATCAGAAAAGCCAGCCCAGACTATAAAAGTGCTACAGATGACTCTCAACTTATAATGGAGTTATGACCACACAAAACCATCATAAATTGAAAGATTGTAAGTCAAAAACTGCATCTAATACAACTTATATACCATCATAACTTAATAAAACAGTCCACTGTAAAGTGTAGGCCATTTCCTCTCATGCTCACACAGCTGAAAGGGAGTTGTGGTTTACTGCTGCTGCCTAGTATCACTTGGGGCTCACACTGTATATTGCTAGACTAGGAAAAGACCCAAACTCAAACTTTGAAATAAACAGCAGTCTTGTTTCTATTCATACCATTGCACTGAAATTGTCCTTGCTAATGTCCTTTTGTTGCTAATTTCCAAGGTACAGTTTCTAATCATTATTGTCTTTATAGAACATTTTATACTCTTGTTTTACATGATAAAATTTTCTCCTGGCATTCTTCCAGAAGGCCAGAGCTCTATTTCTGACTTCTAAGCTCAATGTTCCACAGTTATATCAAAACTTAATGAATCTTGTGCCCCCTTAAACCTGCTAACTTGATAACATCCTTCTTTTTTCTTTCTACTTAACTGTATTTCCCACTATCTATCAAAGCATACCTCACAAATACCTATTAAATTGTGTCCTAGCTAACATATTAATTCAGATACCCCATTTAATTTTTTCCATTGCTGATGTTGAAACCTAGTACATGCTAGGCTGGCACTTTACCATTGAGTTACAGACATCCATCCCATTGACTTCGTCTTAGACTATCCCAACTTCTACCTTCATGCTTCTAGTCTCCCCCTCACCTTTTATAAAGTAACCCATCTTAAACATATATGATCACACATCCACTTTGCTTCAAAATCTCCATTGATTCTTCATTGTTAAACTTCTTTGTGCCTTCCTTGAAGAAAATCTTTATGACTCTCAAAACTCATCACACCTTCCCCACATAATACCTATGCTCTAGGAACAGATTTCTCATACCACTGGAAAACATGCCAGATGTACGTCTTTTCACAGCTTCATAGGTTGATGCCTGTTTTCTTTTAATAGAATATCTCCTTTATATTCTTTTTATGGCACACTCATATTCATCAGTCAAACCCCAGTTAAAATGTCACCTCTTTAAATAAAGCTTCCCTGACTCTCACAGTTAGGAATCAGTTGCTGTTGCTCCTTAAGACTACCAGTATTTTTGCTGACACTGTTGCTATAGCATTAATCAAGTTGCTACTCTTTTGTTCAGGGCCCATTTCCCTCCTGTATGGAATAAGTTCTATGAGAACCAGTAATTGTGTAATATATTGTTAAATCTAGCAGTGTCTACCTCAAGAAAAGACTAGTAGCCAGAATCAGGTTCAATAAAAGATTCTTGGTTTTCTATGCCCTCCCAGAACAGTAATGCCTAAAATTCTCCATGTCCACATTTATCTTACAGTACTCAACATTATTTAAATATGTTTCTATAATGGGCCAAAAGTATTCATGGTTATTTTACCATACCTTACCTAAAATAGTATGAAATCATGAATTTTCAGTACTAAGATACATACCCTATTCCATTGACAAAAACTTTCTTTTCCAATAAAGATTTGTGTCATTTTAGTAGTTAAAATAAACAATTCATTGTTTTTTAATAACCATGCTTCCTTTGGTTGAACATATTGCCATATATTCCATTCTTTACCTACTGACTACGTTGTATATTCCATGATGACAGAGATTTTGGGTTGTTCCCTAAGAAACCCCATTCAACACCTTATTATGATCAATTCATGTAAGTCTATTAAATGATAACAGAATGTATTAAGATATAAATTGAGGAAATACACTCACGATTACAGAATGCAGTAGACAGCAGAAGTCATCCTCTGATCTGACCGGGAATGAGTCCACCTCACAGGTAGGAGCAGGGAGAAGGGTCATGTGACCCTTCTCCAACTCCTTATAAAGGGTCACATACAATGGCAGGAAGCACTGCCTTATTTAGACCATAAAGCCCAAGGTCATGGACAGAGCAAATACCACTACATTTCCCTTTTTTGTCTAAATAAGAAGGTTCTACTATTAATGCAAACTATATACAATAAGAATGATTATCAAGTATTGTCCAGGAAAAACAAAGGGTAATAACATAAACAAAAATGGAACTACAACCAACAAGAATAACATCAAACAAGAAAAAACATGCTAAATATCCAGAAATGTCCAGAACATAGGTAAATGAAAAACTACCAAGATTATTCCAATTGCTGTCCTATCTTGAAGATTCTGACTCTAGTACTAATATGTTCTAGCTAAGACATGAGAAGATTGTAAATGTCACTATCTAGTCTTCACCTCCATCAAAGACCTGAGAAGGAACATAATAATACCTGAGAAAACAGGAGATCCAACTTTCGGGTATCTTGCGAGAGTAGACAGAGGAGCTGGCAGCCTGGACAGTCACCTAAAGTTTCTCAGCACTGTTGCTAAATAAACAGCAACAGGTAACAATGACTCCTAGAAATAGATTGCATAATGCTTTATTAACCTTGAATTTTCTCAATGCTGATGAGAAAGGAACAACAGCTGCAGAGTGACATTGAACGACAGACAAAACTTCTGGGCTAAACCAACCGGTTTATTTCAAAGATGTGTTGACCTCAGAATGGAAACCAAGATACCTACTACATTGGGGAAGGGGTTTTGCTTTTCTTTCTGCAGGAGAAGAAAATCTATGGATACCTACAAAATTAATAAAAATTCAATTTAAACAGGAGAAACCCTTGATGAGGAGAATTAAAGCTCATCCACCAATGTGACATCTCTACAAGTTGTAAGAAAAATTTTACAAACAGAAGTTGTGGCAGGGTTGTACTTTCTGTCTTTACAGGATAATAGGAACACCCATCTTCAAGAAATCATAGTAAGGCCTTGGACACCCAGAAGTCTAGAGCAGAACAGAAGAATCTATTGTTATCAATATACTCTACAGGGTAATATCTCACTGCCTAACATCAATATCTCTTTAATTCTAGAATAGTTGTGGTCCCAATTCAATTATAAATCAAGCTGGCTTTGGAGTTGAAATGTGACCCTTCTCCAACTCCTTATAAGAGGTCACTTACAATAGCAGGAATCAATGCCTCCTTTGGGTTGTAAAACCCAAGGTCATGGACAGAGCAAATACCACTGCAATACCTATTTTGTACATTAATGAGTAATGAAACTGTGTATGTGTATGTGCATATATATATAAACAGGGAGGCTAAGACATGTGACTCAGTGGTTAAAAACATGTACTGCTCTTGCAGAAGATCCAAGTTAGCTCCCAGGCCCTCTATCAGGCAGTTCACAATCACCTGTAACTCCAGTAGCAGGCCATCTGATGCCATCTTCTCATCTCTGAAAGTACTCATAGAAGTGTGTCACACACATACACACACAAAAAAATGCATCTTTAGTTTTCAAAAGATTTTGTCAAATGCCTTTTCTGCATCTAGTGAGATGATCATGAGGTTTTTTCTTTGAGTTTATTTATATGGTGTATTACATTGATGGACTTTCGTATGTTGAACCACCCTTGCATCCCTGGGATGAAGCCTACTTGATCATGGTGGATAATTGTTTTGATGTGTTCTTGGAGTCTGTTTGCCAGAATTTTATTGAGTATTTTTGCATCAATGTTCATGAGGGAGATTGGTCAGTAGTTCTCTTTCTTTGTTGCATCTTTGTTTGGTTTAGGAATCAGGGTAATTGTAGCCTCATAGAAGGAGTTTGGTAATATACCTTCTGCTTCTATTGTGTGAAACAATTTAAAGAGGTCCAGGGCTTTTTTTGGTTGGGAGACTTTTAATGGCTGATTCTATTTCCTTAGGTGTTATTGGACTATTTAAATGGTTTATCTGGTCTTGATTTAACTTAGGTATGTGGTACCTATCCAGAATATTATCCATTTCTTTTAGATTTTTCAGTTTTGTGGAGTAGAGGTTTTTGAAGTATGACCTGATGATTCTCTGGACTTCCTCATTGCCTGTTGTTATGTCCCCCTTTTCATTTCTGATTTTGTTAATTTGGATGTTCTCTCTCTGTCTTTTGGTTAGTTTGGATAAGGGCTTGTCTATCTTGTTGATCTTTTCAAAGAACCAACACTTTGTTTCATTAATCCTTTGTATTGTTCTCTTTATTTCTATTTTATTGATTTCAGCTCTCAATTTGATAATTTCCTTACGTCTGTTCCTGAGAAGCTTTTGTAGAGCAAAGGACATGGTCAACAAGACAAAGCGACAGCCTACAGAATGGAAAAAGGTCTTCACCAACCCCACATCTGACAGAAGGCTGATATCCAGAATATATAAAGAAATCAAGAAATTAGACATCAAAATGCCCAACAGTCCAATTAAGAAATGGGCTATAGAACTAAACAGAGAATTCTCCACAGATAAAGTTCAAATGGCTGAAAGACATTTAAGGAATTGCTCAACATTCCTAATTATCCAGGAAATGCAAATCAAAAGGACTCTGAGAAACCACCTTACACCTGTCAGAGTGGCTAAGATCAAAAACACAGAAGATAGCTTATGCTGGAGAGGTTGTGGAGCAAGGGGAACTCTCCTCCACTGCTGGTGGGAATGTAAGCTTATACAGCCACTTTGGAAATCAATATGGTGCTTCCTTAGAAAATTGGAAATCCATCTCCCCCAATACCCAGCTGTAGCACTCTTGGGCATATACTCAAGGAATGCTCAATCATACCACAAGGGCACTTGCTCAGCTATGTCCATATCAGCTTTGTTTGTAATAGCCAGAACCTGGAAACAACCTAGATACCCTTCAACTGAAGAATGGATGAAAAAAAATATGGTGCATATACACAATGGAATACTACTCAGCAGAGAAAAACAATGACATCATGAGGTTTGCAGGCAAATGGATGGATCTAGAAAAAATCATCCTGAGTGAGGTAACCCAGACTCAGAAGGACAAACATGGTACGTACTCACTCATAGGAGGATACTAAATGTAAACAAAGATGACTAGATTGCTACATAACTCCAGGGAGGCTACCTAGAAAACAGGACCCTAGGAAAGACCCAGGGATCACCCAATGACAGAGAAATGGATGAGATCTACATTTACAACCTGGACAACAGTGGGAGTAATGAAGGGCAAGATTTGAGGGAAAGAAAGCTTAGGGGAGCAGGGGATCCCAGCTGGATCAAGAACAGAAAGGGAGAATGAGGAATAACAGACCATGATAAATGAAGACCACATGAGAACAGGAATAGGCAGAGTGCTCGAGAGGTCCCCAGAAATCCACAATGATATATCCTCTGTAGACTGCTGGCAATGGTCGAGAGAAAGCCTGATCTGACCTAGTCTGGTGATCAGATGACTAAACACCCTAACAGTCGTCTTGGAACTCTCATCCAATAACTGATGTAAGTGGATGCAGAGATCCTCAGCCAGGCCCTAGGTGGAGCTCCAGGTGTCCAACTGTCAAGAAAGAGGAGGGTCTGCAAGAGCGTGAATTGTTGAATTCAACATTGCAAAAAGCACAGGGACAATAAGCCAATCGAATGGAAGCACATGAATTATGAACCAACGGCTGAGGAGGCCCCAGCTAGATCAGGCCCTCTGGATAAGTGAGACAACTGAATAGCTTGATCTGTTTGAGAGGCACCCAGTCTGTGGGACCAGGACCTGTCCTTAGTGCATGAGCTGGCTGTTTGGAACCTTGGGATTACACAGGGACACTTTGCTCAGTCTGGAAGGAGGGGACAGGACCTGCCTGTACTGAATTCACCAGGTTTAAATGAATCCCCAGGGGTGTCTTGGTCCTGGAGGACATGGGAATGGAGGGGAGGGGCTGGGGGGAAGGTGGGGTGGGGGCAGGAGGGGGGAGGACAGGGGAACCCATGGCTGATGTATAAAATTAAAACACATAATAATAATAAAATAAATTTTAAAAAAGAAAGAATAAGGATAGCTAAATTATTTTTTTTGTTTCAAAGCTCCTACCCCCCTCATTAACCAAGGACAATTCAAAACCCTGAGTCAACTATAAAACATTTTGCTTCAAGGCATACCTCCACATTCAAGACCTCTTGCAGTTCACAGTCTGCTATTCTATTATTGGAATCATCTGACCATGGCATCTGTCAGGAGCAATGGAGAACAAATACTTTGAAGTATGCCCTAAGTATCCCATCATGAGAGCATACTCTAATCAAACCCTGCAAGATTACTATCAGCACTCACCAAGCACCTTCCTGGGGGTGTCCATTTCTTTTGACCAACTGCCTGCCAACTTAAGGGGGCGAGGATTCATTTTGGTTCATAGTCTGTCGTGGTAGAGCAGCATAATGGCAGATGGCTCTAATAAGCAGTAGGACATGGAGTTGGGACTCCTTGCACCCTCACATGTTTTTGTCTTTTATTTGTTTTTATTTCCCCTTTTACATCTGGCTGAAGTTTCCCCTCCCTCCTCCTCTCCTCATGGCCCCTATTCCCTACCATCCACTCCTCTGTTTCTAGGCAGAAAAGGTCAGGCCTTCCATGGGTATCAACAAAACATATCAAATCAAGTTGCAGTAAGACTAAACACACCTCTTGTCATATTAAGGCTAGACAAGGAAACCCAGTATGGGGAATAGTACACTCTCACATCTTAGATGAACAGAAAGTATCCAGAGGGCCAGAGGGAGGCCAGTTTATAAGATTCATTCCCCAGTCACTTGCTCTTGTGGGTTCCAACCCCCACACACAAAAAAAGCACTGCCACCAGCTTAGGAGCAAGCACTCAAACACATGATCAGAGCCAAGGCATAACAAGTAGCTTCATCCTCCTACCCAACTATGTGTGTATATATACGCTATACATCACAGAATCCTCACAGTGTAGGAACGGATAGTTGATCTGTGAATTGTCAATAGGAACAGCTATACAACAATGTTTAATATCCCTGTGGGGGTGTTGGTGAATCTCTGCCAGGCCATTCTACTTGTAAAATCAAATATTGCTTTCAATACACAATTTGGTGGTACTACTGATGTATTACCCACCAGTTTCTTGCTTAACAAAGACTGGCCTCGGAAAGCATTGTCTTCCTACTGGTAACCTGGCTGACTCTGAGTATGTCAAAACTGATGTAATCAGAAGATCTTTAATCATAAGAGTTGGCACTGCATGTGTCAGAACTCAAACTCACCAAACTGACAAATGAGATATCTACAGTTGGTTGGGACCTACTTGAATATAATCAAAACTCAATTCTCAGATGCCTTTACTACATTAAAGTTGATACTTACATAGCATTTGCTACGGGCTGCATCCTCATACTATTGTAAATATCTTCAACGATTAATTCACTTAATCTTCTTAACAAGGTTAAGGTAAATGCAACTTTTACATCCATTTTACAAGTTGAAAAATGAGGCACAGACAGTCATCACTTGTACTGGAGTGAATATTCAAGCTCAAAAAGTTTAACTGCAGATTCCATCTATCTTCTGACAATTGGAAAGCCACAGCACTCAGCTAAATCACCTTCCCATCCTTTCCGTCACTCCTATTCTCCAATCACCCAGTCACTACCACTCCACTATCTCTACCTTCTGTCCTTTAGTACAAATTTGAAGAATCTGTCTTCCACTGCACACTAATTCCTACCATCATTCTGGTAACTTCTATGGTAATATAGATTTGTTTTCCAACTAGTGAACAGAGCCTTCAATTATATTTCCAAATATTTCTTCCTCAATGACTGTACTTCGACTACTCACTCTCAAAACAATGCTCTCTTTAAATACTTTTTTTCTTTTTTAAGATTAATAAAATTACATCATTTCTCTTTCCCGTTCCTCCCTCCAAACCCTTCCATGTAACTACCTCTTGCTTCCTACCAAATTGATGGCCTCTTTGGCTATTAATGACTGTTACATATATATACATATATTTCTAAATATAACCTGCTCATTCTGTATAGTGTTACTTGTATGTCTGTGTTTTAAGGGCTGAAACTGTCTAACACTATTTTGTGTTGGATAAGCAATGGGTGCCCTCTTCCCTGAGGAAGACTATTTCTCCCACTCTCACATATACATTCTTGATTTTTGTGAGTACCAGTTTCTGTTCCTTCTCTAATATAACTAATTCTAACCAATTCCTAGTTTTCCATGGAATGCTTCCTCTAATTCTCAAGATAATAGAGTCTTGCAATCCATTGACTCCTCTGTGTTCACTCTCTCCACACCCTCCCCTACCTTTACTTTTCTCTCTAGGAAGCTTTTATAATACAATTCCCCACATTCCTAACTCACTCAGTGCACTAAGCTTCTGTCACACTCACCTAGAAAATCTCAAAATAAATGAAGTATCCTCCTTTTTCTCATCTGTACTCAGTAAGCTGAGTAGTATTAAAAGAAATACCATCAACATGGCCTGATGATTCCAGTTCCTTACTTGGCTGGATCTCTCATTCTCAAGTTTTTCTCCCATCTTTTCAAAATCTCTAAATCTGGGGTCTGGACAGATGGCTCATCAGTTAAGAACACTTGCTGATCTTTCAGAGGAGGACACTGGTTTGTTCCTCCAGAATTCACAGGGCAGCTCACAACCATCTGTAACTTGACTTTCTGGGCTTCTGTTGCCCTCGTCTGGCATCCTCAGGCACTGCACACACGCAGTACACATGTAAATGTAGGCAAAACAGTCTTACAGTACAATAAAACATAAATCTTGAGCCACATACCTATCTCTTTTTTAAAAAAAATATCTTCTAAATCCTCACCAGAGTCTACCTCCTCAGGAAATCATCTCATCCCTTCTAAATCGACACAGACTATATTAAAAGGTCATAAGTATATTGCCACATCTGTAAACCAGGAAGCCTGCAATTTTTCTGAATCTACACTAATACGTTTACTCCTTTCATGTTGTAACAACAGTGCTGTTACTCTGCCCTCCTCCCATATCTAAAGCTAATAGTGTCATATTTTTAGGGTCTCCCCTTCCCTACTGGTTATGTTGTCAGCATTTAAACACCTCAAAATCCCTTCAACATAAATAAGCAAAGGTCCAACCACCCTGACTTCATGTGCCACACCTGCTGGGTTCCCTACTTCATCTTTTCTGCAGTCTGAACATGCTATCCATATTCTGACTACTTCCATCTCCTCATCTGCAATTCATTGCTCAATCCAGAAAATTGTCACGAAAATCAAAGAATCAATGAGCATCCATCACTCCATTAACACAGGCAGTTGCATTTTTGGCCTTATTTCACTAGATTGCTTAGCAACATCAATCACTGTTAATCCTTTCTTCTTGGGGACATTTTTCCTTGGTCATCATCCTCAGTTGTCCTTAGAATATCATTCTATTTACATTGTCCTCACTCCAGTATTCTCAGTTGCCTTTGATGGCCTTTACTTAAGGACTTGATCTTTAAGCATCAGAGCTCACTCAGCCTTCATAATTTGTCTCTCTTCTCTCTCCTATTTATATTCTCTCCCTAGGTGATATCATTCTAATGCATGGCTTTAAATAACATTTGTATGCTGACAACTTCCAAATCTTGCTACTGACCTTGACCTCACTTTTGTGCGGCTTGAGACATATGTCCAACTTTCTTTCTTCTCCCTTTGGATGTCGTAAAGCCATCTTTAACTTTCCATCTCCTAAGCTGAATTTATGTCCCATCTCTAAAATATGCATATCCATCAATTTATGTACATAATTGAAGCAGTATCGTGATTCACCTATTGGGTCAAGCCAGAAAACTTAAAAGTCACCTTTGGCACATCATTCCAGAATTCATCATTAAGTTTGGCTAATTCTGTTCCATAACTGTTTCATGATTCAGTAATCTTCTTTGTATCTCACTGTCCCTACCTGCTTAGACGCCAATATCGTTTCTTTCCTTAATCATTTTAGAGCCACCTTAGCTGGTCTCTCTGCCTCTACAACTCATTCTCCATAACCAGGTTCATCTAACATTATTTTATTGTTGTGCACCTCTTCTTCTATGACATCTCATTATTTTTTCGTGTGAAGTTAAAAGTTCCTAGCATGGCAATAAGTCTTTGCACTCTTTCACATAATTGTGTGACACAGTCCTTGAAGCTTCTTGTGGCTATTCTTCCTTCTTGGAATCTACACAGCCATTGCCTTTTTTCCAACTTTCCAGAACATGCATTATTTAATGAGTAAACATGCAATATAAGTAATATGTAGACATTAACCAAGTGAAAAAGGTTTGGAGCAATATTCCGGACAAAAATAGTAGCATGTAGAACTTCAAGGGAAAATCATTCCAAAATCTTTTATGATTATGAATGAAGGTAGTAGTAGAAATGGAGAGAGAGAATCAAATCTAAGTGATTCAGAATTGTCAATAGACCTTAGTGACTTATAGGATACCCAACCTAAGGAATAGGAAAAAGCCTACAATAAACTCAAACCTAAAGATCTAGGATAAGAAAAGTCTTAACTATATTTAATTCATTATAGTTATATTTAAAACTAGAGTGTTCGAACATAAAAACATTAAAATCACTGAGTTTTAACTGATAGTTTAACATTTAAGAGACCAGGTATTAGATGGGATTAAAAGGTGTTTTTTTACATATCCATAAGACAAATTTAGGAAGTAGGAGTTTTCTATTTCATAGTTATATAAATATATAAAAGAGTAACTTCATAGTTTTCCTATACTGATTATTAACTAAGTAGAATCATACATATAAAAGTAAACCAAGAACACAAAAATGGCCAAAATGGAGAAGCTAAGGAATAAAAGAAAAGATATAGAAATATAATACCACCTGGCAGCAATAAGCTATTTTATACCAATAATTGACTTGAATACAAGTTAATAATGTTCTCCAATTAAAAAGCAGAGATTAACAGAACATATTTTTAAAATATGATTCACGTGTGTACTATTTAGATACAAATGTTAGAAAAATATTCCATACAAATAGCCAATAAAATTTAGCCTGGGTAGTAATACTAACACCAGACAAAATGGACTTTAAATGATGAAAAATAGTCACAAGAGACAAAAAAGAATATTATATATTTATAAGAGAGACACCAAGAAAACACAAAAATTATAGACAATGGAGATAACAACTACAAAATAGCAATTTAAGGGTAAATATGTATCTAGATAAAAAGTTGGAAGCTTCAATGTTAGTTCAGTATGTGTAAAATAAGATGAAAAATCAATAGGAAAATAAAGAACTTGAATAAACACTCTAAGTCAAATATGAAAGATATACAGACGGACCTCAGAGATATTGCAGAGCTGGTTCGGGTTATAGCAGAAAAAAAAACCACAACAAAGCAAGTCACATGAATTGTTTTGTTTCTCATTGCACACGAAAGTGATATGTATAGAATACTGTAGTCTAGTAAGTTCTTGATGCAGTATATCTTTTAAAATGCACATATTTCAATTCAAAAATTCATTACTACAAGTGCTAATGATTGCCTAAGCATTTAACATGCCGTGATGTTCTATTGTTCGTGGAAGATGATGCTTAGAGTTTATGGCTGACAAATGACCGTGTAGTTGCTGAGATCATATTTTAACATAAGACAACAAATTATGCCTTGTCAGTTAACTATTTCTTTCATGAAGATTTCTCTACAGTCTATGAAGCTCTTTGATTTTACTCAAGGGATAAATTCCAAAACTTGGAGTCACTACTCACAAACTCTGCCACAGCTCTGTCAACTAGGTTCACACAATACTCTATTTTTGCATCTTTATGGAAACAATGTATACAGCATTTTCACTAGTAGATTCCATTACAATAAATTATGTTCTTTGTTCATCCATAAGAAACAGTTCTTCATCCACACCAAAGTTTTATCATGGGATTGCAGCAATTCACAATGCTTAGGCTCCACTTCTAATTTTAGCTTTGCTGATATTGCTACCACATTTGTAAGTACCTCCCCAACTGAAATACTGACCCTTGGAAAGTCACCTATGAAGGATGGAATAAATGTCTATCAAATTTTTTTGTTGTTGATATTTTGACTTCCTCTAGTAAATGATGATTTCTTTAAAGTCTCTAGCTGACACCTAAAAATCTTAGAATTGGGTACCACATAACGTTATGAGATATATTTGATAAATATCATAATGTTCAAATAAGGACAAATGTTGGCCCTCCTCATATACTAAGAATCCTTACCAATTGATCCAACTTTCATGAGTTCCCACTATTTTGGTTTGATCGTCTCTGCAGGTTTCCCCATTATGATCTTGTTGCACGTGCTCATAGAATCCCTCTTCTCTCTCTTTGACTGGACTCCTGGAGCTCTGCCTGGTGTTTGGCTGCGGATCTCTGTATCTGCTTTATCAGTCACTGGAGAAAAGCTCTGTGATGATAGGATATTTACTGATGGTCACTGGGGTAAGCCAGTTCAGTTCAGGTTACCTCTCCACTCTTTCTAGTAGTCAAAGCTGTATGGGACTGAACTAGGCCCTCTGCACGGTGAAACAGTTGTATAGCCTGATCTGCTTGGGGGACCCCTTGGCAGTAGGATCTTAACCCATCCCTGGTGCACGAGCAGGCTTTTCGGAGCCCACTACCTATGATGGGACACCTCATGCAGTCTTGAGGCAGGGGGAGAGACTTAGACTTGCCTCTACTGGATGTGCCTCCCCATAAGAGGCCTTGCCTTCTTGTGGGGAGGAGTTGGGGGTGGATTGGGAGGGAGAGACTGAGAGGGCAGGAGAAGGGAAGAGGGGGATCTTTGATTGGTGTGTAAAATGAATGGGAAATTTTTCTTTAAAAAATACATGTTCCTAAATATACAAAAGAATCATTTTTTTTCTAGCTTTCAAAGAAAATATACTACATTATTCACTACTAATAGCCATTTTACTTTGCATACAACAACTACCAGTAAAGCTATTTCACTTTCTTATCAAGCATGAGTTTACTGGATTTTCACTTCTCAGTTCCTTTATGAACTTTTTCTTTGTATTCACAATGTGACTACCTATTTGGCACAAGAGTTCTACATTTTAGCTCGTGTAAGTTCAGAAATTTGGGGCTGGGTTATCTTTTGTTTTATTTTTGAGATAGAGTCTCCTGGAGTACTCCAAGCTGAACTTAAGTTCACTAAGTAGATGGTCAGTCTCAAAAACACCATCACCCTCCCTCAGTTGGCCAAGTTCTAGGATATGTGCCACTATTCCTGATTTGGTGATGGGAAGGAGATAGTGAGTCACTGTGCAACCTGGGTGGACCTTAAACTCACATAGCCTGGGCTGATTTCAAACTCATAGTTCAGCCCTCCTACCTCAGCTTCTTGAGTACTAGAATTATAAGCATATATCACCATACAAAGATCCTATCACAACTTTTTACAAATCTTTCTCTTTAAGTTTAGCAATTGTAGATTTTTTTAAATTTTCAAGCAATATGCATGTGAACACTTAGAGGCCATTAATGGGCTTATTGGCCTAATTTGATAATTCTATACCAAGAATAGGAAATGGGGGAATAGCTGAGTAGTGGAGTAATCAGACCACACACAACATATAGTCATTCAATACAGTATTTGATGTGGGCATGGTTATGACCTCCAAAAACAACAGTAACATTAAACATCTTTGATCACAGATCACCATAAATGTATAACAATGAAAAAGTTGAAGTATTGCAAGAACCACAAAAATATGGTGCAAAGATATGAAGTGAGCACATACTTTAGAGAAAGTGGTGCTGATGAATTATCAATGCATGGTTGCCACAGAACTGCAACTTGAGAAAAATACAGTATCTGGAAAATGTAAGTACAATAATGAGTGTTAGGTGCAATAGTGAAGTGAAGTTCAGTAAAATGAGATTTTTTTTTTTGAAATAAGGTCCTACTATGTACATCCAGCCTGGAATTCACTTTATTGACCAGAATGCCTGTAAGATCACAAAGATCCACCTGCCTTTATTTCCCAAGTGCTGGGATTAAAGACACATGCCACCTACTACACGAGCACGAGTAACTTTCTTAAGTGCACATGGAACATTTTTCAATAATAGACATGTTAGAAGTCTCAATTAAATTAAAAAGACAGAAATTACACACAGTATTTCCTCTGACCACAACAAAATGAGCCCATGAATAGAAATCAATAAGAAGGTTGCAGGAGAGTTTGGAAATAAATGGAACATAAACAACAAAGACAAATCATACAGAAAAATTTTAAAATGCCTTGAGAGACTAATGAAAATAAAAATATAACATAAACACAATTTATGTGATACATGAAAAGCAATACTCCAAGTAATACTTACATTGTAAACATGTTCATTAAAAAGAACTCAAATTGATTAGCTAATTTATGTGTAAGGAACTAGAAAAACGAACAAACTAAACCTAAGAGAAGCAGAAAGAAGAAAATTATTATGGGCTAAACGTAAGTTTAGAGAAAAACCAACAAAAGCAAAAGTTAATTCTTTAAAAAGATTTAATCATTATATTGCAATGAATTCACAGATAAAACCATCACACAGCTAGATTAATGTAGCCACTCAAATAAACATTTGCCCATCCTAAAGTATGTATAACTTAGTGAACTTCTATACAGTTAGGATGGCCTTTCTGAAGCCTTAGAGCTTTGCTTAGGGTTTTACACTCTGTTATAATAAATGAGAAAGATGAAGGTTGAAAAACAATTATCTTTAGTTAACTTAAAAAAAAATAGTATACATAGCAAGCTCTAGGCTAGCCAATTCTATAGAACTGTCTCAAAAAAAAAAAAAAAAGACCAATAGAATTTAGCTAGATGCACTAAGAGAAAAAAGGGAAATATTCAAATAGCTAAAATTGATCAAATGAAATAGGGTATATTACTGGCACCTATAAAGAAATAAAAATAACTATAAAAATAATAATGAATAATTACAGACCAGAAATTAGATAATGTAAATTGAAAGAAAAACTTCTAGAAAATTGTAAACTGTCAGAAATGAAGAAACAGAAATTCTAAACAGACCTGTCACAAATGTTGAACCTAATAAAAATAAATAAATAAAAAATCTTTACCACTAAAGCATCCTGTTGTGGTTTGAACAAGAATGACCCCCCATCAAGAGTGGCACTTCTTGAGAAGAATTAGGAGGTGTGGCCTTGTTGGGGGATGTGTGTCACTGGAGGTGAACTTTGCAGTTTCAAAACCCCACCCCAGGCCCAGTCTCTTCCTCTCTGCCTGTAAATCAGGATATAGATCTCAACTACTTCTCCAGCACCATGTCTGCCTGGGTGCCACTATGCTCCCCACCATGATAATAATGGACTGAACTTCTAAAACTGTAACTAAGTCCCAATTAAATGTTTTCCTTTATGAGTTACCTTGATCATGGTGCCCATCTGTACAGCATTAGAATAAGGACTAAGATACATCCCTAAAAGAATTAACAACAACCCTTGCTAAACAATGGGGCCCTACACAATGGCTCAGTGGATAAAAGCACCTGCCTCCCAGTTTGACAGCTTAGATTCAATCCCTGGGTTTCAGATAACAGACAAAAATTCCTGTCTTCTCACTGCCACATTTTCTCTCTCTCTGTCTCTGTCTCTCTCTGTCTCTCTCTGTCTCTCTCTGTCTCTGTCTCTGTCTCTGTCTCTCTCTTTCACACACACACACACACACACACACACACACACACACACACACACACATTAAACAGATAAATGCAACAAAAGGATAAAGGGAAGAAATACTTCCTTACTCAACTAATAAGACCACTCTTAGTCTGATACCAAAGTCAGACCAAAATAATAATAAAAACATACAATGATAGCTTTATACACCTTGTAAATATAAATGCAGAAATACTAGTAAGTTAAACCCAAAAACATCATACAAGTACTATTATATATTATGACTTAGTGGGATTTGTCTTTTGAATATGTGGCTGTTTCAGATCTAACATGGAAATTGGTAGAATTATTTTAAAAAGTAGTACTGTCAAAATTGATATAAGAAAGAAATAATTCAACAACACTAAGTACTATTTTCATGACAGAAATATTCAACTAACTAGGAATAGAAAAGAATTTCTTCCAAGTTCTAGGGAAAGCCTGCAATAGCATCAAACTTGGTAGTGAAATGCTGAAAGATTTCCCTCAATATCATGAGCAAACTGAGGTTCCCTGTCTTTCTAGTTCTGTGGAACATTATATTAGAAGTTCTAACCAGAACAATTCAGCAAGAAAAAGAAAAACTAAAATTTACAGATGACAAGATCTTATATAAAGACCATCTTTAAAAAGTCCACCAGAATACAAACTAGAGGGGATGGATAAGTTGGCAAAGTTATAGCATATAAGGTCAAATATGCAAGTACTAGTTAGGTTTCTATAGATTAGTAATGAGCTATCTCAAAACAAAATTAAAAAAACAATTTACCATACTATCAAAAAAATGTAATATTAATAAGTTAAACCAAGGAGGTATGTAGATGTAACGGTCTTATTAAATAAGAAACACAGAGCCAAATGCAGAGTTAAAAGCCCAAGAGGTCAGAGCAGTAGCTGAGAGCTGAGACTAAAACCCTTTCTTACCCCTCGCTGCTGCCACTGCTGTCCTTCGGTATAATATTTACACACTACTAAAAGAAACAAAAGTTTAAATAGATGAAAGAGATAACATAACAATGTATTGAAATAATTCTTAGGATAGAAATAGTTCCCAAAACTATCTAAGAATATGATTTCATAAATATCAAAAATTTAATGAGTTTTTTTTACGAAATAAAAATCCTGACCTTCAAATTTATATGGAATTGGGAGATACCCAAAGAGACAACCCATCAAAAAAGAGTAAAGTTGGAGGATTCAGACTCCCCTATTTCAAAATTTCATGCAAGCTTTAGTAATCAAAAGAGTTTGGCAATGGTATAAAGATATTTATAGAGACCAGTGAAATAGAATCAAGGATTCAGGAAAAAAAAGCAACATGTTTATGACCAATTTATTTTTATTTTTTTGAAATGTCTGGACAGGGCAAACTTTACTCTTATCAAGAAGGTGTCATCAGAAGAGAAATGAGTCCAATTAATTTTCTGACACGGTACCAAGATCATTCAAAGGGGAGAAAGAATAGTGTCTTGAACAAATAATTAAGAAATGACTATATATCTACAAGCAAAAGAATGAAATTGGATCCATATTTCTTACCCAATAGTAGGGGCAGTTAAAGTGAAGGCCATACCTGCCATTTCCAAAGCTACTCAGTAAACAGTAACAGAGCAACAAGACCTGATTAGAGTTTGCCTTTTCAATAGTTACTGCCATCTAACCTCAGGAAAAGCCCTTTTCAGTGACTAAAGTTTGGTTAGAATCTGTGATTCTCGAATTCCACTTTCCAAATTTGCTCAGGGCAGTTCCTCTTGCATTCTTATTAATGCTGAGCACAAGGAAGTCCTTAGCTAAACCATTAACTGTGTTTCTATTTACATTTCTTTTGTTAAACTTAATGACTATTTAACTGAAGACCTCATTCCTTGATTACAGGGTTCCTGCTCTGATATAAGCTTGAATATACCTTTGAAAATAAAATATATTTTCAATTACAGTCATTCATGGCCCCAATTCAAGGAAAGATTTCATTAAATAAATAATTAGCCTTGGCAAGAGGATTATGTCTTATGAATATGCAGTTTAAATGTGGTAATTGTTCCATGTGTTGGTCTTTCCAAGTGACACATTTCTACATATTTATATGTTATTGACTAGGAGTCGTCCAAAGCAAGAAATGAAAGCCTGACTCACTAGAACCTTATTTTGTAAAGCAATGGCTTGCTCAGCTGATTAAAACAGACATTCCACACTTCCTCCTGCACTTGGCTTTGCAGAATTTCTGATCAGAATCCCACAATTCACTTTAGTGTTGTTTGACTTCCTGGGGCAGACATAGTGTTAAAACCTACAGTCACACCAAGATACTTTTTCAACACTCCACAGTATTTTAAGAATAACCTCTTCTTACATTCTGTTCCATCCCCTCTGCTTTTGTCATTGGTGAGAATTTTCTCTAACACGCAGATAGTTAGGAGCTGCTTCCTTGAAAATAAACATCTGCTTTCAAAGTGTTCAACTGATGACAGTCTTCATGATGGTATGCTCATGTTGATGCTAGGCACATGGTTAAAATACAAGCACCATATCTAGAGCAGGCATAAGAAATTTCATGTAGGGTTATGGTAAATAACAAGACAAAGAGCTACACCTCTAAGGCAGAATCTGAATGAAAAAGTCACAGTTTGGAGACAGACAGCAAAATAATGAGAAATCTAAACTAAATTCAGTCCAGAAACTGGTTATCTATGAAAATCCGTAACCTTTTCTTTTGTAGGAAAAGGAAAGTATTATGCTGGAGTTATTCCTTAAAGATCTTTGCTATAATCAACACACTAGTGGTAGTGTATACTTACCAAAAGTTAAATGATAATGTGAAGGTAGCAACGCTGAAATCAATGAGTTCAATCATTTGCCAAAACTGATTAATTTGTAGACATTTATTTGTTTCTCTCACAAATATCCAATATTTTCTAAGACTCTCTACAACACAAGGTGTGGGTATGTCATGTAGGTTGAACTGAGGTAAATATGTTCTTTAAAGTAGGATACTACCTTAAGTGGGAACAGTTGTCAACATAGAAGCGATTTGCTGCTAAAGCAATGTTTGATCCCGTATAGAGATGTTTTCTTTATCATAAAGGGGGAGAGGGACCAGATTGCTGTTGTGAACTAGTACATAAAGCATAATGGCACTGCTAACCATCCCACAATGAACAACACATCTCCACGACAAGGAATCATTGGGCCCCAAATGTGAATAGTATCAAAGCTAAGAAACTCTTAATAAAAGTTGGGAAACCTCACATCAATCTTTTGGGTTCCTCACATCAATCTCTTTTTGTCCATGACCCTACACTAAATTTGGATCTACATATGTCATTTACCACTGTAGCCAAGGCTGTGAGAAGAAAGGAAAATTACCCGAATTGTTCAGTCACAGCTACAATATGACAGCCATAACTATCAAGAAATTTGAATACAACAAGCCATGGAGGCAAATTAGCCTATAAGTTGACTAGATGTGGGCTTCAGTGAGTTACACAGCTGCTTTCAGTTTGGCTTTGGACCTCTCTTGTAGATATGGCCTTTTGTTGTAAACAACCCTGGAATAGTTTAACAGACAAATGCTCACAGCCACGAAAAGTAGAAAGGTGAAATATTATCCTACCTACGAGCCAAGCAGCCCCAGGGCTGAGCAGAAGCTTAAACAAAGCCTTGGGTATCTGCTTAAAATAGCTTCACACTAGGAGAGCACCGGCTAAGTTTGTTCTAGAATTCATTCGAGATTCTAGAGCTTGGAATTGTTGTTGGCGTATCATTTTTCTCATATATTTTTTAATCTGGAAGAGTTTAGAGGATGGTGTGGAAACTGAAGGAGGCAGGCTCAAATAGGAAATTTTGGGTTTAACCACAATCCACGACGAAATTGCCAAAATTTGGAAGCACACATAATTCCTATATGTTAAAAACAACTAGTGTGTGTAGAGGACCTTTGAAGAAAACAACTCTCAAGAAACAGGGTTTTCCTTTTGACTGAGTATGCTGGGCTTGGAGACTAAGCCTCAGCTGCAGGGAAGCTGCCAAGGGAAGTTGGAACCCCCAAACTCTTGTCCATAGCCAGCATATTCTACTTACCCTGCAAACCAAAGGAACGAGTTTCTTCATTACGACATATGTATTTCTTGGATAGAAAACTGCATGTTAGAGTTTACTAGGTCACAGTAAAACTGCCTAAGAACAGGAGGGAAAGGCAGAAAAGTCTCAGAATCAAGCAAATTTTAAAACCTATTCCCTGAATCGGTTTTTAGAAACACGTCCTGGAGTGTTTAAACAGTAAAGTTCCACACTCACCCTTGCCAGGCTCCGGACTCTTAAATCCCTCAAAGTAATTAATACCTTTCTTCTTCAATGTCTGCCTTCCACACAAAAGCTTACTACTCCAAGATACAGGACCACGTCCTTGCTAGGAGATCAGAGGACAACAGGAAAGCGTCTTTCTTAGTGACCCAAGAGGAAAGTTGCTGGTTCTCCCACCGAACACGAGCAATCTAAAGAGGAACTATAATGGAACCCCTTGGCTCTTTAGGCAAGGGAAGCAGTTCGGGCTTTTTCAGAAAGTCTGCTCAGGCTCACAGTGTATGTTCCCGGCAACAGCGAGAAGTACAGCTGAGCTTTTTTAAAGCTGGGGTTGTTCTGAGTACGCGGGCAGGGGGAAAATCGTGAAGCCTGGGATACCAGCTTGGCATCCAGAAAAGCGGCGCTTTGCATGCGTTCCGTTTTCCAGAGAGAGAGCTGGGAAAGGAGACAAAGCAGAGATCTGGGCATCCGGTGGGGAGGGTCTTGAGATACTGCAGGCAGAGACCAAAAGTGCCTGTAGGTTGAGGTAGAAGTCTCAGGTTTGTGGTGGGGGTGGGGCCGTTCAGCAGGTTACAGAAGGGTTTTAAAGGGTTAGCATTTGGAGACCTTCAGAACAGGGTAAAAGGTGCAAAGGGGTTGCGGAGTGAGCAGAGAGGTGTGTCAAGTGACCTGAAGACATAAGAGTCGACCAAGTGTCCAGTGACACCACCCTTCCCCCACTGCCCTCCCCAGACACTGAAACCAACACTAAGCAACTTGGTTCCAAATCCTGCAACAAGACTATCACCCCCTGCTTCAGTCTAGCCTGGATCTTGCGCTCCGGGGCTGCCGGCACCAGGTAAAACTGGATCTGACAGATAAAACCGGCTCCAGAAGATGCCAGCCTGACCACACAGAGCCCCCTATTCCGCTGTCCCGCGGGCCACAGGCCCTCGCTCCAAACTGATCAACTCCTCTTCCTCCAGGATGACCCACACAGTCCAGGCGCCACTAACACAGAGCCCTAGTTGAGATGGACGGGTAGGGGTCACTGCCCAAAACAGGAGACACTTGGATAAACGGGTAAAAGGAAGATTCTGTAAACCAGGCGCCAGAGGCGCTCCTGTACCCGCTCCCCTCACCCGCGCTCAGCCTCCCCTCGCCCCTCGGGTCTCTGCCACCACCCAGGGGAGGGGGAGTCTGGGGGGAACCAAACGAACGAAACAGAAAATTCCGTACCGAGGGGGGAGAGATGAGACGGTGGGACGGGGCAGCGGGGGCTGACTTGGGGCTGCGGCTGCGGCTTGCGGCTTCTTTCCACCCCTGGCCACCGAGCTACAGAGCAGGGAGGAGCGGCTGCCCCTGCAGGCTGCCCCGTCCTCCGGCTTGCCCTCCCCCTGCCCGCCTTCCCCGCCCCGCCCGCCTCTGCTGTGAGGCGACCGCCAGCTAGGCTTTGGCCAGGGGCTGGGGGAGGTGAGAGGTGCTTTCGCCAACCACTGTTCCCCTCTCTTCTCTCTCTCTCTCTCTCTCTCTCTCTCTCTCTCTCTCTCTCTCTCTCTCTCTCTCTCTCTCTCCTCACCCCCCCCCCTCTCTCTCACACACACACACACACAATCAACCGCGACGGGTTCTCCACAGCTCTCAGCCACCCCAAAAAAGAGAGAGGGAGACGAGCAGCAGATGAGAACCTGGAGCAGATAGAAGGGAAAAGAAGAGCTCAGGGTTGGACATTTTGGGATCTAGGGGTGGGGAGGAGAAAGGGAGCGCGCCTCCTTGATTTTCCCCTGCCCACCCCTCTTTGCTTTTCTCTCCCCTTGGCTGGTATAGGATTTTCCCGAAGCAGCAGCAGTAGAGGACAGAAACCTTTAGTCTAGAAAGGGGGGCTGGAGAGGTGGCTGGAGCTCCCATCATCTACCTAGCTTGAGGGTGCCTTAAGAGTGTGACTGCGGTTCCCCTCCACACACACCCCTCCACACACGCTCCTCTTCCTACCAGGGTGTCAGCTATCCTCAATTTCCCGGTGTTGGCTTCTCCCCTTGCTCTTATTGTTTGTGGCTTGCCGCGTGAAAGGAGTGTGTGTGTTTGAAGGGGCTCAGGTTGGGGGAAAGAGAGGAGATAGGGCGAGCGGGTGCAGGACAAGAGCACCGGTCGGGAGAAGAGTTTCGGGCACTGGAGAAGGGGAAAGGTGAGGAGGTCTGGCCAGAGGGAAGTTTGGCAATAACTGAAGAGCAAAAAGGGGAGCCCAGGTAGGAGTCAGTCCTTGGGCCCCTCTCAGCACCCTGATCCCTTTGCCTGTGCTCAACCATCCACCCACTCGGCAGCCTCCAGGCCCGGGACTGTCCCAGGCGGCTGCCTTTTGCGCGCAGCGGAAGACGAGTCCAGTAAGGCTGTCGCACCACGCGCCCCGGTGCACCGACTTCAGACAAGACAAATCTGAAGAAAGCTCTTGGCCTGGGGTAAGTTGATAAGCGGCGCGGGTGCTGTCCTATTTGTTGCTGAGGAGCAGCAGTGAAATGAGGCTTGAATGAAGGTGCTGAGCTGTTGTGGGCTGGAAAGGTGCTGGCTGGCTGGCTAGCTGGCTGGCTGACTGTGGGCTGGGGTGGTGGGATGCAAATGGGGACCAGCAACAGATTGTTTTGGGACACCTGGGAGAGCCATGTAATGGAGGAGGGAGCCTGAGGGGATTTAGGACAAGATACTGTTGCACCTACGAAAAGCGTCATTTTCATTAGCACTGTTCTGGATCAGAGCCTGGATAGTGATTTATTGTGATTTCCTGGGGTAAATAGTATGCCCCCATTGCACCCCACCCCTAGACAACCTGATCCGAGGCCTCTTCATAATGGTCCAGGGATGAGTGTAAGAATAAAGATACTCAAGCTGCAAAGACAGCCTCCAACTGCAGAGAACCAAGAAGGTGATCCATGAGGGCTCAGGGACCAGAGTTCCCATTTACCTTGCTGGTTTTGTTAACCTTCAAACTTCCTTTAAGGAACCCAGAAATGCAAAATGGGGGGTACCAGGTCAGACCTATGCTCTAAAGTGGACACTTCCCTGCACCATATGTCATGACTGGAACAAACAATCACAACCATGTTCTACATGCTTAGGTTCTGAGCTGAATTCACAGATCCTGGTCTTTCTGCTGGGTCTGTGAGAAAGACTGAGAGGAGGCCTTTTTTCCTATTGCCAAGATGGGATGTTTGGACCACAGCCACGCTCCTGGTGATAGCCAAGTGTTTAGCAATATTATCACTCCCTCATGAAAAGCCTGGAGCCGGGAAACCGGCCTAGAAGACAGAATCCCTGAACTTTACCTGAGTTTATTGTATGAGTAGGAGAGGCAAAGACTAATCAATCGTGCTCTACTTTAAGATGGTGTTTGTTTTCCCTGGCTTCAAATGAGTAATAATTACTATACTCACATGGTACCCAGACCCACTTGCCTATTGCTATATAGTTATCTTCTTGGTTTTAGCTGGAATGACATGTTGACATAGCAGTATTCCCAATTGCCCATTTTTGTTTGTTTGTTGCTTGGGTTTGGGGGTATTCTACAGATTATCTGTATCATTTCTCATTTCCCATCAAGGCTTAAAAGCTGAGATTTAAATGATGCCAAATAGTACCTTTCACTAATATTGAAAATCTACTAAATTAAAAGGCATGATAGTATATTCATATAATGCCAAGTTAGTTTTAAAGCAAATGTCTAGCCTGAGAAAAGGGGAACAATAAAAGTCTGAGAGGTTGAACAAAGAACTGAATGGCACTTGAAGTCCATGTTTTAGTTCTGAGGTGGTGCTGTTTTCATAAACTGTGTATCTAAATCCATAAACTACAAGTATGGGATTCTATATGTGTATATAGATTCAGTTATTTGGTTCTTTTGTACGTACATATAGTTTTTCAAGGACTCCAATTAACCCCAAACAGTCTGAGCCCTGTTTCTGTAGAAGGGAGGGTGTTGAAAGTGTGCTTTCAAAAGCATCCAGGCTCTTTAATTGAACTTTCTATTTATTAGATGCTACTGAAATATAATGAACTACCTCCTTTCAACTCGGCAAACAAGGGAAACAGATTCTGCATTAAGTGGAACTGTTTATGTTGCATCAGATAATTTGTTCTAATGCATACTGCCGAGGGACACAGAATGAGGATTACTCAGGTACAACCTGAAAAGGTGCCCATGCTGTTATATTTTCCATTTGATACAAATCTCCTCCTGGATGGGTTAGAACAGCAAGGACAAGATTCCAGATGGGTAGAAAAGAATCAACAGCTTCATGATTAGGGAAGAACTCCAAGTATCAACAGGGATGAAGTATAAGGTGTTGGGTATTTGCTCTATTCTTGCTTATGTCAGTATCTGACTGCTGAAATGGTCCTGACCTGTGATTACTCAAGGGACAATTAGACAGGCAGCTGCAAAGTGTCAGAACCAATATAGATCCAGCTTCCTTGATACAGATTCAACCTGGCTTTAGCATAAGCTTCAAGAACAGACATGGATCAGGTGATATCAGCCATCCTTTCCAGATATCAGATCTGTAATTCTGATTCTATTCATTCTAGAACTAACAACTAAAACAAGAGTGGCACACAGAATCACAGAAGGCAGGGCCAGGAAATCAGAGACTAGGAATGGGGAAAAGAGGAGAGGAATAGGAGAGCCAAAGACATTTGGAAACACATGGAAAGAAAAGTATCCAGGTGTTTGCTTTGGCTTGAAATGGAATTAGTTCAGAAGATCACCTCAGATGTGAAGAAGTACTATAAAACTGCCTGCAACTCGACTTGCAAACACTGAGTAAACAGCAACAGAATTCCTTAGAACCAGGGGATTGGGGACCTTGGAGAACCTTCCCAGCGTTGTTACCTCATTTCACTCCTTAGCATACTAAACTCCAATCTACCAGCCACTCCCGTGTTTAATTAACAAACGAGTATTTCAAACATGTCGTGCTACTTCCAGCCTCCCTGGTTCCAAATCGTCTAATTTGCCTTTCGCCTGGCTCCATCGCTGAAGAGAAGGAAACAGACAATTTCTGACTGATTTACTTCTGCAGAGACTTCTGTTTGCAGCTGAAAACACAAAGCTGCTCAGATGCCTCCTTCTAGCTGGTGGGAAATGGGGACCCTCATCATACTCCAAGAAGTGCCCTGTGCCCCAAGATGCCACCAATTTAATCCTGCCCAGTCATTTTCCATGATTTTAGAGACAGGTATGACAAATTTTGCAGCCTAGATTCAGAAATTATACCAGTTTGGGCAGAAGCAGAAGCTAATCAACCCTGGAGGAGGAATAGAGTGAAGTAGCCTTGATTCCTAGAGAGTAGGTGCTGATGATCCTTCACACACTTCTCTAAAAGTCACATCACTTTCCTCTGTTGATGCTCCCCTAAAGCTCTTTGTCCAATGAGACTAGCAGACCCATTCTGCCAGGAAGGAATGATGCCTGGATGATTCAGCTGTGGTCTCATATACAAACATGCACTTGACATCATCCTCAACTGAGTGAGAACAGATTGCTTAAAGGAAAAAAGCTGGTGGGGCTCAGAAAAAAAAATTACAGTTCACTGGGTCAAGGGGATTTTAGAAGTGCCTGGGGTTTGGTTCTTCTTCACTTATTGCAGAATTGTCCCTTGGATTCTAGCAACCAGTGAAATTCCCCCCTAGCCATTTCACTTAGCAAAAACAAGATTAAAATAATGATGAGAAAGAGACAGGTGCAAATTCCTCATTTTTCTTATAGAGAAAGTGGTACTCAGAAAGTAGAAATCGCTTGTTTAGATCACAAAACAAGAACTCGGGACAGTCTTCTTAGACTGAATAACTTCAATAAAATCTCTGGAGATCCTTCCAAGCAATTGACTGGATTCTAAAGCCAAATTTACTATCATTATATTCTACTTCCTTCCCATATTTACAGTTATATGTTTTATAGTATATATTGTCTGGTTTGTTTGGTTTGAGACAAAGTCTCAAGATGTAGTCTAGTGTGACCTTGAACCCTCAATCCTCCTTCCTCAACCTCATTAGTACAGGCATCCCAGGCATTCTTTCTGTAACAGATAGCTGCAACTTATCTTCTCAGTTATCACCTCTCCTCTAAACACACACAGGGACTGTTAAGATGTTTCAGCTGTTAAAGGTACTTGTCAACAAGCTTGACAACTCAAGTTCAATTCCAAGGACACACATGGTTGTTCTTCTCTGACCTCCACATCCATACAGTAGGGTATGAACCTCCCAATACAAAAAGTAAACAAATCTAAATCACACACACACACACACACACACACACACACACACACACACAGAGAGAGAGAGAGACAGAGACAGAGACAGAGACAGAGAGACAGAGACAAACAGTGAGAGACAGAGAGAGAGAGAGTCAGTCTTGTCTTGCTAGTGAAGAAAATATGGCAAATACCCACAACTATTATTCAGGAGCTCAAGGCTGACATAGCATTAAGAGGTTTGTAGCCAAATAATCTGCAAAATTAGAGAATTATAACATTTCATTGGATAAGTGGAAGATGATTTGTGTAAAATAAATGATGTAGATGAAATAAATATGCATTTTTAATCTGAACCAATGACCCTGTAAACCACCTCAATTTGGCAAACAAATCATATATAAATCTCTAGGCTTTGATGATGATTTCTTCAAAGAGCAAACATTTGACATAAAATGAAAATGAAAAATGCATTGCTTTATCAACATATTTTATAAAGCTGAGCTCAACAGCAAGAATTAATACCTATGCAGTACTTAGTTATTTGCCATCTCCCATGCAGTATCTCATTTAAATTTTCTCAAAAACATTATGAAATAACTACATCTTCATTCTTATTTTATAGATGAAATAGTAGCTGAAGCTCAAAGGAATGATGTAATATGTCCATTTTATATAGTTTAATGACTTAAGTGTGTACTATACCTGTCACTATTTTATAGATTGATAATAGTGACTTCCATCTCATCCCTACTGGTAATAACACCTACGTGGTCATTTTGCTCACTTGTAAAATATGATTGGTATAATATATGTAAACTCCTGTAAAGTCACTATGCACTCAAATCTCTAAAGACTTAATTGGCATATGTAATCTGGATAGCTTAAATGTATAGACACAGAGGCAAACCACAATCTCTGAGTATCAGTCTTTTGATGTGTAAGATATCCAACTGCTGTTGGAACTGAGGTTGCCCAACATCCTTTGACTTTTCAAGTAGATCAGATTCTTATGACATTAGTCATCTCAGACCATACAGACAGCTAATTTCTAAGATTTCTATGGCCACAATAATAAGCAATACACATTTTATCAATTGTTGAACATCTTTGTATGGGCTTTCTCTTTCTGCTGACAATTTAACATACACTTACTAATCTAGTACTCATTACTAATTTAAAACAGGTTAGATTTATTATTGTTCATGTCATTTTATAATTCAGTATAACAGAAATCTGCTATGAAGCTCACTGGACTAAAATCAAGGGGTCAGCAGGACAATATTCTCTTCCAGCAGTTCGAGGGGGAAATCAATTCCCTTCTTTATCCAGGTTTTCTTGGCACAGTTCACTTCCATGAGTGTAGGACTAAGACTCAGAGTGCTTTGATGGCATTCAGGGGAAGTCCTTTCTAGCTGCTAGAGCCCATTCACATTCCTCAGTCTCCTTTAAAGCCAGCTCAAGCAAGTTGAATGCCATCACATTGTAACCTCTCCCTCTTCTTTATTTACATCTCTCCCTGACTCTTCTCTTTCCTCTTGTGTTTCATTTTAAAGTTGATTTACAAAGGACATTTATCTAAATATAGGAGGTAAAATGTGATGTTTTTATTTTTGCATACATTGGGAATCGATCAACTGAAGGTGATTACTATATCTATCACATTTGTGTGGTGAGTACATTCAAGTTAATCTTTCTAACTGTTTTAATATGTATAACTCATTATAGTTTCTCCAATCTACCTTGAGTTTAGTTAGGAGAGTTACATTGTTTCTATGCAGAAAATTCAGGATAACCTCCATATTTTAAAGTCAACTATTTAGTAATTTAATGCTATCTGACATCTCCTTACCATGTAACGTAACACACTTACAGGTTCTGAGGGTAAGAGTTGCTGAATTGGGAGACCTCTCTAGCACAATCGTCTATGTACTAAATAGTATGATACATGATATTAAGTGATTGTGAGCATAACTTATTTGGTAAGCATTATTCCTATATAACAGATGAAGAAGGAGGGACCAGATGTTACATAGTATATTACATGGCTATTAAATTTTACAGGTAGACTTAGAAATACAGATCTCTCTTTCTTTAAATACTACATTTTCCCCTTTGGCCTGCATTGTACTGCCTGTCTGTTATCAAAACGCACTTTGGTTGTTATGTTTGTTTGCTCTGTTGCTATTTGGGGTCATGCTTTAATTATACTTTTATGACCCAGGGATCACCCAATGACAGAGAAATGGATGAGATCTACATGAACAACCTGGACGACAGTGGGAGTAAGGAAGGGCAAAGTTTGAGGGAAAGAGAGCTTAGGGGAGCAGGAGATCCCAGCTGGATCAAGAACAGAAAGGGAGAACAAGGAATAACAGACCATGATAAATGAAGACCACATGAGAACAGGAATAGGCAGAGTGCTCGAGAGGTCCCCAGAAATCCACAATGATATATCCTCTGTAGACTGCTGGCAATGGTCGAGAGAAAGCCTGATCTGACCTAGTCTGGTGATCAGATGACTAAACACCCTAACAGTCGTCTTGGAACTCTCATCCAATAACTGATGGAAGTGGATGCAGAGATCCTCAGCCAGGCCCCAGGTGGAGCTCCAGGTGTCCAACTGTCAAGAAAGAGCAGGGACTGCAAGAGCGTGAATTGTTGAATCCAAGATTGCAAAAAGCACAGGGACAAACAGCCAATCGAAAGAAAGCATATGAATTATGAACCAACAGCTGAGGAGCCCCCAGGTAGATCAGGCCCTCTGGATAAGTGAGACAATTGAATAGCTTGATCTGTTTCGGAGGCACCCAGTCTGTGGGACCAGGACCTGTCCTTAGTGCATGAGCTGGCTGTTTGGAACCTTGAGCTTACACAGGGACACATGCTCAGCCTGGAAGGAGGGGACAGGACCTGCCTGAACTGAATCCACCAGGTTTAAATGAATCCCCAGTGGTGTCTTGGCCCTGGAGGATATGGGAATGGAGGGGAGGGGCTGACAGAAGGTGGGGGTGGGGGCGGGAGGGGGGAGGACAAGGGAACCCATGGCTGGTGTATAAAATTAAAACACATAATAATAAAAAATAAATTAAAAAATTATACTTTTACTTTCCATAGTTTTAGTTACCAATGACCAACTTTAGTCTAAAAAAAAAATAGCTGGAAAATTCCAAAAGTAAATAATTCATAAAATCACAATGATGTACCATTCTGAGTTGTATAATGAAATTCTATGCTGTCCTGTTCCATTCTGACCAGGATGTGAATCATCTTGTCTAACACATTAATACTACATACACTATCCATTCATTAGTCACTTGGTGCCCATCACATTACCAGATTTATCATAGTGCTTGTGTATAAGCAACATTTGCATATTAGCCCAACTTTACCTCACAGTCCCTATGACAGTCACCACATTTAGTATTATCACATAGAAATTTTATCATCTCACAGCATTTCAAGAAGAAAAATGAATACACTACAACAGAATATTTTGAGAAAGAGAGAGATAGTATACACATAATTTCCGTTATAGGATATTATAAAATATTATAGACATTATAATTATTCTATTTTATTATTCACTGTTGATATCAGTCTCTTAATTACTTAAATTGTGTTTTTAAGAAGGCAAAAAGGGTGAGTTTACTCCTTTAAAAAATGTTAAAGGTTCGTTTGTCTTACTATTTTATTGTACATGAATAATTTAGCCTACATTTATGTATATGTACTAAAGGTGTGACTGGTGCCAGAATAAGTCAGAAGAGAGTATCAGATTCCCTGATACTAGAGTTACAGATGGTTGTGAGCCACGATTGGGTTCTGGAAAAGGAATTGAACCTAGGTCTTCTCTGCAAGAGCAACAAATGCTCTTAACCACTGAGCCAGCTCTCCAGCAACCTCTACATCATAAGTTTAATTTTATCATAAATATGTATGTATAAATATATTTTAGTTCTGCTTACATTTTCAGGTCCTAAATGTCTTAGAATATATCATTCCATGGGGAGTTGGGGTTAATTAGTTTCTGCAACACTGTGACTAGCTCCCTAACAGGAGACACAGCTGAAGGAAAAAGGAGTTTATCCATGCTCATGAGTTGAGATGTGTTCCAGTGAGGAAGGCTCTGTGGCTATGTAGAAATGAGAGCATGTGGCAGCTGTTGTTGGTAGCCTGGAAAGAAAAGACATGGATGCTGGAAAACATCAGGCTTTCTTCTTTTTCTTTTCTTATTCAGTCAGAGCCCCCAACACCTGGAACATTGCACCTGTATTTAGGGTAGTTTTTCCCTCCATGTTTAAACCTGTGGAAGTGCCATTCTAGCCATGCCTAGAAGTGTGTCTTGCAGGTAATTCTAAACTCAGTCAAGTTGACAATGAACAGTAGCCATGGGGAGGGGGCGGGGTTACTCTATTTAGTTCCTGTTTTCTCTTCTTTCTGTTCCACTGTACTAGGGATGAACCCTGGGGTTTTATGTATGCTATGCAAAGGCTCTACATGGAACCACATCTCCAGCTTTTTATTTTTCTTATTAAAATTTTTGAATAGGTAATTTATGCCTGTGGTTCAAAAATCAAAATATATAAAAGAGTATTCAATGAAAACTATATTCCCACTCTATTTTCCATCTGTGTAGCTGCCATCACCCCTATCCTTTTTTATTTGTTTTCATCTAAAACCTCTGAATGAAAATATGAGCAACTATGAATAGAAAGATTTTAAGCCATAACAAACTGAAGCTCCAGTCCATTTTATCCTTTTGTTGCATCGCCACAAGGCTGCAACTTCAGAAGAACTATCATCAATGTTAAGTGACAAAGAATCAGGTCAATCAGTTATCCAACCAACTGGTGATTTCACTAAGTTTCTAAAATTTATTATATCCCCTTTAGAGCCACAATAATCACCTGAATAGACTGAGTATTGTATAATCATAATTGTCTCTATTTTGTTGTTTTCTGTCAATTTTATGTACGTTGTTACAAAGTCTCATAATTTCAGAAATCACAAATTAAAATAGGGGAAAATAGGAGAAGAAGGAAGAAGAGAAGAAAGGTAAGGATGAGGTTGCAGACAATGAGATCAGGAAGGAGAACAGGAAGAGAGGATGAGCAGGAGGTCCACAGTGCACAGTAGAGGGAGAACTCTGAAAAGATCATTACATATAGTTTTGTTACTATATAAAGTAATGAGGTGGTCATGGATACAATGAAGTCCAATACTTAATTTGTAAACTGTCTTTGAAAACATGACATAGCTCTCTCTTATCTTAGGAGAACATACAACATTTACATAATTGTCAATATTAGAACAGCCTGTCACATAGCTAGGTAGTATCTTATAGGAAAATAGTACCAAATGCAAAGCCAACAAGTTTAACTTAAACAACTGATAACAAAATCAATGCACCAGAGGTAATTGCATTTTCAATCTTACTGTGAATATTTGTTTTTAGCTATAACTTCAGAACGTCTTCCTCCCGATGTTAATAGAAGGCGATGTACACATATCTTCTACTAACACCAAGCAACATTCTATTATGTTTTTTCTGTTTCTTTCTGTCCTTCAAACCAGTGTTTTTCAAGCGATTGGCAATGATTTGTTAATGTTCTGTTTAGTAGTCAATAACGAGTATTTTAAATAAAACAAAAGATAATAATGTGAACACCAAATGGTAATAGTACGTACTACCATGTGAAACCTTTTCTTTTTCAGTAACATACATATATGAAAGAAATGTGCATGTATGTGTGTGTGTGTGTGTGTGTGTGTGTACATGCATGACCACATTTGTAGATATACTAGGCCTAGTGTAAAACCTTTTTTTATATACTGTTGGTTACTGGCAGAAAACTTGATCAACATTGTTTAAAATGCTTGAAACCATTAGGCAGATGTTATAAATATTCTAAATCCTCATAAATAAATGAATCCCTTTCCTTCATCTTGAAAACTTGACCTTTCTGAACATAGTCTTCTAAGTAGACGAGGATTCCATACTGTCCCTTAATATAGTAGTTCCTATTCTCACTGTTGGGGAAATGTTCAGAAAGCAGCAAATATCCAAATAAAAACTAAGAAGCACAACAGAAACTGGCCTTGTTTCTTTCTATGATGCATGGACATCTTGAGATTTGTTCTACATCATAACTTGGACCTGTACTTCCAAGATGTCACTTTCGTTGGCATCTCATGGATACAGTGCTCAGGGGACCTTAGCTAGTGCTGAATGTGGGCTGAAAGTCTGAAGCTTACATGAAATATTTAAACTCAAAAGCTTTGGACTCTGCTGTCAGCTTCAGTGGTCATCTTTAGAAACTTTTCCAGAATTAGAAACTTTTAGTCTGATGTTCAACACCAAGCAATGACAAAAGATTGACAACAAGAAGATAAAATAATATCATGGGGAGGTTGGGGATTTAACTCAGTGGTAGAGCACTTGCCTAGCAAGCGCAAGGCCCTGGGTTCGGTCCTCAGCTCTGAAAAAATAAAATAAAATTTAAAAATAGTATCATGGGAAAAGAAAAGGACCAGCAAAGTGGTCAAGAAAATTATCCTGAGATCCTGGTGTGCCAAAGAGAGGCTTTCCCACACTCACTGTTCTGCAATTGTGTCAGGGAAGAGAAAAAGGAAAAGACTAGCAGAAAGAGAGGACATAGTTAAAAGTAATTAAAATCTTTAGTCTCCCAAGGTGTTATTGATACCCTATTTTTAACCAAAGGACAAGTTTTACACTCAGTGTAGACTCATGCCTAAAAGGGCACCCTGTGAAAAACAAGCATGCATGCTTGTCTTTTTTTCTCTAGAAACCTACCAAATGGTCAAAAGTGAGCCAGATAACAGGAGAAAACATGAAATGAAATATTAATATGCTTATGTATGGCATTGCAGTTTAAGCTCTCCGTGGAAATTAACGCAGTTGTACTTCCAGAAGATACAGTTATGACATTTGCTGTGGTAAAATTGTGGAGGGCTTTATGTATAAAGCTGAGGTAGGATATAATTTAGTGGATGGACGGGAGATACAAAATGATTTGGAGATGGGAGGTGAGCTAATGATAACAATGTTCAGCAATGAATATTCTGAAATAGTATTCCAGAAATATTGAACAAAAAGCAAGCATACCAACTGGGAAGAAATTACAGAATTCTAGACACAAACGTTAGCACAGTAGTTAAGTGGGGAATGGGGGCACAAACCTATCAGGTTGATTCTGGCTCTGTCACCTTATTATCTATGGAAAGATAACATTAGAATGCTGTAGGTTGGCGTGAGTTTATATGTACAAGGTATTGAGCCCATTACCTACCAATTGTATTTGTTAGAATTGATATTGTTGGCATGTAGAAATGAAAGATACTATAAAGAGTAGATATATTGTAATAAATGACTGTATATATAAGATAAACTTAGTCAAATATTTCTGTAATTTTTTAGTTTCCATGTATTAACTTTTCCTCATTTCTGAGATAAATTACTCAGATTTAAATAACTTAAGAAATGAGGAGTTTATTTTTGGCTCAAAGTTCAAGAGGACAGTCCATCTTAGCAAAGGAGTCATGGTATCAGAAGCTTGAGGATGCACAGTCAGGTAGCAGAGAGTGAAGAACACTTATGCTGAGCCAACTTCCTTCTCTTTATGCAGTTTTGAACCTAGTCTATGTAACGTTTCCATTCACATTCAGCATGGGTTTTCTTGTTTTAATTAATCTAACTTAGATAATCCCTCACAAGCAGGCTTAGGGAGAGGATATTCCCTCAAAGATGATTTTAGATGCTGTTGAGTTGATACTCAGTGTTAACTATCATAAGTCCACCTCCTTGTCAAATTGATACCCAAACATACACATCATTTTAAGACATAATATTCCACACCTTATTTCTATAGACTTATGGCTGTGTCATAATGCAAAATGTGTTCGATTTTAAATGGCCCCATAATCCTTAACAGTCCAAACACTGTTCAAAATCCAATGTCTCTTTTGGGACTCAAGGTAATGTCTTAAATAAAAGCACCAACAAAATAAAAATGTTACATAGTTCCAATAATCAATTTCACAGAGTAAATATTCATACTATAAAACAAAAGAATGGGGGCATAGAAAGAAAATATCAAACCAAGGCAAGTCTGAATTCTAGCAGGGCCAACAACAAATCTTGCAGCTCTATGTCCATCATCTGGGCTTTATGATAGACTTTTCTGGGCTCCAAAGCTGTTGTGTAGCCCCATCCCTCTAGTTCCATCAGCTGCAGTACATATAGTCTCCCTCTCTCTCTCTCTCTCTCTCTCTCTCTCTCTCTCTCTCTCTCTCTCTCTCTCTCTCTTGGGTTTATTCCAGTTCATGCCTGCAGATTTGTTTTTAAACAAATATTCCTTGGTCTGGCATCTTCAATGTCCTGGGTTGTCTGCTAGAACTTAGACTTCACTTTCACAGCATCACAAAACAGCCTCTCAGGTCTTCCTTGTAGTGACCCTGATCCTACTACACATTGCCTTGGTTTGACAGCTAAAATCTTGGAATAAGATCCCATGATCCCCTCAATATTGTACTTTTATGCCTGCAAAACTAGTATCATGTGCACAGCACTGCCAAGTTCTGCTGTTAGCTTGAGGCATAGGCTGTCCCTTCTACTAGAGTTGCAGTGGCTTCTATTTGCCCAGGCAGTTGTTTTGGAGCAGGGCATCACTTCAAAGGCATCCTTTATTCAGGTTTTCATCCTTTTAAATAAATACCCATTTTTACAATTGGCATCTTTGATGGGTGAAGTCTTACCTTCAGGGCCGTTCCTATTGTACCAGTGAAGAAGGTGCAGTTTCCCTTTAATTACTGCAGAGGTTTTGCTTTATCACCATTATTCTACTTGTCTGCTATTTTAAACTTGAGATCATTACATTTTATTCAGCCTCATGAGTGGCTTCTAGCCCACTTCCTCATACAATTCCTTCCCCCAAAACTTCCTGAGACAGGCTTCCACTTTCAGTATTTCATTCACCGTTCTGGTATACCAAACTCCCACCAGAACAGTCTAATGATGCTCAGCTTATACAGCAGGAACTTTTTCAGCCCAAAGTTCCAATTTTGTCTACTTGCTTCCTGCAAACCAGTTCCACAGGCCTAAAAACCACATGATCACCTTCATCAGAGCAACACCAGGTGACAAAGAAAAACTATGTCCAAGGAAACATGAAGGTGTGATGGAACAAGAAGATAAAGAGCCAAGGTTTCAGTTTAGTATTAAGTTTGGAGAGGGGGCGACATCCAACTGAAAATGGCCACAGGAACTTTTGAGATATGGCATTGGAATTTGAAGGAAAGGTTAAGGAATTGAAAAGAAATTTGGGGAGGTCATATATAGTAGTATATAAAATTTTATCTTTGGAAAAGAAACTAAAAATATCCAAGGAAGAAACTGAGTAGAATGAAAGAAGCAAACACACCTTAACTTCAGTGTTTACTAGAGAAAGGGCCCCAAAGAGTGGCTGAAAGTCAAAGGAGATATGTACAAGGCACTTCAGAAGAGCATTCCATGTACAGTTTACAAATTTGTGACAGATGCATTGTAAAGTATGCAATGTGCAATAATGACATTCAATTTTGAAATGTAAGTTCTCAGTGTGAATAGGGGGTAAAGAAATGGCTCAGTGGTTAAGAGCACTTGGAGCTCTTGCAGAGGACCTGGGTTCGATTCCCAGCACCCACATAATAGCTTCTACCATTTCATAACTGCAGTTCTAGAGGGTCTGACTACCATTTCTGGCTTCCTTTGTCACTGCTTGCGTATGGTGTACATATATACATGCAGGCAAAAATTCACCCACATAAAATAAAAAAGACATCTTTTTTTAAAAAAAGATATGTTATTGTATTGACTAGAGAAATCAGGAAGGCTTCAGGCATGTTTTAGAACTTGAATGATGGATGCTATTTGGAGATATATTAGGAGTACTATTCAGATAAGAATAATTGCTTTAGTCAAACGTGAGGAGTCAGACAGAGGTACATAAAATTCAAGGAAAGAGTGATATAACATAAAGAAGGCGAAAAAGACAAGCAAAAAGAAGAGAAAGGTTTTTTTCAAATCAATCACAATGCAAATCTCAAGTTCCAACTAAAGATTTAAAATGTTCACTGTTATTATGTATTTCAAGCTGAATATTTTTTCACATGAAACTGGAACCCCAGGCTTCTAAGTTAAGCGACTGAGAAAACAACAGCAAAGCTGTTAAAAATGATCATGAATGATTGAAGTAAAAGAACAGGTGAGGGTGAGGATATATGTGAGTGAGGAAAGGATGATGAATTTGATTTGGGTCACACTGAAGTTTAGATGCCAATGGTGCACTAAATAAGATGTTACACATATTAATAAGCAGTTCGATAGATGTCCCTATAACTCATAGCAAAATATGAGCTGGGAGTGTGCATTAGGCAGCAATTATCTAAAAACAATAATATAATAATAAATATTTATTAAGTATATACTATATTAAATATACAGGTCTGAGAGTTTTAAAATAATAAGGCATTTAAACATCACAATAATCCTATGAATACATTGCTATTTTTATCCCCATTTAACAGAAGGGATGAAAGTGATACCTAGACAGGCTGTGTACTCAAGATCACACAAATAAAGTAATAATTTAACCCAGGTATGTACATCTCAAAACCCTGTGCTTCTGGTCACATCAATGGTGGGTGTAAGTCATGCAAGTAGAATCACTATAGCAGAGGAGAATATGGCTGTGAGATGGTGTCTCCTAGTATTGCCAGAAGCTACACCCATAAAGTTTCACCAATATGACTGTCTAAACATCAGCTGAATAAGGACAATAATAGACATGCCAAAGTGGCCAGAAGAAAGACCACAAGAGCACAACCCTACACAAACAACTACAGGTGACTAAGGTATAAAGAGCAATTGGTTACTCAATACCAAATGGTCAGTCCTGAAAACATATATACAAGTAATATATATATTGAGCGGGTTGCATTTAGGTATATATATATATATATATCATGAGCATCAAGAGCTTTAGCCATTGGCTATTGCAGGGGCCTTGAATAATGAGCAGATGCAAGGAAACCACAACCAAGGAGTGTAACTGACTCTGCTGCCTATTTTTGTACAACTCAACATGTTCTTTACATTTTCAAATGCCTGAAACATTCAAAAGAATGTATTTCATTATATGAAAATCATGTGAAACTTAAAATTCAGTGTCCATAAATAAAGTTTTATTGGAACAGAATCCCTCTCATTTATTTATGTATTGACTGTGGCAGTTTTTCTACTACAGTGGCAGAACTGAGCAACAGAGAGCATATGGTATGCTAAGTCCAAATTTTTCCTCATCTAGCCTCTTATAGTATATGTTTTCCAGTTACTGGCTTAGAGTATGGATTTTCAGACAAGGGCACCTCAGTTAAAATCCTAATTCTGCTATTCACACAAGTATTAGACTTTGAGTAAGTCACTAAAATGCTCTAGTGACCACCATCTGTATCATGGAAATTAAAACGGGACTTGATTTTAAAGGATCATTATAAATATCAAATGAGTGCATAGCATAGTACCTTGTACATAGGAAGAACTTAATAAATGGTAACTGTTATGAATGCTCTGATGTTGTAAAATGGTGATGGGAATAGATAGAAGGCAAAATTTCTATGATTGGCAAGGGAGGGACATTGGAGATGAATTCTACCAAAATGGAACTATCCTAAAGATTTTTCACAGTGGAGTTGAGGAGGGCAGATTAAAAACTCCAAGAAAAGAAGAAATTTTACTTTTAATAACAAGACTCAAACACATTCAAGGGCTGAGAAAATGGATAAATGAGGACAGGAAGTGGAATAGGGCTGAGGGGGTAGGATAAAGAAGATCATGAGCAGGGTGGCAGGGTCAGCCTTAGAAATGAAGAAAAACAACTCTCCCTTTTAAAATAAAAGCGTTACCTACAACTGTAACATTTGATGGCCAGGCATTGGCACACACCTTTAACCCCAGCACTTAAGAAGCACTGACAGGAGGATTTCTGTGAGTTTGAGACCAGCCTGATCTACAGAGTGAGTTCCAGGATAGCCAGGACTGCACAGAGAAAGCCCATCCTGGATTTAAAAAAAAAAAAACAGAAAGAAAAGAAAGAAAGAAAGAAAGAAAGAAAGAAAGAAGGAAGGAAGGAAGGAAGGAAGGAAGGAAGGAAGGAAGGAAGGAAGGAAGAAAAAAGATTTGATAAGCTGGATGTAGTCTAGATATCAAGGTCTATTTCTTCTGTGAGTTCATGAATAAGCTTTTCTGCTGTGAGGCAGGAGTATGGGGATTTGATGGCACACTAATTATGGGTCATGGGACTTTCACAAGGAAGTTAATCCAGGAGATTCAAAACAGAAGAGTATGTAGGAGGTCCTGGTGGGCTTGCGGAGCTTGAAAAATAAGAAGCCATACACCTTTCTCTATAGGTACTAGGAAACCTCAAAGGAGAAGAAAGTCCACGAAATGGAGTAGTGAGTGGAATCAGGACTTGGCAGGTGTGCTGAAAAACACAGCAAAAGCGGTACCACTACTGCAACCATAGATTCCTCATCAGCCTGTCCTGGGACCTACTGGCTCTGGGCCTGTGGCCTTGTCAGCAGGCTCTGTAACTAGCTAATCTTTACCCTGCCTCATGAGCTATATGGTTTTCACACTGGCACTACCTTCCCAGACATTTCTCCATTTGCCCCCAGAAATCTCCCTGCAGCAAAGCAAAGACAGACAGTGCTTTCAAAAGCTCCAAGGGAAAACATAAATTGTGTCTTTTATGGAGAAAGACTAATACTTCTGAAGGATGGAGAGCAGTACTAGAGATGGTTTGAGTACCTTTCAGAATGCCATGAGCCAAACAATAAAATCCCTTTTAATTTGTGAGATGCAGGACTAGAATTTTATGATGTTCGGCACTGATCCAAATAAAATGCAACAACAGCTGGTATATTAGGTTTTCTCCTTTGAGACTGCAGGGGTAAAATCGAAGAGCTAGCAGTCCAACTCTTGTTTGAGCAATCCAAAGTCAGAGTAGGGAAGGGGGACGCAGATATTTTCAGAGATGCTCACAGATTCAGAGAGTCAATGCTTCCACTGAGAGTTAAGATAACAAAGAAAAAATGCCTACTGAGGCTGTTGGAGACTGGACTTGCAGCCCAGTGGATAGTTAACCAAGGCAGTGAGTGAACACTCCACACAGGATTCAACCAGAGTCTCTGAGCCTCCAGCTGGGTAATGTGGGTCTCCTGCAGTATTTCCTCATCTTTCCCTGACCTTCCAGCTTATAGAAAAGACAAGCACATATTCCACCTGGAGTGTTCCAGGTACAAGCGAAAGTGTGATAAAAATGATGGAGAAGGTCAGTTTGTATTCACACGCCAAAGCCCATTCCCACATATTATTGTAAGTACACTAGTCCAACATCATGAGCACCAAGAGTTCTATGCTTAATCCCTAGATCTGCTGCTTACTAGGAGTACGGCTTTAATGAAGACATTGAATCACTCTAAGCCTCAGCTCCTATGATTTGTTAAATGAAGATAACAGCAATGCCCTTGGATAGTTGTTGGGAGGATTCAATAATACTGCCTAGAACTCAGCTCAATCATGGTAAATATCCATTAACTGTCATTCTCATTCTCATTTAACATATAGAGACCTTAAAGCAAGACTTCCATCAAATTCAGCTTAAAACCTGGCTCTGCTGCTTATCTGCTTGCAAATGTAAGGCCTTGTACAAGTTGTATAACCTCTGTGAACCTCACTCCTAGTTGAAATCAGAATTACTAATAAAAAAGATATGGTATGTGAAAAGTAAAGAACAATATGCAGTGTTTGCACTCATTTTCCTCTTGAGAAAGCTTTGCCTCTTTTTAAAGGTGGACAAGTAAAGGCAAGTTCCTAATAAAGTAAATGCTAATCCTGGGATAGGAACTAAGCCTCTACTCCTCACCTGGGGCTCTGCCCACTTAGATTCTCCAAAAAAACACTTGGTCCTCTGGAGGGACAGCTCAGCATTTAAGAGCATTTGGTATTCTCAGAGAGACTCCAAATTTGGTTCCCAGCGCCCAATCAGACAGCGCAATGCCTATAACTCCAGCTCCAGAGCATATAGTGCCCTCTTCTGGCCTTCTCGGGTATCTCCACACATATATGCACGAACATATTTTTTTAAAATGGCCCTTCATTCATTTGATACCCAGAGTGGGGACTTGGTGGAAGTGTGTGTTTCCTTAATGCCTATAAGCCAGAATGGCAGCATTACTGACTGGGCCACATGCTGCAGGCTGACATCAAAAGACAGAATCTCACACCATTTGTAGAGTATACTAGCTATACCCATACTCAAAATGCTCTCTTCTCCCCACTTCCTCCTGACATTGGGGTCTGACTCCTCATCATTCTGGCTTTGTTCCATTAGGCCTCAGTCCTTATTCAAAAGGTGAACTCCCTTAAACATACAATGATACCTATTACCAAGGAGCCATTGATCAGCACAACAGTATGGATGAAGTTTGTTAGTTCTTTATTCTTAAACAGGGGGAAAAGGAGAAATTTCAAGTGTATGTTCCTTTTTGGCTTCCTGTATGCTAGAAGGCACTGGAGACAGCAGGAAAGACAGAAGGAATAGACAAATGCATATCCCTTTCTTGGGATAGAGGACAGTGAAGGGCAGATGAATGAATCATCTCTAGATGAGCTAGAAATATTATAGTCCAATATTATAAACAGATTTTGAAATCCTTTCTCTACCTTATTTTCTTCACCTATAAAATGAAGTAATCATGCTATCTACCTCACTGTAGAGTAAGAAAAAAAACTGTATGACCTACTTATAATTCCCTGTCCCTGTCTACAGGATCATTAAAGATCTATTAAACTTCAAGCAGGTTTCAGGATTCAGTACCCTTGACCGTTAGATGGCCAGGTGAGATGCACCTGGCATTCCTCCTGGCCCCTCAACCGTTAAGTGGAGCGGCTCTTGCACCTGCCATGCTCCATCTTCCTGTCTCTGGAAAAAGTAGAAGAGTTTCCCAATTCTTCTAGGCCTCATAACTGTGCTCTGAAAGCAGCACAATTTGGCAATGGGAGAAGATAAATTGTTTCTGAGGCTGAATATCTTCTTGTAGCCATCCCTACCCTTCCAACATACAGTGGATCTCCAGTTCCAAACTGGGGTGAGAAGAACAGCATTTGTGTAAGGTCTCAGGAACACAGCTCTGGAGTTACTAACACAGTGACATCATCATCCTGTCAAACCTGAGATGATAGACCACATTCCAGCAATACGGAAAAACAGTTATCTTGGAAAACAGAAAGCAATGCACTCTCTTCTCTGGTCCCCTTCCTTGATCCTACTTGAACCAGCATAGCCACAGGGGTGTAGTCAGAATAGCACAGGTACAAGGAAAGCTTGGCCAGAACCAAGGACACATATAGGTTGTAGGTAGTCAGAGGTTTTGTAAAAATGTCTGCATACATGTTTTTGGGTCCCCCACAATCATCTCTGATGGACACAGAAAGGAATGCAATGAGATCCATCCTAGTGAGGGAGAGAAGAGAATGGGAATATTAATAAAAGAGATGAGTACTTCAGACCTGCTTATCAGGGCACTATGACACTTTAGCCACCAAGAACTTTGAGCAAGGTTGTCTCCCTAGGTATGTGAAGGAGGTAGGTAGAATTAATTATAGGGTGCTGGACTGTGAAATAATCCTGAAGAAAGACCCCATCATACCCCCCAATAAATCCTGTCTCTGAAGTAACAAGAATGGGGAAGAACATTTATGAAGATGGAAATTTAGGGTTGGTAAGGAAGAAATAAGACCAGTCACATTATCACTCAAGGAATTTGAGTTAAGCTTCTGTGAGTACTCCCCTAAACTTGACATTGTTTCATAGGTGCTGAATCATATAATCTTCATCACAACCCTCTGAGATAACGGCCATAATAGTCCCCACTTTAGAGATGACATGAAACAAATCACAAGGACATTGGGTAAATTACCCAGAACAACAGAGCTGGCTTCTGAGATTACTAGGAGACACAGTCTCACAGTAAACTTCCAGATTCTCTGGCTCTTACACTCTCCTCACCTCCTCTTCCTCAATATTCCCTGAGCTTTAACTGTGGAACTTGTTTTGTGTATTTACCCATTGGAATGGGGTGCCACAACTCTGCATTTTGATTGGTTGCAGTTTTCTGTAATGGTCTCTGCCTGTTGCAAAGAGAAGTTCTGTTGATGAGTGGTGAGGACTTCACTTATTTGTGGGTATCAGGACAAATGTTTAGAGTGTGCTTAGGGATTGTGCTGCTTTACTAAAGCAGTGACTGTTCCAAGATTCATGACTTCATTAGCCCTGGGTGGTTGATTAGGTTCCAGTAATAGCCATGATTTCTCTCACCAACATGACTTGCCTAAACATGAGCTGAATAAGGACAATAACAATATATATGCCAAAGTCAACATGGGACTTCAACCATAGATAAAAAACTACAGGCAACAAGAAACTCTGAGACAGAGAAATCATCTTCTCTAGAGAAGAGCACACCAGTTCATTATCTAATATCAAATAGTCAGTCATTCATGAAAACATACATACAAGCAACTTTATACAGACTGAGCAGAAAATATTTAAGAATATATATATATATATATATATATATATATATATATATATATATATATATCATATATGTATATAACAACAATTATGAAAAAGATCATGAATTCGTAAGAGAGAAAAAAGGATATATAGGAGTGTTTGAAGAGAGGAAAATGAAGGGGAAAGTGATGTAATTATATTATCATCTCAAAAATAAAAGGGAAAAATCAGCTGTAAGTTGTGAAACCAGGATTCAAACTCAGCCTAGCCCAATTCCATAGAAGAGATCCTGGTCTTTACCACTAAGCTATACTACCTAACAAATTAAGTTCAAGTTACACTGATCATGTTCTACTGAAGTGAAATGTTTGTTGGCATCCTATACTAATCTAAGAATGGAGAGTAGAGTGCATGGGATCCAGGACCAATCTGGACAGTTCACTATCAAATCCTAGAGCTTAATTGAAAGGCTGAATTACTAAGTGATTTCATTAATGAAATTCAGATTCAATGAGTATTCCGTGAAACAGCTAAGTGCTAAATGCATGGTGTATTTAGGATAAAACAAGGTTGCATAAGCGCCAACTCCCAACCCCAAGCTTGCTTTATTTGTGAGACAAATAATTGCAATTCCTTGAGATTTAGGGTATTTTCAGAAGATGCCCAGAACTATAGATGCCTATGGGACCATGATGGGAACATGGGAGCAGAAAGGGTTTTTTTGTTGTTGTTGTTTTGTTTTGTTTTGGTTTGGTTTGGTTTGGTTTTTTTTCTCTACTTGAGGTCAGAAGAACTGTAGAGGAAAAAAATGTAGAACTTGACCTAGGGCTTTAATGAGAAGATTTTCTCAGAGAACAGGCATCAAGCAGAAACATCCTGGCCAGGAGAAAGGCATAAAGAAAGTGAGCTGGAATCCAGCATACTAGAGAAAGGACACAGAAGAGATTTGATGAGGTAGGTTGGAGCTTGAGGACCAATTGAAACCTTAAATCCAAAATAGGACATCTACACACTCTTAGATGGATAAAGAGATTATAAGCCTTGCCATGCCCTCCTGGAATCCGGTGCCTGTGGTGTGACACCTTGCACAGCCTTGGTGCAGTGGGAAGGGGCTTGGACCTGCCTAGGCTCAGTGTGCTGGGCTCTGCTGACTCCCCATGGGAGACCTTGATTTGGGGGATGTGGGGATGTGGGGTGCTTGGGAAAGAGGACTGGGGGTGGGAGGAGGGAGGAGGAGGCCTGTGGATAGCATGTGGAGTGAGTAGAAAATTCCTTAATAAAGAAAAAATGAAAAAAAAGATAAAAATAAATAAAACGATAAAACTAGAAAGACTTGCCATGCCAGTGTTATAATGAAGACAGAGGAAAGCATGAAAATGTGGAGCCCACGGAACAGGTGGTTGCTGTAGTTCAGTAAAGTGATAATAAGTTAAACTCAGCCAATAGAACTAGATATAAGAAATGTTTTAAAGACTACATTGATAACTCTTGGCAGTAGGATAGAATAGAAAGGTAATAGAAAAGGAAGATTTAAAAATGAACCTAAGGTTTCTGGCTTGACAAGCTAAGTAGATGGCATTGCCCAAAACAGTTATGAAATACATGAGGTAAGTTACAATAAGAGTATTGAGTTTTATGTTTAGTTTAAAGTATGTGTACAAGTTTTATGCAGTAGTGGCAGTGTTCAGAAGGCAGCTCAACAGCTCTCAGGCTCAAGAAAGACAAAAGGAAATTAGATTCTTATCTCATTGCTATACAAATCATTCACTGAAATCACATATGTGACTGAGATTGGTGTTTTTATTAATAATCACACAGATCGTGATTTGATTCATCTCTATTGAATGAGACCTCTCCAGGTTTTCAGATAAAAAGAGATAAATTGCTTTTTTATGATCTAGTCTCCAAACATCTTCTTAGGCAGATTATTCCTGTGATACATTTCCAAAGAAAATCTCTGTTTTGTATTGTACTCTCTAAGCAAAAAGAATACTTTATTTACATCAATACAAAAATCAAGGAATCATTAGTTATCTAGGCTTTAGGCCTTCACGTGCATTAAGAAACATGACAGCAGCAAACATCCCTGTAGTGTCTTTAGTTCTCACAGGGCACAAGGAAGCAAGAAAATCGGGCAGAGAGACAATGCTGTGAAGGGCAGTAAGGAGGGCTGTAGGGAAATGAGGTGTGCAGCTTCTAAATAGAATGCTTAGAAAGTATGATGAGGAGACTAACAGATACACAAGGAAAAAAATAACACCAGGTAAATTAGAATGTAGGACACTGTTGGCCTGGCTATAGCCCAGAGTTCAAAGAAGACTGGTATCGGTAGATTCAATCAAATCTCTGTGTCTCAAGATCTGGTGATAACAAATGGATCTGAGAACATCCTTTCCCAAACTACTCTAAGACCTAGCTTTATTTTTAGACATGGCCTCATGTAGCTGAGAATCAAGAATGCTGGGTTTATAGGCATTGACCACTACATCTAGTTTATACAGTATTGGAGATTGACTAGAACTCGGGACTTCTTTCTTTCTTTTTGTATTTTTTAAAATAATATTTATTTTTATTTTCTGTGCATGTATGAGTACATTCAAGTATATCTATGGACTATCTTGGTGCTTGGTTTTCGGAGAGACCAAAAAGGCTGTTGAATCCTCAGGAAATGGCAGTGTTTCTGTGCTACCTTATGGGTGCTGGGAATGGAGCCCACGTCCTCTGCAAGAGCAGCAAATGCTCTTAACTGTTGAGCTGTCTTTCTAGCCCCAAGGCCTAGCTTCTCAAACTGTGACGTGTGATCCCATGGAAAGTTAAACAACTGGATGTGTCATTCATCTAAAGTTTTTTAAATGATGAAAGATTTCTGAACACAAGACAACCCAATATTAATAAAGATGAAGTAGAAGGAATTGAGGCATTTTGGACAGCACTCAACCTGTATTATATGGCACAACTTCACTGTAGCCTTGCATCTGAACAAACAGCATATGCACTCTACATCACATGTCATCACAAAACACAATGCTAATAATCAATTCCTAAAAACCACAACCCAGATTCAAGAATATTGTGTTATGAGTTGTGTGGCTTTGCTGTATTTGTGGACTTTTAATCTCTTATGGAAACATACAGGTTCAATTATGGGAAACAAAGACTTTTCATATTTTCCTACCATGAGTCCTCTACATGTAAATTAGTATATCTTTTCACTGTACTGTGTTAGAATGTTTGATTTTAAAAACTACTATTTGAGTGACTGGCTTGAGCTTCATAGAAATTGTTAAATGAGGGACTGTGAGATAACTGTTGGCAAAGTGTTTTCCTTGCAAGCATAAGGACCTGAGTTTAAGCCACAGACTCTTGGCTTAGTTAGGGTTTCCATTGCTGTGAAGGACACGATGATCAGAGCAACTCTTCTAAAGGAAAACATTTAATTGGGGCTGGCTTAAAATTTCAGAGTTTAGCCTATTATCATCATGCAAGACATGGTGGCAAGCAGACAGACATGGTGCTGGAACACATGAGTCTGTGGGGGGCATACCTGTTCAAACCACCACAGCCACTATTTAAAAAAAAAAAAAACCTAGTAATGTGCACTTGTAATCTGAGTAGTGGGGAGATGGAGATAGGCAGAGAGGAAATAGATCTGGTTAGCCTATGTGGTGAGTTTGAGGCTAACAAGAGGCACTGTTTTGTTTTTAATTAACGATGCCTGAAAATGACACCCAATGTTATATTCTGACCTACATATGCATGCACATGCATATGCACACATATACATACATGTATACCTAAAATCACTAAATGAATTTTGTTTGAGATTAGGGCATAATTTATAGCAATTTATGAAATGACCCTAAGCATACTTCTGCTGTTTTATGCTATGAATTTATGCAAAAATGGCATTCTAAATATTGACCATTATAAACTCCAAGAGATTTTGAAAATGCTCTGTAGGTTGTAACATCAATTACTCAGTTAAGATTTTAATTCTTTATGTGAAAATAGACAGACACACCCATTCATCAGTGTGCAAAATTTTCTTCATCTTTAATAAATGATAAAAATTTATGTATACCAAAAGTTACTTTAAAATAAATTTCTTTAAAACCTATTGCCAGTAAATGATTGGATTATATACCTAATATCCAGGATCATGTAAAAATGTTTCAGGTAAAGAGGAGTCATGAGCTCAAAAAATTAAGAAGCCTAAATCAGGTGATAGAGATATTGCCCAGTGGTAAAGAACACTGACTGCCCTTCCAGAGAACCCAGGCTCAATTCCTAACACCCACATGGCGGCTCACAACTGTCTATAACTCCAGTTCTAGGAGACCCAGTACACATTTCTGGCCTCTGTGGGTACCGCACATACATGGTGCACAGACATACATACAGGCAAAACACCCATAGACATAACATGAAAATAAACCAAGCGAAACCTTGGTCAAGCACATTGTTGAATAACATCAAAGCAGAAGAGGAAACACTTCTGGGGATACCACCACCATTCTTCAGTCTCAGGCCCTGCATGTGTGAGTGATCTTAGCTTCTTCCTTTGACCAATATGTGCAGTCAAGTGACTTTGTGCCTCGTTCATTTCTCTTCTGGGTTTTATTACTGACTATTTCATTGCACTTCTCCACTTCTGCTACCCTAACTGCAACCCTCACCTGCAAGCTAGTCTACCTCCCTTTAGCTTCTTCCTGTCAGCAGATTTTCTCTTGATTTTACCCTTTGCTGAAAACCTTTCAGTGTTTCCTTTCAACCTAAAGGATAAAGCTCACACTCCATTCTCCCCAGACCACAGGCCTTGTGCTATCTGCCACAAACCACATTTTCAGTGTCATCTCTGTATTAATCAGCATCCTGTCAAATTGCAGCTACTAGTTCTAACATGCTCTTAATGGTTTAGACAAAGATCAGGGTGGTCATTGCTTTGGGCTTCCAGCACAGCTTCATGTTCAGAGAAGGCCATGTGGCAGATCAAATCAGGGGATCAATAAGAGCAAACCTTGTTTGAGGACAAAATCCCTGGAACCTAAGAACTCCCCTGTCCTCTGACGGTCCAGAGCATCTGCCAGCAATGCCTCTCTGAGGAATAAGCCTTTGCTACATAGACAGTGAGTGGGGATACTACCAATATTCCCCCAAAACCCTCTGCTCTAGAACACCCACTGTTTACAGTGTTTCCCAGCATAACTTTTGCCTTCTCTACATTTGCTTATATAATATATGCTATCAAGAATAGACGACTTTTTTAGTTTGTTTGGTTGACTTGGTTTGGTTTTTTTAGTGTGTGTGTGTGTGTGTGTGTGTGTGTGTGTGTGTGTGTGTTTGGTGTGTCTGTGGTTGTGGTTGTTGACAGTACGGAGTGTAACCATATAGCACTGGCTGACCTTCAATTCACTATGAAGTCAAGGCTGACCTCAAACGTCTAATTCTCCTGCCTCAACATCCCCCATGCTAAAATTGTAGGCATGCACCATGTCAGAAAGGAACATTTGTTTTGCTTTAAAATGACTTCTTAAATATTGTCTATCCTTTCCACCTCACTTCAAAACCACAACACCCTGTAAATAATATTGACTATATCTAGTATCTAAAATCATTGCTAGCTTTCACATGTTTTTATGATTGTTCCCTCCTCTGAGTCCATTATACAGTATCTAAAGATTGCAATTGCTCTTTTTAATCATTTTCTTGTAACATTATCAGCCACTGTATTGTGTCCAGACAATTTTTCTTCCCAGGTAGACTTTACGATTCTAGAGAGACTATGTTTCTTTATCTTCGCTCTTCACGCCACTCCCTGCAAATAACATACTGTCTTGCATATAGTAGGAAAGAAATAAATATTTTTCAATTATTTTTATAACAGCATATTTCTAGTCAGAAATTCTATTTCCTTGGGAGACTGCTGGCTGGTGGTTTCTAAAGCATCTACAGGAAGCAGGGCAAAAGTAAAATAAGCCGGCTGTCTCAGTACAGTACAATTGAATTCCAGATCATGAAGGAAAACACACTGGTGCTAATTATATGGAATAGCCTGGAGTAATAATGAATTCTTAAAATGTGTAGGAGAGAGAAATATGACAATAACTCATAATGGAAAATAAAATCATTGTATCATTGGAATGATTCGTTCCTGGTTTTCGACAGAACTAATTCAAAGCTCTCAAAGATTTACAGTTTGCAAGCTCACTTTTGTGAATTAATATAAATAACGAACACAGGTGGCTGTACCAGGAGAACATGTTTCTGGACTTTTCTTTTTCCTTTGTTCTCTTTCATTGATTGGCTGTTCCATAATCCCCTAGAACTCCTCCCCTCTCTCATATTGGGGTATGTGTCTGTGTCTCTGTGTGTCTGTGTGTATGCCTGTGTGTGTGTCTGTGTGTCTGTGTCTATACCTGGGTAAAAACACAAGCTCATTAGCTGCCTTGATAGAGGTTGCTCTTCCCTATCTATAATAATGTGAACATGAAATGCTAGCTTAAATTCATGTTTTGGAGCTTGTCCCCAGCTGGTGACATTATGTAGTGGAGCAGACTATGGGACCTTTAAGGGCTAGAGCTAGAGCATGGCCAGTGTTTACACTGATTTATTGATTAGCAGGTGCAAGCCTTTGAAGGTTATTCGCCTGGGATCTAGTTCTAGTTGTTCTGTTTCCTGGTCATTGTGATGTAAGGGTTGCCCACCACATGCTCCCGCCACCATAAAGGTCACCGGGTTTTCCTCACTGTAATAGACTGAAATTTCACTGAAATCAGGATCCAAAGTAAATCTGTCAGGTATTTGCAACCCAAAAGTAATTAGCACACACAGCATTATTGGAGAATTCTAATTGCTATGTGGCCACAGTCATGACCCCAAGCCAGATGCCAGAGACTTTCAAGGAGCCTGTTTGCTGTCATATTCTGTTTTCACCCTGTTCTTCCTTTACTACCTCTCCTGTAGGACTCACCCTCATCTCAAAGATGAGTACAGGCATCCTTTCCCTCTCGTGTCCTTCTTCACATATGGTGTTGCATTCTCTTTTAGTTTCAGGTTGTACTTGGCCTTGTGATGCATCAAACCTGTTTTCATACCTAAGGATCATCCCAAGATAAACTCCCTAGAGTCAGCATCTCAAGGCATCTGACAGGCCCGAGTGCTGTTGTTCAGTAGGCGGTGAAGATACCTGTTAGCTCCTTTCGCTTTTCACAACCTGCCCTGATTTTTCATTGTGGATTTTATCAAAATTGAACTTGGCCATAGAGTACAAACAGCTTGGTGCAATTCAAGAAATCCCGTGGGTGTTTAATTAATAAACACTTGTGACCAGCTCTACAAGCCTACAGACTGAATCAGACACAAATCAGAACACAGGCAACCCAGGGAGTGTTTTCCTCAATATTAGAAGAAAGTTTCCAAAGGTGAAGTATAGGATTAAGGTTTAAGAAATGGCCAGTTGTAGTAGGGTCCAGATGAAAGCTAAGATTAACCCAGCAGGCATTTTCATCTAGGAGTCCAGAAAATATGAAAACCAAGAAAGAATTTCCATTTTCTCCAACACACAAGGCATCTGAAGAGGCATGTGTTTAAAGAAAAAGCAAATTGCAACTAACAAACCAACCTTCTTTGGAAATTCTTTCAAAATAGGCTCTGTTTATGATTCTCAATTATTTAGGGGCCATTCATATAAGTAGCACAATTTAATCAGTTGCATATCTTTCTGCAGAGAATTCTGATTTACAATGGGAATTTCTGCTGAGAAGTTCTGGTATGTTCATGTGTTCTCCTAGTGAAGAAACACTGATCTAAACTAGGGTGACCAGTCCATCTAGGAACAGGAAGCAGGAAGGACCAAGGATTTTGATAGAGAATCTCAATAAGGTTCTTTATTTCAAATATGTTAATATCAGTACATAATTTATTACATTAGTAATATGTCATCATACAGACAAGAACTGTTACATGCATCAGTAATGGAGAATATTGTATATTAAATTATTCACAGGGAATATTGTTATTATTGACAACCTCACTTTAACTTTAAGGACAATATGTTTTGTTCTCTCCTCTCCTTCCAGTTCTGAGTAGCTGGCTGCATATGGCCCTAGGTGACTACCTCTCCCTGTATTATCACAAAATACCATCACTCTGAGCTAGTTCAGCAAATATAAATGTATCCAGACATATAACAGAAATATGTGAAAACTACTGGGTAAGGGACACTTGAGTGTAGTCAAAACAACAGTGGTTAAAAGAAGACATACCCAGTGGATATTTTTATCTAAATTTATTCTCCTGTTAAATTTGCTTTTTGACAATTTCATACATGTATGCAGTACATCTGTATTATTCCTACCCAGATTCCTTCCACCCAATGAGATTTCAATTTGAAACTTTTTAAATCCACATGCTTACCAACTTTATATTTTCAAGTTTGGAAATCAACTTTTGAGTATCAAATTTCCTTTCTAACACTAACTAGGACTGGAAGAGAAGATGACTGTATTTGTTAGGATGTCTTTTAGCTCAAAGATTTTGTTATTTTCTTTTTATATTGTAGATTGATCAGAATACCTTAAGGGTCACATTCCAAATAAAATTCCATAAAAGTCCCTTTCCTTCTACCTTAATATTGCTGTCCTTATTTCATACCCTTGATATTGTTTGCACAGTTCACCTTTGATTTAGACAAATATGCAGCATTTCTTTAGCTAGCCATCAGCATTGTCTATACATGTTCTCCATGAGAGATACTCTTGCATCTTCTAGAATATGGAACTCAGTCTTGTTCTAAGATGGACACAGGTGAAATTGAGATAGAAACACTAAGTTAAATGGATGCTGTTGGGAGGAAGGGGCAAAGCAGGTTTTAGAACCACCTTTTCCTATACTTTCCTAACTTTCCATCCCTTCTACTAAATACAACAGGAAGTTCCAGAAAACTGCTTTATCCACTGAGTGTCTATCCTGAACTAGACTCCTTGAATGGATTCTATGCCAATGATTGGAACTGGGGGTCCAGAAATGGAACTGCATTATATGGCAGAAACTCTAACAACTGAAAATTAGTAGACAAAGGTGCAACTGTTGAACTACTTTAACAATTCATGGAAGGGGGAGGCAGGGAAGAATTCCATGTATTACACATGGAATAGCACTAATCCTATACTATCATTGCTGAATAGCCTTCTGTGGGGCAGAATAGACTTAATGACACCCTGCAGTGATGCAATGTATGGTTGGTGAGTTGTGTCTTCTTTTACCATGCTTGAGCATCCTATGTGGATTTTGATGGGAAGTTAACAGAATTGTTAGCTTTTGGTAAAGGTTATCTTGATAATCCTGCTCCTTGTATTGGAGAGAGAATACATGGTGTGGTTAAGGTGATAGGTTCTGAAGCTAGTCGCCCTGTGCATGAATCCTAGCTCCATGATTAACTGTGAAGTCTTAGCAATTTTATGTAACTTTTTTGTATCGAATTCTTTTTATCTGTAATGTGAGAATAATAATATTTTGCCCTATAGGGTTATTGTAGAGATTAAATATGAAGCATATAGATCAGTGTCTAGTATGTAATGAGTACTCAAAGTTTTGCTATTATTAATACATTTTCTTAACAGCTTTTAAGGGTAGAAATTAAAATCAATGTTCACTATTTTAAGATTTAAAGGGACCTTAAGTAAAATAATATCTCTTCCCAAGGTCTTAGTTTCTCCCTTTATAAAGTAAAATGGTAGCACTGTATCAAACATTTTGCAGGGGTTTTTTTTTTGTTTGTTTTGTTGTATTTTGTTTTTGTTTTTTGTTTGTGGGTTTTTTGTTTTTTGTTTTTGTTTTTTGTTTTTGTTTTTTGTTTTTTGGTAGTGCATACTTCTATTACAGATCTGCTAATGTCTCCTTTTGCCTAAATCTTGGCAAAAAAGAATGGTATCATGCATGTCCCCCAGGTCCTGTTAGTCCCCAAGACAGAGGGTGGGCCTTGCTCCTCTGCTGTTTTTTGGTTCTTTAATTGTGTGACACAAGACACACAGAATCCAAGGCTGCCCCCAGCTCATCTGCTTCCAGCAGCTGTTAGCAAACAGTGCAGCCCGTCTTCTCGCAGTGAAAGCTGAGACATGAATCTAAGGACAATGTGTTATTTATCACTTGTCTCCCTTTGTTCTCCATCAAACCTGACAGTGGTCAATGGAATCACATGGACCAGCTGGTAGGCAAAAGCACTACAGTTAATGCAATGGCTTGCTTGTCATCTTAGGCTGTTATGTTGAGTGTCAGTCGTAGATTGCTCCAAAAAGAGTCCAGCCTAGCAGACCAGCTCCAAGCTAGGAGAGGAAATTGTGACATTGTTCTTTCTTCCCTGGGAGGGGGCTGTGCAGATGTCACTTGGCTTTTTTAAAGCTGGGAAAAAAACAGAATTATTTAAATCACTGCCCTGAGATTTCTCACGAGATACTGCATGGAAAGCTCAAGCTCACAGGACTGGCAATCAGAAACTAGCATAGGTGCCTTTTTTACCTTTCAAATGTGGTGTTTCAAAGAAAAGGAGACCATTGGCCATCAGAAATGAAATCATCTGGAGAGCTTGTTAAGATACTAGATTTCTAATCCTCACGGAATCTGCCTCAGCAGGAGTAGACTACAAAAATTTGAATTTAGTATCCTCTCCTTAGGATTCAATTGTCTGCCATGAATTTGATCTGATAGTCACCACCTTCTTGAATCCAGCCTGAAAGATTGCTCGGTTTTAGGGATAAAGTCAGTTATGGATCAGTTATCTATGGACAAACTATGGATGTCAAATGTAGATGGAAACAATTGAATTGAGTCAAGAGCAATATTTTAATGCGAGAATAATAAACCAGTAGAAGCCATAGAAACTCTAAGTACATATTCCCATCTTTAAAATGAAGCAATTAGGCTTGATAGTTCAGAAAAATATCCTGTACTTTTTGAAGCCCCAACTACCCGAAAGAGACTCATACTTTTGTCTCCAGAAATAATAATAAAAATATAAGTGGAAATGTTCCCTTAACAGTGCACTATAAATTTTTACCTCCATAAACTGTGAAATATAACTTACTTTATAGCCAAGGAAACAGAGAAGTCTTAGAGAAGCAAACCCGTTTCTCCAAGGTCACACAGCTAGTTGCTTGGTTATAAATCGTAACAGTTATTGATGAGAAGAAGAAAGTCATTTGGTTTATTTGCTTCTTTGCCCCTATTTCCCTCATCCCTCTAAACTTTAACATTAAAACATTACTATACCAATACATTTACTTATTTAAAATTGCATTTATTTGGGGTGACAATGGGTTATGTCAGGTATGTAGAGGTCAGAGTACAACTTGGTTAGTTCTCTCCTTCCAGTGTGGGGTTTGAACACACATCATCGGACACAACAGGAGCCATCTCTTCGACCTTCACTGTATTCCTTTTGCTAGATTCTATACTGATGATGACTTAATGCTTGCTAGCTAAAATAAAACCTCTTCTGCACATTTGTGCAGGTTCCTGAAAAGAGCTCCAATAGTGCTTATAGTGAATGTGAGAGCAAAAAGATTCAAAAACTCCTGTTCACAGACACTTGGGTGCTCTCATCAGGCCTTCAAATTACTGGAACTAAACTTTAGGTGTTACAGCTCTCTGTAGTAACAGTCAGAAAAGCAAACTTTTAAAACATCTTACAAGACATATGGGTAATTTTTTTTAAATGAACTGTGTGCACTTAAGAAGAACAACCAAACAACCGAAGTTGCTGACTATAAATGCAACATGTCTCACTACTGGTTAGAGATGCTGGTAGGCACTACCATGGGGAAAACACACCATTAATAGTAAAAATGACCCCCCGCCCTCAAGAAGCAGAGTGAGTATTGCTTACCTCCTCAGGAAAATGAGTGAGAGACCATCAATAACTTTTCATGCATGGCTAAGAAGCAAACTACGTACACTACATAGCTGTGAAAAGTCCTTGGAAATCATATAGTTCAAGTCTTTTCACTTGATTTCCAAAAAATTTGAGGCTCAGAAAAAGAAAGTGATTAGCCTGGAATCTCATGGCTAAATACTGCACTATAAATATTCCCTAAATAAAGCTCATTGGGAGAATGGTGATTTTCACTAAGTGAGATTCCCCTCTCTATTATAAAATTGCACAGTGGTTCCCTGTTGCCTACTGAGTTAAATCTAAGCACCTCAGTCCAGACTTTAATACCCTGTTAAGATGATTTTGAGGAACACAATGTATCTCCTCATTTTATTATTTTTTCACATATGACAGTCTCTTCCTTAAGAATTATATTCTCCTTCCTACACCAATCCACATCACTCTACAATGCCTAGCTCAGAAATCATTGTCCCAGGGTTCTCTCTGTTCTCCTCTGCCTCATTAAGTTTACCTTCTGATCCCACATGATATCAAAATATTGTAACCTCTGTGTGCCATAACCAAACCTCATCTGTGTTAGATCACTTAAGTAATCTAGTGAATGAAAAAATAATACTTGAAGAAGACACAGTTCGTGGGATTTTTAAATGTATAGATCTACCTAAACTAGTGACTCACTAAGTATTACCAAATACCAACTCAGCCAGGTCTCTTTTATTATAATTTTTGTCCTCCTCAATTCCCCCTCTTAATTCCAAGGACTTTCTGATGGGAGTATAAGTCAACACGGTGTGTGAGTGTGTGTGTGTGTGTGTGTGTGTGTGTGTGTACAAACAAACAAGTCACATCTATATAACCTGTCTAAAACTATTTCATTATGTTTTCAAACTGATACTACCAGCAAAGTCTGGTGTCTCAGGATTTTATGCTGTCCTAGTTAGAATTTCTATTGCTGGGAAGCGACACCATGACCACAGCAACTCTTATAAAAGAAAACATTTCAATGAAGTGGCTTACAGTTTCAAAGGTTTGCTCCATTATCATCATGGCAGGAAGTATGGCCGTGTGCAGTCAGACACAGTGCTAGACAATTCTACATCTTGATCCAAAGGCAACAGGAAGTAAACTGTCTCACTGGGCATGGCTTAAGCATATATGTGATCTCATAGTCTGCCTCCACAGTCACACACTTCCTCCAACAAGACCACACCTACTCCAACAAGGCCACTCTTAATAGTGCCACTCCCTTTCTTTCAAACCACCACACATGCCAACTAGTAAGAAGGCCAAATCAAAAGTATTAGCAAGTTGAATGTCTTTCTTAGCTACAGAGTAAGTTAAACATCAGCCTGGGCAAGTAAGGAGAGGAAGGATGTCATTCAGTGGGAGAGTGCTTGTCTAACACGCATGAAGTCCTAGATTCAATCCCAATACTATAAAAAAAGGAAAAAGTAAACACCAAAGCCACTATCCATGAGGGCAGGAACTGGGATGTTAAATATTGTTCTATCTTTTACATCATACCACAGAGGCTATGTCCTTTGGGATAATAGCTGAAGACACCATTTCTTAGCACATGTTCCTCAATAATGTTAAGTGGCAATTCAGCATGGAGGATGCTGGAACAAGCTGTGAAAAAAATAGGTCCATTTTGGCAATGTAGACAGTCTTTAAATATTAAAGACTTTAAAGTCATAGTCTGAAGCCAGACAGTGGTGGCGTACGCCTTTAATCCCAGCACTTGGGAGGCAGAGGCAGGCGGATCTCTGTGAGTTCGAGGCCAGCCTGGGCTACCATGTGAGTTCCAGGAAAGGCACAAAGCTACACAGAGAAACCCTGTCTCAAAAAAACAAAACAAAATAAAAAAAATTAAAAATAAAGTCATAGTCTGTAATATCCTAATATGCATTGCATATCTCTGAGAGGACAGTGAAGTCTATTGTGGGATTTTATTTGCCAAAGTTATTTGACTGTGGAGTCCTCCTACAGTCCTGCCTGTGACAACTCAAGGTTTTTTGTGGAGCAAGCTAAATCACTGAACCATGTCCTACACTCAAAAGGTCTTTTTGTACACTCTTATTTCAGTCACAAACATGCAATATTTATACATTAAAATATATTTTACCCCATCACACATGCTGTGCATCTCCCTTTCTGAACCAGTGACCCCCTGTAGTTAAGTATGATTCCAGATGGATCTAGGGGAGGGAGTGGTAGAAAAGACATTATTTCCTACCCAAACTGGAGACAAGGTAATCACAATGTCTTTAAGAAAAGGCAGCCACATGATAGCTGATGTTATGTAAACAGAATGAGATGCAACTCTGTTCATGGCAATTTCTAAAAGCTTTCATGTGCACCATTGCATTTCTTAATAATTATGATCAATATGACCATCTCTACTTTATAGATAAAACTTAGCAAGATCAGACATTTCTCAAAAAATGTTCATCATCAGAGGTAAGACTTTAAAGGGGATCTACACATTCCAATTCCAGTGTGTCCTTTAGTGTACTAAGGCTGAAAGAAGAAAAAAAAATTATCTCAGCTTTATAATGACTAAAACCCATTGAAACCTAGTACTAAGCATTCTACTGCCAGACAAGGAGGCAAGGAGAAAAGGAGAGGAGTATTTTTAAAGGTTTTCTTTTATTTTCTACTCCCCAAAGTTAATCATGATGTTCATTACAGAAAGGCCAGAAGCAGCAAATAAACAAAATGAAAAGAACCAATAAACACCCATAATTATCTATCCAGAATACCTTTGATACTTTGGCATATAATGTAACAAAGCCTTTTCTATGCACATTAGAATAAACTACATTTTCTTCATATTTTAGCATTACTGGAGTTATACTGTTTTAAAACTGATGTTCACAGCTGATGCCCTGGTGTTCTCCTCATGAAGATGGTTAGGCATGAGGATACATCTCAGGTTCAGTGAAAGATCTTATATTTTCCCCCCAAATTATGCTAAATTGTTCATTTGGAACCTGCTTCTGAAACTCCATAAAACACATCCACTGATTGGATCAACTGCATTTTTTAAAATAAACAACAATGGTTTCCACTTTTTCTTACTGCAAATAGCACTCCAAGAACTCATGATCAGTTAAAAATTAAGAACATACTATGTGCCAGACATTGTTCTGGGTAATTAAAATAGAGTAATGAACAAAACAGACATAGACCCAACCTTCCATTGGTACTTAGTAAGAAATGCAGACATTAAGCAACCAAGTGTGTGGCTATATTCTCACAGAGATTTAGGAATGATCGAACTGTGAATAGTGAGAAAATTCTTCTCTAAGTAGTCAAAGAAGGTCTTTCCAAAGAAGCTGAGATCTGAAAGGCAGGAAAAGCACAATGTCTACACCACAGTAGAAGGGAAATAGTCTTTTTCTTTCCAATCTGGAACAGTGTTCTATTTTTCAATCAGGCTGAATGGTGGAGAGTAAACACAATTCTTGTTTTAAACAGCATTTTAAATTATTTATAATATTGAGTCAGGTATTGTGGCCAACCTTTTATAATCTCATCACTGGGGATAGAAGGGTAGTGGTGAAGGCAGGAAGATTCTTGCAAAGTTAAGGCCCACCTGGATTGCAGGGTGGGTTTCAGGCCAGCCTGGGTTATATAGCAAAACCCTGTTTCCAGAAATACAATGATTGAACATTTATTTTTACTTTGGTATTTCTTCTCCACCAGAAGAGCTAGTATCAGCATACTGTAATCAAATCATTTCTACCAGTAATAACCACAGGGAAAAGTTAAGGTGATGGGTTCCCTGATTGGATACCCTCTGGAAACTTTTCAATATGTGCTTCATGTCTGGAAAGCTGTTAGAAATGCATTCTCAGGCTCCCGAACAGACTAACTGAATTGGAAACTCTGAAGCTAAGGGCCCAAAAATCTGGGTTTTAACAAATCCTTCACATGATTCTGATAACTTGAAAACCACTCTCAAGGGGACACACAATGTCTATTTGCAGATAAATGTAGATCGTCTGATTAACACCTTCACCAAATATACAAACCAGAGAATATGGGTCTCTGTTGATGAGCAACAAAGCCTTAAGAGTTCAATTATCCACCCATGCAATAATTGTTTTTAAATATCTACTGTGCACCAAATGCTGCACTAAATACTTACAATTCAATAAAGAAATAGGATAAGAGTGCTTATCTTTACAAAAATTGTCTAGTAGAGTGAAAACTTGTGAGACTGGGTTCTTGCATATTCATTTGTAAATTTGTTGTTTTGTTTTGTTTGGATGGGGTTTTTGTTGCTGGTTTTGTTTTTGGGTTTTGTTTTGTTTTGTTTTGTTTTTGATTTTTGAGACAGTGTTTCTTAGTGTAGCCCTGGCTGTCCTTGAGCTCACTGTGCAGACCAGGCTGGCCTCAAACTCAGAGATCCACCTGCCTCTGCCTCCCAAGTGCTTGGATTGAAGGTGTGTGTCACCACTGCCTGGCTAAATTTGTAATTCTTAAAGAGCAAGAATAATGGAACAGTGATAATGTAAATTGAGGAAAGAACATTGAAAGTAAAAGAGAGGGATGAACAGAGGTGTCACTAGACTTCATTCTACTGAGACTGAGCTATATAGAGACTACTCCAGAACATCTGTAGAATCTAGACAGGAAAAATGCCATGGCTCTACATGATTCTCATAAACCCTATTAATACTCTGAATTATATCTGTCCTTTCCCTTTCCAGACAGCACAGTCCTGACTTCCACAGATTCCTGAAGCATGCCCCAGGGATTTGTAGCTCTATGTTAATGTCATACATAAAATAGAGTCACCTTGACTTTACGTTTATCTGGCTTATGTAAGCTCTAACCTTCTTGCTGCAGTGCAACAGAAGGACCAGACCCATTTTGTCTAGGCATGTAAACAAACACTCATTCGAAATAATGTCAGGGGACCTGGTGACTATGGGAGCATGACATCCTGCAGGGGGTTGAGAATCAAGTTCCTGCTCTGAACCTTTGTAGAGAGAGGAGCACCATGCTCTGGCTCTGTTCTGCGGCCCAATAGAAGTGGGCATTCAAGTAAAAAGCTTTTGAAAAAGCCCAGAATTTTTCCGTCTGGGGAAGAAACAGCCAAAAGAAAAAAAAAAGAAAAGAAAAAAAAGAAAACAAAAAACAAAAAAACCAAAAACAAAACCCTATCAAAGAAGAGACCTGATGAGTTTGTGATGAGTTTGCAGTCCCACCAAGTCCCTCAGTCTGTACAAATTCTGCTGTCTTATTTTCTAATGCAGAACAAATTGCACAAAGTGGTGGATAGTTTAGATGCCCATACGGCATGGGTTCTCAACCTTATTCGTAACACTATAGGCTTGGTAATTATTTACTGCTGGGCTCTCCTGTGTGTTACTAGGGACGTCTATGGACTCTATCCACTACATGCCATCAAATGTCACAGCAATATCCCCTGGGCAAAACAGTGATCAAATAAAGTTGAGAAATATTGATCTAAAAATAAGAATGTTTAGAAATCCTAGACATTAGCCTCCAGGAAGCCATGTACATAATACTTTCAATTTGATGGATCAAGGCATTTTAAAAGAAGATATAGGCTAGAGTTATAGCTCAACTTCTAGAGTACTTGCCTAACATGATCAAGACTCTGAACATGATTTCTCAATAATAATGACAAATTTGAAGGTACATATGAATAATTTGAGTAGTTAAATCCTTCCTACCTATAATAAGTCCTTAACTGCCTCATTTGGTATAACCATGTTATCAGAAAAATATTTTAATCTCTAAACTTGAACTCCTAAGAGCCAACAATTATAGATCTCACTCTGCACATACCCTCCTCTTCCCTGCAGTTCCTTTTTCACTAGTTATTTTCTATGCCCCAGGAGCCTTTCATCTTCTATCAGTTATACTAGTTTTGTGTGGATGCTCAAACTTTGTGACTGAAAACAACACAAACTCATCCTCTCACAGTTTTGACTGTGAGAAACTTGAAATTAGTTCCACTGGGATAGAATCAAGGCCACACTGCCATCGGAGGCTCTGAGGTAAACTCTGCCCCTTGTCTCTTCCAGTCTCCTGTAACTATTGACACGTTCTTTTGCCTTGTGACCACATTTTCTCTTCCCTCCATAGTCACATTCCCCACTCTGTTTCTTGTTGCATTTCCCTGGCCTTCCTTTTAAAAGGATCTTTGTGTGCCATTATGATACACTAGGTAATCTAGAATGATTTTCCCATCTCATAATTCTTCATTTGATTACGTCATTGAAATAAATAAATGCCACCACTTTTGTTTTGCTGTGTCCTGTAACAGTCAAAGATTCCAGTGGCATGGATACTTTAGGAGTGTTATTATCAGCCCATTACCATACCGCCTATCTGGATTATATAAATAAAAGATCATGTACACTTTATACATGAAACTATACAAAGGCTCGACAAAGTTAAATGACTCTAAGAATTCCTCTCATCAACTACCGTTGGGAGCCTCCCTACTTGCCAGTCACTGTTTGGCAGATTCACCTTGGGCCTTTCCCAACTTGAGGTTCAGAACTCATTACTCATGCAGCATACATTTACTATTGCACCAAACACTAAGGACAAAACAGTGGACATAATGCTCTGCTGTTGAGCATGTTTTCACTCGATGTTAGTCTTCAAGGTTACTTGGTTTTAGAGATTATAATTTAATTACATCATTTACCCCTTTCTTTTCTTCCTCTAAACCATCCCATATACTCCTCCTCATTGTCCTCTTTAAAAGCCATGGCATATTTTTATCTGACTGTTGTTGTTGTGTGTATGTGTTCCTAAATACATAACTGCAACCTGCTCAGTCTATATATTGTTACTTGTATGCGTATGCTTTACAGGACTGATTGTTCAGTATTAGTAACCAATAGGTGTTCTCTCCCCTGAGGTAGACTATTTCTTCTGCACCTAGCATTCCTTAGTTGTCTATTCTACCTGTCCCTCAAATTCACACACACACACACACACACACACACACACACACACACACACACACACCTCTACAACTTTTCTGTAATAATCACCTCTATAGAAATAAACCAAGAATCCACGGCTTCAAATTCCCCCTTTTCAATTAATCATGGCCCAGGAGGATATAGACCTATTCCCCCTTCTTCTAAAGAAATAGGGCACTGTGGAATTAGTATAGTCACAAGGAATGAGAAGATGGACTTTTTAAGCTTGGGCGGGTTCTAGAAAGTGTCGTATCATACCAAGAGGATTAAGGATGAGAAAGTATACATAGTTGCACAAGGCATTGGAATAGGACCAGGGAAATGAAAAGAGACTTAATATAGCACAAAAAGAAAGCAAACTATTGCCTTTTAATATTCATTGAGTCTGTGACAGCATGCTGTTTCACACACTCATCAGCATTTCACATTGGCAATACAAAGTAGGCATATGCCATGTATCATTTTACAAATCTCTTTCACAAAATAGTCTCGATATTGGCTTCTCGTGACATCTCTATATGAAGGGCAGCTATTATCATCATTCTATTTCACAGGTGAGAAAACAAAAATTTCAGGACTGAATTTTCTCTAGGCAGAATAAATTCCAAACTTTCTTTGTATTCATAGTCCCTTCCAAATAATGTGTCTCAAAAAACAGTGGCATAGAAACATGCCTCATAAAATTATAAGCCATGCCCACTGAGATGTCAGTATTTGACATGACAAATGCCCCTTTATTTGTTCAGTTATATTGTTGAACCTCACTCACTTTTCATGTAATTCAGATACATGAACAAAAGGTGGCAATAAGTCCCTGCAGTAAGCAGCTTGAATGCTCGAACTTAAATTGTGGTTTGCCTTAGATTATGACTAGTTTAGATTTCCAGGATTTTATGATGTGAAAAAAAATTATACTTTTCTAGTCCATTGTATTTTAGGTAATATTTTCAGCTATGTTTAAAAGTCATAGACATAAAACTGTATCAAGACAATAAAAATATATAACGTATCGTATTTCAAAATAATCTTCTATTAACTGCAATTTCAGCAAAGCTTGGTCTTTTCCTCAGTTTATACGTGAAATGGCCATTTCTACTTCACTCTGTTTAGGGGCAAATCCCTTCCTGTGGAGTACATGACTATAACAAAAGAGCCAAGAACTCTATTCTCCAGTAGGACAAAGGTTTTCTTTCTTTTTCTTTCCCCCTTCCCTGGTTTCTCTCAAAGCTTTCAGGGAAAGACTTTCAAAAGGAGTACATGAGGCTAGCTCTCCTTTGCAGTTACCTACTTCCAGCATTTCGACCTCTCCTCAACGGAGAATCTCCCAAACGGCAATGTGGTATTACTGAAAGTGGCAGCCTACATTTTGGCATTAATATGGAGTAATTTTTGTTTATTCTAAGACCTAAAAAGATAGAACCATTCCTCTTCTTTTCAAGGATCTACAAAAGTAGCTCCCGGCTCAGTGCATCATAAACTGTCCATGTTGCGAAGTTCTCTAGCACATCCTTAACTACCTGCAAATTTTAGAGTGCTTTTTCCCACAGATAAACGTCTTTTGTCCAAGTTAATGGTTATAAACCTAAGCTCACACACCATAATATCAAATCCAAGAAACCTACCTGTATATATGCATATATATATACATATATATATGTATATATATATATTACACGTGTATGTACTTTTATAGAAAGATATATAATTGCTGTGTAAGAGATCAACTGGTACATTATAGTAAACATAGCCCATGTTCTCAGTTGAAAATAAAGTTGTTACTTTCTAGGCTTGGCACTGTGTTAGAGACTATGATAACTCAGAAGAAATAAAAGCCTAAGAAATGTAAGCCACAGTTCCTGCCTCAAGAGATTTGCAAGGCAATTGAAGAGATGAGATTCCTAAACGAAGCATTTCTATATCATTATAATATATACACGAGTAAGCATTCAAAAGAATGAGTAGAGGTAGTATAAAATACAGTGAACTGTAGTACATAGGAGAGAACTAAAAGGTTAGGTACATAATGCATAACCATATACAAAAGAGAAGACTTAGCTCACAGTGATAGAGAAGTGAGAACAAATCTGGTAGGACTGTAGGCCAAATGCAGTGAGGCCAAGGAAAAGCAGAAATTAGGGTGGAGAAATCCAGTCAAGTCATATTGGAGATTATCTACAAGTTGGAGAGTTAAGGAATGATGATCAATTTCTTTTTTAATGATTTATTTATTTTTATGTGCATTGGTGTTTTGCCTGCATGTATGTCTGTGTGCGGGTGTTGGATCTCCTGGAGGTAGAGTTATAGGAAGCTATAGGCTGCCATGATGGTGCTGGGAATTGAACCCAAGTCCTTTGGAAGAATAGCCGGTGCTCTTGAATGCTAAGCCATCTCTCCAGCCCTGATTATGGATTTCTAAACATTACCATCTGATTCTTTATTGTGACTGAGTTATAAAAGTTAAGAATAAAAATGTTTCCAGGGAAGGTCTGTAGCTACAACTAGTGACAGAAGAGAAACTTATAATGTAGTGAAATGAAGATGGCCTACCCCTGAGATGAGAAGCAGAGGGAGAAACCTTGACCTGGAGATGGTAATCCACGAAGCAAGAGCACAGATCATAAGTATTCCTAGAAGTCTAAATGAAGAAAAGTAGAATGCTGTATTTCAGATGGTGAAACTTGAAGAGTAATGGTATAGATGCCATTAAGAGACAGCTAAAGAGGCAATCCAAGACAGAGAGACAGAATTTAAAGAAAGAACATTCTTTGCTTTTGGATTACCTGAGCATGGCCCATTAATAACACCAGGGTCCTTCTGTGCCTAATGTGGCACCTTCTATTTTTCTCTCAAATGTTCAGCACCATTCACCTTCCCTTCCAAGTGATCCTATATTTAGTGGCTGTCATATGGCTGAAGAAACTTGACCGCAACACGGTCATTTCTTGGATACCAGTGAGAAGACTTATACTGCAGTCCTTGCAGAGGAAGATAATTTTTAGATAAGATATGCACTTGTTATATCTGCAAAGAGCATCTGTCAGCTTCCTTGTGGGCTGCACAGAGAGAAATGCCTTCTAATTCTTAACACTCTGACTTTCTCATGCTGCTTCTCCTGAGTAGACTGAGACATGCAAATTAAGTCTAGTTCATTTGATGGGCATTTGAGTCATCATTGGCCTACTGTTCATAAAGTAAATGAAAAATTTTTTTCAGATTGACCAGCTTACCTAAGACTGTTGAGAACAAAATAAACAAGGCTATAAAATGCCTTTCAGCAAATAAAAGGAACTACATACATAAAATATGTTAGTGTCTCTCCAGCTATGGAGCAATATAATCCAAGGGGAAAAAATAGATCACAGGTTTCTGTCATTTTCAAGGCTCTGGTCCAGAAATTATCAAACAAAACCCCAGCAAGATATCTTAAATCCCATTTAATAGCTGAGATTGTCAGTTGTACATTAAAAAAAAATTAAAGAGACGGGAATTCAGTTACCAAGGAGATTATGCCAGCTTCTTACCCCACAGATTGTTAGTAAAATACAATAGTCTCCTTTTCACTTTCCAAGATTTCAGTTACCTATGGTCAGTGGTGGTCCAAAACTGTTAAGTGAAAAGTCTAGAGATAAACCATTCACAACTTTTAAATTGTCCACTATTCTAAGTAGCATGATGAAATCTTGCACCAACTCATTTTGTCCCAACTGGGATATGACATCCACTTGTCTAGTGTAACCACACTGCATGTACTGCCCATCTGATAGTGGTCTAATATCTTCTCTGTTATCAGATTTATTCCTATAGTATCACAGCACTTGTGGTCAAGTAACCTTTGTTTTACTTAATAGCAACCTCAAAGTGCAAGAATGGTAACATTATTTGGATACACCACAGAGGAACCATAGAGTGTCTCTCAAAAATGAAAGATTAAAGTACAATAAGATATTTTGAGAGAGACAAAATCCACATAACTTTTATAGTATGTTGTAATTATTACTATTCCATTTTAGTATTATTGTTAAACCCTTGTTGGTTATATTTTTACATTGAACCTAGTCATAAGTATTCATGTATAGAAAAAAGTATACATATAGAATTTAGTACTATCTATAATAAAGCATCATTGTACAGTCTAGGAACATAGTTCCTGCAGATAATGAAGGACTGGAATATAGTGGTCTGATGGGAGTAGACTGGAGAGTCTGGCTACTGGGACTCAAATCTCAGATCTGTCAACTAGGAGCTGCATGACCTTAAGAAAGTTATTTCAGCTTTCTAAGCCTGTGTGGTCTCTGTAAGCTGGAGATAACAGCACTATATTCGTTCACAAAGAGGATTGCATGAATCAATGTCTTTAAAACACATAACATGATATCTGACACACAGGAAGCATTCAAAAGAAGTTACAAATGTGGTGTGAATTTCTTCCAAGCCACATGGCTCTCTGACATCAGCTTCATAGGTATTAGCAAGAAACAAACTACAACACTAATGCTTAGAATTATTAATAACTTTATACAAAATATATTCACTTACATGCTTATATATAATGTAGCAGACTCAGTCAAACCTGTACCTCTTCACCCTTACCACTTCAGTGCATGATACCCCAAATTTCTACTGCCAGCACTACCATTTCTTTTGCTGACTTTCTCTGTATTCCAGAATCCACTTTTTCAATCCCCGGTGGTGCAGTGAACAAAACCAAGAGGGTAATAGTTTTCAGCCAAAGAATAGTGAGAGTCAATGTATCCATAGTAAGTTGCAGATGTATTATGCTACCTCCTAGAATGTCATCTAAATCCTTAAACTCCAGTCATTCTCTAGGGTAGCTACTCCTTTATCTTATGTTACATTTAACTACCCCATTCTGGCACCAGTAATTTCTTCAACTCACAAAGAAACTACTTAATAATTTCTCAGGATCAATTTCTCAGGGAACCAAAAACCAAGCTCTTCTCACAAACCTATGATAAAACTGGGAGCAGGCATCATTCTTTGCCACAGGGAAACTGAACTGTACATCATGTGAGTAAAAAAATGCATTACACATAGAACTCACATCTCTTGAGCTCCTGTATTTGTTGCTGTTAACGAGTATATTTCAAACCTTTTCCCAGGCATACACCAACTAATAATGTCAGGAAATCCCCAATGTCTTCTTCCTCATTGTGTATCAGTTGATTTCCTAAGTCTTTTCTGGACCAGGCAGGGAGGGGTCACACTCTAGCTGACACATATCATTAGACTTCTCCATGGGTTACATGCATATTTATGAGTTTGTTCTTTGAATATCTGATTCTGACTAGCCATCTACCTAATGAGCACTAAGTTATCTGTCAGAGTCTGTAAATGGATTGTTTAGATTCATCAGGACTCTAACACAGAAATTCTGAATTAGTGGCAACTGATCTTTTAAAGTAATGCTTAGAGCACTGATTGCATTAAACACAACATAAGGTCCCTTTGATAATTTTTCAGGCAGTTGAATATCCAAAGGACCTCAGGGTTATGTGTATACCATCAGTTCTCATTACGTAGGAAGATGTACATAACAACTGGATGATAAAAGTTACCTGATTAATAATCATGGGCAATAATATTTTTTTAAATATGAGATACCATCATTTCATGGCTTTATATTATGTATCTCTCACCTAAAAGGGAGGTACCCTTATAGTCTTGGGTACCATAACTGTAAGACTAGTTATATTGAGCATCTGCTAAATGTAGATTACAAGGAGGTTACATCCATTGGGTTCTTTCATTTTAAGAGAGTCCTTAATTAGTGGCCATCTGGCCTCCTAGGAAAGACTGTAATTAAAGTAGCCATGAAGGAGCAGTGAACACATAAACAGTGAAAACCTTGTCTGCCTGTGCCTTCCCTCCAGGATACTCAGTACTCAGGTGAATGCCAAGGGCACATTGGGCTATTTTTATTTTTCATAAAAATGATTTTGATCCAGAAGATGGGGTTAAATAAATCACTGACTAAATTATGTGGTAGACACAAACCTTGCTAGCATCTGAATCCCTTTAGTATATCTGATTCAATACAGATCTCTCACTTTCATTGTCCCTGTTTGTTCCAGTTGATTTTTGGTTCTGCATGGCAGTAATAGGATTTTCTTGTCACTTTGGGATAGATGAAGGAACTGAACAAGATCCATGGCTTTGTCAAATGTGTGTAGACATGTCTTTTTTCCAGTACATCTAAGAGTAAGTTACTATCAGTTACTTAAGAATCAAAGGAGTGTTCTTGACCCAAGCTCCCAAATGGTATCTGCTGAGTTTGAAATGATCTCTGATGTGATATTCAAATATAGTATTGTGAGCAACACAGTATTTTTTCTAGGATTGTTAAAAATAATAAGAACAAGACAGGCTCTGTGTGTCCTATACCTTGCTATCTGCAATACCTCTAGGTAAACACCTTTATCAGTCCCACTTGTTGATAGAGAAAGAGATCAGAAATGGGTTACTGAAAAAGGGTACAACCCACTGATTTGTTTAAACTATAGCATTTAGCTAGAGCTATAATGTATTCTCTGAAAGAGGTCAAATTATGAGAATCACTTAAGAAGAAAAGAGGACAATATGAAATATCTATTGAGTAACTCCAGGCTTTACAGAAACCTGAATTTACTCTTAAAAAACAAGACCCTTCACCCAACCCTTAGTTTATAAAGTCAACAGCATTACAGGCATGCAACATAGCTAAGGATCCAGAGCTAAGAAAAACAGTCACCTGAGTACCAACCCCATGCACTTAAAGTTATGGAATTTCTTCAAAGTGATGCCTTATTGGGCATAGCTCAGAATCGACACTTACATTTTGTGCATAATTATAATCAATTGTTCATGTTTTGTTGAAAATCCTGCAAGAAATTATTGAACAAGGATGACATAAATGGGCATACTAAAATGAATGGGGAGAAGCCCACAAGGCCTCAACCTTACAAGAAGAACTACAGGACTGAGGAATGCTGGGTTGTAGGAGAAACAGTCTTCCCCAGGGAAGAGCACACCAACTGGTTATCCAATACTACAGGGTCAGCCCTGAAAACATGCATATAATTTACATTATACAGAGTAATCAGGTTATACTAGTACATAAATATATATGTGTGTATATATATACATATACATATATGCATGTAACAACAACTAATGAAAAAAGAAGCCATGAATTTGAAAGAGACCAAGAAGAGGTATATGGGAGGTGGGGGATTTAGAGGAGGAAAGGAAGGAGGAAATGATATAATTATATTATCATCTCAAACTACTTTAAAGTTTAGAAAAATATCATGTTTTAAAGCCATAGAGTGGATTTTTTAAGATTAAAAATATATAGCAAGTAGAGAGAATGAAAACTGACAAAATAACTCTGCAATTGAGGAATGTTTAGTGGTGGAGTAAGCATTCTTACATCCTGTAATGGGTCCTGAGGGCATCGCTGGATACAGCACACTGAGAAGCTGAAAATCATAACATGGACCATGAGTTATCAAGAGAAGATGAAATTATATTCCATATATTCTGCTTAAAGAGGCAAGGAAGTGTGCAGGACATGTTAGAAAATGCTCTAACCTGAGTTGTGAAATTAAAAATTGTTTCATGCAAAGAAGCAAATTTAAACTCCAGAAAATTCTGCTCCCCAGAAATATTCCTTTTTCAGAGCTCCATCTGTTTGCTGAGGTTTCTCTCTCATCATTTTGACCATATCCTTTACAGTCTGGGTTACCTCTTAGTTAAAGAAGATGAATTTCCATACTTTTTACAGTAGAAAATTACAAGCATGGCTTTTCCAAATTGTTCTCCTCTTGGAAGAAAGGGTTTTTTTTTAAATTTTTCTGTTTCTTGTGAATCACGGAGTATTATTATTCTTATATTAACCATGAATTTCCAATCAAAAAATCTAGTGCAAATTAAGATAGTCTGGAAGTGAAGGATAATTGTCTATAACAGTGTTGCAGAAAAATATTGGTGCAATTAGTTTATAAGGCAATTAGTGGTGATTTCTTACTTATATCCTCAGCACTTAGTTTCCATTTCACCTGCAGAGACAGACTGCTGTGGATATCGCTCTGTGTAAATAAAGTTCTGATTGGCCAGTGGCCAGGCAGGAAGTATAGGTGGGACAAGAGAGAAGAGAATTCTGGGAAGTAGAAGGCTGGGGAGAGACACCGCCAGCCGCCGCCATAAAAAGCAACATGTAAAGAAACTGGTAAGCCACAAGTCATGTGGCAAAGTATAGACTAATAGAAATGAGTTAATTTAAGATAGAAGAATTAGATAACAAAAAGCCTGCCACGGCCATACAGTTTCTAAACAATGTAAGTCTCTGTGTGCTTTCTTGGTTGGGTCTGAGCGACTATGGGACTGGCGGGTAAGAGAGATTTGTCCTGACTGGACCAGGCAAGAAAACTCTAACTACAACAGACAGGTCTGTAACCTACATTTTCTGAAAATGTCAAAGAAACATTGTGTTTGTGAGGAGCAGTTCACAGATTTTGAGAGCGGGTAAGCATAATGGACACAGAGTAGAAGGAAACGAAATCAAGCTGAAGAGGAACTTTTGTGCCTGTGTTCAGAACTCCTAGAGGGCTAAAACTGTATCTCTAAAGAGTAATCATACTAAGCTGACAAAACAAAATTGTTACAATCTTCCCAGTAACTAAATAATAAGATTTCAGGGGAAGTCGCCAGTATGAACAAGGCAGAGAAAATCTTATAAACGCTACTTCAGTGGCATTTGTGGGTAAAGAGTTAGAGACCAAATCTTTAACTGGATTTCAGTCTTTAGTATTAAGAGTGAAGGCTCAGAAAGGCAGATGAGCTGTGTAAAGTGCTAAGTACAGATAGACAGAAGACTCATCAGGAATACCGATGCTACTAGGAGAATTACCTAGGGTGGTGGTCGAACAATGAACTCTTATAAGTAATTGAAGAAAGAAAGACAGAGGGACAGAGGTATCAAGGTAAAAGAGCCCAAAGAGAGAACAAATGCTTTGGCAAAAAGTTCTTGTGTGGACACACTTGGAAGGAAGATATAACTGGGTCACAAGACTTTGAAACATTGTCTGATTTACCTTCTCGTTGCATTGATCACTAGGAAAATCTTCCCACTGCTCTACAATAATCAAATGCCTAAGGATATCATGTAAACCTTAGAATTCCCAAATGAGCAAGAAGACCATATTTCGTTTTTAAGGGTTTCTGTAGAGAGAGGGGTTGTAGTGAGAAGGATTTATAGCATTCTTCAACCAAGCCTTTCAGAATAAGCTCTGGATTCAGTGGCCCAGGGGGAAAGAAAAAACCTTGTGTCGAGACTGACATCAATAGAATGGCAGAACAGAGAGTACCGAACCCCCATTCCTTCACAGACACATTGGAAAATAAGCGAGAACTGTCAGAACATACTCTGTCAGAAGTCTGGAAAATGGTCAAAGGTTTATAGAAACCAAGCAAGTGATGAATCCAGAAGAATGCAACTCCACATAACTGAAAGGCTTTACTAGGTCTTACTCCTGCTCCGACCTCACCTTTTGCCTAGTTGGGCAATGGTCTAGAAGGTGGCAACCTATGTTCCCTCTGTTAGACACTGGGGCTCCTGATTTCAGAGCAAGTGGAGTAGATTGCATCAAATAGTTGTGTGAGTCTGTTCAAAACTATCTTGGGGCTTCCTGGAAAACTTATGCAGAGTATTCACCTCCATTTCACCTAATTCAGAAATCTCTCAGCATATAACAGTGGCAGGCATTGCTCAAAAACACTGTAAGGTGGATGACAAACATATCCATCCTAGGCAAAATATTATGGTTGCAGAAAAGAATATGCCACCTAAAGCCTACAGGGACACTCTAGAGAAATAATTTCTTTGGGAAAGGAAAATAATTAAAATCACTCATGTATACTATACAGTGCAGAAAGCCATGTATATGCTCAAGGCAGGGCATATGTTCAGAAAAGAACTATGAAGACCTTAAGCTCTTACTGATAGCTTATCTCTTGGCTTCATACAAGCAACAATTGAAGGCTAAAGCAAAATTATAAATAGTCTAGCTGTTAACAGAGGGTGCCAGAACTGAGCCAATCAAATATATAAGTAAGAGTTTAAGGAATTCTCTGTCAAAATACTTGCTGATCACAATCTAAAGGAACAGAGACTTCAGTAACCAAACATGACAAGGACCACAATCTGGAAAAACAGTTTGGAAATCTCGTTAAATTACTGCACAATGAAAGTCTTCCATCATTGGAAACAGAAAATCTTAGAAGGATTGAAATATAAACCTCAGAATATCACATTAGAACATTAACATATATGTTTCAATAATAATTAACAAGACATATAAAGGAATAGGAAAGTGTGGCCCACATTGGGGAGGAATAGAAACTGCTTCCTGATAAAGTTCATTGTTAAAATAAAATTTACAGCTACCCATTTTTAAAAAAGGGAAAGATTTAGCTGGGCTTGGTGGTGCATGCCTTTAATCCCAGAACTTGGGAGGCAGAGGCAGGCAGGTCTCTGTGAGTTTGAGATCAGCTTGACCTACAGAGCAAGTTCTAGGACAACCAGGGCTACACAGAGAAATCCAGTCACAAAAACAACAAAAAAGTTTTAGGAGTATCTTTCTTATATGAAATTATGGTACTGACAGCATATAGTAGTATCTGTACAGGGCTTTTAAGGTTTAAAAATATGCTTGGCAAAGTTAAAAATGGGTAAAAAATTATATTCTTAAAGAAAAGAGAGAGATAAGATAATTTTCCAATCAACATTGTAATTTTACACTTTAAAGAACTAGGAGAAGAGCAAAGTAAACTTAAAACAGAAAAAGGAATGTTTAAGCAACAATAAACAAAACTGAGAATGCAAAGAACAGAATCATTGAAAATAGAGTGGATTCTGACAATATCAGCAATATTGACAAGCTCATAAGTAGACTGATAAATAAATAAAAGAAGAAGATCCAAATAACTAACATAAAAAATAGAATCATTTCCACCAATATTACAGAAGATACAAAGATTATAAGAGAATATCATAGGGCTGAGGAGATGGATCATTAGATAAAAGCTCATACCTCACCAGTATGAGCACCTGAGTTCAGATACTCAGCACTCACATAAAAGTCAGTGGTATGGTGGCCAACCCTTAATTCCAGGAAGCAGAGACGGGGGATACCCAAAGCATGCTGGATAGCTAGTGTAGCCAAATTGGCAAGTCCCAGGTTCAACACAAAACCTTGACTCAGTAAATAAGGTGGAGACTGATTGGAAGAAGACATCTATCATATGGGCACACATTTACACACACTCACAGGTATGTGCTCCCACATGTACATAAACATGCTTACACACACATAGTAAAGAGACATAAAAAGAGACAACCTATGAACAATTGTGTGGCAACACATTAGACAACTTAGCCGTAATGAGAAAATTGCTACATATACATAAATTTTTAGAATTACCTTAAAAATCAAAGTCTAAACTACAAAGAGATAGCATCAATAACATAAATAAAGTAAAAATAAATTTGAAAATAACTCTCAACAAAGAGAATTTCAGAATGTAATGACTTCACTGATTAAACTTATCATTCAGAGGATAATTAAAATTAGGGTTTTATTTTCAAATTGTTTTAAAATGTAAAGGAGGAATAGACACTGTTAGGCTCATTGAATTATGTTAGTATAACCTCACTATCAAAAATAGATAAAGATAACTTGAGAAAACTATAAACCATGCACCTTATTAGAGTGCATGCAAAAATCTTTAGCAACAAAATACTAGTCAAGTAAATCCGACTCTATACAAAATGACTATAAACCATGATCAGGTAATATTTATCCTAGCAGTATGAGTGGATTCAGCATAAGAAAATTTATCAGTGTAATACATCACATTAAATAAAGAAAAATAGCCGGGTGGTGATGGTGCATGCCTTTAATCCCAGCACTCGGGAGGCAGAGGCTGGCAGATTTCTGAGTTTGAGGCCAGCCTGGTCTACAGAATGAGTTTCAGAACAGTCAGGGCTACATAGAAAAGCCCTATCACAAAAAGGGAAGAGAAAGATAAAAGGGAAGGGGGAAATGATAGAAATGTAATCTCAAAATAAATTAAATGTAAAAATAACAAACTAGACCATCACCTCAATCCATACAAAAAAAAAAAAAAAAAGCTGATCAGTGAAACCAATAGATTCAGGATATAAAAATCAATACACAAAAGCAGGATATATAATCAGTAATCGAGTTTCCAAAAGGAAGATAATGAGAATAAGTCAATTAGCCACAGTATCCAAAAGAATAAGACATTTAGAAATAAGTTTACAGACTAAAAACTGGCAGGAAGAAATTAAATTAAAGTAAAGCTCAATAGCTATTTTGTCATTATAGACTGCAAAAATTAACAGTTAAGGTACCAGTACTACCGAGAGTAATCTAGGGAGTTAATACAATCCCTATCAAAATCTCATTGTGTATTTTACAACAATGAGAAAGCTGATTTCAAATTTGAATGGAACTGAGAGCACACAAGTAGCCAAAGCAATCTTCGAAAATGCAAACAAAGTCAGTTATGAAAAGTTTCTGCACCCCGATAAGCATGTCCACCAATGAAGCAATCTAAATCAGACCAAATCAAACTGAACTGGTAAAAGCCTGGGTTTAATGGGTAAAGTGCTCCTAGATGATCTTCTGGCCCCCCAGAGAGGAGATGGAGAAAAGAGACTATAAAACCTTATGTTTGTTTTCTGGGAGCAGTTTAAATACCCTGTGGGAGTGGTCTTGAGCATCTCTCGGGGAGCAGCCGTGTTTGGCATGCTTTCTGAAATGAGGCAAAGTTTGAGGAGAGAAAGTTGGGGAGGGCGCTGAGGTGGAGCTTCCACCAGAACATTCCAGACTCTTTTGGGTATATGGATGCTGGTTCATGTCTGGCTGCTTCCTGAGGGCATGGGGCAGTGTGGGGGAGGAGAGAGTTGGGAGTCAGTGGGTTCACACTCAGCAGGAGGTGTGAGTGGAAAAGCATCCAGTTTTCATCCTGAAGACCTCAGGCATCCGTTTCTTAAGGAAGCAGAGAAGGCAAGTTGCTAGGGAAAAAATAGATTATTAACACCTGCCCTAGTTGTACTGCCAAAGACAAATGAGCAAGGCAGAAGAGTAGACAGGCCCTTTACTGGGACATCTTCGAAAACCAGAGGGTAGAGGGTCCCAGCCGCTGGACAGACCATCCATCCTGAATAGGTGCCTGCTTGAGCCTAGAGAGATGGTACTAGCACGGATGTCCCAGGAGCTTGGCAGCTGAAGGGGTGGTGAGGACTATGATGTAGGGTCTTGTCCATTGTGGCTCAGGAGACTTAGGAGCTAGCTATTTGAAGAGTACTCTGTCCCCTGAGGTGAGTGGGGCAGGCTCAGAGACAGTTGGGTCCATTGGTGTGGGGGCAGGAGATAGCTGTCAGCATGTGAATTGAGAAGGGACCTCAGAAGTGAGAGGTAGGGGAGGTACCCGGCCAGAGGAGGAGGTTAGGCTGGGAGGTGGTGACTGAGAAGGAAGGGCCTTCTGTAGAGGAGCTCAAAAGGGCTCAGGCCTCTAGGAGAGCATGGGGTGGCCCTGAGGTAGGTAAGGGCAACGGGAAGAAGGAAGGGCCAAGACAACCTGAGTTCAAAGGAGAGCTTGGTGAGCTGTTGTTTGATGAGTCCATTGGCCTTCTCAACCTTTCTTGAGAATTATGGACAATAGGGAATGTGGAGCTTTCAGGAAATGTTGAGAGCTTTCAACATAAGCTCCATGACCCTGGAAGTGAAGGCAGGCCCGTTGTCCGTTGTTATTTTGTGTAGTCTGTGGCAGGCCAAATCTAGGGATGATGTGGTCCAGAAGTGCTTGGGCCACCACATCTGCTGTTTCCCTGGAGATGGGGAAGGTTTCTATCTATCCTATAAAGGTGTCAACCATAGTTAGGAGGTAACAGAGTTTTTTATGTATTAACATGTGAGTGAAATCAACCTGCCAATGCTCACCCGGTTGATGTCTCAAAGCTGGTGGATTGGCCTTGGCACATGTCTAGTAGAAGGAATGAACCTGTGAAATATGAGCTCAAGGATGGGTGGGGTCAAAGAGGGGCTCTACGAAATGGAACAAAGCTTTGGGGCCTATGTGTAAGGGTACTATGGCCATGGATGTGACATAAAATAAGATTTTAACTTGAAACTATCACTAGAAAAACATAAAGGTAAATCTCTGTGACATTGTGTTCCACAATAAGTACTTAGTTCACTACCATAAACAACAACAGAAAAAAATAATGAGACTCCATCAAAATGAAAAACTTTCTATATCATTTTTCATTAATTAAAACTACATCATTTGTTCTGCAAAGAAAAACAAAGAAAGAAAGAGAGATAAAGGGAGAAAGAGAAAGCTGAAAAAGATAAAAAATGAATGAAAACATTTTCATATCACATAAAGATTTGGAATCCATTATATTTAAAAAAGAAACTGTTGCCGGGTATAGTGAACCAGGCTTGCCTGGGCTACAAAGTATAAAACCACAACTCAAAAATAAAATAAAATAATAAATGTCTTGTAATTGAGTAAGAAGAGATAAATCCTAATTTGAAATGGGCATAAAACTTCAATATTCACTTCTCCATATAAGACATAAATATATGAAAAGATGTTTAACATCATTAGTCATTAGAAAATGAAAATTAAAACTAAAGTGAGAGTGTTTATCCCAATGGATGGATGGTTTTATAATTTAAAAACAGACAATAATAAATGTTAGGGATTTTATGGAGAAATTGAAATTGAAATTCTTGTTCATTGTTGGTGGGCATATAAAATGATAAAGCTAGCATTCATCTCTGGAATAGGTCTGGTACACACATGGAGAGAGAGAGAGAGAGAGAGAGAGAGAGAGAGAGAGAGAGAGAGAGAGAGAACACAATTTATGATTTTTTATTTTTATTTTTACCTTATGATGCTGTGACCATGACACAGATTCAGTAAAAGCCACACTTCTAATTTTGCAATTTCTATTGCTGTGAAGAGACGCCATGACCACAGCAACTCCTGTAAAGGAAAACATTTCATTGGGACTTGCTTACAGTTTCAGAAGCTTAGTCCCTTATAATCATGGTGGGAAGCCTGGGCCTGGTGTGGGCTTTTGAAACTTCAAAGCCTACCCCAGTAACACACTTCCTCCATCAAGGTCATACCTCTTAATTCTTCTAATGCTTTCAAACAGTTCCTCTCCCTGATGACTAAGCATTCAAATATAGGAGCCTCTGAGAGCCATTCTTATTCAAACTTCCCCAGCTAGATATGGCAGGATACTCTCTCCCAGCGATAATCATCAACAAGCCAGAGTGCCCAGTAAGCCATACCAACACAAGGAAAACAACCTACACTGAGATATACTATGTAGTTTAGCTATGTTGTTTAGTACATTAAGCATATTGAATGCATTTTCAACTTAATTTTTATTCAATAATGAACAAAGTATACTACAATTATATACATAAACTTATTTTTATTGAAAATATTTTTCAAACAATATAATCCAATCAAGGTATTAATTCTCCCAGATTCTCCCATATCCCTATGCATCCAACTCCACATCTTTTTTTCTCTTTCTTTAGAAAACAAACAGGAAAAAATACAATGAAAAAGCATAAGAACTTGAAGTTTTCTCTTAATATGCATGCAGTAATTTATGTATTTTTATCTACTTTTGCAATGTATTGGCCTAGATATGTTGACAGTTAGTTGCTGTAAGTTTATTTCATTGTTTACTTCTTTGGTTTATATGTTTCCATTCATATGAAACATGCATAATAAATAAGTTATACATACAGAGACAGAATGTAGTTCAGTAATTGTCAGGACTTTGGAGTCAAGTAAGATGGGAAGGGATGAAGAAAATGAACACATCCATAATAATGCATGGCCAACAAGTTTGATATCCCACCTAGTAGCCCTGTCAAGTTGACATGTAAAATTATTAATCACAGAAGGAGTGAAGTCTTAACTTTCTCTGGGCAGATTGGACTTGAGAGGTCATTAGTTCCCTCTTTCCACACAAGCACGATTTAGCATCTCTAAGAAGGTGGAGCTTATTGTGAAGAAGATGAATCTTATAAAACCAGACTCGTATAGAAGTGAGTTTCAGAGACTTAGAAAGGATAGGAGATTACTAGTTAGAATGACCTTTGCAGATTTTCTTTTATTTGATTTGATAAAATCTCATTGCCTATCCACTCCACCTACTCCTGCCATACTTAAAACTCTGAGGCTTTGGCCAGGTTTGGAAGCATGCAAGGGTATTAGCAAGGAAACTATGAGCTTCAGCAAAACATGAAAATATGAGTGTAGATAAAAACAGATTATACAGGCTCCCTGATTGTTAGTTCAGTCTCTGTGAGCCCTCAATGAGCCCAGATTAGTTGATTCTGTGGTTTTCTTGTCGTGTCCTTGACCCCCTCTGGCTCCTACAATCCTTCCAAGCCCTTTTCCACAGGACTCCATGAACTCTTCCTAATGTTTGCTGCTCCCATCAGCTGCCAGAGGAAGCCTCATTGATGACAATTGGACTAGGCATCAATCTATGAGTATAGCAGCATATCATTAGAAATCATTTCATTGACTTCATATGCCATATTTGGTTGATTTCCATGGGAGGCCTGCCTTTTCTGAAGAGAGATGGAGGAGGAGGAGATTGGGGGGCACATAAAAGAGGAGAGAGGGGAAACTGTAGTCAGTATGTAAAATAATAATAATAATCAGAAGAAGAAGATATACAAGCAGAATATAGGAATATATCAAGGAGGTAATTCAGATATAGGGAGTTCTAGAAACTAGATACAATAATATTTTTTAAAGGAATTAGACACAATCATAGATTGAAACTTAGCATGTAAATACAGAAACTCTAGGAGGTATAAGGCAAAGAAACCCAAAGAAAGCAGCATAATAGTAGACGTTCACATGAGACTATGGAGATGAGAAGACTCATAAATCAGGCAACTTCTCTGTCTCAGGCAGGAGGCCTTTTAGACTTTTTCATAGTATTGTGAGATCTGCTTGCCAAGATCTGGCCAGTTCAGGACAAACATGACTTCAAGTTCCTTTATCAGTATCTTCGTCAGAAAATTATGCCAAGGACTGTGAGAAACTCACAAGAGGCTGGAGGCTGAGAACAGATTTCAGCAGCAGGTGGTAGAATTACAAAGAGAAAGGCCAAGAAGAAAGGAGAGCAGAAAGAATGTTAAAGGGCCTCAGTTGTGTTTGAAAGAAAAACTAAACAGAACTCACTCAGTGCCCAAGAACAGGTCTACCAGGACTCTATTGGGATCAGAGCATACAAATGCTAAATAATACCAAAGTAAAAAAATGTCTTATCAGTAAACCCCATATCAGTTCATCTTACCTAGGTAAAATGCTACTCACAGTAAATCTCATGGTGATTAGCATGTTTCTTTGTTTTCTTGAATTTGAGCCAAGCTGGAAAGCCTTACCCACCTTGTTTTCTTTCTGTGGTAATAATTTCCAAAATGCAGTAAACTTCTGTCCCAGTTCTAACTGTGCCTAGTCATGATTTTCATACTCCCACTTCATGACAATTACAGTACAATTCACCGTTTGTAATGCTGATTGAAAGCACTTGCTCATTCAACATGCGTATTTAGCTACTACTATGAACCAAGCATTCATCATTCAAAGCGCCAAAGATACAGCCATGGAAATGTCATACAAATTCCCCTATTTTTTATAGTTTATGTTCTTGGGAACTTTTAAATGTGCAGCTCAGAGGATCTGATGACCAAAGCATCTGACCTAGCCTGGCCTACATGGAAAATAGCAGTCTTTCATTTCAAACAAGTTTCATTCTTCTTTGTAGCCATCTCGTCATGCTCCTACTGTAGCATCTGCTGACAGTTCGAATATGTTATGGGGAATGTGAAATGACTCCCACAGTTATGTATCTGATTGCCTGTTTCCCATTCTCATAAAAATGGAAAAAGATTGGGATAAAAAGGAGTCTGAATGTGATTTAGAGCATCCAGTTCTTACAATAGAAATGTTGCGTCTTTACTGACTTATCTCTTGGACTGAAATGTAGACCTACACCTGATCATCAAGCTCCTAAGCATCTTGAAGCTCTTGAAGCTAAACACTTTAGGAACTCTCATTCAAAGCCTACAGATACTAACTACCCATTAAGTGCCACACAGTTGACATTTAGTGACAATCGCTCATATCATCCATTCTTCAATTCCACTCTGACAGGTATAAAGAATACATACTCTCAATTTTTCTGTGCTATGGATGGAATCTAGGGCTTGTGTATGTTAAGAAATTGCTCTACCACTGAGTTAAATTCCAAGTTCTTTTTTTTGTTTTGTTTTGGGTTTTTTTTTGTTTTGTTTTTTGTTTTTTGTTGTGTTTTTTTTTTTTTTGAGATAGGGTTTAGAAGTAGCCCAGGCTGACCTTAAACTTATAATCCTCCTACCTCAGGTTCCTTAGTGCTGTGGTTTGGGGCACATACAACCAAATATTATTGCCCTTCCTAGGCTTTGTTTTCCAAAGTAAGATGTGGCAATGACATATCCAAGGTCATGTGCAAACTGTTCCATTCACTTCATAAATTTTGCCCTCTAGTGTCATTTGGAAGTGCTTTTTTTCTTATCAGTCCCTCCAAGTGCATGTGTTATGCACTCTAGTATAACACATACAATAGCCTTGGTCTTACAACAGCCATATTCAAGCTTCTTTCCTGTTCAGTGATTATTGCTCCCTTTGCATGGGAATACAAAGAGAAAATGAGAGGAGCTAGTGTTGGTAATGAAATGATATTCAATAGAAGAAGATAAAGAATCTAAGTTTCTGTCCCCAGTTTGGCAGTGGGAGATCTGAGGTCTGAGAAGTTTTGTAATGGACATAAAGGTAAGGACAGTGCCACAGCCTCAGACATTTGAATTAATTGTGAAATTACTATTTCATGGCACACCGGGGTGGTAAAGAAAATTCTTCAGTTTTGACTTGACTACAGGAGCTGAGTAGAGAGAAGTCGTCCCTTAACATCTGGAGGCTTTTCTATATTCTATTTCTGTTTGTTTGCCTCCTTCTTATTGTTTATTGCTCTCATTTTCCCTTTGTTTTGAGGGCTGATACAATGGAGTCATCTTAGATTGCAGATGTAGAGTGTATCCTGCATCACCAAGTCAGTTCTAAGTTATATTTAAGGATGGAGCAGAGAGACGAAACAAAACAATGAAAAAGTGGCAGGTGATTCTTTATGACTTAGTAGAATAAATTTTCCCTACTCCAGCTCCCATCAGACCTTTCTCCAAAGTTTCTAACAATAAGAAAGTAAACTGATTTTATGCCAATTACCTCTATTCTCCCGTGTCCCTGTGGTGGAATTGGTAATGAGAAGGATAAAGATCTCAAAGACCAGCAGTAAATGGAAGTTCTCAAGCAGCCTGATGCATCAGGCAAGTAGATAAACATCCCCCAGAAGAGTTGAAAATTGATTGCTGTTGTGAGTGAGAAAAGTCAGTTTCAGTCAGGGTATCGATTATTTGGTTGTTGAAAAATTGTCCTCAGTGCCTGAACCTGTGGAACCATGAACAATGAAAAATAAAAAATTTTCAAAAAAATAAGCTAAGCTGATCTGACAGAGATCCAAATGAGGTGCCGGTCCAACCTGAAAGGTAAAGAACACTGGAGGCAGCTGTGCCTTTAAATTTAACCGTTGACAAAGTCAAATGTGATTGTTGCCAGTCAGGCTCCAGAGATTCCATTTTTATTTTTTTCTACCTCTGCAAAAAGTAATACTTGCTCATCTCATCACATTGATAATGTACTGTCAGCACTAGGGGAGCAAACTGTGTGGTTTCAAATTCAGGTCCAAGCATGCCACTCAGGTAATATTCTTTGGGACCTCAGAGGGTTACATTTCCTTCTGTGTTCCTCATTGCTGGAGCTTTTGATGAAGGGAGTTTAAACAAAGATACACAAATGTTATTTCCATGCAAAGCATCCTTGCCTCACCTAGACTTCTAACTCCCTTTCCAAAAGATGAAGAGTCTAAACTTTTGCTTTCAAATGTCCTACCACTACTAGGTCAATGAGGAAAAGTGGGGCACATCTTTACCCAAGTTTCTCCCTTCTTAAGTAATTGCTTTAAAGAAAAATAAGACATTTAAAAACTGAGAAATTAAGCAAAATTCATGATTTGACAGTCAGCACATTCAGTGTGTTAGATATGAATGAGAAGACAATTTCAATGTTACATGCAAATCATTTTTATAGTCTAAACCTCAAAGAATAGGCAATTTGAGGCTAAAACTGAGTTCAGAGTACAGGTAAGGAATATAGTAGATGAGAAAGTTCATGTGATGGGAGATTTTAATCTCACCATATTCCTAAAGTCCATTCTACTGACTATTCTGTGTTAATTATTTTATCACCAAATCCATAGCAGAAGCACCTTATAATAGTTTGAATTGTCAAACTTTAAAAAAAATTAATTGACAACTTAACACAGTCTAACATGCCCTGGAAAGAAAGTCTCAGTATGGAATTGTCTAGACTGGCTTGGCCTGTGAACATGTCTGTGGGGAGATCTTGATTTTGTTAATTGATGTAGGTAGGGAACACCCAGTCCACTGTAGGCAGCACCATTCTCTGGGCTTGGGTACTGAACTATATAAGAATGGAGAAAGTGGGAGGAGGTCTTAAATACAGGCTTACAGCACAATGGGAGAACCCCAGTGGGCAGAAGTTCACTTCTGATTTTTTTTTTTTTTTTTTTTTTTGGAGCTGAGGATCGAACCCCGAGCCTTGCGCTTGCTAGGCCAGCGCTCTACCACTGAGCTAATTCCCCAACCCCGCTTCTGATGTTTTACAATCTTCCATCTAAGCTGTTAATGCCCAATATGCTGGATACACAGACAAGGAGCTTCCCTTAAGCATTCAGGAGGGTGGAATCTCAAAGGGAATTAGCATAGGGATGATATCATGGTCAAGTGAGCTCAGTAGTGAGCATGTGTGTGTTTATTCTCGATCTGCTCTTGACTGTGGACATGACAAGCTACTTCAAATTCCTGCCTCCTCAACTCCCTCACAATTGTGGACAGGACAGTAACCTGGAATTCTAAGCCAAATAAATCCTTTCTCCATTAAAGTTGTTTTTATCAGGATATTTGGCACAGCAAAAGTAAACAAAACTAAGGTGGTTGCAGAGGCAGGGAAGACATGGCAGCTTGAATGGATTATTCTGTGGTGTCAGGAACTCACATAGGCATCTTCTCACATGTAACCAGGAGGCATAGAGAGTTTGGGGAAGAAGCAGAGCAGAGCTTGACTCCTCCATTCCCCATGAACCACTTTCTCCAGCTGGCCTCATATTCTAAAGCAGTGGCTCTCAAGCTGTGGGTTGCAACCTCTTTGAGCTGAGTGTAGCTGGAAGTTTTCTTGTGTCCCAGCCGGCCAGAGGTTGCATCCCCCAAGTAAACACACAGAGGTTTATATTAACTATAACTGCTCAGGAATTAGTTCAGGCTTATTACCAACTAGCTCTTTCATCTAAATTAACCCATAATTCTTATTTATGTTTAGCCGTATGGCTTGGTACCTTTTCTAAGTTCTTCCTTGTCATCTTACTTCCTCTGTGTCTGGCTGGCAACTCCTGACTCAGACCTTACTCTTCCCAGAATTATTTCAGTCTGCTTGTTCCACCTATACTTCCTGCCTGGCTACTGGCTAATCAGCATTTTGTTTATCAACCAATGAGAGCAACACATATTCACAGCATACAGAATGATATCCCACAGCAGCCAAAGGACCCTTCCACAGAGTGGGCATATCAGATATCCTGCATACCAGATATTTACATCATAATTTGTAACAGTAGCAAAACTACAACTATGAAGTAACCACAAAAATAATTTTATGGTTGGGCATCACAGCATTAGGAGGTTTGATAACTACTGTTCTAAAGGCACAATTTCCCAAGTTACCAGCTGGGAGCCAAGCATTTAAACATATGAGCCTGTGTGAGACATTTCACATTCAAACTGTAACATGTTCTGTCAACAGATTCTACAGAAAGAGCATAATGAGATGGCTGCAGTCACCACCCACAGAAGGCTCTCTCTAGACCTCAATTTCCTCTTCTGAAAATGGGGAGAGTTATTTTGTAATATCCTTAAATGCCTTAGTTCACAGTCCCCTCTACAGTTTCTGGGGATAGCTCCTTGCTAGGCTCAGTCGAGCTCTGAGCTGGCTTCTACAGGCTCAAAGTTTCTGTTCATAATTTCATCTCACTGGAAAGATGACTGATGTTCTGTAAGCATCAAAATTTAAAATGGGACCCAGATTTTCCTTCCCCTAGGTATTTAACATAACGCCAATGCAGATACAGTTTTAAATGTATTACAGATGTAATTAAAGGCCTAAATAAATTGACCGTAAAATAGAGTGATTGTTTTGGTTAGACATATCTAGCAGCACACATACTTTTAAAATAGGGTGTTTTCTATGGCTTGTTAGAAAGAAGTTACAGAGACATGCTCTATCTGTGAGCTACCCTTGGGGGCCCCAAGACAAGAAACAGTGCAAATCCTGAGTTAGCTCTAGATCACTGATGATAGCAAAAAAAAAAATTCCATTTCTTCCAATAACCTACACAAAATTAGAAGAGACTCTAATTCCTGCCAAAGTATACAGTCCTGGCCAGACACCTTGAGTTCAGCTTAGTGAGACTATGACCAGCAAATCCAAGCATACAATGTGCAGACTTCTCACCCACAGAAACTATAAAAGCTATTTAAATGTGTGTTAGTTGAAGCTATTAAATCTCCAGTCATATATATGAAGCCATAAAAAGCTAATAGAGGTCCTTTCTGTCACCAAATCTCAGGTCCCTCTCCTCTTTTGTTGCTTTCAATTTCCCTTAACTTGGGAATTATTTTCTCTTGTTCACAGAAACAAGAAGACTTTACAGATAATAAATTTTTAAGTGGAACAGCATTATATCACTTTGCCACAGCTACAATCTCCTCTCACGAGTGAAATTAAAGACATGCAGTAAGAAATGAGTGAGGTGGCCCAGTAAGTAAAGACACTTGCTACCAAGCCTGATGACCTGGGCTTAATCCCTGGAACTTACATGGTACAAGAGAACCAATTCACACAAGTTCTAACCTACACATAGGAGCCCTGGCATGTTCATATGTATATTCACACATGCATGCATACAAAAATGAATAAGTGTAATTTTTAAAAGTTAAATGATATGAATTAAATGCCCACTTACATAGAATCCAAAATGATTTCACATATTGTTTAACCAATTTTAGGATTCAATACAAGTCCATAAGGAATATCAATTCCTTCATTTAGCTATAGTTAGTGGAGCATTAATGCATGTCAGATAACAGGGCTATCATAGTGAACAAAACAGAAACAATATCTACCTTTGTGGAATTGACAGTATAATAAAATACGGTCTGGGGAAATGTAATGAAAATCATATTTGTTATTTCCAACTATCTATGATGTGTGCTCAAAAAGAGTAATATAAAATATATCGTGTAAAGAGGTAGCTCTCACACAGAATTCTTAGTGATGTATTTTCTATGCTTTCTTTGCAGTAAGTCTTCAACTGTGTTCTGTATTTTACACTTATCATGCATCTCATTTTGAACTAGCCACATTTGAAGGGCTCAATAACTGTGTACAGCTTGTGGTTACTGTCCTAGATAGCAATAGTCTACCTGACACTGCAGCACACTGTAACGCTTTGTTATGCTATAAGAACTACCAAGGACCATGGGAACATGACGGCAAGGCATTCAACTAAAGAATGTAGGAAACAAGAAAAGTTTAGTATGTGCGAATCAGGTGAATAGTGAAGGGAAGGATGCCCGAGACTAAGGAAATAATTGAAGCTGCAAATTGACCATGCAAGATACAAAGTTCAAAGTTTAGTCTGTGCAAAATACTGAGGAAATAGAGCAGAGGAGGAGAGCATGTACAAGACTTCAGACACTATTGGACCATGGGTGGAGAAGGAAAAGGTTTGCTATCCTCCTGAGGAGTCAGCATCACTGCCAATCTAAGGCATGCGCTCTGCCTCCTGCTACTTAGGATCTCTCATAAGCAAATCCTCCTCTGTTTGAAAATGTTACTCTCTCAATTTTTCTTTCTGCAAGTATCTTATACCTCAAACCCTCTGGCTTGGTAGATTTTAAAATCCTCTGCAATGTTAGTGCCAATCGGCCAAGGAAAATTGTCCTTGGAACCTTAATTAGGAGTTTTTCACAGATCTCTACACTTTATATTGTTATCACACTGGCCTCCTCAGCCTATCCCAGCAGTCTGTTTCTCTGATAATAATAGTAGCATGCTTCATAACTTACAATGCACCATGCTAGGTTCTTTTCATGAATTACCACTTCATAATATTTTTTATTTTTGAAATCATATTATTGCATCATTTCCCCTGTCTCTTTCCCCCCTCCAGCCCTTCCTATGTACCCTTCTTGTTTTCTTTTTCCTCTCAAATCCATGGCCTCTTTTTCTTTAGTTGTTGTTACATAAATACACACATATTACATATAGTCATATATATTTTAAAATATATAAATATAACCTGTTTAGTCTATACAATGCTACATGTATGTATATGATCTCATGGCTGATCATTTGGTATTGAATAACCAATTAGGGGATTCATCCCTGGAAAACACCATTTCTTTCACTCTCAGAATTCATCTGTTGTCATAATTTTTTGTCTAAGGTTGAGGTCCTGCAAGCTTTCCCATTTCTATGTAAGCATGTCCATTGGTGATATCACTGTTCAGGTCTTGTTTAGGCAGTCATGTTGATGAGACTTCATGAGTATAGCCTCTCTGACATTTCTAGGAGACACAATCTCACAACAAACTTTCTTGTTACTTTTGCCCTTACAGTCTTCCTACCCTTTCTTCAATAATGATCCCTGAGCCGTAGATGCAGAAATTGCATTTTTGACTCTAATTGGTTTGAAGAATCCTGCTCAACAAGAGGAAAACAATGCCTGGTGATGGAAACTTGACTACCTGGGGCTAGTAAAGTCATGGACATTTGAGAAGAGCCTGCAGCCACCATTTTACTGAACCAGCACACTTCCTAACTACATTCTAAATATTTATCTTTATACCCATATACCCACCCACGGATGAGTGTAGTCCTCACCCCTCTTTAAAGAAACTTCTCTTTGCAACAAACAGAGATGATCTTGGATAGCCATAACTGATCTGAATGGAGAGAAGAGATCCTGTGGTACTCAGTCCCAAAAATCTTTTTTTTTTTTTTTTGGCTCTAACTACAGTCCTGTTTTGGACTCCTTTTTGCTCTTTGTATGCAAAAATCAAGGTTTCAGGTGGTGACATGTTTTATTCGGGGTACAGATGCAATGGAGACCCAATAATTCCGAATTTGGAGTTAACATTTGACTATCATTGTACATTTCCCTCCCTTCACAAATATTATACAAGCACACATGTAGCACAAGTTTACCCATGAGAAATAGATGGATAATTTCAACAAAGGTGAAACTTTCAAGAAGGTGAGATGGTGGTCACTCTGAGAGAGAGAATCTGAGTAGAAGGTGATGGAGAACCAGCATGTAAGGCACAGGAAAGAAAGAGCATCGTTGACCTGCCACTCATGGTTTCTGAGTCTGCTCATGCAGGTCTGCATTGATGCCATCTCATCTCTACCACAGAGGTACATGAGTACATATAAGAGAGGCTAAATAGCTAATAAAATCTCTATAACTAGGCATGTTTCTTCTGCATACATACACTTGCACACACACATAGGCCAACCTCCCAAAACTGCAAGATGTACAGCATTCAATGTCTCAGGACTGCTTGACTCACTTATCACCTCGGCTCTTGCCTTTGATGATCTAGAGAGGGGAGATTGGGTAACATCATGTAGGAGCTGCATGGACACTCAACCTGAGCAAACAGGATGACTAACTATTTCCCTCCCAACCTTAACATCTCTGTCTGCTTGTCTCCAACTTCTGTCTCTGTAGAGAATTATTAAGCATTCAAGGACTGGGCAGTGTTTGCTAAAGCTGACTGTGAGATTCAAAAACAATTCAAAACATTCTTCTGCCTGATCTGCTGCTCTAGATTGGGGCTAGCTTTGATTTGTTTTGTTCTGTTTTCTTGAAGCCTGTGATCTCTAATTTGCCTGGTGCTTTAACAATAAGCCCGTTCCTCTTCAAATGGTAAGAAGACAGCTCTAAGCATTGAACATGGAGATGAAAACAAAATCACCCAAACCTTGCAGACACCAGATCAAGATAAACAACCTAATTATTTAACTCTTTCCTTCACTGTCTTTTGCTTCCTATTAGGGGAACATTTGCTTGGTTCCATCCTCTGCTCTTTGTCTTTCACTTGTCTTTGCAAATGGACACTTGGAAATTGTGACAAAGTGCTCCCCAGCATATCTCATGGACATACTTAAAACCTTACATTGCTTACAAGACAGTAGTTTGCAAAGTGCAGTACCTTGAATGATAGCATCATACTACCTGAGAACTTACTAGCAATCCAGACCAGCCACAGTACTCATTAACTAGACATTCTGAGGCTGGGGTTAGCTACATGATTCAGGTGAATCAACACTCCAGTGCCATTACCTTACAGAGTCGTCCTTAGCATAAAGCCTGGAGTGAGAGGGAACCTGGCTGAATGTCAGGAGGAAACAATGGGAAAGAAGGGGCTTTGGTTTTAAGAGTGGTCCTCAACTATGGACTCACATCAGAATTTCCAGGAGAGCTCTGAAAATACCTACACCAAGACCTCACCCACAAAGATGCTAAGTAGATCTGACATGGGCATAGGCTTATGTCTTAAAAGCTCCCTAGGTGTTTCTAATATGCAACCTAGACTGAGAACTACTATTTTGAGAAGTATAGAACAGAATATCTAATAGAGACCTTTACCTCTTTCGTTAGCAACTGATACATGTCCTAGTTTAGATCCAGGGATTGCCAGAGTGGCTCATGGGAAATTTGGGAGGTATTACCAACTAGATAAGGAAGATGGCAGGCACTGACTACCTACTATATGCTAAGCTCTATGCCAAGCACTATGCCCACATTTCCCTGAGTGGATAAAACTGGGAACAATCACTGTGGAGTGTTCCATGGAAGGAAATGGGACAATATAGTTAACAGGAGCATACACAGAGAAGGTGCTCACCACAATCCATGAAGGAATGCATGGTGGGAAAAGAGAAGGGAGCCAATCATACATTTGGGATGGCCTACATCCCAGAAATCATGAATAAATAATCTCATATTTCCCCCAAATTTCTTCTAAAATGTTATGAGAAAGTGTAATGACAGGAATGGGTTGGAAACTACTTCTCACTTGAAAATGATGGCCAAAACTGAGCTACTGTTTCTGGAAACCATTCTCTCTAAAAATTTTGAGATAGCTCAGATAACTTTAGGGATGAGGACATTTGAGTTCTAGGTTCACTGAGATACTATGTCTCGCAAAAATATGATAGAGAGCAACCAAAGAAGTAGCACATTGTCAGACTTTGGCCTCCAGGTATACACGTACACACAGAGGGGATACAGAGGATGCAAAGGGATAAGAAATAACCAATATAATACCCAATGGGGTTTTTGGCATCTAAGCTGCTTTGTTTCAAAATCTATCCAGCAATACTGAGAAAATTTTAGTGGCCTAGACAGTCTTTATAAATATAGGTATATATACATAAAACAATCTGTTGATGTCTCAGAATATATTCTCTATACATGATCAGTTCCTAGCAGGCAGAAAATTGTTGCAACTACTGTACTAGTACTACTGGAGGTAGTTTAATCATTAATGTGTAGCTAGCAACCATTTGAAACCACCTGATTAAACACTGTACTGACCCATTTAATAATTAGAGCTTTATGCTGTCTACATAGTACACTGGAGTCTCTTCACAGGAGGAAGCAGTTTCGAGTAGGTGGGAAACATTATACACAGATGGCTGGTGCCAGATGTATATGCGTATCAGGATTACAGGCATGGATGGACAACTCTTCAACATTAGAAGCCAAAAAATATTTTAAAAGGGTCACAGAAAACCCTAAAATCAGATCATCAGAAGAAATTTAAATAGTGAAGAGAGCTAGGACAACGGAGAACAGCTAGATGTGCATTCAAATTCCTATTGCTCAGTAGCTGTGTGAACTTCAACATACCGTTTGACGTCTCTGAGTTGCATAATCACCTATGAGGAGGAAGTAATAACACCTGTCTCACAAAGTTTTGAAGATAAACTATCTAGAAAAATGGACTATGGGATAGACCTTGTGTGTGCATTCATACACACAACACACAAACACACAGACATACACATACATCGTAAGTGTTCCATTAGTAAGAATGGTATTATGTTAAAGGGCTTAACAAGTACTGAGGTTCATGCAGAGTGCCATGGGGTACAGCTAAGAAACCACAGGTACAACCACAGAATTGCACTAGTTGACTATTTTTTTTAAGATTTATTTATTTATTATGTATACAGTATTCTGCTTGCAGGCCAGAAGAGGGCACCAGATCTCATTACAAGTGGTTGTGAGTCACCATGTGGTTGCTGGGAATTGAACTCAGGACCCCTGGAAGAGCAGTCGGTGCTCTTAGCCACTGAGCCATCTCTCCAGCCCTATTTGACTATTTTAATGACAAGTACACCAATGCTACTTGGTTCAACATAAAATATGAATCAGTGCTTTACTTCTTCCAAAGCCTGAACCTATTGGGAAATGACTGAAGCACGGGGAAACAGTAGCAATTCCCAAATGTTTGGGTGCTAAACTGAATATATTACAAAATGTTCTATATGGGGAGCCAACTGGGTGGTATTAGAGGCAAACAGTCTATCTATCTATCTATCTATCTATCTATCTATCTATCTCTCCCCCCCCCATCACAACTTTTTAAACTGATTTTTCAAAATCCCTTCATTTCGGCCACATGTATGACTCCCTTCCTTCCCCACCTCCTCAAGGATATGAGAGCAATGCAATGCTCAGTTCCTACTGCAGATGTCCTGGCATGCTGCAGGTACCCTAGCATGCTGCAGGTGCTATTGGAGAGCCCCCCCATTCAGGCAGAAGTGCTCAGTCCAGTCAGAATGAGCTGAGATAGGTAACAGACTTTGATCCTTGAGATTGTATGAGCCTCCCTCCAATGGGAACAAGCTGTTTCATGGAGCCAGTTTCCACTAAAAGGCAGCAGACGATTCTAAGTTTCAGTGATTATGATGCCTGTAACCTTTCCATCACACACACACAAAAATCTATGCACATTCTGCTAATCTCTGTTTACCTCCTCTTTCTTTGGGTGGGCACTGGACTTTAATCCCACCAGATTAGACACATTCTGATTTGCTCAAGCTCTGCCAATACAGGTCTCTCTATCCTGGAAACAATAAAATCAACCACAGAGATTAAGTCCTTCTAAACCTAAGGAGAGGGAGAGATGCTTTCCTGGGGAAAGTTTTCTCAAAAACAGCCAAATCCCAGTTGATGAGCCGTTCTTCCATGCACACAGAATCTGTCTAATCCTTTCCTCTACAGCTGTCTTGGACTTAGCCTGCTCTTCCCCTGTGTGATATTGGGAAGAACTGGAAACCCTTCCATAGAGAATTAAGACCATGCCAATTCCAGCCTGAATACTAATTCCATTCTCCCTTGATGCAAGCTGGTAACTGTCTAGCTGGTCCTCTCACAGGCACATATCTGTGGTTGTGCATTTATTTAACATTTATGTAACAGTTGCTGCTATGGTTTGTCCTTCAATAGTTAATGTGTTAGAACTGTGTGACAATAGGAGAGGTGATAGGACCTTTAAGAGATTGAGCATAGTGCAAAGTGATTAGGTCATTGGAGCACTGCTCTTGAAAAGAATCCATATGATTCTCTTGAGGTCCTATTAGTTCATACAAGGAGTGTTACAAAGAGCAAGGCTGGCCTGTGATTCTAAGGCCCCTGTCTTGTGATGTAATCTCTCCTCTTCACATGCTTCCAACATGAAGCCATAGCACAATGGGGACTTCTCAAAGGCCAAATACATGAAGCGGCCTAATTTCAGACCCTAAATTCCCAAAATTGGGAACTAAATAAACCTTTTGTTTTTATAAGTGCCTAACTCTAGTATTTCATTTCAGTAACATAAAATGAACTGATGCACTATTCTAGGTCATTTCTTATTCTCATGACAACTTTGAGATAAATGTACAATTACTAAGCCCATTTCACACATGAAGAAGCAAGCTGATGCAGAAAGGATGGAATAACGTGCCCACAGTCAAAGGTAGAGTTAATAGGACAGCTGGATTTTGAGCCAGAAGTATGAATACAGGCCCTATTCTCAAAATAACTAGAGTACCTATGCCTTTTCCAGTAGAAAAGCTCATTTTCAGCAGGGCTTGAGTTGAGGTGCTTGCTGTAACATGGCTTAAAGGGTCTACTCTGAGTAGCAGATGTTGCTCTATAGCATATGTATGTATGATATCTTGTATAATATCACAAGACCATTTCCTAGGGTAAGAAAGCCCCCATTTAAAATGTCACCTGCACGTAGATCCACACTTATCTCCACCAAGGACACAGCTTGCTTACTGGGAAGTTCCACAGAAAAGTGTAGGATGGTGTGGCTGATAGTATGAAGTGGTGCTGACACAAAAATACTTAATGTTTAAAATGTGACTCAAAAACGTGGACTCCAAGTATGAAATCCCTCTCCCTTGTATTGCTGAGTCTGAGTTCACATTCTATTCCATCTTCAGAAGCACCTAAAGTCCTTGAATTGGGAATAAAATTTGGCGCAAGTAATCCAACTAGCATTGGTCATAAATGCACATTATTATATCCACAGCCCTGCAGAGTACCAAATGACTAGGACTTGGGACCCTAAGCAGGCAAGTTGTGAAGAAGAAGAAAAGCAGGGTTTGGGAAACACTAATGGCTGGCAGACTTGCCTAGGCAGCAAAGGCTTCAGGGTGGTCACCCTGAGCATCCCTAAGCAGCCTGAAATTTCATGAAAGTATTAGATATCTAGAAGGCAAGCCCCCATAAAGAGAAGTAAAACTCCACCAAAGAAACCTGTGACTCCACCCTCCTCTGGCATCAGAGGTTATACCATCATCTAGCACCAAAACAAACATGGCAGGTGACAGGAAAGGGTATTCTCAGTGGGAAAGGCTCCCAAGCTAACAAAGAAGGCTCCTGGTGGTGGAAACAGTCTAGCCCAAACACAGAGGCATCTTCTTCTTGACTGGAGCAAAAGAGCCACTCCTCAGTGAAGCCTGACTCCAGTACACTGACCCTAGGGCCATACAGAACAAGGTTACATGCAAAGAATTCAGGCCCTTCCATAGACTATAGAAGCCGAAGCTATCCAAAAGTGATAGGTCTCCCAGAAAGGATGGAAGCCCAGACTTCCAGCTGAAGATGGCCACACAGCCCAACACCCTTACTAACTAACTTTGGCTTCTCTCACTATGCTTGAGATTATGATTAATATCCCATTTATGAGCCATTTGCTATGTTAGACACTATTATAGTAATTATAGGCATTCATTCATTCAAAGCCAGGCAACACACCTATAATACCAGTACTTGGGGAGCTGAGGCAGGAGGACTGTGAATTCAATGACAACATGAGCTACATATCTGGTTCCAGTATATCTTGGACTAGTTAGTGAAACCTTGTCTCAGAAATACACAAAACAAAAATCAAGCAAGTCTTAGCTCATTTAATCACCACAATAGCTTATTGACTGATTATTGTTATGCACAGCAAAGAGTTTTGAGAAGTAAATGTTCAAAGGTTGCATGGTTAATCATTGGTAAATTGAAAACTTTCTGTCTCCAAAGTGACTTTCTCTGCTTCTAAAATACAAAACACACAGCCAGAGAAATGGCTCAGTGGTGAAAAGCACCTTCCACAAAACCTAACAACCTGAGTTTGATCCCTAAAATTGAGCTCAGGTTCTACACATGGTGGAAAGAGAGTACTTACTCCTACATGTTGTCCTCTGACCTCCACACATCTCATGGCACAAATAAAAATAAATACAATGTAAAAGGTGCTTTAAATCAAAATACAATATGCAAAAGGATGTATCCTGGAAGTATAGAAGATTCTGTGGTCTTTGGCATACCAAAGACCTAGAAGTTTGAGAATGAGGGAAGAGGTGGGCCAGTGTCAGATCACCTAATGTATCTGCATTAGTTACTTTTCTGTTGCTATGATAACACACTGTAATCAAATGCATCTTATAGAAGGATTTAGTTTGACTTATGGTTCCAGAGGAATGGAATTAAATACCATAATATTGAGGAAGGCAAAGCAGCAAAGGTCCAGAGGGGGACACCGAGAGATCTCATCCACACATAGAACACAAGGAGCTATAGCAGGAAGTGGAGCAAGACAATATAAACCCTCAAAGCCTGCCCTGCCCCCAGTGTCATACTTCCTCCAATACAGCTGCCAGTCCAAAGGCATTGACAACCTCCCCAAACAGTATCACCAACTGGGAACCAAGTCTTTAAAATAATTAGCCTCTGAGGTACATTTCTCATCTAGATCATAATAGTATCTATCCCCTCATTTATGCTTAATCCTGGGCCCCTTACCAGGAGACTAAATTATAGGCATATTTTTTGATAATTTTCACTGTGGATGGAATAGAGGGGCCAATTTTTCTTCAGTTGCCATTTGGAGTACAGTAGGATACTTCATTAATATAAGACAAATACAGAATATAGAGAGGCTAGCTGATGACTCTCTTCTCTCTTTAAATCTCTTCACTGCACAGATGGTTGGGTCATGGTTGGTAGACTTGTAGATTCTAGTCCTTACATAAGAAGTTGCAATAATGCTGGTTGGCAAATACATCTGCCAGGATGCATTGAAACTCCCTGATTCCCATGAGTTCAAATTGTCCCTTCCTCAGAGTGACCTAAAGAGAAACAAGACTATCTGCTTTGAACCTATTCAATGACACGTTAGGGTACCCTTGTGCCCTAGGGGGTAGATGAGGGAGAGCAGGATCAAAGAATTGCTGGTGATACCATGGATAAGGTGAATCAACATAATTCCTCTGCTATGCCACCCTACTTTCTTGTAGCTGAAATAATTGGCAGCATCCACACAAACTATTAGACCTGCAGGTAGGAAGAAGTTAATGCTGTGCTCTCTAAATTAATCCCATGTAGGAGTTTGCATTCTAGTTCAAAAAGAATGTCCACCTCTGGCCCCTATGAACAGTCTTTAAGTAAATCTTTCTCCTTGGATGGAAGAAATAAAGCATAGCTTTATGACAAAGCAAGAGATTCGATCACTTTCAGGGTAGTCTCCAGTGTGAACTAACCATATTCACAGTCATCCGAATACCAAGTGTGCAGGAGAAAGCATGTAAAAGTTTCCAAAGCAACTGTGTGCTTCTCAAATCAATACCTCTTCTAGTTCTTTCATTTGGTCATGCAAATCTGACCTTACAGAAGTCATTGTGCATGGGAAGTGAGACAGGGACATTCCCAAAATGCTGTTGGTTCTAGGTTCACATCCTCTTCTTCGTAGCATCTTTCCACTGCCCCATCCCCAGAACTCCCTCCACTCCCACCTCCCTGCACTCACTTCTTTAGTGGATTCCTGTCTCTAGGATTGGCTATATGGGCATGTTCTCTGAGTCACCTCACAGGAGCACTCACCTTTGGTTTAAAGCTCTCTCTGTATCACTATGAAAGTCTTAATATTTTTCAAAGAGGCCCTAGTTTTTTTCATTTTGCATTGAGTCCTGTAAGTTATATAGCTAGCAGTCTTGACTCTCCCCATTTGAGCCCATTTTATTTTGTTGCTAATGCTGAAAACAATGCCTTTGCATGTCTAATGTCTCTTTAGTATCTCTACAATAGCACTACAACCCCCAGGGAGACCTTTAAGGCCCTCTGTGACCTGACCTTTATGTAATCATCTATACATTCCACACAGGTTCTACCCATTCTACAATTGTGGATCCTTTTTGTCATAACCAACAACTGCAAAGCCATTAATAGCTTACACTCTGGAGTTAAACAGATATCCTTTAAAGCTCTAGTTTTCTGTTTCTTGGCTATATAGCTCTTGACAAAATACTTAACCTTCCTGAACCTACTTCTTCACAGAAGGAATATCAATAGTATCTATCACCTAAGGTTAAATGAGATGATCAGCCCCCACAAAAATCTCTAAATACAGTGCCTGACTCCTGATAAATTTTCAGAGAATATCCAATACTAATATTATTGCTTGTTGCTCTCGTAGTTACAAAGCTGACTCATTCTAGAAGTCACTTGTCTTTGTTCAATCTAATTTGCCACATTACAGCTGGATTTGTATAGCACATAGTGGCCTGTTGTATCTTTGCACTTTCCTCTCCTGTACATGGTGGGTAACTTTCTCTGCTTGTAGATGGCCATAATTTGCACGCTGTTTGGTTGTGTTCAGCTCCCTCTTCTTGTCTTTCTCTGATAACGTGGGAGAAACCTCATGGGCCAGCAGAAGCTGCAGAGGCAGTAATGAAGAGGGGGTAACATATTTGCCAAGTTGGTCTTCTGAGGAAAGACACTCTGGGAACCTGTGTTCAGAGTTTGTGCTTCTCTCCTCCCTTGCAAGGTTATCTGTTCTCCTGCTGTACCTGCTAGAAGGCTTTGAGGACAACATGGATTTCAGATGAGCATGGTCTAGGCATCTGTGTGAAATGACTCTGGGATGCCCCACCTTAGTTGTATCAGATCAACCCTAATCTTACAGCAAAGGCTTATCCTGAACTGCTGAACTCACTCATAGTCAAGGAAGAAATGGTTCACAGCATATGAAATAGAACTGCCCCAGAGCTATAGCTTTCTCCATGAGTCCTTTGCCACACCCTAGTGGCCATGAAGAGAACAACAACCAGCCTCAGCACTCGCTGTTGGGACTAGAATATTGGTTCTCACCACCAACTCATGAAAGACTTTAATTACCAAGGTCTGAGTTAGTTCAGAAGTGAAGATTAGGTCAGTTCATCAGGGTGGAAGCCTCTATGATGAATACTGGTAGCATTATAAAAGAAGAATAAAAACCAGAACACATATGTATTCCGTGTGTCTTACCATAGGGTTACCTTGGATAATGAAGGAATCCACCACCAAGAAGTTCAATACCATAGGCGGTCTCTAGAGCTTGTGCCCTTAGAGCTGAATTAAAGCTCTTATGAAGTGGTCTGCCTCCCACCAAATGGACTCCTGCTCCTTTCTCTCACGCACAAATGTGCTTTATCCTTCTCTCAGAAAAGAAAGTCTTCCCCTAGCTTATAATGCAGAATAATCTGCAGAAATCTGAAATGCACTGTTGCTGAGGCACCTTCAAAACTGATTAAAGCTGAAGATATGGGGTTTAGAAGAGGATCCTTAGAATTGGTAATATCAAGTCCCCATACATTTTTTTTACATTTTAATACACTTTTAATTAAAACAGAATTATATCACTTTCATGCTCCCCTTTCTTCCTCCCCAGCACCTCCCAGGTCTCCCCACTCCAACCTGCCCCATGCACCCCCCTCTCAAATTGATCGCCTCTTTTTCTTTAATTATTATTTTTGAACACATAAATATGTGTGTGCGCATTGCACAAATTATAAATAGAGCCTGTTGAGTCCATTTTTGCCATTTGTGTGTCCATGTTTCCAGAGGGTAAACCACCAAAAAGTAAGATGAGAATAATAGCTTCCAAGCCAGTATCCTGGTCTCCATGTCACCCTCGTCTTTAAACACCCCTGTGTCACCTAGCACTGGAAACTGGAAAAATAAAGTTCCTAAGTCCCCAGTAACACTCTGGTTATTTTCATGTCTCATTTACCCATGCCCCTTACTCTGACCTCTATGGATCTTTACCTGTCCACAAAGGCGCCACCTACCTTCACCTCAAAGAAAGTTCTCATACTGTTTCCCTAACCTAGAATGGCCCCTCCTCTTTGCTAACAGGGCCTCAAATGTGAGCACGCAGCAGCAGAATTCCCCGGAGAACTTGTTAAAGTACAGCACTCTGGCTGTGCTGAGTTCCATCCCAGATTTTCTGACTGAGTACAGCTAAGGTGGACCTGAAATTCAAGTTACTAACAAATCCCCAAGTGCTGGCCGCTGCTCTTGCTGCCTCTCTTGCTGCTGGTCAAAACGGCATGGATGGAGAACAAGTTACCTTGGGAAGTGAGGGGGGAATCCTTACAAAGCCTGACCTGTCCCCTTTCATGACAATGACGTCCCTTACTTCCCACCTCCTTCCCCCAGGTAAAGGTGAGCATTCCTACTTTACAGCCCCATGTATATAAAGGACAGTGGGTGATGATAACACTATGTTAATATCATTTATTACACTCATTTTGTAGAAAATTTATCAAATTTCTGAATAATTTTTAAGAAGCATACAAATAAATACCCCTACAACCTTTCCACAGAGAGCTCTTTCATGTTGTGCCAGTGATCTCAGCAGTGCCCTTCATGCAAGAGTTCAAGGGCTAGAAGAGTAGGACATTCAGCTCATGTGCACAGGCCTCAGGTTCAATTCCCAGGAAGGCATGAAAAATCAAAGAGAGAGTGGGAAGGAGAAAGAGAGAGTCCAGTTACAGATCACAGATTGTGCTTAATGGTCTCAGTTCTGTAATCTTCGATCTGAAACATTGCTTTTATTGGGTGACTATATTGGCTGCGGCCTTTGTGAAGATCCCAGGCCAGTCACTGCAGAGAACACCTCTTAATTTGGTTTGTCTCATTGTTCCTTGTCATGAGACTAAAGTTACACCACTGAACGCATACAATAAGCAGCTGCTCTCCCCTCCTTGAATTTCCAAAAAGCTTCTTCGAAATTGATGGTGAAATTCCAGGAAGAAAGGATTCTAGACAGTGCAGTTCCAGGAAGAAATGATTCTAGCAGGATCTGCTCTTGGTGGGGTGTGTTCATGCAGTACCTGTGATTGAATATACTTGGCTCATGCCAAGCAGGTGCTGAGTTCTAGCCTGCTTTGTAAGTTAATTTTTTTAATTTAAAGTCATGGGTTTCATTGTGACATTTTCATATATGTCCTTTTATTCTTCTTTTATTTTTGTCTCAGCTTGATATTACTTTTTGAGATAGGCTCTCTCTGTGTTGTCCAAGCTTGCCTCAAACTAATGACCTTTCTGCCTCAGCTTCCCAAGGATGACTATTACAGGCATATACTACCATATGTCTGTAAGCAGAAGATTAAGAGAACAAGTTTGTCTTCAGCAACCTTCCATCTCTCTTCACTGTCTTCTGATTCCCACCCTCATATTCCTAAGGACTCCAAATTTTAAAATTCTTTATTACATTTATTTTTGGGGGAGGACAGCATGTGCCAGTGTGCATGTGGAGGTCAGAGGCCAACTTGTAGGAGCTGGCTCTCTCCTTCCATTATGTTGCTCTTCAAAACTGAACTGGGTTCACTAGGTTTAGGGGCAAGTGCCTTTAACTGCTGAGTTATCCTGCCAGCCCTAAGGGGTGTGTGCTTTTCTCTCTCTGTCTCTCTGTCTCTCTGTCTCTCTCTCTCTGCATGTACATGCATGTGTGTGTGTGTGTGTGTGTGTGTGTGTGTGTGTGTGTGTGTGTGTCTTTGGTATTTCTGTCTCTCTCTGCATGTGTGTGTAAGAGAGACTTTCTGCCTTATTCTCTTGAAACAGGGTCTCTCACTAAAACAGAAATGTGACTGGTTACAGCAAGCCTCAAACATCTTCCTGCACTGTTGGGGTTGCAGGTGCTCATGTTGCCATGCTTGGCTTTTTCATGTGAGCACTTGAATCTGAACTAAGGTCCTCATGTTTGCAGACCAATTGCTCTTATCCACTACACCATATCTCCAGCTCCTCAGCCAGGATTTTCATACTGGTTGTGTTAGTTGTTCAAAATGTTTCACAACGAAGGTTCTTGTACTCTAGCAGACTTTTCTGCTCTTCTGTTGTGTCCTCCAATCTCTGCCCTTTATTAAGGTGATCTACTAGTAGTATAACAGTTAAACGTAGCCCATAATTGTTAAGAGCATGGATTGTAGGATCAAATAAGTCTGGTAGATACACCATTATTCCAGGACATGACAGTAGGAGCACATTAAACTCTAATTCTTCATTTGTTCATCTGTCATTTGATGATATTTTATATATTTCATCATAAGTTTTAATGCCTAAGAAAGTAACATATATAAAGCACACACCACACAACCTACTCACATGAAGTGCTGAATAAGTAGTTGCCATTACAAATCCATTAAAACTTTTAATGTTTGCTGAGAGCTTGTCCAATTACCCCCTGCACTCCTGTTACTTCCCGTAGAACTGGCATGTTCTGTTATTATTGTATCAAGGTATGTATGCTATGTAGCTTAGGCTGGCTTAGAACTCACAGTTCTTCTGCCACTTCTCAAGTGCTGAGATTTCAGGTCTGAGTCACCACCTGTCATCAGGAAGAGTCTCTGAGGGACCTTTCTTTTTTCACTATGGAGTGATCTTTTCAGATTATGAACTGAGTCTCTATCTTCTTTCACTTAAACTATTTCTTATTGATGCTTTTACTTCAAAGACAACTCTGAATTCTTTGCTCTTTGTGGTTTTGCTTTCAACAGCTATTATTTGAGAGTACTGGGAATTTAGGAACTTTTGGGCTGTCATAAATGACAAAGGGGCATTTAGTGGGCAAGGGCCTCCAACCTTGCCTGTGCAAAATAGCACTCTCTACCCACAAACAGAATTGTCATACTCCAAAGCCAATGCTGTTCCCATTAAGGAACACACTTGTCAGACTATAACCAAATCTCTTCCCTCCTTTGCCCTCTGCACTCCAGCTGCCTTGGCCTTGTCTCTATCCCTCCACAGCACCTTGGACCTGCTATCCTTTCTTAGACACCAATTCCTTCTGAGAATTCCTTTAAGTCTTATGGGCCACACAAGTCTTGGGTTAAGTAGTATTTCTCTGTGGAGGCCTTCATTAATTCCCTAGTTGTGATGGTTAATTTTGAACATCAGTTTTCAGGATTTTAGAATCACCATGGAAACAAGTCTCTGGGAGTGTCTGTGAGGGATTATCTAAATTAGGTTAATTAATAATTGACCTCGATGGCCCACCTAAAATGTGATGGCACCATTGTGTAGGCTGAGGTCGTGGGCTGAATAAAAATGAGAACATAAGCTGAAAACTCTCTGGCTCTTGACTATGGATTCAATGTACCCAGCTACTCCACAATGACTTCTTGCCATGGTGCACTGTAACCTTGAAATGTGAGTCAACAAAAACTATTTCTCTCTTCAGTTGCTTTTGCTAAGTGTTTTATCAAAGTAACAAGGACAGTAGCTAATATACTACTATTGCATATACTTTCTTCAAACTGTGTGTCTTTCCTTCAGTTCATTTATGTCAGTTTATAATTATATATCATTTATGTAATTATTTAATTAATGCCAGTTTCACCTATGAGATCACAGCCTCCAGGAAAGCAGGAACTACATCTGGTTTTTCTCATCACTGTGTGTGGAGCACCTAGCCCCACACTCGTGTTCTGGTAGGCTTTGGTCTTTGTTGAAATGAATGCCAACATGTGCAATGGGAACCGGGTCTTACTAAGTTGCAAAGGAGAGTGAACAACTATCAACTTGATTGGTTTTGGAGGCTCTCATTGAACTCACTGAGGTGAAATGGTGAATTAGATAGAGGAGAATGATTCTTCCCTTTAATTATTTTGTTTTTATTAAAGCATATTAGCATGCAAGGGTTGGTCACAGTATATGTTTCCAATTTCTCCCTGATTCCAAAGTGCTACACTGAGACACTGATTGATTGCTTACTCTCAATCTGAATTATAGTAAAACAAATGAATTGTTTAAAGCACATTGTCCCTTCATTATTTTAATGTTTCTCAGGCATATAAGAAAACAACAGTCCAATTTTTGGAAAATTTGAAAAATACACTGTCAAGAGTCTAACAGTCTTGGGACATGGTACTGCATATGGTGGACATCATTAAATCTCAGATCCCATGAGTTTTGCTAAGATTTGAGTACTTGAGTATTTTAGCACGGCTCCCAGACTGGAGTTCTAAAGAACTTGTGCTTTGAAAAAACAGAGAACTTTTTCCCACTAAATTTCATTGTGAGGCATGTGTATGTAGGGATTTAACACAAATGGGAAAACTAGAGCCTTCCTAGTCTCTAGTCCCTTTCGATTTCAGACTGTAAATTCTTATATTTATGCAAATATCTATGAATTCCACTTTATTTGGAGCTGTAAATTCACAAACTTAAATAATCCAAAGCATCAACATGGTTAGCAACAGCTTTTAGATTTTCTAAATTTTGCTACCACTTGTCTACTATGAAGGATTTAATGTTAGAACATCCTGTCCTGATTTAGTAATTAGGAAGAGTTATCACTGATTTTTATTTTTCCTGTATCCTTGAAAAGAAGAAAAATAAAAATACAAGAATAAATCATTTTATTGAAAAGATAATCCTTCATGTATATACAAATTAATCATAAAGAACCACACCGAAAAGTCTACTTTTCCTTTCACTTGCTTCCATCACTCTCAACATTCTCCCTACCTCCCCCCCAAAAAACCAACATGTTTCTCAGAAGACTATTAGCAATTTGAATCTTTCAGGAAAATGTTACTTAAATAAAAATAATAGAATAGGCTCTTCTGAATGAAGAGTCATAGCCAGAAAGAGATGGCCCTCATTAGGCAGCATCTCAGATTAGCATGATTGGTTAGTACCTCTAGGGTCATGCTACACTGAAAGGCTATCAGCCCTCTGTGTTTTCATCTCCCAATGGCTTTTGTCAGTATTTCCTACCATAGGAGAAAAGACTGTAAGTGCCAAAGGACCAGAAAGTCTGCTGTGAGACTGTGTCTCCCAGAGTAATCTACTACACATGATACTTAAACAATATGGCTGCATAAACAAGACATGAACAATGACAATATGAACGGATATATTAACATGGAATGGGAAAATCTCACAGGGCCCCACCACTAGACAAAGAACTATAAACAAGTAAGGGATGCTGAGATAGAGAATTAGTCTTTCCCCTAGATTAGTCCCCTAATTGGTTATCTAGTACCAGTGGTCAGCCCTGAACTCAAATATATACAAACAACACTAACCACACTCACAACAATAGTAATCAATGAAAGAGAGGCCATGAAGCTGGCCTGTGGTGGCGTACGCCTTTAATCTCAGCACTCGGGAGGCAGAGCCAGGCAGAACTCTGTGAGTTTGAGGCCAGCCTGGGCTACCAAGTGAGTTCCAGGAAAGGCGCAAAGCCACACAGAGAAACCCTGCCTCAAAAAAAAAAAAAGGCCATGAATTTGAGAGGGAACAAAGGGAGATATGAAAGTAGTTAGATGGAAGAGAGAGAGGGTAAAATGATGTAATTATATGTTAATTTAAAAAATTCTCCCTACATGGGCTGGAGACATGGCTCAGAGGTTAAGAGCACTGACTGCTCTTCCAGAGGTCCTGAGTTCAATCCCCAGCAACCACGTGGTGGCTTACAACCATCTGTAATGAGATCTGATGCCCTTTTCTGGTAGACAGAACAGTATATGTGTAATAAATAAATAAATCTTTAAAAAAGTATAAAAAAATTCCCCCTACAAAACCTTAGGTATCTCATAATTTGTTGCCAAAATGATTACATGAAAAAAAGTTTGTTTTCCCACTCTTGAGTAATCAAAGCCAAATATAGCCATCCTTGGAATGGGATTATGTTAGAACAATTGTTGTTTCTTAGAGTCAGAAGATACTAATGAGGGATGGTGTGTATTTTATGCTGAAGATCAAACACAGCATATGAGCATGTACACTATCACTGAGCTATATCCAAAGCCCTTCTGGGTTTTTTGTTTGCTTTCCAACTAATATTTAGGTTACCATACTAAGTAATGGGTTTGCCTATAACATTTTCATATTTTAATACCTATGTGTCATTGTATCTTTATTATTTTCACCTTCTCCATTGTCCCAATGATAATTTCTCTTCCTTTCCCTCATCTGCTTTCATGGCACATGTACACTATTACGCTTGTTTTATGTCCCTCCATAAGATCTCTTCCTCCCCTTTTATTATCCCCTTTTTAATTTTTAAAGTTATTTTATTTTATGTATATAGGTGTTTGCCTGCATGTATGTCTGTGCTTGGTACCTTTCAAGTCCAGAAAAGGGCATGAGATCCTTGGAACTTGAGTAACAGACCATGTGGGTTCTGGGAATTGAACCTAGATCCTCCAGAAGAGTTGCCAGTGCTTTTAATCATTAAGTCATCTTTCTAGTTTCATTTTTTAAAATATTTTAACATAGGAAATGTCATATAGTTTTGCACACAAAAATGCAACCTATCCTGGCCATACCTTTCAGTTTTCTTCCCACAAATACACTGAAAATGTGAGGTTGCTCTCCCCTAATCCTGTAGCCTATTTACTGTCCTAGGATTGAACCTGCAACCTCAAGCTATGGAACCTCTATATACTGGGCTACATCTCCAGTATAGTCTGTTTTATTACATAGCAAATTACAAAATTTTTTCTATAGATATCAGCTATTCATATTCATATATTACATCTACATACTGTTATATCATAATTCTTCATATAGTTTCATAACACACACAAGTACATATAAATACACATATATAAATACATACAAATTGAAATCTAGGTTCTGTATATGAAACAAACTATGTAGCATTTGTTTTTCTGAGTTTGGCTTATTTCACTTAACACAATAATTTCAAATTCCATCCATTTTTGCACAAATGTATGATTTAATTTTTTTAAACTGAAGAAAACTCCATTGTATATATTAACATATTATCTTCATATGTTGCTGGACATCTAGGCCTTTTCTATTTCCTCGTCGTTGTAAATAATATATCAATAAACATGGATGTGTATGTTTCTCTGCGGTATATTAACTTGGAGTCTTCCAGAAGTGTGTCCAAGGGTGGTCCTATGGCAGTTCTATTTTTAGTTTTTGTTTTTGATTGGTTTCCTTTCAGTAACTTCCAAGCTGATTTCCAAAGTTCAGCTCTTGGTTTTTTGAGACAGAGTTTTGACTGTGTAGATTAGGTAGCCCTTGATCCTACTGCCTCAGTCTCCCAAGGACTAGGAGATTACAGGCATGCAACACCATGATCAACTGGGAATACTAAAAATACAAGCTGATTCTGAGCCAGTGATCATGATGATGAGATTATAATGAGCAAAGAGAAAAAGCAACAGAAAAATGAGATCAAGAAGATTGCTAAGAGCAGATTTAAAAAAAAAAAATCCCCATTCCTGTAAGTGGAATCATGGAAGGTCTTTGAACAGATAGAGAGCATGACATAACTTATGCCCTTTCAAGGTCACTTTGGGTGTTGTCTGAAGATAAGATGGAGAAGCTTTGCAGGTTGCAAGGGATAAAAGACATACACATCCAGGAAAGGTGGGAGGTTATCTTGATATCTCCAACGAAGGGAGATGAACACTATAGACCAGATGATAGCAGAAAAGGCAACAAAAACTGGTAAGGTTCTAGGGACATTTTGAAATATCCTGAATGTCTTTTATATAGCAGGCACTGATCTGTGAGTTTGGATACAGAACTGAACAAAACAAACAGCAATCTCTTCATAGAGCTTGCTTCTATTAAATAATAACATCTAACAGTTTTTGACTGTTTCCTGGGTTCCAAGTTCTTTGCTTTCTTAACTCACTTGATCTACACCACAACCCAACCATCTAAGTATACATGGCTATTATCTTCACTTCAAAGATGATGAAATTGGGACTGGTGAGATGGCTTAATGGTGAAGAGTACTGGCTGACCTTCCAGAGGTCCTGGGTTCAATTCTCAGCACCAAAATGGTAGCTCACAACTGTCTGCAACTCCAGTTCTAGGGAATCCAACACCCTCTTCTGGTCTCTGTGGGTATCAGGCATGCAAGTGGTATGCACATACATACATACATACATACATACATACATACATACATACATGCAGGGAAAACACCCATACACATAAAATACAAAGGAATAAATACTTTTTTAAAGATGATGAAATTAACATAGTACAGAGGACAATTTGTTCCTTGACCACTTACAACTTGATAAACAGAAACCCACGAAATTCAACTTGAATGTCCAAGAACAACCACTCTGCCCCATGACTGCCTTTTTGCCACACCATTATTTCTACAGCAGAGCACCTCTCTGGGTTCTTTTTTCACTTTTGTTCTACATATTTCTTTTTGCTGTATGATGGAAATTTTCATAGAAGAATCCCTTAGGTTCAAAGCTTCCAGAGTTGGCTGTCGGTGTGTCAGATTTTCAAAGGGTCTAGTATGCTTCCTCCTTTTTGATATGCACTTAATAACCACCATTGTGGATACAAAGCTAACTTGAGCATGGTACATAAACACACACACACACACACACACACACACACACACACACACCCTCACAAAATGCAGGACAGTTTAGAAAGTACTTACTGGGCCAAATCTGTAACAAGCCTACCAATTTATGTTCACAATCAAGTACTATTCAACTACATGTATAGTTGTTCCTCAGGATCTAAGGAACCAAACACCAATGGCACTCAAGACTTGTCATTGAAATTTATATACCATTATATAATATTTGTATGAAGCACATGCCTATCTTCCTAAATGCCTTCAATCATTTCTATATTACTTATAATCCCCAATAAAATGTAAGTGCCTTATTAACAGTTGCTATACTGCATGATTTAGAGCAGTGGTTCTCAACCTTCCTAATGCTGTGACCCTTTAATACAGTTTCTAATGTTGCAGTGACCCACAATCATAAAATTATTTCATAGCTACTTCATAACTGTAATTTTGTTACTGTTACGAATCATAATATAGATATCTGATATGCAGAATATCTGATATGTAACCCCTGTGAAAAGGTCATTTGACCCCCCAGATTGTCTTAATGAACAAATGCAATTAAAAATGTTATTTTCAAACTCTCTCTGAAACAGCTTTATAAAGTATATAAATATATGTATAATAAACATTGCATATTTTAAGTGTGACTTGATAAGTTGTGACATGTATGCACCTATGAACTCATCATCATGATCAAGATAAAGATGAATGAAAATATTGATCACTTGCAAAAGTTCCTAGCTCAAAGTTGGATATTTTGGGGTTACATTTTTTTGGCTTTAAAAGACAAGGTCTCGTTATATAGTCCTGGCTGGCCTGCAATTCACCATACGGACAAGCCTACTGTTTACAGAGCAGACTGGCAAGCTGTGGAAATCTTGTGCCTCTACCTCCAAAGTGCTGGAATTTCTGGTGTGCACTTCTCCACCCAGAACAAAGTATTTCCTTAGTGTACAAATCAATAACTTACAAGAGTCTCAACTAATCATACCAACTCCATCCGTAACACCTCCCATATCACTGCAACATTTTCACTGTAAATGGAGAGGAAAACTGAGGTTGAAGAAGGATCGCATGAACATCTGGACCGAGGCAGTGTTAATGGTAGTAATATCCTTACTCATTTGATTCATGTCACAGTTTGCCAATCTGTAGTTGAGATTTTCAATGCTAAACTTCAATTTCAGGTTGATATCCAAGCTAAGTACAGTCATCAGAATGATGATAAATTCTGAATTAGAAAGTCAGTCCAAGGAGTCAGTGAGGCTGATTGATTTCTTCTTTTTAGAAATAAAGTATGTGGATTATTTATCAGATAAAATGAAACCTTAGTGATCCTTTTGGGCTCTTATATATGAGGAAATATGGGCTTGGTGTTTATAAGCTTTTGAGAAATCTTTACATTTTCAGTCTATGACAAAAGTGGCAAAGCCAGGCAGCAACTAAACTCATTTAAAAGACAAAGACCGAGAGAGGGGAAGAAAAAATCTACACACCTGTTTACTTGATGAATTACCTAGTAGTGATATATTACCACCAAGTTCTTAGAAAACTGAGCACAGGGGCCCTGAAGGGTTTTTCTTTATCAAACTGATTTATCAATCACCTTTGCTCAAGTACAGCCTGCACCTCCCATATCACTGTAACATTTTCACTGTAAATGGAGAGGAAAACTGAGGTTGAAGAAGGATTGCATAAACATCTGGACCGAGGCAAACCATTGCCCTGGGCCACTTTACCCACCCGTTTGATTTACAATCTTGTTCATGAAATCTGATGGTGGGAAAAGAAAATTAATGTCATTTAAAACGGTATAGCATTAAGATGAAAAGAGCAAGTTCTGTGTACTAACATGGATAGTGAAGCATTCTTAAGGAGGTGCTGGAAATGTTATGTAGCCACCAGGGAGAGCAATGCAAATGAGAGGAGCAAGTGCAATGTGTATCAAGGGGAAAAAAGCATTTCCAGCCTTAGACGTCTCTGAGGGCACTATATTACTGGCCTAAAAGAGATAGGCACCCCCACACACACAGCAAAACAAAAAGAAAGAAAGAAGAAAAAAGGAAAGAGACAGACAACTGCTGGGAGTGATAAAGGATCTCAGTCCACTAGCAAATTCTATACTCTTCGTCTTTCTCCCAACCTTCCCAAAAAATCCATAGCTTTCTATCAGTAGAACTATGCACTGTTCTAAAGAGATAATATGGCTCACTGTTCAGAGTGGTAGCTTATGGAGGTCAAGTGACCAATGGTGCTTTAGCTCTGGACTGCTTCACAGTGGACACAATGTTTTACCCAAAACCTTCTGGTGGCTTTTTCCAAAATTCAGACTACACAATTGAAATACATACACTAGGCAGTTAGAAGAATCACCATATTTCCTTCCTTGACCTGTACATTGAGATATGAAATTTCAAACACATGCCACCAGAACCATCTGTTTTTCAATAAACAGTGAAACAAAAGCCACATCCTATTCCCAGGAGGAGTGCAAAGATTAATACTAATAAGGTCTAAGAATCATAAGAATAGAGTCGGTGAACTCCTTGACTTCCACCATTTTACAGACCCAGAACACCTTGAATGAAGAAGAGGCTAGATGAAGGATCTCAGTCCATTAGCAAATTCTATACTCTTCATCTTTCTTGATTAACAAGTATAGAGTTTGGCTAACAAGGAATTGAAAGATAGTGATTCTTACCAAATCACCATTTAAACCATTCTCTTTGCATATGTAGATGGTAGTTGGATCGTGGAGAATAATGGTGGATTATTGTAAATTGAACCAGGTATTGACTCCAATTCCAGCTGCTGTATTAGATGTAGTTTCATTACACAAACAAATTAGCATAACCCCTCTTAGTTACTTTCTCTGATGCAGTTGACAAAGGCAACTTGAGGGATAAGAGGTTAATTCTGGCTCCCAGTTCAAGGCATAGTCCACCACAGTGAGGAGGTCAAAGACACAGGAGCTTAAAGCAGCTAGTTACATGACATCCTCAACCAGGAAGCTGATTAATACACATTGCTGCTCAGCTCCCTTTCTCCATTTATGCAGATCAAAATCCAAGCCAGGAATCTACTACTCACAGTGAGCAAGTCTGGTCACATTAAATGTAATCGAGATAATTCCCCCATAAGCATTCATAGATACCCTTCTCCCAGGCAATTCCAGATTCTCTCAAATTGAAACAGGAACCATCATTTCATTGTCACTGGGATGCAACGACTGATTTGCAAGTGGATATTCTCCATCTATGTGGATAAAACATCATCCTTTTGGTTCTGTTTCTCTGGACAAACATTGAGTGATACATAACTTTATTACACATTTCTTGATACACTTGGTAAACAATAAATGTATAAGACTATTTACTTTGAATTTTATGTATAGCTTTGAAAGTTTCACTTGTCTTAATAACAAAACTACATGTAGGAATTTTGTTCATCTATCAGTAACATAAATGCATTCTTTGATTAATTCAGAATTTTTCATGTTAAGAGTAATTTCTAATTAATTTTATAATTTAATTTAGTTTTACATATCAGCCACAGATTCCCCTGTCCTCCCCCCTCCCACCCACCCCCGCCCTCCCCCTAGCCCACCCCTATTTCCATCTCCTCCAGAGCAAGTACTCCCCTGGGGATTCTTAATTGTTACAGAAATCCAACTTTTAAAATATGAAATATACACCTTTAAAGAATAAAATTGATAGGTTTTTTAAAAATATTTTTTGTCTAGCATGTGCATCTGTTGTGAATATCTTCCTAATAACAACCCCAAAATTTTAATACACTGATCAGCTCAAAACAATTTCTCTTTGATTTCACCTTTGAAATATAAATTTTCTTAAAGGAGTGTTAGTTTTCAAATATTTGGGTTTACTAAATCATATTTCTTCTATTAATTTCTATTTTAATTTATTTGTGATAAGAAAACATACCTTGCTTGATTTGAACCTTTTGAGTTGTTCAAGGTACCTTAGAATGAATTTGTAAATGTTCCATTGGGAACTTGGGAAAATGTGAGCTGTGCTGTGATTGAATGGAATAGTCTGTAAAAGTTAATTAGGTCAAGTTGACTGGTGGTGATGTTTGAAGTTGTTGTAACTTCTGGATGCATTAAATGCTTTGTCATCATGAAATTACCTTCTTTATCACTGATTATGTGCCATGTCCTGAACTTTACTTTTTATGATATTAATATACTCACTCCATTTTCCTTTTCCTAATCTTAAAATGGCATTATCTTAACCATCCCTCTATTTTTATCCAATTGTTTCTTTATATTTCAAGTAACTTTACTATAAACAGAATAAAGTTGAGTCTTCTTTTTGCATCTCATCCGAAAATGACTGTCAGTCATGTGACTACTAATATAGTTGAGTTTGTATCTGTCCTCGTGATATGTCTTCTATTTATCTTATCTATTGTTTGTTGTCTTTTCCATTTATTTGCTTCCATTAAATGGAATAAAGTATTTTCTATAATTTCAATATATCTCTTTTGTTTCTTTATTATCTCTATTATGTTATTTTCTGTTTAATTTATGGCTTATCATGTACATTTAAACTCATGACATTTTACCTTAGATTGAAATTGTACCCTTTCATGTGTTGCATAGGAAATAAAAATATAATGCTTGCATTTTTCATAGTCCAAGCTTTGTTATATTAATGACAAATGTTTTGTGTTTATATGCCTCAAGTCTTTGCTTAAATAGCCCATTACATTTGAAGAGATTGGAATAGGAAAAGTACATTTCTTTTTTTTTTTTTTTTTTTTTTTGGTTTTTTTCGAGGCAGGGTTTCTCTGTGTAGCTTTGCGCCTTTCCTGGAACTCACTTGGTAGCCCAGGCTGGCCTCTAACTCACAGAGATCCGCCTGGCTCTGCCTCCTGAGTGCTGGGACTAAAGGCGTGCACCACCACCGCCCAGCACTACATTTCTTTCTATACACTGCATCTGATACTTCCCCTGTTGCTTTAAAGAAAATCCTAACAAAAGAAATTTAAGGAGAAATTATTTATTTTGGCTCACTTTCAAGGATACATTCCATCATAGCAGGGAAATCATGGGAGCTAATTGCAGCCGATCACATCACATCCCGTCGGGAGCCAGAGTGATGATTGTTAGTGTTCACCTTTCGTTCTCTTTTTTATTCAGTCCAGGACCTTCTCTCATAGAATGTTATCGTCCCTATTTATGGTTGGTCATCCCAAGTCAATTATTAACCTAATTGCTCACAGATGTGCCCAGGACCTTGTCTCTTCAATAGTCGTGGATCCTGTCAAGTTGACAGTCAATATCAGGTGTCTGATATAACAGTGTAGTTTTCAAATTTAGTCTTCATCATTTCCTTTTACAATTCCATATTTTTATATTATCTTTCTTTTACTGAAGTATTTCTCCTACTGTGGGTCTGTGGTTTGCAACATCTTTCAGATTTTTCAGTCAAAAAAAAAACTTATTTATTTCATCTTCATTTCTGGAAGAGATTTTTGAGTATAGAATTCTAGCTTACCTAATTGTCTTTCATTAGTGTAAAGATGTTGCCTTACTTCCTTCTGGTTACATAACTTCTGAGAACTCTTCAGTCCAATTATCCTTGTAGCTGAGAACTTAAATTTTCTGTTTCTCTGACTGCTATCAAATTTATGGTCATCAATAATGAATAATTTGATTCTAATGTGTCTTTACATCATAGTTACCTTCATGTTCCTTATACTTCTTGTTCATGATCTATACATATATATATATATATGTTTATTTCATAAAATTGATATGTACTCCAGCCACTATATTCAAAGACTTTCTTTGCCAGCCCTATTTTTCTGTCTGCTATGGAGATTTCAGTCTCTTTCAAAGATGTCCTTCAGTTTGCTGATACATCTTTGTCATTTGTTTCTGTGTGTCATTTTAAATAGTGACTGTTATATATTTATGTTTTCTTTTTTGCTGTGTAATTGCTATTGGTCTTCTGTAGTGCAATCAAATCAGATATTGTACTTTTTATCTCTAAATGTTAACTTGTGTCATTTATACCTTCAATGTGTCTGTTTAATTGTGTCTTATAGCTGTATACTGATATATGATTTATATATGGCATGCATACAAATTGCCCATTTAAAGAATGCATTTCAGTGTCATTTAGTATATTCATAGGTGTGTGAAACAATCTAAATCCAAGCAAGTATAAATGGACAAAAAACATGGAAAAGTGTTATACATATTTAGACATCAGAAAAATGTAAATTGAAAGTACTTTGAGATTCCATGGCACCCCAGTCAGAATGGTCGCTGTCAAAAAAAAAAAATGAGTAAATGCTAGTGAGGATATGTGGGAAGGAAGAACATCTAGACACTGCTGTAGGAATGCAAATTAAAATAACCACTGTGGAAATCAGTACAGATGTTTCTTAAAAAAAATGAAACTACAATCTAATATGATCTTGCTGCACTATCCCTGTGTATATATCCAAAGGAACCAAATTCAGCATGCATTAAAGATCTTATATGCCATGTTTATTGTGACAGTATTCATAACAGCCAAGTTACAGAATCACCTTAAGCCCCCAGCAAGAAATGAATGCATAAAGAAAATGTGGCATCAATACACAGTGGAGTATTATTTAGACATAAAGATTAATGAAATCATGTTGCTTGCAGGGAAATGTTTGGAACTAGAAATCATATTAGTGAAATAAACCCGCTGCACAAAGACAAATATTGTTAAGTTGTCTCTTACATGCAGAATAGATATTTTAACAAAGAGATGTGAAAAACAGAAGGGGGTTAATCTGGGAACAGGTAAAGGGACCAGAAGGAGGGAAGAAAGGGGACAAGAGAGAACAATGGCTATCATGTGTACAGACACAGTATGATGAGTGTGTGAAAATGTCACAATGAAATCTTGTATGATTATTATATATCTGCAAAAATCACTACAGCAAATTTTAGAACATTTTCTTCTACTCAACAACCACTTACTATTGCTATTGCTTGTTCATCTTTCTCTAGCACAGTGGTTCTCAACCTTACAAATGCTACAACCCTTTAATACAACCCTCATGTTGTGCTGATCCCCAACCATAAAATTATTTTCATTGCTACCTCATAACTGTAATTTTGCTACTGTTATGAATTATAATGAAAATATCTGATACACAGGAGATCAAATATGTCACCCCTGTGAAAAAGTTGTTCAACATACACACACACACACACACACACACACACACACACACACACACACACACACAAGGGTTCAGGACCCAGGTTGAGAACCACTGGTAGTAATATATTTTTTATCTCTAAAAATTTGCCTATTCTAAACATCTCATAAATTGAGATCAGACATTGTGGGGTATTTATAATTGACTTCTTTACTTAGCACATTGTTTTCAAGATTTATCTATGTTTTTATATATATATCCTTGTACCATAGTTTCTTTTGTGGCCAAGTAATATTTCATGCTGCAGATGAACCAAATTTTGTCTTCTCATCAGTTAGTGAGCATATAGGTTGTTTTTCACTTTTAGTTATAAAAATGCTATGCACATTTATGTGCCAGTTCTTGTGTAGGGATGTGTTTTCACCTCTCTTGAGCGTATGCCTAAGAGTGGAATTGCTGTATCAAATGACAACTCTGTTGGGGATCTAGTAGACTGATTTCCAAGGTGGATAATCCATTTTTCATTGTCATAAGTAGTGTACGATTCTAATATCTTTATATCCTCAGCAACACCTGCTATTTTCTTTTTTATTATAGCCATTATAGTACATATGAAGGAGAAATAAAAATTTTAAGTCCCTTTTCCCATTTAAAAATATTTTCTATTCTTTGACAGTTGTGTGCATGTATGTGGGTGAATTTTGGTCCCTTTCACTTCTTAATACCCTGTCTTATACCCCCTCCTTTATCTCCTAAGTTCTTCCTTCTTCCCAACATGTTCCCCTTCCTGCTTTCATGTTTTTTCTCTGTATGTATAACCCACTGAAATTATTTAAGGTTGCCTGTATGAGCACAGATGTGAGGTTATTTGGACCATGAGCAACTTATTAGTTAACATGAATATATGTCACCAATAAAAACACCAATGAATAAAATGACACTTTTACTCCAGACATAATTAACTATTAATAGTCTCGAAGGGAGGGAGTGTTGCGGCTTCATGACCCCTTCCTCCTTTAATGATGAAATATTGACATACCCAACCTGCAGGTCTTGTGCAGGTAACCACAGCAGTGGCTCACTGGCCTTATCCAAAGTGTGTGGCATTATTAGAAGATGTGGCTTTGTTGGAGTAGGTATAGTCTTGTTGGAGGAAGTATGTCATGGTGTAGGTGAGCTTTGAAGTCTCACATATGCTGAAGATACCACCCAGCGTTGGAGACCACTTCCTGTTGCCTGCAAGATGTAGGAGTCTCAGCTACTTCTTCAGCACCATGTCTGCCTACATACCACCATATCCCACCATAATGATGATGGTCTGAACCTCTAAACCTGTAAGCCACCATCTCAAAAAAATGTTTTCTTATATAAGATTTGTCATGGTCATAGTGCCTCTTCACAGCAATAGAAACCCTAACTAAGATAATCCTCATTTTTACTTTGGAATATTCATTTTATTAATATTGACTTTTAAGAGATCTTTGAATATCCTTGATAAGTTCATCAGAAGCTATGTATTTTTTCTTTAAACTTTTTTTAATACAATATATTTTTATCTTTTTAAGTAGTTTCTCCCTGTGTGTAAATTATCTTGCTGTTTTCTTCACATTGTCTTTCACATAGCAGAAGATTTTAAGGTCAATGAAGTACAGTGTATCAGTGCATCCTTTTATGGATCAAGCCTTCAGTGTTATAGCTATAAAACTACCAGTATATCCATGTTCATCTAGAGTTTCTTTTACCTTTAGAATATACAAAGTTTTTTAATTTTGGTCTATGATCATCCTGAACTAGTGTTTATACATGGTATGAGGTCTGTCTAGATAAATTTTTGAAAGTAGATCTCCAGTTGTTCCAACACTGTTTGATGGAAAGATAACCTCTGCTCTACTGTATTGCCTTTGTTCCTTTGTCAAAGACAAATAAATAGTTGGTGTTTCCAAAGCTCTACTCCTTGGCTCTCTCATCTATTCTATTTATTTGTTTGTCTATTCTACTGGCAACCCCATACTGTCTTGATCACTGTAGCTTTAAGTAAATCTTTTCAAGTTGGATAGTACTCTCAATTCGTTCTTCTCCTTCAATTCTGAGTTGGCTAGTCTAGGTATTTCATTTCTTTATATTAACACAACAGCCAGCTTTCCAGTATCCAAAAAAGAAAATTAACCTTGCTTGTATTGAATTTATAGATCTAATTGAGAACTATTATCTCAAAAACATTTAGTCTTCTTATCCATTCTCATGGATATCTTTCTTCCATTATTTTAAGGTTATCTTAACAGAATTTTATAGTCTTCTTATACGTATTTTCTTAGACTTATTCCTGTATTCTTCATTTGTTGGTGGAAGGAGTGCGAATTGCAGTGTATTTAATTTGCAATGCTGCATATTTATTATGGTAATATAGGAAGGTGACCAGACGTGTATTATTAACACTATTTTCTGTAACTTTGACTTTAGTTTCAAGAATGTTTTCTCCCCCTGATTCTTCCAGATTTCCTACATAGATAATTGTGTTTTTTGAGAACAAAGACTTTTTTGTCTTCCTTTCTAATTTGCATAGACATAATTTCCTTTTTGTTGCATTAATTAGGAGTTCTAGTATGACAGTCAAAAGCAGTAGTCAAATAGACTTCCCTGCCTTGTGATACAAAAAGAGAAAGCTTTGAATGTCACACCATAAAGCAAAATGTTGGCTATAGGATTTTCATAGAAGTTCTTAATAAGGCTAAGGAATTCTTTTAGGTTCTAAGCCAAATAACATTCAATTGTATAGGTTGGATTTTCCTTATTCATATGCTGTCAATCGATATTTAGGTTGTCTTCATGTTTGGGCAATTACAAATACAGCTGAGGTGAGCATAGGACCACATCCATCCACAATCCTGTTTCAACTCCTGTTAGACCAAATTGTCCTGTTGCTTAGATTCATCTAGCAATTTTTTTTGAAGTTATGTATTTTAAGTAGTTAAATGTGGTACCCATGTAAGTCATATTATACTTGTTTTCCATTATTTGTTGCTATTAATACTTGTTTTGCTATTTTTATTACTGTTATTTATTTTATGACTTTTCAGGATAGTTCTGTGATACCAGTATTCTTTGTCTTTTGCAGCCACAAAAGTATGTTCACTTAACTCGATGGACAAATGTTAAAGAGATATCTTTAAATGCCTTGAACTAATAGTCTTCCTACCTTTGTGAGTCTTTGGGTATTGAAACAAGCATCAATATTCTGGCAGGCAATTAACATTTATGTATTAGCCTCCACTTCCTATTGTGTTGAGACTCAATGTCATTCTTACATAAGCCAGTAAGGCCTTCTCAGGCCATTTCTGGAAAAACATAGAATGGGAGATAAAACAGTGTTTGTCTTTCTATGCCTGGGTTATTTAAATCATTGTAATATTTTCTACTTTCATTAATTATCTGTGAATCTCATTTCTCTTCACTACTGAATAGTATTCCACAGTGTACACACAGCATATTTTTATTGTCCATTCATTACTGGATGAACATTTATGCTGATTCCATTTCCTGGCTATTGTTAATAGAGAAGCAATGAGCATGGCTGAGCAAATATCTTTGGAGTAGGATGTTGAGACCTTTGGGCATATGCCAATAGTATAGCTGGGTTTTATGGTAGATTTATTTTTAGCCTTTTGAGAATTCTGTACACTGGTTTCCAAAGTGGCTATACCAGTTTGTAATCCTCCCAAAGTGATAAGGGTTCCTCTTCCCCCACATCCTCACCAATATTTGTTTTTAGTTGTTTTCTTGATCTTAGCCATTCTGATTGGCATGAGATGCATTACCATAATTGCTAAGGGTGATGACTTTTTGAGATATTTCATAGTTATTTTTATTTCTTCTCTTAAGAACTCTCTGCTCAGCAAACTGGAGATGGTGGAGGTAATGGAGGGCAAGGGTAGGGGCAAAGGGAGCTTAGGGGAGCTGGAGGTACCAGCTGGATCAGGAGCAGAGTGGGAGAACAGGGAGGGAGATACCATGATGAATGAAGACCCCAGGGGAACAGGAAGAAGCAAAGTACTACAGAAGTCCCCAGAAATCCACACTGTAGACTACTGGCAATGGTCGAGAGAGTGCCTGAGCTGACCTGCTCTGGTGATCTGACAGAACACCCTGGCTGACATGATAGAACTCATATCCAGTGTCTGATAGAAGTGGATGCAGAGATCCACAGCCAAGCCCCAAGTGGAGCTCCATGAGTCCAATCAGTGAGAGAGAGGAGGGATTGTATGAGCAAGAGATATTGAGACCACAATTAGAAAAAACACAGGGACAAATAGCCAAACTAGTGGAAACACATGAACTGTGAACCAATGGCTGAGAAGCCCCCATGGAACTGGACTGGGCCCTCTGAATAAGTGGGACAGTTGATTAGCTTGAACTGTTTGTGAGGTCCCCAGACAGTGGGACCAGGACCTGTCCTTGGTGCTTGGGCTGGCTTTTTGGAGCCTGGGGCCTATGCTGGAATGCTTTGCTCAGCCTTGGTGTAGGGAGGAGGGAACTGGACATGCCTCTGCTGAGTCTACCAGGCTGAGCTGACTCCCTAGGGGAGACCTTGCCTTGGAGGAGGTGGGAATGGGGGGTGGATTGAGGGGAAGGGCTGAGGGGTGGGAGTAGGGAGGATGAGAGAATCTGTGGCTGATATATGAAATTAAGTTAATTATTAAATAAAAATATATATTAAAAAAGAACTCTTTACTCAGATCCATAGTCCATTTTTAATTGGGTCCTTTGTTTTCTTTATTCTTTGCTTTATGAGTTCTTCATGTATTTTGGATGTTAATATTCTGCCAGGTGAATGGCTGGCAAAGATTCTCTCCCATTCTGTGTGCTTCCTCTTCCTTTGATTTATTTTTTTACTTTGCTGTATAGAATTCTTTTAATTTCATGAGGTCCCATCATCAATAGTTGATTCTAATTACTGAGTAAATTGTATCCTATTCAGAAAGTCTTTTTCTGGGCCTATATCTGTAGGGTATGACCTATGTTTTCTTTCAGAAGTTTCAGCATTTCGAGTTTCACATTAAGGCCTTTGATCCATTCGCAGTTGATTTTTGTGCAGGGTGAAATATATGAGTCTAATTTCATTCTTCTATATGTAGATATCCAGTTTTTCTACCATCATTTACTGAAAATAGTGTCTTTTCTCCAGTGTTTTTATTGTTGTGTTTGTGGATATTTTTTTCAGAGTTTATGAAGCTATAATGACATGGTTTCTTGTTTCTGGTAGGAAGAACCAATGTAATGCAACTGTGCATGTTTTGTTATTGAACAAGCATTCTGAGATAACTTTATATATATTCACAGTACCCATATTCAAATCAATTTGGACTTGGGCTGATGGCACAGCCTGAGGTAGCAGGCTCACAAATGAGTTAAAGGCCTGACTGAGCTGCAGAATGACTTCAAGGCTAGCCTGTGCAACCTACAAGTACATGACCTGGGTCGAACATCTAGTACCACAAAGGTTTAGATTGTTTTGTTTGTTTAGTTGCTTGGTTGGTTTTGTTTTAGTATGGGTAATTTTATATTATGAAAATGAATTGTTTATAAGGGTATATATATATATATATATATATGTGTGTGTGTGTGTGTGTGTATGTGTGTGTGTGTGTGTGTATATATGTGTGTGTGTGTGTGTGTGTGTGTGTGTGTGTGTCTGTGTCTGTGTCTGTGTGTGTGTGGGTGTATAATTTAACTTTAAGTTTTATTTTATTTTAAAGTTTTAATTGAAATAGAATTACACCCCTTTCCCCCTCCTCTAGCTCTCTCCACACAGCACTTCAGTAACTGCCCACTACTCAAGTTGATAGCCTTTTTATCTTTAATTATATTTGTTATATATATATATATATATATATGCAAATATGTGTAAATAGTACCTACTGAGTCTGTTTTTGTTGTTTGTGTGTATATGGTTTCAATACTGACCACTCCACATTGGACAACCAATAAAGGGGCTCATCCCCAGAAGAGGTTAAATTTTCATGGTGTCCTGCCCCTAGCCAATTAATGATAGACAGCTATTGACTGCTAAGAAAAGGTTCATGAATATTGAACTGTGGAATTCCTTCCCTCCCTTGGCAGTTTGCACAGTATTTCCTGGAACCATGGAAGCTAGACCTCAGGAAAGAAGTTTTCAGATCAGATCCAACTCAAGCCATTTGTGGAGAGTTAACCACACTTGACTCTAGGTTTAAAGAATTCTGTTAGTCTAGAAAAGTAGTGGTAGTAGATTCTTTTCTAAGGTCCATGACCTTACTAGCCTCAGGAAACTTTTCTGCCACCAACATGTGATTGCCGCTTATTGCCCCTTCATGCATGCATATCTTGCTATGCTGGTAGTTGTCAAGGTTCATGGGTATTGAACTGTGGAATTCCTTCCCTCCCTTGGCAATTTGCACAGTATTTCCTGGAACCATGGAAGTTAGAATAGACCTCAGGAAAGAAGTTTTCAGATCAGATCCAGCTCAAGCCATTTGGGTCATGTGTCCTGAAAGTGTGGTGTCTTCAGCAATAGGGGCCCACCCTCAACTGCTGAGAGGCAACCACAGGCTACATTGATAACTTACATTGTTTTTGAGAATTACTTGCACTACCCTGACCAACCCTTTGAAAGGATGTTTCTTGGATCAGGTACTGTGGTTTTGTTATTGTTATTCTATAGTTCTCATATGGAGCAGTGTCAGCCCAAGTGACTTAACTTCCTTTAAGATATACATACACATGCTCACATATGCTCACATGCATGTGTGTGTCTTAGACTATACACCTTTTGACGTATAATTTTGTGTCAAAATTCCACATTTGACTCATTTTTTATGCCATACTCACAAGGTGATACATAAAGGAACAGCATTTCCTTAAGTGACACTAATTTTTAATAGACAGCTTAAAAATAAAAACATCCTAATTCATGGTGTTGGAAAGATTATTCAGTTGTTAAGAGCACTTGCTGCTCTTGCAGAGGATCTGGGTTCTGATCCCAGCACTCACATGGTTGCTTACAACACTCTTTCACTTCAATTCCCAGAGATTCTGGTGCAATACCCTCTTCCTGCCTCTGAGAGCATGACATGAATGTGGTGCGCAGATGTACACATAGGTAAAACACACACATAAAAATAAAATAAATCTTAAGAGACTTCCTCAATTTAAAAAAAAAAAACTCTGGAGTAGTATTAAAATGGATATACGTCAGGGGAATAGAGTTTTCCTTGAGATTTTTTTTCAGGCAGGACAAATAAACTGTTTGGAGTGGGTCTTTGTAGAGGTTGGAACACATTCTGTTCTCTCTAATTACTACAAGGACTCAGTACTTTTCAATTATTGTATTTCTAGGTCTGCAGCATTTCAAGGCTACCATAAGTCTGCAGAGTGTATTACAGGATTGGGGAATGTACAATTGTCAAAATTTTACCTATTTCTATCAAGATTGAGTTACTTTTCTTAAATAAATGCTTCTTGGATAGTTACAATGCTTTGCTTAATTTCCAGAATTCTGAAAAGAATTTTTAACATTTTTGACACTTTTATCCAGAATTTTCATAGCTTTTGTGGGGGATCAGATTCATGTGACTTCTTATATACTAGTATGTAAGAAATTAGTCTCATGTGCTGAGCATTTTTGCATTCCTAAAAATATTCTTCATGTTTGTCTGCCATAGAGGCAAGACACTTGGAAACAAAACTTTAATCTTGTGAGTAAAATTTTTCAGATGAGACCAGAGACTGATTTAGTTTGAAGGCTACCAATGCAAGACTTATCTATTAACTCATGCCCATTATTCATGAAATTTCCAGTCTAGACAGTAGCCAGAGAATCTATACTCTTTGTTCTCTATGACGACTTGGTAATGGTATTTTTAATCTGTAGTTGTGTGTTGTGTTGTCACATCCATGTTGTGATCATTGTCCTCCTTAATGCCAACATGAAATCTTATGTAGATAGCTGGAGTTCTTTTTTCCTCAACTCATTGGTCTGTCCTGTGACCTCTACTTGTCTTCCTTTTCATTTCGTCTCTGTTGTTCATCACCTTTTCCATGAACCCTGGCCTGAAAACTGAAGCGGGTAAGCTGGGACAATTATAGAATTCTCCTCACCATTTTCTCCCCATCTCTCAGTGGCCACTTTTGCTGACTGATAAGTTCTGTCTCATTTTTGTTTCAAGCAGAAGGTTAGATTCAACTCTTGTTACTTCATTTGGACAAGAAGCATAAATATTTCCTAGACACTCCTTTAAGTTTAAATCTTCATTGCTAACATTCCTTGACTTCTTTCTTCTAGACAACCAAGAAAATAATAAATCTAGCCTTGACTTGAAGCATTTGCCAAGCCACAACATATGAAAGAATCCCAAATACCTTTTCCCATGACCAATTTTAAGCTATTAAAAATATGTAATGTTTCTGCTACAGGAATATGATAAAAAATTAAATTCAGAAACATAGATAACATTAAAATGTAGCAAAAAGGAAATAGGATCTGATATTTAAGTTGCCACTCTGGTTTTTACATATTTAAGTGTAAGTTGATATAATTTAATTTCAATAGTAACCATATTGAAAAATCATCTTTACAAATTTAAAAATCAACTACTTAGCCATCTGTATCATACAACTGCCTCTATGTCTAGCAATTAGGATCACTGTAGAAGTCAGTAAGCAAGGAAGAGAATTCATTTATCCTCACTCCCTACTCACCAGGGTGTTTGACTATCATGACAAATACACACGTAAGCATTTCACTCGAAAGAAACAAAATCTATACTAAAACTCTTGAAAACAAAGTTCATTAAGATAGATCTTGAGGGCTGGAGAGATGGCTCAGAGGTTAAGAGGACTGGCTGCTCTTCCTGAGGACATGATTTCAATTCCCAGCAACCACATGGTGGCTCACAACCATCTATAATGAGATCTGGTGCCCTCTTCTGGCAAGTGTTTACATATAAATAAATAAATAAATAAATAAATAAATAAATAAATAAATAAATAAATAATAAATGAACGAATGAATGAATAAATAAATAAGTAAATAAATAAATGAATGAATAATAAATAAATAAATGAGTGAGTGAGTGAGTAAATATATTTAAACAGATAGATCTTGATGTCTTTTTTGATTTCTTTTTTATATTATGTGTTTTAATTTCATACATCAGCCATGGGTTCCCCTGTCCTCCCCCTCCCTCCCCCAACCCCACCTTCCCCCCAGCCCCTCCCCTCCATTCTCATGTCCTCCAGGACCAAGACTCCCCTGGGGATTCATTTAAACCTGGTGGATTCAGTACAGGCAGGTCCTGTCCCCTCCTTCCAGACTGAGCGTGTGTCCCTGTGTAAGCCCAAAGTTCCAAACAGCCAGCTCATGCACTAAGGACAGGTCTTGGTCCCACAGACTGGGTGCCTCCCAAACAGATCAAGCTATTCAATTGTCTCACTTATCCAGAGGGCCTGATCTAGCTGGGGGCTCCTCAGCCATTGGTTCATAATTCATGTGCTTCCATTTGATTGGATATTGGTCCCTGTGCTTTTTACAATCTTGGATTCAACAATTCACACTCTTGCAGTCCCTCCTCTTTCGAGACAGTTGGACACCTGGAGCTCCACCTGGGGCTTGGCTGAGGATCTCTGCATCCACTTCCATCAGTTGTTGGATGAGAGTTCCAGCATGACCGTTAGGGTGTTTGGCCATCTGATCATCAGATTAGGTCAGATCAGGCTGTCTCTTGACCGTTGCCAGCAGTCTACAGAGGATGTATCATTGTGAATTTCAGGGGACCTCTTCAGCACTCTGCCTATTCCTGTTCTCATGTGGTCTTCAATTATCATGGTCTGTTATTCCTCATTCTCCCTTTCTGTTCTTGATCCAGCTGGGATCCCCTGCTCCCCTAAGCTTTCTTTCCCTCAAATCTTGCCCTTCATTACTCCCACTGTCGTCCAGGTTGTTCATGTAGATCTCATCCATTTCTCTATCACTGGGTGATCCCTGTGTCTTTCCTAGGGTCCCATTTTCTAGGTAGCCTCACTGGAGTTGTGTAGCAGTCTAGTCATCTTTGTTTTACATCTAGTATCCTCCTATGAGTGAGTACATACCATGTTTGTCCTTCTGAGTCTGGGTTACCTCACTCAGGATGGTTTTTTCTAGATCCATCCATTTGCCTGCAAACCTCATGATGTCATTGTTTTTCTCTGCTGAGTAGTACTCCATTGTGTATATGTACCATATTTTCTTTATCCATTCTTCAGTTGAAGGGCATCTAGGTTGTTTCCAGGTTCTGGCTATTACAAACAATGCTGATATGAACATAGCTGAGCAAATGCCCTTGTGGTATGATTGAGCATTTCTTGGGTATATGCCCAAGAGTGCTACAGCTGGGTCTTGGGGGAGATGGATTCCCAATTTTCTAAGGAAGCGCCATATTGATTTCCAAAGTAGCTGTACAAGCTTGCATTCCCACCAGCAGTGGAGGAGAGTTCCCCTTGCTCCACATCCTCTCCAGCATAAGCTGTCTTCTGTGTTTTTGATCTTAGCCACTCTGACAGGTGTAAAGTGGTATCTCAGAGTCCTTTTGATTTGCATGTCCCCGATAATTAGGGATGTTGAGCAATTCCTTAAATGTCTTTCAGCCATTTGAACTTCATCTGTGGCGCATTCTCTGTTTAGTTCTATAGCCCATTTCTTAATTGGACTGTTGGGCATTTTGATGTCTAATTTCTTGGGTTCTTTATATATTCTGGATATCAGCCCTCTGTCCGATGTGGGGTTGGTGAAGACCTTTTCCCATTCTGTAGGCTGTCGCTTTGTCTTCTTGACCGTGTCCTTTACTCTACAAAAGGTTGTCAGTTTCAACAGGTACCATTGATTGATTGTTTCTCTCAGTGTCTGTGCTACTGGTGTTATATTTAGAAAGTGATCTCCAGTGCCAATGTGTTCAAGAGTACTTCCTACTTTCTCTTCTATCAGGTTCAGAGTAACTGGATTTATGTTGAGGTCTTTGATCCACTTGGACTTAAGTTTTGTGCACGGTGACAGATATGGATCTATTTGCAGCCTTCTACACATTTACATCCAGTTGACATTTGTTGAAGATGCTTTCTTTTTTCCATTGTACATTTTTGGCTTCTTTGTCAAAAATTATATGTTCATAGGTGTGCGGGTTAATGTCAGGGTCTTCAAGTCGATTCCATTGGTCCACATGTCAGTTTTTATGCCAGTACCAAACTGTTTTTATTATGGTACCTCTATAGTAGAGCTTAAGGTCGCAGATTGTGATGCCTCCAGAGGTTGTTTTATTGTACAGGATTCTTTTGGCTATCCTGGTTTTTTTGTTTTTCCATATGAAGTTGAGTATTATTCTTTCCAGATCTGTGAAGAATTGTGTTGGTAATTTGATGGGGATTGCGTTGAATCTGTAGATTGCTTTTGGTAAGATCACCATTTTTACTATGTTAATCCTGCCTATCCATGAGCATGGGAGATCTTTCCATTTTCTGACATCTTCTTCAATTTCTTTTTTCAGGGACTTTAAGTTCTTGTCATATAGGTCCTTCACATGCTTAGTTAGCACAACCCCAAGGTATTTTATATCATTTGTGGCTATTGTAAAGGGTGATTTATCTCTGATTTCCTTCTCAGCCCATTTGTCTATTGTATATAGGAGGGCTACTGATTGTTTTGAGTTGATCTTGTATCCCGCTATGTTGCTAAAGGTTTTCATGAGCTGTATCAGTTCCATGGTTGAATTTTTGGGGTCACTCATGTATACTATCATGTCATCTGCAAATAGGGAGAGCTTGACTTCTTCCTTTCCAATTTGTATCCCCTTAATCTCTTTATGTTGTCTTATAGCTCTGGCTAGAACTTCAAGTACTATATTGAATAAGTACGGGGAGAGGGGACAGCCTTGCCTTGTTCCTGATTTTAGTGGTATTGCTTTGAGTTTCTCTCCATTTAATTTGATGTTGGCTGTTGGCTTGCTGTAGATTGCCTTTATTATGTTTAGGTATGTTCCCTGTATTCCTGATTGCTCCAAGACCTTTATCATGAAGGGGTGTTGGATTTTGTCAAATGCCTTTTCTGAATCTAGTGAGATGATCATGTGGTTTTTTTCTTTGAGTTTGTTTATATGGTGTATTACATTGACGGACTTTCATATGTTGAACCACCCTTGCATCCCTGGGATGAAGCCTACATTGTTAATAAATGAATAAATTTAATAAATAAATAAATAAATGAATAATAAATAAATAAATGAGTGACTGAGTGAGTGAGTGAGTAAGTAAATATTTTTAAAAAGATAGATCTTGATGTCTTTTTTGATTTCTAAGAATCACTTTTTTAAAAATTTTATTTATTATGTATACAGTGTTCTGGCTGCATTTTTGCCTGCAGGCCAGAAGAGAGCATCAGATTTCATTACAGATGGTCGTGAGCCACCATGTGGTTGCTGGGAATTGAACTCAGGACCTCTGGAAGAACAGCCAGTGCTCTTAACTGCTGAGCCAACTCTCCAGCCCCTAAGAATCACTTTTAAAGATGCTAAAGTATTTCCTGTGAGTGGCAATACATTAAGCCTTTTAGTCACCTAACACCTTTACAGATATTACACAGCCCTAAATAAGAATAGCATTGGCCCATAGGGTATGTGCTTGGAAGATATAATAGAGACAAATAGAGAATAAAAACTAAAAATGAAAAGTAGAAGTACTCAAATGAAAATGCATCTCTTATATTTTGTTTCAGAAAGTCAGTTCTGAAATATTCACATATCAGAATATATTATAGAATGCAAAGCAATAACCGTGTCTTCTGGTCTTGGCCTCACTAGTGGGGAAGGTCACATGATCTGCTAGCTATCCATCTTACCTGTCTTCTTGATAACATACTAATTTTAGGAAGATATTTAAAGGAAGAAAAACATAATAAGACCCTTAAGAACCTTATGAATTTACAATATGTTTATAATAATAGCAAAACTAAAAAATATTAAAAAGTGAAGGATATACACTAGTTCATACAACAATAGGAAACTCATAATGAAAAGCCAAAGGAAAGTGTGGATGATTGACTTGATAAGGAAATTTGGGTTTGTAATTCTGAGAAAGAAATCAGGTAAGCAATCTCATTCATAATTCCCTTAAAAATACATCAGAATAAACCTACCTAAGGAAATGAAAGACTTTTACAGAAAAAAAACTTTAAAACACTAAAGGATAAAATTGAAGAAGATACTAGAACATAGAAGAAAATACGAGAACACGAAGGATCTCTCACACTCCTCAATTGAAACAATTAGTATTGTGAAGGTGGCTATATTCTACCATTCATTGTAATTTTCATCAAAACCTCATGAACACTGATGCAAAAATACTCAATAAAATATTGGCAAACAGACTCCAAGAACACATCAAAAAATTATCCACCATGATCAAGTATACTTCATCCCAGAGATGCAAGGTTGGTTCAACATATGAAAAAAGTCTGTCAATGTAGTACACCATATAAACAAACTGAAAGGGAAAAAACACATGATCATTTCATTAGATGCTGAAAAGACCTTTGATAAAATCCAACACCCCTTCCTGATAAAGGTCTTAGAGAGATCAAGAATACAGGGAACATACCTAAACATAATAAAGGCGATCTACAGAAAGCCAACAGCCAAATTAAATGGAGAGAATGGCCCTCCCCTGGTCTGAGTATGGATGTTGACAGTGTGTGGGGAAAGTATAAACCACTGCTTCCTCCTTTCACATGATTGCAACCCGAGTTGCTTCGCTACTGCAAACCCCTACCAGTGTCAGTTAGCCCATGTCCTCACACAGCTGTATATAATAAGCTGAGTTTCCAGGCTACCACTGCATCTCCCTCAGAGCACAGGACCCACTCAATCCCAGGTTTTCTGAATGAGTGTCTGTCATTTGTACCCTTCACCCCAGTCGGGTCAATTCCAAAGTCAAGCAAGTCATAGCAGCAGTCGTGAAGAATGTGATTGACAGGGTTGGAGAGATGACGCTGAAGTTAAGAGCACTGCTGCTATCCCAGAGGACCCAGGTTCAGTTCCCATCACCCATGTCACAGACATCATAACTGCCAGCTCCTTCTAACTCCTTCTAACTCCAAACCTGAGCCAACTTATTGCCTTCCATAGGTAGAGGTTTCTGACATCAATTCTATTGTTCTAGAAAGGAATGGATGGATGGACTTGTTCCCACCCTCTGAATTTCTCAGTTTTTCTAAACTGTAAAGAAATCTAAAATGGAGAAGGTCTCTTCTACAGAAATAAGAGAGTATGAGTGTATATATTGTGTAAGCATCATGCAACTTAGTAAAAATCCACAACGGCAAAAACCTCTCTGGATCTTAAATGATGTACTGGTGACTTTCTCCAAACACAACATGAAGTGGAGCCTTGGAATGTCTGCAGAGAAAACACACAAAAAAAAGGCTTCTGTTTCAATTACTGCATTTCATTTAAAAAAAAATCTTCCAGTAGGTGAGAAAGGCCTGAAATGTGGAATCTGGAAATTTGGGTTATGATTCTGATTCTGCCACTTATTAGTGCTGAAGTCTTTGAGTCATTTATTTCTGTGATGCTAAAAATACTCATGGCAGATGATGATTCTGTGATGTAGGCAAAGATAAGTGAAAGAATTAATGAGGCAATGTATGCAAAAGAAACTGGTAACTATAAACCTCTAAGAGAATTAAAAGCCTACCAACTCTAGGACATTTCAACTGGGAGTGCCAGTGGCCAAGAGGGACTTTTCTAATGAGAGACACAAAAATCGCAAGATAGTAGTATTCAAGAAAATTTGAAAATAAACAAAAGTCCCATGGTGCACAGTATATTACAAAACTTACAGAATTTCATTTGCTGAACTGCTTACTACAAAAAGTAGTAACACAGTATGACTAACTAAACACTACTTGAGATTCAGGTCAACCAACATTAGTCAAGTGACAGTTCCATGAATCACTGGTAATGTTCAGACTACACCAAGCTGTCTGCCAGGAAAGAAACATGAGGGAGTCATTAATTTATGTACATGAATGGAAAACAATTAAGCTCATGGCTAGAATTTTGCCTACTTGGGGGTTTTTAATTATAAATTTCTCATAGTCCTGTAGTGACTACTAGCATATACTGTGTCATTGGTGGTTTGGGTTGATTTTTATCATGGTCTTATACTTGTGCTTGTATTTTAAAGTGATAGTAAAAATATCCTATAGTCATATGAGAGTTTATTACATATTGACTCAATCTCACTTACAAAAGATACTTTCCCACAGCAAAGAGGTGGTATAAAGGACAGGAGATACAAGACAAGGCAACTGTAACCTAAAATAATTCATGAGAGAGGGAAAGAAACTGAAAAGAATCCAAAGTTTGCAGCCAATAAGAACAGTTTACGTCATCATTTAATGAAAAGAACAGGGTACAGACTGGATATCTAACTAGAAATATAACACAAGAGGAAGAGGAGGAGGAATCAGGATATAAGACACTTGGTAAGCAAGCTATTGTACATGTTAGTTTCTTCTATTTATATAAGGTTGAGTGCATATTGAAGAACTAAGTGAAATGCTTAAAAAATGGAATAAGCCTACAGCAGTAATTATATGGGGCCTATAGAGAGCATTCTGACTCACATGTGATCTGCCATCCAGTGTGAGAAATGCTGAAGTTATTGCTGGATAACAGCCAGTATTATAAGTTACATTAATAATAGAGATAATAGGCATAATATTCAATCTTGAAAGGGACAAAGGAGGGAAATATCTCTTCTAACAAAGTAATACTTAGACTCAACTAGAAGAAAGACCTTGTCTGGCTCCTCTTATGATGCAAATCAAAGGTCACAATGATCCATTAAAATGGCTCAGAGCAAAATGACTGCTATTTGTGGAAGTCGGCACTGAAAGGCTACAGTCACAAACCACAAAAAATCAAAGTAACCCCTTCTTTTTGGCTAGTTATGTTCTAACTTTTCACAAGGCTCATGATATTTGACAGAACTCAGTACAGAGGAATGGGAACTCTATCTGGATTATCTAATATATTTAATCAGTAAGAAAGGCATACACTGATTGATAGTTTGGCCTTCAATCTTTGGGCCTGAATTATCCTGTTTACCATTCTATATTAAGTATGTAAGTAACTGACAATTATGCCCTCCCTTGGTGCTGCACATAACCCAGTGCACTCCAAGTACTATAAATGTTGCTAATGCTTTGAAAACATTTATTACATTAATGAGTAGTTGACTTTAGGCCTGGCATTGATCTTAACAAGTGTTTTCCTTATCTTCTTCAAACTATAGTGAAGACAATGGAGACATAAAGTCTTAGCTGAATTCACCCTTCAAGTGAGTGAAGAGCTGAGACTAGAACCATTTCTAGAATGTACTCTTTATTTGCATTATTTGACACATAGAAACATACACTAATCTTTCCATCTAAGTCACTGTGTTTTTATCTTTTGGTTTTGAAGCTATACTATTATGACATTCCAAATTCAAATGTTGCATGTTGGGCCAAGCAAGGAAGGAAAGAATTAAAATGTTTTGTGAGAAACATAACCTTGTATGAAACTAAACTTCTTTGAGTAAGAACAAGGTTGACCTAGTTTTAGAGAACCCAATATGCAAAATGAGAAAGTTACAAAGCAGTTACATGGAAAGTGATTGCATTTATAAGGGAGCACTCAGCAGAACTTCCTGTGTGCATTTAAGCATTTACAATCATTACTCAGCAGAACCCTCTGGGACAGAGAAACAAAGAGAAATGTAAAGATCCACTGCCAAGTGAAGACCAAAAGAATGAAATAAGCATCTTTGAGGTAATAATGGAAGTCAGGAAGAAATAGAATCTCTTTAACAGAAACTCAGTTTACCTTGACAATATTAGGGACCTGGTAATCTGCTTACTGCCTTAGTTACTCAGAAAGTAATCCTCTCAATCCTAAGCATAGACTTCAGTGTCATCTTGTGCTTCTTCTGTGTCTCATGTCCTCTCGTCTGTTATCAAGTCCTGTTTTATGCTTCCTCTGAAGTAACTCTAAACTTCGCATTTCCATTCTAGATGGGTTCCCTTCATTTGTAGCAAAAGTTGTATTCTGTCACACCGTAGTTCTCCTTTGGCATAGCTATTGGAATCACTTTACACATCTTTCTTGATTTCTAGCTTCTCAACTAGATTTTCAATATCTTCCAGCACATAGCTGGATGCATCTCACCTCTTCCTATATTATTTCCTTCCCTTTCACATGTAGCCTTACCAAAGACCATGTAAATTCCTACCCTGGATTTCCGATACAAAGATATTCTCACAGCTCCTGCAGCTGTCTATTTAAATCCTACCCAACCTTAAACTTTCAACACAGGTTCTAGTCTTCTATTTATTTTCCTAACTATCATCAACTTAATTTAACTTAATCTTAATCTTTAGGATTTTGTTTAGTGACAGCTATGCTCAAGGCATTGACCTCTTCTGTGTTTCGGGATTTTTTTTTTTTAGATGTGAAAAAATTGCATGATATGGTAGTAAAGATGTGGATGCTCAGCCATTGGGAGTTCAGGCCATTCTATATACTAAATTAAAGGTCAGCTGGGACTACCTGAGACCCTGTATTAAAACAAAAACAGAAAATGGTAGAAAACAGAACTGTTAAAATCCAGAACCCATTTTGTAATATCCCACCGTGAAACAGAGCTGATTCTTTGTGACTATGGGGAATGATAGGCATCAGCTGAAGGGCTCGAAATGTTTCATCTTCATGAGATGAAAGTGACATATGTTGAAAACTCTTAAATGTATTTCATTCATGACAAAGTGTCCATTTGTTAAAACAGCACAGAGTCTTGGAACATTTGAGAAAGAACAAACTTTGAACTATCATTCATGTTGAACATGGAAAAAAAAACAGGGTCAAGCTGTTTCCTGGGGTTTCTTGTGTTTTCTCCCCTCTTAGAAGCCATTGTTGATAAAGAAAACCAGTATCAGGCCATTCATCAATATGAAGTAAGAGTTTTTTAAAAATTACCCTAGTAATTCGACTTCTGGGAAGCTATACTGGAAAAATTGTGAATATATGTAAAGATTTTATAAATGTATGTATATATCAAATCCTAATTTATAACAATGGACATAAATGGATACAAACTTAAGTGTCTTCAAAATGGAGAATAGTCATTTTTAAGACTAATGAACTATCATACAGCCATTTAGCATGATATGTTAGTGTTAATATGTGACAGTGTGATACACATTATCTCAATCTTAAATCGAGGACACTCTCCTACAAGGGAAAATGGTGCTGAGAAGGATAAAGATACAGAAAATGTTAATGTAGGAAGCAATGTATGAAAAATTCCTACAAAATATTAAGTAAAAACACTGCATAGGAATGACCACATTAACCACACACAGAGAGGAAAGAGAAAGGGTTATTTTAAATACCATTTGAATTTTTTGAGAAAGTGTTCATAATTTGATCATATGCATACATTTTTCTAATTTTTTATTTTTAAATCATTTCATAGACGTAGAGAAGTTGCAAAAAATATCTAAAGAACTCCCATGTACCTTTTGCCTATATTCTCTAATTGTTATCACAATTTTTAAGAAGTCTCTCTGCACCATTTAAAGAGATGTTACCAATATACTGCTGTGTGAACATTGTCCCTTCAGATTTTGAAGTTAAGGGGTCAGCGAAAGAAGACAGACACTGATTTGTCATGATCTACACAATCAAGGATAAAAGCAACTCACAGACTAATAACCAGATGCAAGACTTTTAACCAATTATACTGCCTTTTATTTTCTACAATGGGCATCATTGCTCTCTGTCTTTGCCCTGACTGCTTTCAAAGAACATCATGAAAACATAGTAATAATGAGTTTTGAGCAACAAATTTAAAGTCCCCTGTGCAGCTGAGTGACTTGAGGGAGAAAATATATATTTTTGCTCATGTTTTCACTCTAGTGAAAGTGAATAGTACTGATTTAATCCAGCTTCCAGTGGTGTGACAAAACTTTCCTGGACATTACCAAATAGAAGAAATATCCTGCGTTTATAAGTGTAGTCTATACACACCCAAAGCCATAAAAATGTGTTATACAAATTAAAGGACCCAAATTTGATCATATACACTGTGCATTTTTCCTAGAATTGGAAGAGTCTTCTTTACTATAGACACTTCAGAAGTGAAAGAAGCATTTAGGTCAACAAGCATGAAAACGTTCTATTTCTTCAGTGTCCAGGATAGTATCATGAGCTACATGTGGCTATTACGTGTTTAAAACGTGGCTGGTACTAGGAAGCCTGTATGGGACCGACCTGTTCCCTCTGTATGTGTGTGACAGTTGTGTAGCTTGGTCTTTTTGTGGGGCTCCCATCAGTGGGATCAGGACCTGTCCCTAGAGCTTAAGCTGGCTTTTGGGAACCTATTCTGGAAGCTGAGTTGCCCCTCCCAGCTTGGTCCTGCCTCAGCTTGATGTGCCATGCTTTGTTGACACCCATGGGAGGTCTGTACTTTTTTGAAAGAGACAGAGGACAAGTGGATGGGGGGTGTTGAAGGAAGGTGGAGGGGATGGGAAGAGAGGAGGGAGGGAAAACTGTGATCGGGATGTAAAATAAATGAAAATTTTTAACTAGTAACAAAAATAAAATAAAAAAGTGAAATGAAATGTGGCCATTCAACTGAGGGACTGAATTATTTCTTTAAATGTAAATATTCATATGTAGTTCATGGGTACTGTGCTTGAAAATACAGATCTAGGCCTTTCTCCATCCTCTATAGAAACTTTCTCAACAGTTCTAATCCTTTCTGTTCTCTATGATGACTGCATTCACTACCAACAGCACTTGGTACCATTTATAATGATGGTGATCAGTCTCAGATGCTTATTACATTCACTTAGGGGGCTAATTTAAAATGTTAATGTAAGGGGTGGGTGACCAGGCATGAGACTTTTTAATACTCTTCAAGTGGTTCTAATGTACAGCAAAAGCAGAGAACCTTTGAACAATATACTGCTGGCTGGGAGTCTATCTCTGTAGTTCTCAGTGCTCAGTTCCAAATACTGACTAGATTTCTCCTCCTAACATCCTAAAACTCATCTTTTGTTTCCCTTATCCAGATCCTTTAAGCTGTAATCACTGGCCTTCTGCATATCTAATACTTATTTTCTATTTTGTTTTCCACAGTATTTCTTCCCCGATTCAGTATGGCCTGTTTTTCTCATTTCCTTTTCTGGGTATTTTTAGCTATTTTCTCTCTTCCTCCTTTCCCTACTTCTCTTCTCTCTCTTTCTCTCTGTCTCTGTCCCTCTCATTTTTTAAGTCAGGGTCTCACTATGTAGCTCTCACTGTCTTGGAATTCACTATGTAGACCAGGCTGGCCTCAAAATCACAGAAATCTGCTGCCTCTGCCTCCAGTGTTCTGGGATTAAAGGTGTGAGCCACCATGTCTGGCTTTTGTTATTTTCTTAATGTTTACCTTAGAAGTTACAGTTAGCATCATTAAGTACTTCTCGAATGTACAGATTCATTTTATTTATCAAATGTTGATCGGTCAATCCTTCAGATACTCAGTGTTGATTTTTGATTGGAGGGAGAGAAGCAGTAACCAAGGAAACATGCAAATGTGACTTCTTGCTGGATCTGCCTGGGTGCTGAGCTAGCTGTGCTTTCCGAGATAGGCCTGGGAAATGTGAGAAGTGAGAAAGCAGGAAGAAAGCCAAGTTGGTCACCAGGCTGGGTTGCATGATCAGCTCAAACTGGGCTTTCTGGTAATGTGGGGGATGGCGCAGGTGGGTCGGAATCTGGGGCAGCCATGGCTGAACTAATGCACAAAGTGCATGAGCAGAGTGAAGCCTAGCAGACTGGGAAGGGTGCTAGCAAGCAAGGTTCTAGGGAACTCACCAGACTAGGTCAATGTTTGCGCTGGGTGAACAGAGCTAGGTCTGGGAGTGCAACACAGGGATATTTCTGTCAGACTGGTTGATGTTTAGTGGAATGGCAATTGAAATTCCTTATTGCACTGTTTTTGATGGTATCTTTTCTTCACTTTGCTCAAAATTTTTATATAATTTTTATACATTTATCATTCCATTTAAACATCACTTTTGTCCAGTTCTCTATAAATCCTGAATATTGATACCTTTTTAAATGTATACCCTAATATAGAAAATTGTACTTTGTAGATAAAATCTGTCTATTCAATAATATATTTCCCAATTCCCTTAGACCTTATTTTATACTCTCCAATAACTTTGTTACATGAGTAGTATTCCTTTTTATTAAATTTACTCTCAAGAATCCTTACATGATGTTCATATGATGAACTGGATGTTTTCACATTAATTTCTAAATGATGGTAATAATTTTCTTATATTTTGTCACCTTATCAAAATTTCTTGTATTTCTAACAGATTTTTGTTAGTTTCTTGGATATTTTCTTATATGTGTATATTCTGTGTATATAAACATACTTTTTATTTCTGTCCAAATATTTATAATAGTTTCATGTGCTTCCCAATATATAACTTAGAATTTAAAAATTGAATATCAGTACTTACAGTACCATCTTTATGTTGTTGTTGGATTTTAATAGCTATGAGCTTAATATTTCATAAATTGTTGGATTTATTATTCATTTGGAATAATAAATTTCATAGAATTATTTTACTTCCTTCATAATTTTACTTAGGTTTTTTAAGTAATGAGTACTGGCTGCTAATATTTTATTTAGAATTCTTGAGGGTTCTTGTCATGATTAAAGTTGGTATATAGTTTTTATTTAAGGGCATTTTTATTATGTTTGAACATTAGTTTATTCTAGGCCCACAGAATTAGAGAGTGCTCATTCTTTTTGAGATCTGAAATATTCTTTTTTAAAATATTCTTACTATCAAGAAAATCAGGTGTATTTTTTAGGTTCTATACACAGATATAAAATCATCTGAACTGAGTGGCTTTTAATAGGTAGATATTTCAGAGTATTTTAATAAAACTATTGTTTAGATTTTCTATCTCTAAGAGATTTCATTTTGGTAATTTTTATTTGAGAAAATGATATCATTTGAATTTTTTTTAAGTCCTTTTAACAAAATTGAATAAAAGTAGATTAGCAAAAGCAAGCAATCATCTTAAACATCTGAAAGTGCAGAAGTTGAGGACTCCTGGGGACTAGTTCAAAGGCCTAACTTATGGCATCCTTACCATGTGGGCTGCACCCCTTAATGTTTGGCTTTCTGCACATAATGGCTACCGAAGTCTTTGGAATCACATGCAAATGACAACATTGGGAGTGGGGAAAGGAAATAAGCTTTCAGAACTTCTCATTGGCCAGAATTACAAAAAAATTCCCAAATCTAGCTTTACCCTCCCCAAAGAAACAAAATTACCAATATTGGTTTAGCTTTACAGTAATTAAGACTCTGTATGGTGAGGGAGTTGCTTCTAGCATAAGGGCATGGCTTTATGGTGGGGGTATATATACAAACAAAAGCACAGTTCTGCCAACAGACCATTTCCCCATCTTTATCCTTACTATGTATCAGCTTCTGAGAATAGTCAAATAAACATGATTATAAAGTTATTGTTCATACGGTATTTATATTTAGCTAAGTGCTAAAATAGTAAACAATATGTGGCCATTGGCTTCTCCAATGAGGAAACAGAGATGTTCTCATCTATTGGTATAGAAATATGTGGTATTGTGTTCCCAAAAATACTGTGCAGGCTAATAAACTTATCTGGGGTCAGAGAACAGGACAGCCACAATATTAAACAAGAGGATAGGCAGTGGTAGCACACGCCTTTAGTCCTAACATTCCAGAGACAGAAATACCTCTGGATCTCTGAGTTCAAGACCACATTAGAAACAGCCTGGCATGGTGACACAAGCGTTTAATCCCAGAAATCCAGCCTTTAATTCCAGGGAGTGATGGCAGAAAGTAGAAAGATATATAAGGCGTGAAGACCAGAAACTAGAAGCATTTGGCTGGTTAAGCATTCAGGCTTTGGAGCAGCACAGTTCAGCTGAGATTCATGTGGATGAGGACTCAGAAGCTTCCAGTCTGAGGAAATAAGACCAGCTGAGGAACTGGCAAGGTGAGGTAGCTGTGACTTGTTCTGTGTCTCTGATCTTCCAGCATTCACCCAAATAACTGGCCTCAGATTTGTTCTTATTAATAAGACCTGTAAGATTCATGCTACAAAAATATGTCATTGGGAATCACTTATTGCTATGTTCCTTTAGCAGAAAATATTATTGGGTTTTCCACTAGGGCCCATGATCTATCTAGTCACAGGTTCTTGTCCACTTAGGCTATGTCAGGTATGGGTTCCATCTCATGAAGCAGACCTTAAACATAATCAAAAATGATTGGATACTACCATAACGTTAAGAAACAGACTATTAATTCGAGGTAAGGAAATAATTGGACAGAAGAAAGCATGATTACTGACATCAAATATTTCCAGGCCATCAGTCGAAGAAAAAAAATGGGTTTTTTGGACATTGCTCTAGAGAGAACTAGTGCTGGGAACTGAAAATTGTAGGAATGTGGTTTCAGAAAGAGAGAGAGATTAGTTTCCTATCAGTATAGGTGCTCATTAACCACATAGTCAAAAACAAGGACATTGTCATAGGAACCTTTTCATTTGGCTGGAGAATATTATAGATGGTGTGTAGAACATTTTGCAGTAAAGTTGTCCTATGACCTTGACAGAGAAAGACTAGTGTTACTACTTTAATGTGTAGGAAGTTTGAACTGAGAGTGGTGAGTCTTATCTATAATTCCAGCATTCAAGGGCCTAAGGTAGGGCAATAAGTTAAAGATCTACCCAAACTGCAAGTGAAATCCTGTCTCAAAAATCCAAGAGTAAATAAATCACATCAAACTAGGAATTGAGCAAAATGGTAGTTGGAAAGAAGCCAAAATGCTCTGACAATCAACACCCCACAACCTTCCTCTGACTAGTTCACAATAGGGCTTTGACCGATGAAATTTGTACTATAGACATTACAGTGTTTGACATATAAGATTCTTTGTCAGGTATCCATACCTTAGATGGCAAAAATTTGTAAGATTAAATTTCTTTGCATCAGAATGTCAATGAAGGCATCTACTATTGGACACTCAGCATCGATAATGGTGAGAGGTCATAGAGTAAAGCCCCAATTCATCTGGCCACCATCTAACCAGTGTGCAGATACCAGATTCCTCTGACAAAGCACATTTTTTAGTTAGGTGGAAAGCCAGACCCTCTTCCTCACAGAAAAAGCCCTGTGCTGGGCAGTGATCTAGGCTGGGATTTGGCAAGTCGACTTTATACTCTGGCCTTCTGCCCAGTCCATCGATTTAGCTCCTTAAATCACATAATTTAAGCCCACAAATGTCACAGATGCCATTAGACAAACTCCTCTGGCCAGCATCAACGGAAAGAGGGAACATGATAAGCCCTCTGAGACAGCTTGTTAGAGAAGTCTTAATCTTTCATTCTTGGGGGACTCCACTGGCAATGGGGCTTACTGGCAAAATGGCATAAAATACAGGCTGATTTTTTTTCTTATTAAGAACAGACCCCAACATTTTCCTTAAGTTAATGAAGAGCAATCTAGCAAGTCTAAATGTAAAGAGCAGCAGGAAGCAATCTTCCTAATAACAGATCCTCAAGAGTCTCCAGACACTCCCATCATCACCTGAATAAGGGTAAAGAGAGACTAGTAGAAAGCATATGGAGAAGAGAACTTTATCTATCTGAAGTGAGGTAAAAGCTGTGAGGGTCAGGTGGCTTCAATTGTGGGATCTAGAAGAGTTCAAAGAATGTAGCAAGTCATTAAACATCAACATGGGCCTGTATAGCAACAGGTAACACAGGAAAGAGACTTTTGTTTCATTCTCAGCACATAGTGTGCCTAGGTGTGGCTACTTAAAAGGATTATTTATTTATTTATTTATTTATTTATTTATTTATTTATTTATTTATTATGTATAGTGTTCTGCCTGCATGTATGCCTACAGGCCAGAAGAGGGCACCAGATCTCATTATGGAGGGTGGGAACCACCACATACTTGCTAGGAACTGAACCTCTGGAAGAGCAGCCAGTGCTCTTAACCACTGAGCCATCTCTCCAGCCCATAGGTGGTGCTACTAAAGAGAGGTCCCTAAGAACAGATGGAGAGACCCACAGCCAAACATTAGCCCACTCAGGGGGAATCCTGCTGAAGAGGGGGAGGAAGGGTTGGAGGAGCCAAAGGTCAAGGACATCACAAGAAAATCCACAGAATCAACTAACCTGGGTTCATAGGAACTCACAGAATCTGAACCAACAACCAGAGAGACTGCATGGGACTGACCTAGGCACTCTGCATATATGTGACAGTTGTGTAGCTTTGTTTATTTGTGGGACTCCTAACAATGGGTGCAGGACTGTCCCTAAGGCTTTGGCTGGCTCTTGGGAACCTATTCCTCACAATGGACTGCCTTCCCCAGCATTAATACAAGGGGAAGTGCTTAGTCATACTGCAATTTGATATGTCATGCTTTGTTGATAACCATGGGAGGCCTGCCCCTTTGATTTAATGCAAAAGAATCATTCTGTGATATCATAATCTCAAGCAAAACTCTGAAGGCAAGTTTTTCAGTGTAAGTATTCTACAAGGACTCTCCTAATGCAGCTTACTGCAAATAAAACACAGCAGATTAGTTCAAATGTAAGAGACAAAATGTAAAGCTAGACTATAGTTTGACTATGTATCATCCAATTATGCTTCCTTCAAGCCTCAAATTATCATGAGTTTAGTGTCATCTTGCTTTATGATTTTTAACCCACGTACCTAGCAGCTGGCACATAGTAAGAATGCAATGAATGATGCTGCTTGCTGCATTCACTACTATTAGAAGCACTATCGTGTAGTGATGGTGCAGCCCCAGCACCTGGCACAGTGCCCAGGAAACATTAACCATTCAAAACTATAATAATTATTTTTATATCTTTATTGCCCTAGCTTCCGGCATAATGCCTGGCACATAATAGAGAACTGAATGCGTTTTTTTCCCTTCATTTTCATTTTTGCCTAGGATATCTTCTGTTTCCTCCACAGTGGTACCCTTGGTGAGATGGTCACAGAGCTCCCTAAAATGCTTACCCAGCCTTTCCTTCTATTGTGGCCTCTTAAGAGGCAAGTGGAAAATGTTTAATGTCATTACTCAGTTGGGAAATCTGAGGTTATGAACTACACCTCTAATTCATGTGTCTTGCTGTAGCTTGAAAGATAGCCCTCCCTGATCTCCCCAACAATCTTTCAGCCAAGCCTTGATCAGTCTCATCACTTATAGTCTTCCCTGTCTGGAGCAGAATGGCCTTCACATTTGTATATTTAATTTATCCTCCAAAGATTAGCACAAGAGTTGCTCCATGAAACCTTTTCTGAGGCCTCTAATCCTTGCTGAGATCACAAAGCATTAAATTAGTGTCACCCACTTAGTTTTTAACTCTGCTAACAGCCAATTGGTTTTGTTCCTTAAATGCCTATAACCACTACCTGCCATATTCTAGACCTGTGTGAGTGCTGGGGATACAGATATCTAAGCGCTGCTCCCCTAGTCATAAGAAGACAAATATGCTGTCAGCATCACTGAAGAAATGTGATCGAAGTATCAATAAAGAATGGAAAAACTGGCTGAATTCTTGCAGGCATTGGGCAAAAATTTTGCAGAGAACAGAACTAATGATTGCGGAAGTATTGAAACATGAGGAGAAGTTGGCTAAGTGGAGAGAATGGGACGATGCTCAGATGCAAAGAACTCAGAAAAGGACAAGTTCAGAACATGATTCAACATGGCTAGAACTCGAGATGGGGAAACAGCATGTAAGGTTGGCTCATTTACTCATTGAGTATCGATCTAATGGCCAGGGTGTTCCAGTCAATGGATAGGGAGTGGGTACCAATAAAAGGGGACCTGGTACTATTCATGCACTTGAGCTTTAAGGTTATTTGGAAGGAACAATTAATTGATAAGACAAATAAGTGGAAATTTTGGTAAGAATTACAGAGGAAGAAGACAGGCCCATAGAGAGAAGACTGTAAAGGGACTAATGGGAGAGGATTAATGGGCAGCTCTGGGGGATATTTTGCAGGAACTAAAAGATGGAAAGAGATGGTAAAAAAAAAAAGATTGAATTTGGGATCAAAGGTCTCGAGATTGGAAACCTCTTGACATCACAGAAGAATCACCGTGAGGTTAAACATTGGTGGCTAGGATGAGTAGTTTAAGAAGTGGTCAGAGAAGTAAACAAAAGCCAAGACTCTGCAGGCCTCAGAAAGAGTGTTGATCCCTTTAGAAAACTAGCAGGAGGGGCTGGGGAGACGGCTCAGGAAGTGAAGCGTCTGCCATACAGGCACCCACATAAAAAAAAGAGCTGAGCATGACACTTCACGTGCATAATCCCAGCACTCCAGAGGCAAAGACAAGAGGATCCCTGGAATTTGCTGATGGGAAAAGTCTTGTCAGTGAGTTCAAGGTTCAGTGAGATATCCTGTCTCAAAAGATAAGGTGCACAGCCACAGAGTGACACATCTGATTTTAATCTTGGGCCGCCGTAGGCACATGTACACACACACACACACACACACACACACACACACACACACACACCATCAAGAAATCATGAGATTTGTGCTTCATGGAATAAATTAGTGGGCAACTAGAAGTGGAGGGGGAAAGAATGGAGTCAGGCTGATTAGGAAGTCTAACATGTGGCTGCTGTGCAGGTACCACCCCCCACCCCGACACACACACAGTGATTATCAGAATCCTGGGCACACTGGAAGTGCTGTGTGTTTCAGTCAAGTAAGTTGCTGTAACAGAAGCCTGGGAGCTCTGGAGTCTCTCTTCAGGGGCTCTCACTCTTCTCCGCTCCCACTTTCTGTTGACAGCATAGAGGCAGAGAGGTAGTCTAAAGTTAGTATTATCAGTCCTATGCTGTTCAGTGGCAAGTGCTTCCTCTAAGTGCCAATTTCCTTCAGACTGCAAATTCTTTGAAAGTAGTTAGTTGTTCGTTTTCTTTCTGCTGCTGTGATAAACACCATGATTAAAAAGAACTTGGAGAAGAAATTATTTATTTATCTTACACTTCCTGATCACTGTCCATCAGTCAGGGCAGGAACTCAAGCAGATGCAGAAGCAGGAAGCATGGAAGAAGCTGATTACTGGATTGCTCCCCACAGTTTGCTCAGCTACTTTCCTTTCTTTCTTTCTTTCTTTCTTTCTTTCTTTCTTTCTTTCTTTCTTTCTTTCTTTCTTCCTTCCTTCCTTCCTTCCTTCCTTCCTTCCTTCCTTCCTTCCTTTCTTCCTTTCTTCCTTCCTTCCTTCTGTCCTCCCTTTCTTTCTTCCTCTCTTTTTCTTTCTTTTCTTTTCTTTTTTTTTCTAGGCAGGGTTTCTCTATGTAGCCCTGGCTGTCCTGGAACTCACTCGGTAGACCATGCTTGCCTGGAACTCACAGAGATCTGCCTGCCTCTGCCTCCTGAGTGCTGGAATTAAAGGTGTTTACCACCACCACCTGGCTTCAGCTACTTTTCTTATGCAGTCTGGGCTCAAGTGCCTAGAGATGGCATCACCCACAGTGAGCCATGCCTTCTTACATTAGCCCAGCAATCAAGCCAATGTGAAAGAGGCCAGTCTTCAATTAAGGCTCCCTCCCGCTCCAGGTGATGGAATCTGTATCCAACCGACAAAAACAAACCAGTGCAGTCATGAAAGACACAGCAGAGTTTCTCTAGGGAGTCAAACAGCACCTGCTCTTCTGAGAGCTAGACAAAAAAAGAATTCATCATTTGGGCCTGTTCAGGGCAAAAGGCAGCCAACAGTCATCTTCAAATGCTAACTTCCCAGAAGATCACAAGAATATGAATTGCAAATGCTACTTGATATAATATATGCTTCTCACCCTGCCAAAGCAGAGATGTAATTACCTGAGAGAGTGAGGTAAATGTTTGTGGAAGTTTCACGCCTTCTCTTACATCCAGGAGATGAGACGTAATTACCTGAAAGAGTGAGGTAAATGTTTGTGGAAGTTTCACACCTTCTCTTACATCCAGGAGATGAGACAAGGGGCTCTTTATCACACTTCCATTTCCTTCCTCTACTGAAACAGTCCCTTAATGAAAAGCACTACAATAAGGCCATCTTAACTCCAGAGGGGCTTGGGAGACCTTGAGGGGAGAACAGCCAATCAGCTAATAGCTCTAATCTCATTTTCTCCCCTAAACAGGATCATCATTCCCACCTCACAGGGACAGTACAAGTAGTCAATGAGGAATGTGAATGAACTTGATCTGTAAATTGCAAAGAAAGAGCTCTACCCTGTGATTCATTCCCTACAGTTACAGGCAAAGGTGCCTTTATTTTCTTGGTCTTCCAGAGAAAATTTAAACACATTGCAGGAGCTCAGTGAAAACCTATTTAGTTTTCACTTTACAATCAGTTCTATTAAGTGTGATCTGACCTTAGATTGGGCAGAAACAAAACAGACCATTCATTTCTCAGAATCAAATCAAATTGATTCTCCAGACTGTTAGCTTCAGAGTTTGGAGTGGTGGCAGAAAGAGATTGGGGTGGCTTTAAAGTGAGTCCATGCTTACTCTTTTGCAGATGGCTTTGGCCTGTTGAAGTCAATACTTCTACAATGACCATCATCAAGGAGCAGGCCTGCACTTAACACTAAACAATATATATTTCTTTTTGTCTTTTTTAAATACATGGTGTCATGTATCCTAGGACAGCCTTGAACCCACTATGTGGCCAATGACGGTCCTGAACTTCTATTTCACCTTCCTCTACCCTCTGAGTTTTGGGATTGCAGATATGCACACATCTAGCTCATGTGGAGCTAAGGATCGAGCATAGGATTTTATGGATGCTACACAAGCATTCTACTAACTGAACTGTATTCTCAGCTCCTAAAACAGTATTTTAGTCTGAAATGTGCATCTGGAATAGTGGCAAATGTAATCTTGAAAATTAGATTACAAAAAAGACCTACAGACTCCAGAGATCAAAAGAAACTGGCACTAAGTGAGCAGCAACTTAGCACCACTGAGCAGAAGAAGTACTATGGATGTTTTCAGTGGTGGGAGGGAGGGAAGGGACAGTGCAAGTTGTGCTCTGTCTTAGGCGATTTGGTAATATATAATTACTTTAACTATCAGAGTAGCTTTTCAAGATAAGAGTTATTCTCTAGCATGAGACTTGGTAAGCACTAGATGATCACTTCTAATAATATTAATACAGATAACCTTAGGAACAAATGTGGTAGAAGGTTTGAGTAACTTATCCAGTATCACAGAGCTGGTAAGTGGTTTAGGGTTTTTTTGTTTGTTTGTTTTGTTTTGTTTTGTTTTTGAACTGAGGATCAAACTCAGGGTCTTACGCTTGCTAGGTAAACGCTCTAACACTGAGCTAAATCCCCAACCCGAGTGTTAAATTACTCTTGGAGCCCAAGACTTTCTGACCAAAGCTTCGTTTTTTTGCTACTCTGCTCCTCAGCAACAAGGAAACATCGATATCATTTAAACACTTTGGGATTTTGAAATCCCAATAAAGAGATTAATAAGTGGCCATTTGAAACCTTCAGGTAACTAAAACTATCTTTCATCTTTCTCTTTCTCTCTTTCCACACTTAGCTTTCTCAATTGCTATGAACCATGGCCCAGCTGTACTACAAGAAGGTCAATTACTCACCATACAGAGACCGAATCCCCCTCCAAATCGTGAGGGCTGAGACTGAGCTCTCTGCTGAAGAGAAGGCCTTCCTTAATGCTGTGGAGAAGGGAGACTATGCCACTGTGAAGCAGGCACTACAGGAGGCCGAGATCTACTACAATGTCAACATCAACTGCATGGATCCTTTGGGCAGGAGTGCCCTGCTCATTGCCATTGAGAATGAGAACTTGGAGATCATGGAGCTATTGCTGAATCACAGTGTGTATGTGGGCGATGCACTACTCTATGCCATCCGCAAGGAAGTGGTGGGCGCTGTGGAGCTTCTGCTAAGCTACAGGAAGCCCAGTGGAGAGAAGCAGGTAAGAGAATTCCCAATAGGCTGGAACCAGCCAGCACATCAGGGCATCAGAGTCCAAAAAAAAGGTTCAGCTGTCTGGAATTGAGAAGTCCTGTCTTAGAGACTGTTACCAGTTGTCTCAGGAGCTGCTCCCAGAGCTGCCCTGGGTGGTCCCTGCTGTTTTACACCTTTGCTTTGTCTTTTGTTCTTAGTTTCCCATATACATTCAATACTTTAACAGTGCAAAGGCATGTTCTTCATGTCTAGAATATGTAAAGCCTTTCCACTTTCTTTTCCACCTCCCACTATACCTTCATTTCCTTCCTTTACTCAAATGTTGCATTCTAGAAAAGAGACCAAACCCAGACCTGTGCTTTCCAAGAGGCTTTCCTTCCACAAGACAAGAAGACTTTAGCCTTGAGTGCCATAGTGCAAACAAAATCTAGAAACCTCATTTCTTTTCCTAGTACATGCTATGTGGCTGATTCTACTGATAGGTTTTTGTGAGTTTGCATCTATGAGTCTCATAGGCGCTAAGTCACCGAAACTTGGTATTTTTGTAGTTGTCTTTGATTTCTCAGCCAAATCTTGCCTGATGTTGCATCCCTAAGCCCCGTGGTCTCTCCCTCCTTCCTTCTTTCCTCTCTAAGGCAGTTCCCACTAGGACTGCCTGTTGTTTCATCACTGTCCCAAATAAGAGGTTCCCAAAGTGTGGCCCCTAGACTGGCAGCAGCAGCATCTCCTGAGAACTCGGGAAAAGTGCAAAGCCTTAGGTCCCAACTACAAGGGCACTAAATCATAAGCTCTAGGATGCTGCCCAACAAGCTCTGCCTTGACAGGCCCTCCAGGGGATTCTGATGGATGCTCAGGTTTGAGAATCACTGTCTTCCAATAACATGAAGATTTTTCTCATTAGTCTTCTTTTTGCAGCTCTGCAGCCATCCTGAAGAGTCTGGCTGCCTTATCTTTCATAAATCAGGAAAATGATCTTATTATTCCAGTCCATGCCTTTAATAATCCAATGTCTTCTATTAGTTTTGTCCTCCATGGTTAGGAGAAAATGCATGAGGCAATGGATTTTATAAAGCAGAGGCTGAATGTCCAAGATAAGGTGGCTTATCTGATAAACCTCTGATGAGGGCCTCCTTGCTTGCATCATAGGCATGGTGAAGAAAATGGAAAGGAAACTGATCAAATAGAGGAGGAGACAAATCAGCACCTTGATGAACATGGACAATGAAAAGAGACATCCTCAAGTATTATGAGATATGGCCAAAGCAGGGTTTGAAGGAAATCCATAGCTTTTAATACTGACTCATTTAGTAAAAGAGCCATGAAAATAAGCTAAATGACAACTCACAAAGTATTGGAATTTTCAGAGTAGAAAATGGAGTAAAAATCTGGAACTGACAGATTAACAGTTCCTTAAGTAAAAGGTCTAAATCCTCTTTCCCATCAGCATTTACAATACCCCCCAAGAAGTAAGGATGGATGAATGAGTAATATGCAACCAGCACTGAGCTTAGCATCTTAACATGACTTACTCTATGTAATCCTCCAGGGAACTCCATAAGCTAGACAATATTATATTGTTTATTACTATCATCATCATCATCCCTGTATGCCAGTGAGAAACAGGATTATTAAGTCAATCATTTAAGATCACATTAACTATCAGAGCTGGAATTCAAGCTCCTAATCCTTTTTAATCACTAGGTTCTGATCACACAACTTAATCAGGCCATTGCAAAAAGTTAGCAAAAATGGCTCGTTAAGAACATGTATTGCGAGCTACCATGTAGTTGCTGGGAACTGAACTCAGGACCTCTGGAAGAGCAGCATTAAAAGGTGTCTGGATGCACAACAATCTAAAATTGATTCAGACTCATCGTGTAGTGAATCTCATGTGTTTCTGGAAGTGCTCGTTCATGATGTATCTATCACACAACTTTATTGCAGCCTTTGTTCTGAACACACAATATACACCCTTTACATTACATACACTAGCACTGTATACAGTGTCAATGATGCTTCTCAGCTCAGATTTGAGACTATTGACTGATGTGAACTGCAGTGTCTTATTTTACATACCAGGAGTTATGGTATCACAGAAACATAATGGTATAATTATTGAAAACCAATACTCTTAATATTTTTCTCATAATCCTTCATTGTGTTAAGCATTAAATTAGTATATCTTGGGATTAGATTGTTAAAATGTTTGATTTTAAAACCTGTTCACTGAGTTATTTCATTAAAAAAAATCAGTTAGTGTATTTTAGCTTGGAATTAGCACAGAATGTCCAACAACTTCTTAAATAGTCCTAAACATATTTAGGTATTCTGCTATTTCATACTATATGGCTATATATAGCAGCATTCTCAGCTCTGATGATTATAAAATTAAAATATTGTTCAACTCTGAAGATCATTGAAAATGATCTACATTTTTCAGAAAATATTCAGTCAAGATTTAATTCTTTATATAAATATAAATAAGTATATCTATCTCATTAATATGCAAATTTGCTCTCACCTTTAATAAAGTGGATCTAATAATTGTTTCAGACTAAATTTATTCATGCTTTAGTATTAGCAAATGTTTAACATATGTATTCCTATCTTATATGCCTGTACATCAAATGGACAAAAGATAGATGAACTCCCCAGAAACAACAGGCCTAAGAGATTTAGAAAAGAAGTTGAGTTTGCTTCTTCTTCAGTCCATCTTACAAAGCTCATCAAAACTGACTTGTTCTGCATCCCATTCTCCCCAGCTACGCACCTGGGAGGCTTCTGAAGGCTTTCTCAGCTCCAAACCTCTAGGTTCCTGTACCACACTGGCTCTTTCCTTTATTTGAAACCAATCTCATGCCACCTTGTACTACTGAGTCCCCGTCCCCATTTGTAGGAATACCTACTCCTCTTAATATGCACTATAAGCCTAATGCCCACTTCTTTCCATGCTGTCTTAGTCAGGATTTCTATTGCTGTGAAGAGACACCATGACTATGGCAACTCTTATAAAACAAAACATTTCATTGGAGTGGCTTACAGTTCCAGAGGTTTAGTCCATTACCATCATAATGCTGGAGAAGGAGCTACATACATCTTGATCCACAGGCAACAGGAAGTAAACTTTGTCAGTGGGTATAGCTTGAACAGAGGAGTCCTCAAAGCCCACCCCCACAATGACACACTTCTTCCAACAAGACCACACCTACTTCAACAAGGCCATACTTCCTAATAGTTTCACTCCCTTTGGAGGCCATTTTCTTTCAAACTACCATACATGCTTACCCTCTCCGTACTGAACCAGTGCACACAAGATAAGGGGTGATATATAAATATTTGCTGAGGGACATGAAGGAGTTAAAGGTATCTTCCAGAAAAATCACAAGACTTTCTTTCAAACAAGACTTTTGGGGGTTTTGTAACCAATCACATTTAGCCTCATAACTGTTTAGAGGAAGAAGAGGGCGCAGAAAAATTTCCTAGCTAGGTAGTGAGTGTAGAGTGAGTCCGTGTTCGGTGAGTTCCATTTCTCTTATCTTTCCCTGTGCTCTAGTAAATCCTGGGGATCTGCCAGTCAGGAAGGAAGGCACCATGTAAACTTATACTAAAGTACAAGTTGATGTCACCTCTCCTTGGCAGAAGCAATACTTAGCTCATAGAAACGAACTGCTCATGGAACAAAATCAGATATATGAAACCTAGGAGAGGCTACTAGTGCAGCCTGAGTTTTGCTAGGCCCTTTTGTCACACACTACCATTAGAATCCCTCCTTTTCAATACTCCACTATCCTAAAACCATACTGTAGGTTAAACCCCACAAAGCCATCAACTCCATTGTCAAGTCTCTTCAGAAGCTTTGTTCTCTCTGCTCCAGGCCCAACTATGGTTCTGCTATTTCCTTGTCTTCCATTATTCTGACCATCACTATGATAAGTCATATGTGAGTAACTATAACAACAGGCTGTCACAGTGCTAGAGAGCTAAAAACAATATTGTTTACTTGGAGGCAATCAGGAATGTGAGCAAAACAGGCCTCCTAAAGGACTGTGAGTTCAGCTGGGCAGACCATTTGCGGGAAGCCCTTCCACACACAATCTAAACAGCAAACCTTTTTCACAGAGCACTACCACCACTACCACCACTACCACCACCTCCACCACCACCTCCACCTCCACCACCACCATCACCACCTCCACCTCCACCACCTCCACCACCTCCACCTCCACCACCACTACCTCCACCTCCACCACCACCACCTCCACCTCCACCACCACCATCACCACCTCCACCTCCACCACCTCCACCACCTCCACCACCTCCACCTCCACCACCTCCACCTCCACCACCACCACCTCCACCTCCACCACCTCCACCACCTCCACCACCTTCACCTCCACCACCACCACCTCCACCACCTCCACCTCCACCACCACCACCACCTCCACCACCTCCACCACCACCACCACCACCACCACCTCCACCTCCACCACCACCACCACCTCCACCACCTCCACCTCCACCACCACCACCACCTCCACCACCTCCACCACCACCACCACCACCACCACCACCTCCACCACCACCACCACCTCCACTACCACTACCACCTCCACCACCACCACCTCCACTACCACCATCACCACCACCACCACCATCACCTCCACCACCACCATCACCTCCACCACCTCTACCACCTGCACTTCATCTCGCTAGAAAATGAGGTACAGCTGACTTCCATCAATCCTGGGAAGATAAAGCAGGGTCATCTTTTGTATTAGTAGGTAAGGTCTTAAGTTCCAGGCTGACAGCAAAATTCTCTCTGCTCCTCCTTTACCCCATTCCCCCTTGCTCCTCCTCCTACTCAGCCATATTAAAGCTATTTTACAATAAAGTTCAGAGACCCAGCATATATGGCTGTTATTGGCTTCCAGTACTAGCACTCACATGGAGAACTGAATTTTCAATAGGAACCAAATCTTAAAATAAAAATTGTGACATCATGTCAGGTAGACTCTCTCCACACCCAAAAGGTGTAGTGGTGTGTGTGTATGTGTGTGTGTTCCTCTTGTAGCTCCAGATTCTAACCCTTGTGGCTAACTTTCTACCTACCACAAACTATTTCTTTGGGAGTAAAATTTGGCAACTTAGAGGCTTTGTGGTGTTTTTGTTTTTGTTTTTGTTTTTTGCAGATAAGCATTCTTAGATTTAGTCACAGAATTCAAAATTTGGGGACAATTAAAGATCTAATGCCAGCCTACTTCTTACCTATTCTGTTTATTACCTTCCAGCCATCAGCTTTGGGAACCCTTAAGGAGCCTTGTCAACAGGAAAGGCAGGTTCAGCTACAATTCAGAGAAGAGGCTGGTATTTGTGTGAATGTACAAAACCAACTCTGAATGACGTGCATACGAGGGAAACTTGTCCAAATACAGGTTCAGGAACCTCAGTACATGCCTACAAGATTAGAATCTCGGGGTTTAGGCCTGAAACAAACATCTTAAAAATCTCATCTCCACCAGTGTCTAGGTAAAAGAGCTGTATGCCTCTCTATATTTATATTCTATGGTTGCCATTAAAAATTACCACAAACTGGATGGCTTAAAACAAAATAAAGGTACTGTTTCACAAGGTAGGGGGCAATAAGGAGTGAAGGTGCTAGTAAGACCGATTCCTTCTCAGGGGTGTCTGCTAAGATGTGTGGGTTGCTTCTTATATTTGTATCACTTCAGTCTCTACCTCTAGAGATGCAGTGTTCTTTCTTCATCTTCCCTCTGTGTTAATCCAAATTGCACTGGGGGTGCACAGGTCACACTCTGTAAGACATACTGGTCCAAATAAGTGGTTTTCACCTTTTTCTAGCAGTAGGACCATTCATAAAATCCCACTGAGATTAGAAACAACCCAAACAGAGCTTCCTCCGTCTAACTAACTGCAGATTGGTCCCCAAACTTTCATTCATTCACTCTTGCTCTTGCTTTTCCTTGACCTTTGATGAGTCAGGAGAACTTGAATATCACCACTGGAGAGGACAGACAACAGAGTCTAGCTCACTCTTCACAGTCATAGCCAGCACAATTTCGTCAAAAAAATGATGCCAATAACACTTAACTGCTGCTGAACCTAGAGGTCTGTTTTGAGGAAGAATTAAGATTGAAATATGTGAAAGACTCTGGGAAAATTCTAAATGTTAGACTGAGGTCAGTGGTGATCATTTTCTGATTTACTACGTCAGTTTGCTTAAGCTTGCCAAATTGTGTGAAGAGACCAGATGGCCCGTGGCCCTGGTCACGAGGCATCATGAGTACAGTATGTGGGAGGGTTCACAGATCACCTCCCCCTGTCTGGCCTAGATGGCAGCAATATACCTTCTGTTAACAAAGAAGCTGCATGACCTTCCTTTTTCACAAGACTTTAAAGGTTTAAACAATGGGTAAGTCAAGTTTCTGGTCATTGTATCAACAGCCCACCCAAGTGATTTTCTTTCTTGGTCACTTGCATTACTGCAGACATCCAGAAAGAGGCTAAGCCAACCTTTTCCCTGTGGCCCACCCCTCTGGGCTCTGCCATAATTACTCATTTGTTTGTGGCAGATGGCTCCAAATTAAAATCGGTCTCACAGATGAGCTACAGAGATTAAATCTCAACAACACTGAGAAGTGTTTGTGTTGAGGTTATAGAAAATCAGCAACAGGACACTGGGGTTTTTTCCCTGCCTCTATCTGGCTCTTGATCTCAGGATGAGATTGTCCAGTATGGAGGACAGACACTGAAGACCTGCACAAAGGTTACTGGAACATAGGACCTAAAGGCCCTAATCCATCAATTTAACTCACAGTGAGATAGATCAGAAAGTAAAGGAGAGATTGAAAAGAATCCCTTTCTATTTACAGATGTCTATACTTTGGAGTCAGCCCCTTACTAGATGTGTTTCCTTGGACAAGACACTTAGTGTCTCTATACCTCAGTCTTTTCATCTGTGAATCGGAACAATGAGGGAATCTACTTTATAACTATAGAGTTATATAGTAAGAGTGGAATGAAATATGGAAGCATTTAACTACAGTGGTCCCTGGCATGTACTAAACACTTACTGAAACAACAGCTAGTATTGCTCCCACTCTGACTAGTTAAAGTCATTGCTGATGTCATCTGCTGGTTAATGCCACCTATGTTCTCAAGTGAAGCTGGGAGATGGCTCAATTTGCAAAGTGTCTCCTGTGCAAGCATGAGAAGGACCTGAGTTCTGATCCTCAGCACCCATGAAAAGCTGGACTTAGGACCATGTATCTGTAACCCAGCACTGGGTGGAAGCAAAGAGACAAGTGAATCCCCAAAGCTTATTATCCTTGCCAAATCAATGAGCTCCAGGTTCAGTAAGAGACTCTGTCTCCAAAAGTAAGGTGAAGACCCATTAAGTAAGATACCTAAAGTCAACCTCTGGTCACCAAACATATGCACGCACATGCACACATGCACACCTGCATACCCATGAACAAGCTGAATACACTACACACAGAGAGGAGGGAATGGATGCATGCACATTAAGTACTCATTGTACACAGTGGTTAAAGGTTCAATCTGAGGAGCTGGAAAGACGGCTCAGCAGTTAAGAGGACTTACATCTCTTACAGATGACCTAAGTTTGGTTCCCAGTACCCACATCAAGAAACTCACAACTGCCTGTAATGCTAGCTTCAGGGATTCTGTCACTCTCTTCTGCCCTCTGTGGGTAGTGTACCCATGTGCACAAACCCACACATGTGCTTGCTCGCTCTCTCTCTCTCTCTCTCTCTCTCTCTCTCTCTCTCACACACACACACACACACACACACACACACACTAGCTTACTGGTAGAGGACTTATCTAAATTATCATTACATTAAAGCTTTGAAATAATAATTTTCCATGACAAATTATCTGAAAAGGCAGCTGAAGGCTGAAAGACTTGATTTAGGCTCACAGTTTGGCACAGTCCATTAGGACAGGGAAATCAGTCTAGGATTTCTGGCAGTGGAACAATGCTGTCCACATTTAGGTTGGGTTTTCCCACCTCAATTAGTCCAGCCAGGAAACTCCTTCACAGACATGACTACATGAGGCTAGATCCTCTCAAGTATAGTCAGTATTAACCATCAGCTAATATTGATATCTCAATTCATTGTGTTACCTAAATTTCCCAGTGTTGGAGTAATGAATTTTTATCTTTTTATTAATCTGAATGACATTTTATTATTTTATTATTTACTTTCATTTCCACATTATTCCTTTAGCACTCTTCCCCTTCTTCTTTCCTATTCTCCAGTCACCACTCTCTTTGACCCCACAGTTCAGTGTCTATGGACCATATTTTAGCATAAAATTAATACTTAAAGCTTGATATATTTAATGGATCTTGTCTGGTGAATCTGGACATAAGCATAATGAACAACTCTATCACTTCAGAACATTGCCTATTGCCTCCTCTTTTCTAACTATGTCCTGTTTTTATCTCCTGGCTTCCTGACATGATGCCTACCCAGCTCTAGTTCTCTGACTACTTGCATTCTGGTTCCTACTGATAAACTCGAGCAAGATTAAGTTAGTCCAATTTACAAAATGTTCTCTGTCTGAGGAGTATGTCAGCTCTGTGAAGGTATCAGTAGAATGAAGAAAACATGATTAGAAGGAACTTTGATAAAGGAAGGCTTCACGTTTCATTCTGATCTCAAAGGATTGTTCTCACCCATTTATTAGTGAAAACAGGGCCGTGAGCTCACTGAGACAATATTATTTTGCAGAGTCAGTTACTTCCTTGTAAAGTTCTAGGGATTGAACTCATGTCACCAGGCCTGTATTGTTAGGCAATAAGCACTAAATAATAAGAAAGCAAAAAAGAAAATAGCACTGAATGTGGCTGCACTGAATGAAGCAGGGAATATCAAGTCAAAGGGTAGTCTTAACTACAAGTGAATTTGCAAACAGCCTGGGCTACGTGAGAATCTGTCTCACCCTAGCATGGAAGAGAGGAGGTGGGCCCAATGTTCCACTTAGCTGAGGAACTATTGAAATTAGATTGCTGCTGGGTGAGGAAAAATCCATTTTCTTCAGTGGAGTGACACCTGGCATGTCGACCAAACTCCAGGGCAGGCCTCATGCCCAGGAGGAGTCTGCCAAATTAACTGGACTCAGTGGCTTTGAAGAAGACAGAGAGGAGAGAGAGGGAAGAAAGGTGGAGAAAGGGAAGGGTATGGAGTTGGGTGGGTAGGGATTTAGAGAATGAGAATGAACAAGATCAAAATACAGTGTATGAAATTCTGAAATAATAAATAAAATGCTGTTTTAGTATAAATAAATATACAGAGAGGGCCATCTAAAGCAAATAGAGTCAAATAATGGAATAATAGATGGAAGAGAAAGTTGGTACCAGTAACAGATCACCTCTCCCTTCTCTCCTCCCTTTCCCTTTCTCTCTGAGGAAAGTGGAGTGATGACTTGGAACTTTCTGAAGCTGAAGAGCTCAAATTCCAAATCCCTTTCTGCCTTTCCAAGGCAGCTTTGGACCACTATCAGCTAGCTCCATTGTCCGTCTCAGAAGAGTGGGTGGAACTCTGGGTTAAAAATTATGAGCAGATACTCCAATGCATCCCCTTATCATCAAATAGGTTTTGTACTTCAACCACCAAGCAGATAGTATGTCTCCACCACATAACATCTTAAACCAACAGCCTAAGCCTCGAACAATCTGTGCTTTGTCTTCAAACAAATGAATGTGTATCATATTTAATTTACTCAAGGTCTCCTTCCACACCCTGATTTCTTAACTATCTGATACAAGATGGTCACCTTTTTGCCCACCAGGCTTCATGGTCCCTAGCACCCTTGTGTACCTCATTTGTTTATATTTGAGCTTTTGGTATAAAAGTAATACATGTTAACTAGAAGAAGTATAACAATACGATAGTATAAGAAGGAAAACATTTCCTTTTTCCCATTCCCAAAGCTAACTTCCTAGAAATCAGGACTAGGAACAATTTATATGGGTCCTCCTGGATATTGTTAGTACTTATTTAAACAGAAACACAGAGAAAATTTCTTAAACAAATGCTTTACAAAAAGATTTACCTCTAACAATACATTTTAGCTATCTTTCTCTGTGAGAATCCATACTGCACTATTTCAATCAATATTGCCTTGTACAAATGTGTCATGTTTACTTGCCTGGCATTTTATTAAGTGAGTAGCTAGGTGCTTTCAAGTTTGGATAAATTATTTTTCGAAACAATGCTGTGATGGATCTCTTTTTAAGGAGCTCTCTGAACAGCTGTGAAATTATTATCTATAAAGTAAATTCCTAGTGATGGGATTATAGAGTCATAGAATATATGTGTTGTTTAATTTGGATACCTGCAGTCCAAAGACATGGCTGCTTCTTACATTTTTGTCACCATGGATCAAAAAAGCATTAGAAACTATATTTTCAATCTGACAGGCAAAGAGAAATAGTATCTTAATATAATTTTACTTTTGACTTTTTGAAGATTTAATTTAAGGTCAGAAGAGGTGATTGGAGCCCTCAGAACTGGCATGGCATGTATTTGCAGGAAGCCCAGCTTCTTATTGAGTTCTAGGATCAGAACTTCAGTCCTGTGACTGATTGGTCATCACCAAGCCATCTTGCCAGCCCTACATTTTATTTTTTATAAGCAAGATTTAACATATTTAATATCATAAGCCATTTGTTTTATTCTTCTGTGAACATCTGATTATATGTTTTATCTCTTTTTCTACTAGAGTCATCATATTTTCTGACTTGTCTAAGTTCTTTTTATATTAGACTCATTAAGCTTACTAATTTTGTAAAACTGTTCACCTTCATTTATTAAAGATCAGGAATTTAAACCAAGTTCCACAGCAAGTCTGGAGCAAAGAGCAAAGCTAATTATATTCTAGGACATGTAACTTTGCTGCATATAAATGTAAGACTATCTTAAATGACATTTAAAATGTCTTAATATCTCTCTAGGATAAAAGTATTCATGCATATAGCTCATTTATTTTTAAGTTGCCAGTTTAGTGCTTTAGCATCTTGATTCAAAAGAAAGAAGGGACCAAGTAAGCCTGCATGCTCAGGCAAAGGGAAATAAAATAATATGGAAATATATAGAGAGAGGTTGGTCTTTAGTATAAGAATGGGTTCTAACAAAATGGCATAGCAAAAATCCATTTCACTCATTGTTTTTCCTGTCTTCATTAGCAGCACAGTTGCTACATCAAAAACAGAAAAGCTGTCAAGGGATAGAAAATTTGAAGAAAGAAAGGTTTTCCTTGATGTATTGAATAGTGGAGAAATTTATGAGTGAGAAAGTGTGTGATGTGACAGATCTATACTATTTCTCATTTCAGTTCTTCAGTTGTCTGCATTGATCACATAAAAATGATAATTTCCAAGTTCCTTCTTTGTTTGATGTCATACAAACATACATCATCAAGATGAAGAATGCTTGGCAATGTACCAGTTTCTGTCTTCAAACACTCTGTCTTCTACTGGTCCTCCAAGTTCAACACAAAAATCTAAAGATTTGAAACTAAGGTCCACATCATAAAAAGGGGGCAAAAACACTTTTGAAAATGTAGGAAGAATGCATTTGGAGGCTGGGGATGTAGTTCAGTGGTAAGGTGCATTCCTAGCATGTACATACACCTGGGCTCCATCTTTAGTACTTCCTGATAAGATGTTTGGGACACCAGGATGGTATATCAACATGGGTGTCAAAATGGGCAGTCATGACATCCTGACTAATAATAGGCCATAAACATTCTTTGTGATACAGAGATGTTTTCTCCAGTAGTCAAAATTTGGCCTCAGCACACAACAAGTTCCAGAGAGGAAGTCATCTCTAGATTGATGCTACCAACAGCCTCAATTGTTTATTACTATCATTATTTTGTCCTACTTTGATTTGAGGGGAGCTTTTGGAAACTTAGGAAATTCACAAGAGGAATAAATGGTGCTCCCTACGTTTGAGTTGTAGAAACAGCAATTATAGAGTTATAATGGGTTGGGGATTTAGCTCAGTGGTAGAGCGCTTGCCTAGCAAGCACAAGGCCCTGGGTTCAATCCTCAGCTTCAAAAAAAAAAAAAAAAAGAATCATAATGTCTGAAAGGAACTCAAAGAATAGGGGAATTCATTAGATATTCTTGACAAAAATCCACTTCACACCACTCCGCACTGACCACTACCATCATCAACACACTTGATCAATGTCAGTAGCCGCCTGAATGGGTTTTTTGTTGGTTTGTTTCACCCTTGACCATCACATACTGTGTTTTCCCCATAACCTGTAACCACTTATCATTTTTAATATATATTTTTATTGAAAAGAATTTTATGCAATATACTCTAATCATGGTTCCCCTCCCCCAACGCCTCCCAGATCCTTCCCACCTACCCCTCTCCCAATTTCATACCTTCTTTCTCTCTTTAGAGAACAAACCTGTAAACAAAAAATGAAAACAGAATAAAAATTTAGAAAACAAAGAAAAAGCACAAGAAACACACAAAATAAACAAGTAAAAACACAAAATCAGAAACCATAAAGCAAAACGGCAGTAAGACCCCCCCCCCCAAAAAAAAGCCCAAACAAAGCAATGTGAGACAAAAAAAAAAGTCTACAGTTTGAGTTCATTTTATGTTGACCATGTATTACTGGCATGGGGAGTACACTTAAGTGTGGTTAATATACCCAATGGGACTCCATTGAAGAAACGTAATTTTTTTTTCCTTTGCAAGCAGATGGTCAGTTAGAGATAGCTTCTTGCTTAGGGATAGGAGCACATTTCCATTTCCCCCTCTCAATGCTGAAGCTCCATCTGGCTTCAACGTGTGTAGACCCTGTGCATCCTGGCACAATCTCTGTAAATTCATATCTGCATCAGTCCTCTTGTGTCTGGACGACAGTTTCTGAATTGTCATCCATTTTCTCTGGCTCTTATATCTGCCTCCTCTTCCGAATAGTTTCTTGAGCCCCAAGGGTTTAATGAAGACATCCCATTTAGGACTGAGTACTCCAAAATATCTCATTCTCCATACATTGTCCAGTTGTGGGTCTTTGTGTTAGTTCCCATCTACTGAATGAAGTTTTTCTGATGCTGGCTGAACAAGACACTAATCTATGGGTATAGCAGAATGTTATTAGGAGTCATTTTATTGCTATGATCCTTTAGCAAAATAATAGTATTTGCTTTTCCCCTAGGCCCATGGCCTATGTAGTCTCAGGTTCTTGGCTACCCAAGCAGTGTCAGGCATTGATTTCATCTTGTGGAGTGGATCTTAAATCCAAGCAGAGACTGATTGGTTACTCCCACAATTTTTGGTGCTACAATTGCACCAGCATGTCATGAAGGCAGATCACCATTACAGACCGCAGGTTTCGTAGTGGGGTTGGTGTTTCCCTTTCCTCTCAGGTAGCATGCAGAGCACCTTCCAGTACCAACACAAACATAAGAAAAGCTCTCATTTTGCTCAAAGATCACCAAAGTTCTTCAGTGTTTAAGGAACCGTGCATGATTTGACCTGTTATCGTCTGCTTTCATTCCCTAGCCTTGCTCATGCTCATCTTAGTCTGGCATTCTACTTCTTTGGGTTCTTGTTTTATTTCGATGGAACCTAGAGCCTTATATGTGATAGGTAAATGCTCCACCTGTAAACTATAACCAGAGAACATCTCCGAATAATTTTTGTTGTTGTTGTTGTTGATTTGTTGTTCTAGGAATTGAACGCAGGGCTACTTCCATGCTAGGAAAATACTCTACCATGGAGCTACCCACTCAGTTGCCACACTCACTTGTCTCAAGAATTGTGTAGCTCACTGGGTGGCGGTGGTGCACACCTTTAATCCCAGCACTCAGGAGGCAGAGCCAGGTGGATCTCTGTGAATTTGAGGCCAGCCTGGGCTACCAAGTGAGTTCCAGGAAAGGCTCCAAAGCTACACAGAGAAACCCTGTCTCGAAAAATCAAAAAAAAAAAAAAAAAGAAAGAAAAAGAATTGTGTAGCTCAAGGGTTTTTTATTAAATGGCTCTCATGCAGGTAGCTGTAAGGTTAGTTCTTCATTCTCCTTTAGACTTGCATTCCAATAGTAACTCATAAGACAGACACGCCCTTCTCTTCCCACCATCATGCTGTACTTCAGGGCTCTTCTTGGCTTTATCATCACCTGACATGCAGGTATGTGCTGCCTGCATCACTGTCTATCAGAGGTTCTTTATCTGTTGCTTTCAATTTGGAGCCCCCAGTGCCTACAGTAGTTTTCAGAACATGGTAGATTTTCCGTAAATAATTTTTGAGTGAATGAAGAAGTGATATTAATAGAATGTCAGACCTGGAAATATTGTCTAGCCCATCTCTTAATTTTATTGTGAAAGGTGACAGATAATAAGTGATTATCTGTCGAGGTTCAATGTGTTAACTTCTATAACAGTGAAGAAATACAGAACTTCTGACTTTGAGTTCAGTATTATATCCATGACATTGAAGTTAAATTATTGTACAATTAAATCCATTCTGAATGAAGTCTATGGCATCCTCCTCGTCACTTCGAATTATATTCCTTGTATCTAACCTAAATCCTACATCTTTTTTAAAAGATTATTTTATGCAGATGGATGTTTTGCTTGATGAATGTGCACTACAGGCATGCACTGTCCATTGGGGGCCAGAAGAGGGAGACGGATCCCCTGGAACTGGAGTGAAAGACAATTGTGAATCATCAAGTAGGTCTTCTATAAGAGGATCAGATTCTCTAATGGCAGCAAGTGTTTTTAGCCACTAAGCCATCTCTCCAGCTCCAAAGCCTACATCTTACAAACTAAACTATATTCTCTATTTCAGTACTTAAGGAGAAAACACTCTAAATATATATAAACCTTACTTTAATACAGTATTTTTATACTTTCTCTAAATAAAACTGAAAGCAAGATTTTGGTCTCCATGGTGCCCTAAAAGATATCAACATCATAAAACAAGTCTCTAATCACATGGCGGGGATCTAGGGACATATGATTAGAAGGCCATGTAAGTGACAATTTAGCTGATTCCACAGTACTGAATTCTGGGCAGAAGACTATTCAAAACATGTGCTCTAATAAGGAAACATATTTGTAAAGTTTAAAAGCCAAGTCCATTCAATTTGTAGCCAATGTTCCCTGTCATTGAATTAGAGTCCTTCATTTATGGTGCCAAAGTATTCATAGTTCAGATTGTTCACCAACCAGGCAGCCTTCCTTCCACTGAAACTAGTGAAGTACCTAGTGGGGAGCTGTGGTTTTTCCTTTGTGTCTTTATCTTTCTGCCTTCCCTGTAGAGAGAATGATTTATTTCTCCCTTCATTAAATTATCTTACTGAAGTCAGAGTGTCAGTATTTCCAAAGTATCTATTCCCTGTTTACAAACCAGGGAACGGCACAAGGTAGGCTTGCAGTTTCTAGTGCCAATGCTGAGCTTCATCTGGGTGGTTGCTTGTCAGATCAGGGGAAAGTGTTTCTGGGTCCTGGAACTTAATTGGGAGAAAAATGAGTGAAGCTAAACTTTAGTGGAGATTATTATTTAGCCATTTCTACTACTATTTTTTTTTTTTTTTTTTGCTTAAACCACCCAGGAGCACGACTGAATGAAAGGATTCATCATTTCTAGCACATTTGTCTTCAAGATTAGAGAATACAACAGGCAAAACTGTGTGGCCTAATAAAATACAGAACTAGTACTCAATGCTTAGCTCTTTCCTTTCAACCAGGCTGAACGATTTATTCAAAGACCCTTGAGCCTAGCATCCCACGGGCTGAGAAGCTAAGCATGAAGCCATCCCATGTGTTGAGGGAATGAATGTCAAGATAGGAAAGCTTTATCACTATTTAGGAGACTATACTAAGTGGTTTGACTTTATTATAAAAATTCACAATTACAAAACACTCAAAAGTTAACACTGGGGAGCTTCTTATTAAAGGTGGATACAATATTGATGAAGTAATGCAACTGCACCTAGTTCTTGATACATCTATCATTTCCTCTACCTCTCCATTTTCTTATTTGGCCAGTTTATTAGCCTGACTTCTCACTTTCCCAGCACAAGCCAGAAAACCATAACATTTACCTCTAAGCACTGACCAGGTATTTATAGTGATCAGAAAATTCCTTTTCTTTCCTCTTCCTTTCCCTCTCCTCCTTCTTCCTCCTCCTGCCCCTCTCTCTGTTTCTTTTTAAGGCAGGGTCTCTATTGGTAGTCCAGGCTGGTCTTGAACCTGTGATCCTCCTGCCTGCTTCTACGTCCAAAGTACTGTGAATACAGGCATGCATCAACATATCTGCTAAGAAAATATTCCTTAAAAAGAGTTCTGTGATGGGAGGGGGAATCTGAGAGTGTTACATTTAATGGGGAAAATGAAGTGTGCTTGCCTGCACAAGTTCAAAACAATAATCTCACAATGCGCGAAAAATGGAGGAACATCAGAGGCAGAGGTTACTGGGTAGGAATGTTATCAAAGGGGTAAATCATCCACTAGAAGATAAGACCATGTCATCTTGAAGTCTCTTCAACCCCATTTTGCAATGTGTTTGTCGTCTGTGACACAAGCATGATAAGCAAACTCAGGGGTGGAGTTTCCATGTTTACTCCTCCAATCCTTAGGGAGCAAAAAGCGAATTACTCAATCTCTCTATAGCTTCACCTCTTCCTTTTGAAAAGTTAAAGGATAATACTAAACAATCTCATAAGAATGCTATGAGAACATGAGCAGACGTTGAAATTACTCTAAATGTACTTGATAAACCCCCCAATAAAGAGGTCTGACTGACATGATTGTCTTAGTAAAGAAGCAAGAGTACAAAGCCACATTAAATAAAAACCTTCTTGGGAGTTCACTAAAATCCTATACACAGAAATGTCTTGACACATTTTTCTAGGGTAGAACCTCTAGCATTCTGGGGGATATCTATTTGCTGGTAGTATACTTAATTACAGAATCATTAGGATTTAATGAAAATAGTGGCAGTCTATTCCTTACAAGCACAAATAATTTTAAAAATTTGTGGCAAATAAGAGTGACGTCTAAATCCATTAGGGAAAAATTTAAATTACAAGCATTTCTATAGAAGGAAGTAGAATCTCAAGTGTTAAAATCTTAATGTAATCCAACTGCATAAAAATCAGCATTTAGAGCACTCTGAAATTGCAATACTATTAGGGAAAGGGGAAAAATGAGAGAGGGGTAAGACAAGAAAATGAAATATAAACAGGGACCTCAAATGCATTTTTAAAAACAGGCATTACAGCAAGAAACAGATACAAACCTCACCAGGAATGAGACCCTAGATTCAATAGAATGCAACCCCTAATCAAAATATAAAAGAAAATCTGCAACTAGATCTTAAAGGGCTTAATCCATCTGCTACCCCACAACCACCAGATTCAGAATGTCAAGTAAGTCAAACACAGGTAAGACCTGTAAGACTTTCAGAACTGTTCATCCTGGAAAGCCAGTGTCAGGGACGTATATTTTGTTCACATAATATACCTGTTGACATGAAAAAGCAGCATGTCAATGGAGGATTTATTGTTTTTTCAAATGATCAGCAGAATCTCGGACTTTCTTAGTAAGTGGGTCTTGAAATGATTAACTTCACAGCCTCCTGGTGTAAGGAGCTGGGGCCGTTCTACCCAGTGTTTGTCAAGCTGTCCTGTTTTGCTCCTGACAGCAAAACCGATTGTTATTTCAGCAACTTCTTCTGCAAACCGTAGGGCTACAAACACCTTGATTTCTGGGAATATGCATCAAAGAATTGTCTTCTTTAAGAGCATTTTTAAAGTATAGACCCTGTCCATTCACAATGAGAACATGCAAGATAGACAGGCTAAGCTGCCAGTGTGCACATGCTGAGTCAATGCTCTTCTCACTAATACCTCCATATTTACTGATGTGGCCTTTGTGTAAGATATGGTGAACATGTTATCAACCGAGAAATATCCAACATTTGCCTACCCACCAACCTAAAAACTTTATAAAGAAATTAAAACTAAGTGAGTCCAAGGCCAATCTGGATAACTCAGCAAGACTGACTCAGGGGTTGGGAACATGGCTCAGTTGCTGGGCATGTACAAGGCTCCCCCAAAACACACACACACACACACACACACACACACACCATCAAAACTGGGCTGCGGTTATAATTTTGTGGTAGGTATCTGTCTAGCATGCACAAGATCCTGACTTCCATACCCAGTATCATGAATAAAAGGAAAAAAGGAAGGAAAGAAGAAGAAAAAAGGAATGCAGAAGGGATTAAATCCTTACAGAGACTTGTTTTTAATAATTCCCAGAAATATTTACCGCAAATAGTTTGCTTCTAATCTAATCTAATGAATTTACATTTGACTTTGTAAACTGGTAAGACCTTCTCAGATTATGATGACACTAAAATATATTACAGAAAACAGAAGTGTGCACTGATACACAGCAGACAGATAGCCAATGTGCACAACGAAAGCATGCGCACAAGTACACTGATATTTGTACCCCTAACACCCATTGGTTCAAATCATGATTTCCTAATGCATACATAAGATTGTAAAAATGAATAAACAAGAAGGAAGGACAAGAAAATATAAGCATCCAAAATACAATGTAAGAAAAAGATAATTGCAGAGAGAACATTTAGATAGATTATTATCATAACAAAGGCAGAACAAGCTGGGTGGTGGTGGCGGCGGCAGTGGTGCACGCCTTTAATCCCAGCACTCGGGAGGCAGAGCCAGGTGGATCTCTGTGAGTTTGAGGCCAGCCTGGGCTACCAAGTGAGTTCCTGGAAAGGCGCAAAGCTACACAGGGAAACCCTGTCTCGAAAAACCAAAGGAAAAAAAACAAACAAACAAAGGCAGAACAAATTACATGATGAGACTCTGTTAGTAAAGAATGCTAAATTAATGATAGATCATTTACAGATTTAACAAGTAGTTCTGATGCCATCTCACTCTAATCTTAGATAGATGCTGATAAAACTGATAGGATCAATCAAAAACCATAGTCCACTTGTAAAATGAAATTTTTCTTGCAGTTTCCAGTGTGGAACCCCATGCCTTGTCCATAGTTCATAAAGACTCTACCAGTGAGTTATAGCCCCACCCTCAAGAGAAGAAAAAAAAAGACAGTTTAGGCACCTTAATGAATTCCTAATCTAGCACAAATTATTATTATTTATTTTATTTTGCAATTCAAAGGAGGGAAATGTGATTGGTTCTACATAGCTATAAAAATGTGAATGATCCTGTTCTCATGTGGTCTTCATTTATCATGGTCTGTTATTCCTTGTTCTCCCTTTCTGTTCTTGATCCAGCTGGGATCTCCTGCTCCCCTAAGCTCTCTTTCCCTTGAACCTTGCCCTTCATTATTCCCACTGTCGTCCAGGTTGTTCATGTAGATCTCATCCATTTCTCTGTCATTGGGTGATCCCTGTGTCTTTCTTAGGGTCCCATTTTCTAGGTAGCCTCCCTGGAGTTGTGTAGCAGTCTAGTCATCTTTGTTTTACATCTAGTATTCTACTATGAGTGAGTACATACCATGTTTGTCTTTCTGAGTCTGGGTTACCTCACTCAGGATGATTTTTTCTAGATCCATCCATTTTCCTGCAAACCTCATGATGTTATTGTTTTTCTCCACTGAGTAGTACTCTATTGTGTATATGTACCATATTTTCTTTATCCATTCTTCAGTTAAAGGGCATCTAGGATGTTTCCAGGTTCTGGCTATTACAAACAGTGCTGGTATGAACATAGCTGAGCAAATGCCTTTGTGGTATGATTGAGCATTCGTTGGGTATATGCCCAAGAGTGCTACAACTGGGTATTGGGGGAGATGGATTCCCAATTTTCTAAGGAGCAAAGTGCTAGAGAGGTCCCCAGAAGTCCACAATGATACATCCACTGTAGACTACTGGCAATGGTCAAGAGAAAGCCTGATCTGACCTAGTCTGGTGATCAGATGGCCAAACACCCTAACTGTTGTGCTGGAATTCTCATCCAGTAACTGATGGAAGTGGATGCAGAGAGCCTTGGTCAGGCCCCGGGTGGAGCTCCAGGAGTCCAATTGTTGAGAAAGAGGAGGGACTGTAAGAGTGTGAATTGTTGAGACCAAGATTGGAAAGCATAGGGACAAATAGCCAAACTAATGGAAACACATGAATTATGAACCAAAAGCTGTGGAGCCCCCAAATGGATCAGGCCCTCTGGATAAGTGAGACAATTGAATAGCTTGAACTGTTTGGGAGGCACCCAGGCAATGGGACCCGGACCTATCCTTAGTGCATGAGCTGGCTGTTTGGAACCTCGGGCTTACATAGGGACACTTTGCTCAGCCTGGAAGGAGGGGACTGGACCTGCCTGTACTGAATTCACCAGGTTGAATTGAACCCCCAGGGGAGTCTTTGCCCTGGAGGAGTTGGGAATGGAGGGGAGGGGCTGGGGGAAGGTGGGGGTGGGAGAGGGAGGGGGAGGACAGGGGAACCCATGGCTGATATGTAAAATTAAAACACAAATATAATAAACAAAAAAGGAGAAAAAAATGTGAATGATCAAACATGTCACAGTGTCTAGGTTCTCACAAACCATGCCTGTTCAATTTAAAATGTTCACCTGGTATGACATTCAGCTGTCAAGAAGAAGTAATTCAAAGGCCATTACACAGCTGATAAGCTAGGTGGAAAGAGCTATCCAGACTTTGCCCTGCCGTACCCTTCCTGGGTGACAAACAGATCTTCATAGATGATGTATTGTGTACAGAAGCGCTGATCAGAATCAGGCTTAGTGTGGTATGCAACTGGGTTGATGGTCTGAGGCACGGCACGTCTCTCTTGGGCTATCTCCTGAGGACCTTGGCCCCTGCTGCAGCAATGAGCCAGAAGGCAGTGAAGGACAGTCAACGAACAATATGTTTTCCGCAAGCACTGTTTGCTTAACTAAACCTCTGCAAGGGCTTGGAATGTTGGTCTTGAAAGTAGCATTGGGAGGCCTGCTGCAACCTCCATGATTTCCCTACTAAACAAAGAGGTTTTACCCAGGCCTTCTTCTCAGATGTCTTCACTCTTGCTCACGATGTCAAGAGGCACTATATGCTCAGCCAATGCTAAAGAGACTTCAATCAGCTTCCAGAACATTCCAATGCCGAAACAGGACCACTGGCTAATAAGTTCTTTTCACCATTTACCAATGTGATAGTTGGCTACAGAAGGAGACAAGTCTCTCCTCCTTCAGTTCCTCCATGGTATCAAATCTACTGTCTTCTGTTTCTGGCATTAAATTCTTCTCCTGGTTGAGCTCAGCTGAAGATCTCTTCTGCTGCTTTTCAGCAAATGTTCTTCAAGCTGTTTTAGCCATCTTAGAAACAACTTCAGGGAGAACAAATTTATACATTGAGGATTGCCATACTTTGCCATCCTTTGCCTTTTGAGGCTGGATTTGTACTGACACTTGATTCACAACATATCTGACTTAGTGGACTCAACCACATTTTTATTGAATTCTTCTTCCTTTCTGAATAACTAAATAAGTTTTCCCTAGATGTGTCTTCTTTTGGATCTGAAGCTTTATTGTAACATTGCAAAATTTGAAGCTTACTATAAAGCTGGATCATGCTGTCCAGTTGTCTGTTTGTCTTGAGGTCCAGGATCCAGGCTGAGGGGTAACATACTGAACACCCTGGTCCAACACAGTCACTTCTACAGTCACTGCAGGAGATGTGCTCACATCCTCCTACACACACAGGCTCCTTCAGAATATTAGTGCAGTGGGAACAGAGCAGCAGCTTCTCTAGGCAGGAGAACACTGCTCAGCTGGGGGACCCAAGGCCTGTCAGTAGCAGGCTCCACAGCAGCCTTGGGAGAAGGCTTAACTCTAGCTGACCCCTTGGAGGCATGTGAGGCATCCTTTGGAGGCCTGCACAACATCCTTTGGGAGGCCTTGGGCACCACAGGACAGCCTGCTGGTCATGCATCTGGGATTCCTTGCAAGTCTCAGAGCCCAAGGGACACCTGGGGCTTGGCTATTGAAACCACCAGTCTATTCTGTCACTGAAATCCACTTTAAGAGGTTAGCCTCTAACCTCAGAAAGACTTAGAAGACACTTCGATGCTGATTTCAGGGAACAGAACTTTGGCAGAGTGTGAAATAAATTGCACAATTCTGTACCAACTGTCAGTTGCTCAGAATTCTCACATGCATATCTGGGGCCTTCATGGGGTCTCAGGTTTGTGAATATGACCACAGAGGAAGCTGAACTTCTTTCTTATACACTTGGCTCCCTTTGCTGTCCTTTTCTGACAAAAGAAAAGCTATCCTTGTGGCTAAGAAGCCATCCTAGAACTGGGTGCTGCATTTCAAGCCCCACTTTTCATCCATCTTTATGGTCTTTATCCAGTATTAACAGAAAATAGAAGAAAACACTAAGTACGTTTAGTTTTGAACCCAGTTCCCTTTGAAGGCCTCCCTTGGCTTAACACTGGTCTACACTGCTGAAACATTGATGCAAAGTGAAAGAGCACTCTGAGCTGTACGGTATCTAAATACATGTGTCATTCAGATAGAGGCATATGTTTCACAAGTGACTAAAATGTCATCATTGCATTTAAAATACTTTGCCTTTGCAAGTTTCAAATTGGGACACGTTTGACTTCAGAGAAATAAGGACAAGCAAGACATCTGATCATTTCTTGACTCAATTGTAATCAGTACCTAGCTTGCTTCCTTTGCTTGGTGGAGACAGGATCCCACACCCCTTGTGGGGAGTGTAGAGGAAGAAAAACACAACAGGCAGTAGCAGTAGTCAGAAGCCAGTGTAAGCTTTCTTTCTCCATCCCTAACCAGAGCCATACAAGCTCCTGATCCTTTCACACTTAGTCGGTTCTGACAAGAACAGAAGGCACCAAGGCATTGTGTTTGGAATTGGGGAAAGCAGTGTCAACAATGCATCTAAAAGTGATAAGAGGGGAAACAGGGGGGTGGGGAGTGAGGGAGGCAGAGAGTGAATGTGGAGGGGGAGGAGGCAAAGGAGGGAGAGAGAGAGATTATGAGGCAGGGACCCTTTTGTGTTATTCCCTCTCAAATTGTGATAAAGGAACACACACACACATACATACACAATATATGCATAGCTGTGAGAAAAAACACCCGAGAAAACAAGGGAGGGTTTACTTTGCCTCAAGTTTTTTCAGAGGCTTTAGACCACAGTTGTTGGCTCCATGTGCTAGGACAAAACATGGTGTTGGAGCATGTAACTGAGTAGATTCTCCATTTCAGGAAAGACAGGAGGAATCAGGGAGAGAAAGGACTGAGGAACAGATGAAACTTTCAAAGTCATGTCTCTAGTGAAATAGTTTTGCAAGCTATGTTGTATTTCCTACCATTTCAACCACCACTTCCCAAAACAGAATCACTGGTTAGAGACAAGGTATTCAGTATGTGATCCTCTGGGGGGACGTTTCATATTTGAGCAATAATAATAAAGGGAATGCATGATCAGAGTGTAGAAAACTTTAGCTTGTCAATGACTGTGATTAGAAAGGACTTCTTACAATTGCATAATGTCAACAGGATAGACAGCAGTTCAATCACAAAATGACTTAGGCAACTTTTTCCTGTCCATCAAAAGTTATATGCTCTTTCTCTCAAAAGAACAAACAAGAAAAAATAAAAACAAAAAATAAACTAAATGAATGAAGTTGGAGGGGCAGGGATGTGGGAGGAGTTGTAGGAAGGGAAGGAATATGATCAAAGTATAGAGACAATTTTAAATAAAAAAATAAGTTAATTAAACACACAGCACAGTTACATGTTCGTTAAAGGGATTCTGATTTATCTGTGAAACATTCACATAATCTTAGCTGCTTTCCAGGATGTATGCTGTCATGGCCATCAAGCAGAGATGTTTAACTCTCACATTTTTGCTGAAGAAACAAATATTTCTGAAATGTGTCCCACTGAGACATCTTGCTAAGGAGTTAAGCTTCTTGGCGTCGCTCAGGCTCTTGAGTCTTTCCTCAAAGACTTCCTCACTCTAGTCAAGTCTTGCTACAGAAAGAAGAATTTACAGTTCCAGGAACATTTTACAAGAAAAAGCCCCTTGGAAATATCTGAGATAAGAGTTCAATCACAAAGATCCTGTTTACAAAATTGCTCCCAAAGTGACTCTGGCAGTACCAACAAATCAGAGAGTTTCCTGCAGGGTGGACATGGAGGGACTGGAAAATGAGAATGATCAGGGTGCCTGATGTGAAATTCCCAAAGAATCAATAAAAATAAAGTTCAAAAAATGTTTCTTGCCACTAACAATGCCATTGTAGCTTTGGCTCAGATTTTCCTAGAATGGAGTTTCCAACACGGCAATCAATGACAAGGTGTTGACAGAAATATTGATATATCCATTGCCTCCTTTGCATGCTGGTTGAAGAGAGTACTATCATGGCACAGAAAAGCAACCTCCATTATGACCATCACTCTGTAGCCCCAAGTCTTCCCCTATCCTCCAGCAAAAACACTTCAGTTCCCAAGAGTGACTCTTACTCCCATTCTCACAAAATGACACTTGTGATCCAGGATCAAGAACCAGTCTTGTAGCCAGGTGGTGGAAGCAAATGCCCTTAATTACAACACTCAGGAGGCAGAGGCAGGCCGATCTCTGAGTTCGAGGCCAGCCTGGGCTACAGAGTGAGTTCCAGAACAGCCAGGGCTCCACAGAGAAATCCTGTCTCAAAAAAACAAACAAATAAATAAATAATAAAGAACCAGTCCTGTTCCTAATCTCGAGGACTATTAGAACTAGAGACAAGTCGTGCAGCAGGACAGCATCTAGTCCCCCAAGCTTCTGGTCCCTTCTGAGGCAGGGTCTCATATAAACAAGGTCAGCCTCTAATTTGCTCTGTAGTGGATTGCTCACCAATGGATTGACCTATGCATGAATTGATTTAGTGTAGAAACAGATGCTTTGTTTGCTTTGTTATGGAAGCAAACTCTTTCTGACTTGCTTGTTCTATCTACACAGGTAAGTCATATCTTTCACAATCTTATGTAGTAAAAAGGTCCCATAAGATGTTGTGCAGGTCCTGGCACCATGCACTCTAGAATGGTGAGACAAATACAACTATTTCTAAATTTCCATGGTTTTCAGTTAAAATGCACTTAGACAGAAAATGCCATAGAAAAGTGAGGCCAATGCTAACAATGAATACCTGAGAATGTAGATGTAGCTTTGGAATAGGGTCATGGACAGAAGCTGGAAGACTTTGACAATCCAGACTAGAAAAAGAACTATGTTACTACAGACAGAGCATTAAAGGTAATTCTGCTGAAAGCTCAGAAAACAAGAATAAAAAAAAAATTCTGTAACTTCCTAGAGATTAAGTATTGATGAACCACTAAGGGTCAGAGCCATCAGAGAGAGCTCCCAACGAATGCAATGTCAAACACAAATGTGAGATGCAAGCTGATAGAAATATGGAAAGTGAATGCTATTCTGATGAGGCCCTAGATGGAACTGGGGGGAAAATATTGGAAACTGGAGTGGGGGCTGTATTTGTTATACAATTTTTAAAAAAATAATCTATCACTGACTAGGACTATATGGAATGTAGACTTTAAAAGCAATGAGTAATGAATGAGGCTGAAAGAGGAAAAGTTCTAAGCAGTGAAGCATTCAGGACAGTGAATGACTACATTTTGTGAGGACTTAAAATTATTATTTTTAAAGATTTATTTATTTATTATGTATACAGAAGAGGGCACCAGATCTCATTACAGACAGTTGTGAGCCACCATGTGGTTGCTGGGAATTGAACTCAGGACCTCTGGAAGAACAGTCGGTGCACTTAACCTCTGAGCCATCTCTCCAGCCCCTAAACTTCATACAAATATATAATGTATTTGGACTACTCCCCCTCCAACCCTTTCATATCTCCCTCTGATCCTTCATTGCCACCAGTCGCTTTATGTTCATGACTTCTAGTTTTGTTGTGTGACCCATTTAGTTTAACCAGGAAGGACCATCTGGTTAAATGTGATCATTGGATTAGCACTATCCACTGGAGCCTGGTGGAGTCACCAGTGGGTACACAACTCAAGGCAATGATTCTCCTTCTCTTTGATCTTCTGACAGTAAATGTGCAGCAGTGAGAGGTAGAGAGCCTCTCCTCCATCCATGCCGGACTGTTGACAGGCCCATTCATATACAGACTCAATGCATGTGGGCATTCACAGATGTCAAGTTTGTGATTGCAATGGATGTGTCTTGCCCAGAGCATGCCATTTCCCAGCCATTCTTCTGACATCTGTCTCTTACATTCTTTCTGCCCTCTCTCACACACAATGTTCCCTGAACCTTATTGGAGATGGTATAAATGTCTTGTTTAGGGATGAGTACTCATTCACCACTTACTCTTAGCACCTTTTATAGCCATGATTATATGAATTCATTAATGTTCACTGAGAAGAGAGGCTTCACTGATTAAGGCTATGAATATCTTTTGTCCATGGGTATAAACATAATTACTTAGAATGCAGTTTGATGCTGTATCAATTTAACTTAATGACAGCATTTAGTTTTTCCCTAAAACCTATGACCACCCATGCCATGGGTTTTGACTTGGTTTATAGTACTAAACATAAATTCCTTCCTATGGAATGGGCCTCAAATCCAATCAAAGAGCATTTGAATACCCTCATAACAGTAGTGCTATTACTATACAAATGGGTACATCTTTCATGGCAGGGTGATCTCTCAGTTCATATGGTTCACAGCTGGGAAAGACTGTTGGTGCCATTTATCTTCTCAAACACCTCCTGGGACGACAAAAGCCAGCAGGGAGGAAGCTTCCCGCTCAGTTTCAGTTTGATTTCTCTATCTTGTAACTAAGACATGTGGTGTTCTCAACATCAGGGTCCTATCGTCTTTTCTGATAGACAATCAAGAGGAATGGAAAGAATGTGTATTGTTTGTGGGGGGGAGCTCTAGGATTTCCCTGAGCAACAGCAACTCATAAGGAGGCATACTACCTCTAGCACTGAGAATTTTGTTTAATAACCCACAGCTTCTAAGAACAGCTTTTTACAGCATCCGTGGTTACTTTTAACTGTTTGCAGTGAAATGGGATAGCAAAGAAATAAGAACTTATAGCAAAAAAATCGAACTTATAATTAAAAGGGAAACAGAGCAGAAAGATTTAGAAAATTCACAGCCCAGCCATTTTATAGAGACTAAAACATTTCAAAAGAAACCAAGAGCATAACAGATAAACTGTTTGATGGAGAGATTAGTACAAATAGGACAGAGGGACCATCAAAATAAAGGAAGAAATGCACACTAGGGATTTCAGAAATCTTTAGGTCTGCCCCTCCCACTGCATGTCCAGTGTTTCAGAGGACAGGGTGGTTTTACTGACAGGCCATGGACATATGCACAGGCTCATTGCCAAGACTGCCTTAAGTATTGATTCACAAATAAGATGGCAATGCTTCTCAGCTACCTTCGCTAAGAGTCAAGCAGGACAGGGTATGGTTCAACCTTCTGCTGTAAAAGAGCAAGCTGTATTTGGCTATGTCTGCCTTGTGCTAACACTGCCGCTGCACAGAATTCAAAGGACAGAGACACAGAGAGCTCCATCTAGATTTCAAAGCATATTTCAGACAACTTGGAAAAGCAGTCAGAGAACTGTTGCACATTCAGAGCCATTGCAGACATCCCTGATTACATAATATTGAACAGGAATGTGGGGTTAGAGCTGTCACAGAGATAAATAGCCCATGAAGACAGTGCTTACTAGAGCTGAAGTAAGGCTGCCGCTGAGACCCTAGAACTTCAGGGCTACCGAGGGGCAACTCCAATCTGGTAGCGCTATAGTGAGGGGTGACTTTCCAAGGCCTTGAGGACCTACCCCCTCAATATGTCTAGAAATGAGTACGTGGAGTCAATGGTGATCGTTCTAGTGTTTAAGACTGTGATTTATCCTGTGGTGGTTGAGACATGTGTGGGGCTGGTTAACTACTTTCTTTACAATTGTTTCTCCCCTCTGAAAGGAGAATAACTTACAGACAGTAACAGTTTATTTTAGTTTGTTTTCTTTATTCATTGCTTTTGAGAGTGATCACGAGAACACTATAGTTTTATAACTTTCCTTTCACACACTATGAACCAAATAGTTCATTTTGTTTATCATCCAAGCTCTTCTAAGCCTGAACTGGAATACCTGCTGATAATTTCCATCTTTCAACTGTATGGCTTTTAGCTGCCTAAGCAAAATAGAGATTACTAGTTCCTCAATTCACACAAAAGCTCCTCTTGCCATTCAATTCTTATTTTATTTTGCTGGCAAGCAAGTTCTTATCAAGATCTGTAGCAAAAACCACTTGTAAAAAAATAAAAGGTTATTTATACTGAATCTTATTATATAGTGGATGGCAAACTGGTTACCATGGTCCAATGTCTATACCAGAGTTCTCCACCTTATCCAGAAACCATTGCTATGTAATCTAAACTAACGCAAGCCATGTAATGAGTAGTGACTTCAGTTTGTCACTAGAAGGCTGAGAAGGGATCAATGCCATCCTCTTTCTAACAAAGAATCTACAAAGGGATTTAATTTTTTAAAAAATCACATAGAGACCTATGGAAATTTGACCAAGAACCATGGCTGTTTTGTATCAAACTCAGCTCCAAGCCCTCCCGCATTGGTCACTAAAACTCACGTCACACTGGCAAAATAGTGAAGTACAAGAAATACATTGATGAGACTTTCATTCCTGAAATTTTTGCAAGCTGCCTGGGTTCAAATTCTGACTTCACTGCTTTCTAGTAATGTGGCCTTGTTCAAGGCATTTACCTTGTCTTCAGCTGAGTTTTCTCAGATGTAACATGAAGACTTTATAGACCTATAGCATAGAGTCATCATGAAGACTAAATTATATTCTTCAGCAGGTTCATTGTATGCAGAAAGTGCTCAATAAATGGTAACCATTAATGTCAGACTTATTCTTGCTAAGGTCATGCTTACCACTATTATGTATATTGTTGATCTGTTTTAACTCTGTTGAATTAATTAATTATATTTTATTTATGTGCACACATGAGTGCACAAGTGTGCATGTGTGTACATGGGGTGCATGTGCCATGTAGAAAAGACATATTCTTCTATCACTCTTCGCCTTATTTTTTTTGAGACAAGGTCTCTCCATGAACCAATTAGGCTAGTTTGGCTGGCCAGTGAAGTCCAAGGCACTTCCCGTCTCTGCCTACCAGCACTGTGGTTATGGGCACATGTCTTTATAACCAGCTTTTTGCATGGGCACTAGCTTTTCAAACTCGGTTCCTCGTGTTTCCACAGAATCTGTTTTACCCGCTGAGCCATCTCTCCAGCCCCACATTATTGATTTTTTATTTAGCATTTTAAAAATTAGGTGAGTTCTGTAGCATTTTCCTTGCTGTGGTTTGAATACAGGGCACATTCTCCCTAGTCCAATATGTTAGAAAATCGACCTCTAAGATGGGAGGTACTGTGAACCTTTAGGTGATGAGGTTGAATTGGAGGTCCTCACATGATTGAGTATATGCTTTAAAAGGGTTGTGAGATCACAACCAGCACTCTCTATCTCTCTTGATCCAACATTGACTCATACCATTGCCATCTGTCACCTTCTCCAGGGGCTAAACCAATTTGCCATCTGATCCTGGATTTGGACCTCTAAACTATTAGCTAAATATTTTCCCTTTATGAATGAATGATCTCATATATTTTTGTAAGAACATGAAGCTGAGTGATGGACTCCTGTTTTGCTCATTGTAGTTGTCTAATCTAAATTATCAACCTCAATCACTACATACATTAGCCTTAAAATCAGCTGACCTAATTCAGCAAATATTAATTTTGTTGGTTCTGTTTTTTTTTAAATCTGGAAAACAGATTCTTCCCCATCTTATGCAATGCCTGTCTCCAAGGTAGCTCATGCATCACAAATACTGCTACCTAACCTTCTGGGTAGGCAGAGGAGAATAGTAATGGATGTGATTAGATATTGGTGTTCTCCATTTCTCTGTAATACAGAAAAATGAAATTTCTTTTCTAATGGTTTCTGAAAAAGGTTAAACATTGATTTTCTCTGACATGTTAGGATGGGGAGGAACATAGCAGGTGGAAAGAGGGGATTGCAATTTCGATCAATCTAGGCATAAGGCAGGAGATTAATTTCCAACATGATGCTATCAGGCTAGTTCTGTGAGGAAATGGCCATCAGAGAGGATAAATCTGTGAACAGATGGTATTTTGGATCTGACTGAAGTGGCTACTGAAACGGGTCTTCCTGTTAATTACAAACTGATTATTTAAATTTCAGAAGGCTGTGGTAAATTCTACCAAGAATGTCTGCCTAAGTCTGGAAAAATAAGGTCCAGAAAATTGCCAAGTAGTCTATTTGGGGATGAGATTAAAGGAAGTCAATGTATCACATGGGTCCCTTGTGAACAGTAGCTTTATAAAAGCTTGAGCTAGGTGTAGAAGTGGGGAGACTACACCATCACCTATTCCTCTGTGCCACCCTTTGTCATTAAATTTAGGTGAAAATTTAAGGAAAGTGACTTTATCGTGCTCTATTCACTGCACTGCTGGGATGAGCTCTTACCTGGGCAATTGTATCCTATGCTGACTAATCTAGAAGGATCCCAATATATAATACTTAGCTTTCAACAAGGATTCCTTGGGGGATGGTAGGAACAAACTCAGTAGGGTCTAAATGCAAAACCTCAGAGAAAGGCAGGCAATGTAACTTCTTTAGTGGCCATGACCTTAGTACACATCATTGCAAATTCTAAAATTCAATCAAGTCGGCTGATGTACCAGGTTTCTTGCAGATAATATAAGCCAAATTTAATTTATTAGCCTGATGATTTCCCTCTCTTCTTCCAAAATCCCTGCCAGGTTCTTTTTATTTCATTTTTTAAAAAGATATAATTTTTAACTGGAAGCCTAAGATCATTCAGCCTGATTTTGTAGTTCAAAGAGAAGGCAAGTTTAGGTAAGAAAAAAATAAAATTGAATTTTGCACCTGACCTCTATCTGAACAAAAGCAGCAGTTACAGGATATTTAAAAGGACAATAACAAATTCTGATCATCACACAAATTTATAATGAACATATGTCAAAGAGTTTATCTTACTTATCAATTTCACAAGGAAAGTTGTGGCTTGTAAACAAAACCCTGTGCTCATTGCCTGCTTTTGCAAGTAATAGTTTGTTGGAGCACAGCTGCATCCAATCATGTAAGCATTGCCTATGGGTATTTTTGTGGTACAATAGAAGCGTGGAAAGGTCCAACAATGTTGAAATACTCACTCTCTAGTCTTCTACAGAAAAAAGTTTATTATAGATGGCCAAGAACCTGGAAAAGAGTTCATAGATGTATGCAAAGCATCAATTATCTGCACAATTATATGTATCACACCAGATAAGAAATATTTGCATTATAATGTATAGAGCAGTATGTTATTTTTATTAAAGGCATAAATAACCCAAAAGAATGTAGTAAGCAGAACTTCCAGTTCCCTGTTTTGCACAATGCAAAGTTGTTCTCAACTTCCTTTGCCAATTGCTAAGAAACCAATACGGGTAGCAAAGTTTATCTATAAACGAGGAGGATAAATACTCTATTGTGACTTGTAAGGCATTGGTAAGATCCACAGTTACACTTACGACACCAATGATTCATTTCTGGAAAACTGCAACTTTCAGACAAGACTGAGATGTTCTTTCTCAATGTTATCAATTAAAATGTAAATAACCTCTATCAGGGATGATCCAGATATGTTTGTCAATCATTGATGACTTTATATTGACTTTTTGCTCCAAAGACCAACTGATCAGTCAGCCACTTATAATGATTCCAAAATCTAAGGACCTCCATGAAAATTTTCTTAACTTTAGTTAATAAAACCTGCACAGAAATACTCTAAAATATAAGAACAGTTCCAAGAAGACAGTACTGGTGATGCTTGCTGAACATGGCAGGAATGTGTTATCTGACAAAAGCAGAGATGAAAGCTCTAGGTTAACTTGCATTAAGCAATAAGATCAGTAAAAGTACATATAAAAGAATGAGGTATTATTGTTAAGGTTTTGCATATATCAAAGTTTTATCCAGAACACCAAGGACAACATGAAAAATAATTATAAACCAGGTATAATGGTGCAGACATGTGATCTTAACATTTATGGGGACAAGGCAGGAAGATTTTGTCTTTGAGGCTAACCTGGGCTACAAAGTGAAACCTTGTCTCAAAAAATTAAGAAATAGGGATTTTTTTTATTTTTAAAAAATTACTTTTCTGGGGAGTGTTTTCGTTGGTATACTTGTATCTGTTGTGATAGTTATAGAGACCATATTTGCTGAAAACTTTATATGTTCCTATATAAGCAGTACACATATACACAATCTCTATTTATACTGCACCCAGCTGCTTTAGTTATATTTTTAACTATGTTACAAAATACCAGACACAAATAACATAAGTGAGCAGGATTTATTAGGGCTCACAGTTTCGGAAGACTCAGTTCAAGGCGGTCTGGCGGGAGGGGGGGGTGGCGCCATAGAACACTAGGTCCCACCTCATATTTCACAGTCTCTCAATAATGTCCTCATATTATGAATCCATCAAAGGACTCATTCTTTAATATTTCAGAGCCCTCATAACCTAGCCATCCCTGGAAACACCATCATAGATATCCAAAGATGTGCTTTACTAAATTCCTAGACTTTACAGCTTGATCAAGTTAAAAATCCACATTAATCATCCTTTGCTCTGGACCCCATCTGCTCATCACCTCAGGCACCTTGAACTATTCACAAGTCCCCACTTCTCTTTATTTGCAATGTCTCACCTTCCCTGGTCCCTGCTCCCAGTCAAAATGATCAAGTTGCAGCTTCATCCCATTTCTTTCACAGACACATTTGTGCTTCTTAACTGGTGTATTCACCAAAAGTATCAGTCTACAAATCGAAAGTGGAGTCTTTTATTACACACTATGGCACAGGTATGGATATGTCAGTTCAGACACTAATAAATACAGATGATTCCCTAATGCAAAACCCCAACAGTTGGGATTTTGAGTGGAAGAGGGTGACAATGGGGATTTGCACTTTCTCCCCCCTCATTCCTTACCTGCTCTGAAAAATAGGGCTGGGCAGAGTTCTTGGAGTAAACCATTGGGCTTAGGGGAGTGGAGAAGCTCACAGAGGCTGATTTCTTTCATTCTTTGATATCAATTTATTGTGATAAAATGCCCTGAGAAAACAAAATCAACTTAGGGAAGAAAAGAATTTTTTTTTTTTAACTTCACAATTCCTGGTTACAGTCAGTCCATAAGCGTGGAGAAGGCAAGGCAGTATGGACGTGGAAAAGTTGCATCACATCCACAGTCAAGAGCAGAGTTCGAGACAGCAATAGGTGCATGCACACTTAAGAGTACTCAGCCTGCTCTCTGCTTTTATGCAGTTCAGGATCTTCTACATTGAAATTGTGCCACTTCCAGTGAGTGGGTCAACTTGGAGATGGGCCTCTGGGCATGACTATGGAGGATTATCTTAATGATGTTATTTAACTGATGTGGGATGACATAGTGGTGTCATTCCCTGGACTATATACTTAGACAAAGGGTAGTGAACACTAGCATGCATTTAGTAGTGTCTTCTTACTAGAGACATCATGTGACCAACTGCTTCAGGCTCTTCCTGTTTTGGCTGCCCTGTAAATGATGGCTTGTGCCTAAGCTGTGAGCTAAAGCAAACCCTTCCTTCCTTAACTTGTTTTAGTCAGGGTCTTTCATCACCACAACAGAAAAGAAACTAACACTCCTCAGTAAGCATGGAAGCTTTTCCCTAGTCTGCTCTGTTGCCCAACAGCACAGAGCACAGTGCTAGACACACAGCAGTCCTTAGCAAAAAGGAATTAAAATAGCCTATTCTAAAATTAAGACTTGAACTCTTTTGTTTGAAAACCTGACTTCTACAACTTGGATAAAAGCAAGTTCATTTCTTTCAAGCCTTTTCCCCCCAATCCCAGTTGAGAAGGTAGATATTTCAAGAGTCTTTGTATCCCAGGTTGACCCTGAACTCACAATTCCCCTGCCTCTATCTCCAAAGTGCTGGAATTAGAAGTGTGTGTCACTATACCCACCATCTCAAATTAGTGTTGGTTTGTATGTCCTTGATGGCTAAACATTTTGAACTTTTTATGTGTTCATTGGTTTCTTCGTACTTATTTTTTATAAATTTAATTTTTGTGTGTGTATATGTCTTGTGTGCACATGTGTGTGTCTACCCACAGAGGCCAAAAGATGGCACTGGATCTTTGTAGCTGGAGTTATAGGTGGTTGTGAGTCACCCAACATGAGTGTTAGAACCTAAACGCTAGCCCTCATGATTGAATGGCAAGTTGTGTTGAGCACTGGGCCATTTGTGCAGTGCTCTTTTGTACTTCTGAGAGCTGTCCGTTCAGTTAATCTGTCCATTTTTTATTAGATGATTTATTATTTTGTCATGCCCAGGGACCCACCTAGCAGTTGAGCCTAGATTCCATCAAGTTGATAGTTAACATTAATTCTCACAAGGCTGCAAAGAAGCATATTGTGAGATAGAGAACAATGTAAAGGAGCATCAGAAAAATAGCTATCTCAGGTAAAACCTAGAGCCTACAATATTTGAATAGGCAGTTGCGGGAAGACATGGTCACTGAAGACTACACTCTTTGGAAAAGTTTTCCTCTCTGGGCTCAAGTAACCAAAAAACCAAGTGGAGTGTCATAATGCTGTTCATGGGAATCAAGTAGCTCCAGAGAGCTTTTCATATTTCAAGTATATACAGTCTCCTATCAGCTCCATGACACAATTGGGGTTAAACAACCATCGTGTGTACTTCTGTGGGTCTTGGACAGGCCTGTCAGCACTGAAAAGAAGAAAAGAAAGGAAAAGAGGCTGAAAAGTATAAAGAGCAAGGAAGGAGTGGGTGAGAGGACAAGCTGAATAGCATATTACAAAGCAGACCATACCTCCACCCTCACCCAGAGAAAACTGTCCAACAGGTTGACTCCCACTCCACCTTCTCCTAACCATTTTAGATGACAAAGATCGGAAAATGTCCCTACCTATAGAGAGGACAGATTTTCCAGATCTGAGCTCTCTTCTTCCTGGGCAGACTATGACAAATTGCTCACTTGCCATCTCTCCCCACTCCACGGCTTTATGCCAGTTGTGTTTATGTTCATTTCCAGGCCCACTCAGACCTATTTCTTCCTAAGCCTGTAGGCTTATGTTAATTTCTGAGATGGTTCTTTCCAATGTCCAATTTATTTTGAGTCAAATTGTTCACTTTCCACTGTTTTGTTTGTAGCTTCTCTTTCCCAATGTTTCACAATGTTTACTCTCTTCTCTATCCTTTAATTGATGACTGACAGCCTTCAGAGGCCAGTGCAGCTACTCAGTAAAGAAAGAAGATTTCTTGCTGTCTTTTCCCCTTAGCTTTCCTCCCTCTCCCCCTTTTCTGGCCACGTCCCTGTGTTAGAAATCCCTTATACAAGGTGAGATTTTTTTTAAAGGAGGCAAAAATGATGAAAACCAGAAACTCATGCTTTTGTAAGGTCTCCAGTAACTGTAGATTGTTATTGTTGTTGTCTTTAAAAAATAAAAAGAAAGTATTGATTAAAACAATATTTTTTCTATTTTATGAGACTCCCAACTGTCCCTGTTCTTTTCTGTCCATTGAAAATGGGCTTTGATGTCGCGCCTGCCTCGACCAGCAAGGAAGACGCGACACCGGGATCCTTCTCATTACAGTTTATTCAGACCTTTGATTAGTTGCATTGTGTCTCTCTCGCTGGGGCAAGCCTCTCCCAGCACCTAAGTAGGGCTGGGCTGCCAACCCCAAGCAGCCACGTGGGCACTGTCCACAGGTTCACGCATATGCCAGCAACACACGAATCCAGCCATAGCCAAATAAGGAGCTGTTTACCATAAAGAGTGTTTGCCATCGGGAAGGCAGAGGGTAGAAGCCAGAGCCATCTTTAGGGTGCGGCTACACGCGGCTCTCTACACTTTGACACTGTGCTCTTCTTTTCCTCAAATACAATAAGAGCAATATTTCCCCCATCTGCTGGAATGCTACCCATGCTTCACACAGATTTCCCTTCCAAAAAAACCTTCCCCTTACTGTCCCTGTCCTCCTCCATCTTATAGGTTTCATGTGAGTCTAGTGAGCTCCCTAGTTTTCTGTTTTATTTTCATTTTTGAGACAGAATTTCCTGTATCCCTAGTGTCCTTGAAATAGATAGATAGATAGATAGATAGATAGATAGATAGATAGATAGATAGATATAGATAGATAGATAGATAAAGACAGAGAGAGAGAGCCAAGAATATCTTGAAACTTCTAATGTTCCCGCCTTCCCATCTACAAGGTACTAAGATTATAGGTGAGCACAACCCTGTCCAGTTTATATGGTTCTGGGAATTGAAACCAAGGCCTTGTGCATGCTAGACAAACACTCTACTAACTCAACTATGACCCCAGACCCTCTCGCTTTCTTTATTGGACTGAAAACAGACTAAGTCCCCAAAGATTTATTTTCAAGTTGAAAGACTGCTTTAATTCATTGATCAGGATCTATGCATTTCTCCAGATGTGCTCCTGAATACATAATGAACTCTTCACATTCTAGCTATAGATACCTTTCCACAACACATCATATTCTAGACACAACAGTTTTATCAAATGCCCCCTTGTCATTAGCAATGCTGCCCCAAGCTTGGACTTCCTCATTTACAATATTACTTCTCCCTGACAATACCTAATTTTTCTTCCTTCCTGGACTTAGAAGAAATAGCATTAAGCAGGTCTGTCCTTTCGTCTGCTAAAGTCCTCTATGCATACAAAGTCAATATCATTTGAAAGAGTCTTTTCTTTTGTCATTATGACTTTATTTAGTTGCATGGTCTTCAAAGTGATTGTTTGTCTTTGGTCTTTCAAGCCAATATTCCAGCAGTCTCAACAGCTCAATTAAAGCTAAACATATACCACCATGAACTGTTAGGGACTTTATGATCTGTGCAACTCAGCCTGAAGGCCAAGAACAACATCATCTACTTCTTTGTTTCCCTTATTCTGTTAGATAGAACTAGACATATAATGGTAATATAATTTTAATTGCTGAGTTTCACAGTTGCACTACCTGGGCAGAATTTTGCTTCTACTACTGAAAACTGCATAATCTTAGGTGTGTCCATTAACCAAGTGTGTCCATTATCCTCTCGCAGCTTCTTCCCATGGGAAGAATATTTACCAACTAGGGTTGTTGCCAATATTAAATAAGTAAATGTAAGTAAAGTGCTTAGGGAAGTGCCACACAGCAGCCCACAAACATTACCTGTTTTGGTGAGAAGTCACAAGAGAATGGAATTTTCAGTTTCTGAATTAACAATGGATGCTCCTTCGTGCTACTAACTATAACCCTGCCCCTCTGTGTTTCTCATTTCTTGTGTAGGTTCCCACCCTGATGATGGACACCCAGTTCTCTGAGTTCACACCAGATATCACTCCCATTATGTTGGCCGCCCACACCAACAACTATGAAATCATCAAATTGCTTGTCCAAAAGCGGGTCACTATCCCACGGCCCCACCAAATCCGCTGCAACTGCGTGGAGTGTGTGTCCAGTTCGGAGGTAGACAGCCTGCGTCATTCAAGGTCCCGACTGAACATCTACAAAGCTCTGGCAAGCCCCTCACTCATTGCCTTATCAAGCGAGGACCCCATCCTCACTGCCTTCCGGCTGGGCTGGGAACTCAAGGAGCTAAGCAAGGTGGAAAATGAGTTTAAGGCTGAGTATGAAGAGCTCTCCCAGCAATGTAAGCTCTTCGCCAAGGACCTGCTGGACCAAGCTCGGAGCTCCCGAGAACTGGAGATCATCCTCAACCATCGAGATGACCACAGTGAAGAACTTGACCCACAGAAGTACCACGACCTGGCCAAGCTGAAGGTGGCAATCAAATATCACCAGAAAGAGGTAAGCTGATATTATCTCTGAATCCTAGAAGCTTAACGCTCTCAGTGTCTACAGAATCAAAGCAAGCCTCAGTATTTTATTACCACTTAAAACTTCAAACATGTGTGGTTGGATAAGCCTTACAAACAGTTAGGCCCATTCATCTGCAGACAGCTTCTGTGTATTTCCTTTGTGATCAAAAAAGTAGTCACCTTATTCTTTGCACGGAAAGCATTTTATCATCCAACAAATACTTGTCAAGTACTGTTCTTGGTGTTTGGAATACAGAGGATAAACAGTGATCTTCCTTGTTTGGAGATGCTTTACAAGTTTAAATTTAGTGTGTTTGGAAACAAAATTTGTAAAGATGATATTCAAAATTTATATTATAATGTGAATACACTTGATCAGTTATTATATAACTGTTAAAAGCTCTCTTCATGTAGGATATTATGAAACAATATGGCTAATTTCTACTTTGGACATAAATAAGTAAATGAAGCCTAACTTTATCTTCAATATATTATGTATGGAAAGTGAATTTAGCATTTTCATGGTAAACAAAATCCCCTAAATTCCTTGGAAATGGGACTAGAGAAATGGCTCAATGATTAAGAGCACTTGTTGCTCTTAACAGAGGACCCATATTTGGTTCCCAGTGCCCACGTGGTAGCTCACAACCATCTATACCTCCAGTTCCAGAAGATCCAATGATTTCTCCTGACCTCTGTGGACACGAAACACACATGTGGTACATATTCATATATACAGGCAAAACACCCATACACATTAAATAAATAAATAAATAAATAAATAAATAAATAAATAAATAAATCTTTCAAAACTTTAAAAATTTTTTCCTTAAAGGCATATGGTTTATGTGTCTTAATAAGCTAAAGAAAATGATGTATTGATTTTCTGTTTATTATTCTTATATTCATTTTCTTTTCCTTAGTTTTGGTGGTGATGCTGGTGCTGGTGCTGGTGCTGGTGGTGCCAGTGGTGCTGGTGGTGGTGTGTGCATGCACATGTAAGCACGAATTTGCAGTGTTTGAGACAGGGTCTCATGAAGGAAGCTCTTTGAACACCTGATCCTCTTCCCAAGTACTGAGTTTACAAACATGTTCTACCACTCCTGGCTCAGTAGTTTCAGCAGCTCCTTTTTCGTTTTCTCTTGTTTTGTTGTTGTATTTGGGGCGAGGGGCATTTTCAAGACAGGCTCTTTCTGTGTAGCCTTGGCTGTCTTAGAACTCACTCAGTAGCCCAGGCTGGCCTTGAACCCACAGAAATCCTCTTGCCTCTGCCTCCTGAGTTCTGGGATTAAAGGGTATGCTGCCACTGCCCAGCCTAGTCCTTATTTTTTTAATTTTGCTCCTTCTGTTTCTTCTTTCCCCTTCTACACATTTAATAGTATTTTTATGTGTGCATGTAACTCTCTGAGTTTATGTATACTCAACTGTGATATATAATGTATACACATGTATTTATAGGTATAGCCACTCATTCATAGGCCCGGGTGACAGAGAAGGACATTAGGTGTTCTACTCCATCACTGTCTGCTTTATACTTTTGAGACAGGGTCTTCCACCGAACTTCAAGAAACTCCAATAATCATCCTGCTTTTCATATCCTGCTCTCTACACACAGCACTATGGTTACAGACATGTACAACCATACCCAGTGTTTTACATGGATTTATGAGATTTGCACTCAGGTCCTCATGCTTACACAGCAAGTGCTCCTACGTACTGAACCACCTCCCCAGCCTAATTATTAATTTAAGTGGATCCTATCTCATGATCTGATGGAACAAATTCAATCTGAGAGTCACGTGTTGAGAGCCAATAAACAATTTGGAGACATTTTTAAAAGACAACTTTACTAATAACCTTAAGACCCCCAAAGAAGGCTAGTGAGAGAATGGGCAAAAATCTCACAAGCCAAAGGTATTCAAAGAGCAACAGACTCTACATAAGAATGAGATAATACTCAAAAAGGAAAAACTAGGTAACAGTCAGCTGGACATGGTGGTGCATGCCTGTAATTGCAATTCCAATCTTTACTTGGTATGTCCTTATTTCTCCTTTTAGGGAATGCTCATCCGATGATATTGTGTTTAAGTATGGACATCTATATTTTTATTTTATTTGGTATTGGATCATAGTTAGAAGACTATCTTGAATATGAGAGCAGATTCTGAACTTGAAGTTTTGAACATCGTTAAAACTAAGAGGACTCTTGGAGTTAATGCATTTTGCATTATCAAATGGCCATGAGACTATGAGAGACAGAGACAGAATGTTATGACTTGAAGGTGATATATTCCCCCCACAGGATCATGTTTTGAGTGCTTTGTCCCCAGCTCATGACATTATTTGAAGTGTTGTAGAACCTTTAGGCAATAGGGCTTGGGTAGTAGGTCACTAGGAGCAGGCCTTAGGAGGTTCTACCTACCACTTATCCTGGCCATGTCACTGCTTCTTGGTCCCTGGGAATTTGAGCACCCAACACCATAAACAGAGCTGTTCCTACCATCATGCCTTCCTTATTATGGTTAAGTGCAACCCTCTGAATCCATGAGCCATGAGCCAATAGAAACCTTTTATCCCTTAAGATGTTTCTGCCATGTATTTTGAAACAGCAAAGAGAAAAGAAACCAGTACAGTATTGCCCTCAGGAACAAAATCTTAGCATAAAGTAGAAGATGACTCATTATTCCCTAAAGGGCTTTTTCACTGTAGCTTTTTCTCATAATTATTCCTACTAGGATTCAAATAGGCTCTTCAAAAGAATTTAATTTGGTGAAAAACTGTGCTTCAAACAATTAAACAAAAGCCAATTCCAAATTATATTTTTTTTTTACATAAAATGGCAGAATGAGGAAACATTTGTCTCTTAGTAACAGGTGCAAACTGTTGGATTGTCCTTACACGTCAATTAAATCTTCAGGTATTTTCATATTGACATTTGTTGGTATGGAATGTCACAATTTCATGTATTCTAGTTCATTGTCAGTTACATCAAACTCTTTAAAATCTGTATTTTTCATTTGTTCCTTTTTACCATTAAAAGTAAGCAGAAAAAGTGTAATCTTCATTTTACAAATGATGAAGCACCATGTTCATTCACTTCTTAGAGATCATCTGACAAGTCAGAAGTAGATAGTCAGGCTCTTGGTACAACATTCTCATTGGTTCTATTCCATGACCTTCTGTTTAACAAAGTCCTTTTATGGCAGTTTGGTAGCCTAGAAATTTACTACTAGGTAATTTAAGGAGACTACAAGTTCTTTGGTTTGTAAATCAAAGTTTATTAGTTAAAATAAAAGCAAGTAGTTTGGGAAAATAGTCAACAAAGATCATAAGCAATTATAACATAATAACTTGAAAAATCATTACATATAAGGATGCAGGTATATAGTTTCAGCAGCTTTCCTACTTTAGCTAAAGCATTGAGATTTGTACAGTCTACTTCAGTGCCATCTACCAGCCTATCTCTCTTGATTTTAACACCTTTAAATTTGTCTCAAAATATATAGCCTTGCTTCCTTTCTATTTCTCTATGCCATACAAAATCTGGTTTGGACATTAACCTCAAAAAGATCCAAAACAAAGCTACTTGGATAATGGACCAGCCGCTCACTCCATTCTCAGGGAGGAGATTCAACATCTCAATAGGAGGCATCCAACAAGCATATTATTAGTATTTCTCCTTTTAATGTAACTATCTACTTAATCTATATCAACTACTATCTAGCTACTTCTAGCACTCTCTTAGGGTTAGCTAATTTTCATAAGGCACAGATAAACTAAAAACCCATCTCAAACAACTGTGTAACTCTTGACAATTTAAAATGTTCTCTCTACTGAAAATACCTTCCCCACTAGATCTTGTTCTTAAATATTATTTCTGCTAAGCTTGCTCCTTATCACCTTTAACTCTATTTCTAATACTGTCCCATATAGCAAACATACTTGATACAACAGTCCATTTCTTGAAATAGAGTTACATCTTAATGGTTCCTAAGTGTATATGATTATACAATCAAGGCAAATACTGAAATATGTATTTAGTTCTTAGGTGTCATTGTATTTCCAGGTATTACAGATAAACAAGGGGCTAAACAGATCCACATATTACAAGCTTGCAGCATCTTCTTATTCTGACATCTAAGAATCCCACTGTCCAATAATTATTGTTCAGTCTTACATAAGGCTTTGTCTTACTAAAAAGTCTACAGTAGCATTACAGGTTTCTCTTGTTATGGCTTGAGTTAATTGGTGCTTTATTAATCAATTGCGGATTGTTAGTCCATACTGAAAGGTTCTACTTGGATTACTATCTACCCTTTAGTATGTCTACGATGTTTGTAGAGTAACAAGTTTGCTCTTTCTCAGGTAAATTACTCACCAAATAAAATTTATAGTAGACTGATGGCCTCTCTCTCTGGATGTTTCTGGAATTTGTTCAGTTATTTATGATTTGAGTTTTATTTTGACAGAAAATTATACACCATATCCTACAACTGAAAATTTCTTGATGGCAATATATATTTCCCCTAATTGTCCCTAACCCCTTACTTAAAGTGTAGATTATGTTTTCTAACTTTCCTACAATTCTTTTATCATTATTTGTAAATAATTTATTAAATGTGAAAGCCTAACTGTTTCACTAATTATTAGAATTATTCATTAACATTTCCTCCTGGCATGGAAAATTACAATATTTCGTCTTCCTTTCTCCAGTCTGTCTAGGTTAATTTTCAGTGCATCACCTATTGCTTCTTTGGCTGTGCTTGTGTACCTAGAATCTTTTTTATATTGGAAAAATAAGATTCAATATATTTATTTAAAAAAGGTATTGTAGAAACAGGCTTACAGTATACTGCCTACTATAATATGTAACTAACCCTGGTAACTGCATTTTAACATAATTTTCATTTATTCTACTTGTATTTTTGCTGAGCATCTGTCATGTTAGTTAGCTCTGAAATCATCTGTACTAAATGCCCTATTAATCTTTTTAACTATGACGTGCTTTAGGACTCTACATAAATTGGTAAGAAGCCCATACTGTATGTCCATGGAAGTAAAAGGATTGTATGGCATAGGTTGGTATAATCAATGAATTTCTTGCATATTTACTCAGTTGCTCTCTGATTCTGCATGAGGGTGCTACAACTATTGTGCTTTACCCTTCTGACACATGGAAGATTACTGTGTCTCAATACAAGTCCACATCTTGTTATATTTTACCTCTTAATAACAAATATTGCTAGGTTAAGGTTGTAGCCATCCTACTACAATAAGCTTAAACTCAGTTTATACACAAGAAGATATGCATTGTCCACTTCCCCTTGTAGACCATAACCTCCAGGCTATGACATAAGAGTTTGACTTTCTGTTGATAAAGTCTTTGTTGGGCCTTGTCTTGCCATTCTAGATCTTCTTTCTTTCACTTCTGGTACAAGTTTTAGTTTCCATCAGAGAACAATATTGCAAAGAGTTTCAGTATGCATCAGTATTTGTGGAAGCAGTCTTTCATTGGATTATCTTGGCCCCAGAATTCTCCAAGGTTTGTCCCCAGTAAATCTGGAAAACCATTCTTTACTTTTATTGTCTGGTAGATGTGGCACTTTCAGAATTATTTGCCTTACTCTGCCATAGAAATCTCTCTCTTTAATATGCAATATCTCTACATTGTACTGTTCATGTGAAAATATTCACTGTAATACCTTGCTGGAGAATACTACCCTTAGAATTTCCATTTATGCCAGAATAATGACATTGGGTGTTTGTATGTGGCAGAGTTCTTCAGTTCTTCATTACATTCTCAGGAAGATTCTTTTCTTTGCTATTATTTGATCTTATGAAAAATCCTAATAGTACATTAAAAGGAAGAACTACATAACTAAAGTCAGCCTTTGAATTAAAACTTAAAAAAAAATGGTTTTGCCAAAAAGAAATCAAGGCTTACCTATTCTATGCATTTTTAATAAAGAAACTATGCAGAACTAGAAGAAAACACTTATTGCTAAAGCCTAGAAAATAGAATGTATTTGAAATAGAAAAATGATGATCTTCACATGCTGAATCTTACTCACTTTCTGTATCATCCTTTATCGCAGGGAGTATCTCCTCATAGATGTCATTCACATCTATCATAGCTTCATCCATATCAAGGATTAGGTCTTCATCTCCTTTCACTGAAAGTATTGATTCTAAATCGGAAAATTCAGCAAGATCCGGCAAGGAATCTTCCTCAGGAGGAGGCACAACTGCTGCTGCCTCCTCCACCATACTATTCTGTTGTGCAGAAATAGCTTGTTCCTGTGAGATAAAATGCAACAGCTCCTCTGCTATTCTTATTAACTGGGCTACGCAATCAATAAGGCCAGTAACTAGTGAAGGGATTGACACAGACTCCATGGCTTAATCCTCTTCTCAAGAGATAAAATATTACTAAAAGCAAATGAGTTCTTGATAACAGTGGATCTCGTGGAGCAGATTAATGGTCCTTCTGTTGGCTTGGAGGAGAAATGAGAAAGCTGGTGTGATTATAATGGTGATTAAGTATGGAATGGGTCTAGTTGCTTAAACTCTCACAAAATGTCTGTACTAGTAGTGAATTACTATGATAATCACCACCAGATTGTCACAATCAAGACAACACAGCAAATCAGATCTAATAATGGAAAAAGACAAATACAAGGATCAGCATCCTTGACCTTTTATCCATACTGCAGATTATAGCTACAAGATATAGCTACCAAGAATACTCCATGGGGTTAAAGGAGGTCTCTAGCTACTGTGTTTCCTTTTTGAAAACCTATTCTTTGTATATCTCGTGATATTTTTGCTCAGGGATTTCAGAATAAAATCAGCATAAGTAGTTTGCATATCTCTCCTGAACATCTCCATTGAGAAAAGATACACCATCCCTCAGTTTTTAACTATTTATATTAGCATCATTGCCTCATTGACATTTATATCTGGTGTTTTTAGTTATTAATTCATTAAAGTTTCCAATTGTCCTGTATCCTGGGGACAGATGTTACTGTGCAATAAATTGTAAAAGCTCTTCATTTTTTTCTTATTAATTAGGCTACACAATCAATAAGTCTACCAACTATTAGAGGAACTGACACTGATTCCACATCTCAGTGGACTTCTCAATAGACAAAATATTACTAAAAAGCTACAGCAAATGGTCTCTTGATGATAATGAATCCTGTTGAGCTGATAATGGTTACTTCATTGATTTAGATGAGAAATCAGGATGTTAATTTGGTTATGATGGTGACCAATTATAGCATGAGGCCAGTGGTTCTACAAAATTTGATGATATTTGGGGATTGCCAAACTTTATATAGCTATTGACTATTGACATAAATATAAAATAAGTGTTCTACTAATAGAGACATGTATTGATATAAAAATAGTATACTTAGTGAAAAAATTAGACATAAAAGAGTATATATGGTATACTATTCGAATACAATTCTAGAAAATCTATGGTAAAAATAAGAGAAATGAGAAGTAATTAAGAGAATCATAAGTGAACTCTGTAGGGTGTGTTAATAGTTACATTATACAGAGTTTTAGGTTATTTAAGAATATGAAATTGCTGAATCCCATTGATTACTAGTGTGCTTTTCACTGTGTGTCACCCCTCCTAAAGTAACCAAACATAATCAATCCCCTACCTGAAAATCACATAGTAAATGAGATGGCATGCCCCTAATATTGTAATAAATTCTCAAATTTGTGGAAGGAAGGCCTATTACATATAAAGCACCAAGAAATCAACTTAACATTTTAGTGTTTAATACTTACAATAAAGTAACTATATGAAGTTATGATTGGGAAAATTGAGAGTCATAGGTATTAACTATTTTACTTATGACCAGCCACATGGTGCAGAATAGAAGTCAGCCCAGATCGGACTTCCAAATATCTATATCAAAGGACACACATTTGGGTGTCTATACTAACATGTTTGCTTTAATGGGTCCAGAGTTGACATCTCATTCTCCTAAATAGGAATAGAACTGAGAATGTTCCTTACACTTGATATCCCTAGAAACTGGCTAAATTGTTAATTGAATGTGTCTAACACAAACTGATGGAGAGAAGTGGATCAGTCTCCTATGGGGTCCATGCCATTATCAATTGTTTCATGGAGGTTCAGAGATGTGTCCATTTGCTCCCCCTCCTCTGATGTGCTGAATTTATCTAAACTATTGAAAGCTACTCACCTATAATAGAGCCAAGATGAACAAAAGGGTTACAGCTGTGCCTAGAAAATGATTTCTGGAGTTCTGCTTTCAAATAGGCTGCAGATGATCCTGCAACTACCAAAAAAATATAGCACATACACACAGAGAAAAGAAAAAGGAGATAAATTACAAAATCAGTAGGTTTAAGGATATCAGAAAGGGGTGGAAACAAGGGCAAAATGCAAAGAGACCTTCCTAATGTGACCTGAGGGTAGCATGCACTTTCTGTGGCATTTGCTAATTCTGGGCACAGATTGAGAATAAAGCTAGTCCAAAGGCAGAAGGTCTCTATCAGGGAATGAGAAATGCCAGCATAACTGTTAGAAACTGTAGGAGGTTAACATAATGGAATGGAAACTTGAGGTATTCAGAGCCAGTTTTTTCTTACCTAAAATTGAGGTCCAGGCTGGCCCCTAGGCAGGAAGTTCTCACAACAGGGATGGGTATTGCCACAAACACACTGCTGGTCTCCTCCTCAAAAAGACACCTAGATTTTGAGGTTAGAGGGACAGAGAAGAGGCTAATGAATCAATAAGCTCAATACTACTTTTGAAGGACACTTTGAGCAAAATTATTATAAAACATATAAGCATATATAAAGAACCAGGACTCATAATGAACAAGACTAGAAGATGTATACTACCAGATATCAAGCCTGAAGCACAGGAAGGCAAACGTTGCACATTCTGTCTCATATGTGGAAGCTAAAATTTGTCAATTTGAATGCAGAATACTGACTACTAGAAACTTGGAAGGGCCATCTGGAAGGAGGATAAAGGGAGGTTTGATAATGGGTACCAAAATGAAGTTAAATAGGAAGTATATGTTCTGGATTTCACAATAGGTTCACAATAACAAACTGTATATTTTCTTAGTAACTAGAAGATAGGAACCCAAAGGTGCCAATCTTAAAGATACGTTAATTACCCTGATTCTATTAGTGTATATTGTATTCAATTACAGAAATACTATGCTATATACCATGAATACGTGCAATATTACATGTTAACATAAATACAAATTTTAAAAATATCAAGGCTAAATTTAGGGCTACAGACATAGTACTGATAGGCAGACAGACAAACCAATGGAACCATGACCATGATCATACATCAAACACTAAAAACTAATTTGAAATGGATAGTAGACTTATATCTGAAAGATAAAACAAATATGTAGCTCAATTCATAAGAAAAAATCTTCCTGATCTTAGGAAAGCAAAGATTTGCCACATATGCCCCAAATTAGCTAACTATTATTTTCATTAAAATAGGAGCTTTTAACTATCAAAAGATACCTTGAGAGTAAAAAGATCAATAATAGAGTAGGAAAATATTCCAAAAGTATTCCCAATAGAAGGTTTATACCTACCCACTCTGTGCATATATTTTAAACTCCTATAAATAAATAAGAACAAGACAATGCAAATGTCAAGAAAAGACAAGAGAAATTAACTAGTATTTCAGAGAAGAGGCTATCTATATGACCGACAAGTACACTAATAGGCATTTATCACTATGACTCATCAGAGAAACGCAAATCCTATCCACACTGAGATATATCACACCCCACCAGAACAGCTATATCTGAAAGGACTGATAATAAGAAGCAGAACAATGAAGCCACTGGAATTCACATACATTGCAGGAGAAAGTACTGGCTCATTTAAATACTTTGGAAAATATTGGACAGTATCTACGAAAGCTAAGTCTATCTCTATCTCATGAACCTATAGTTTTACTAGTAAGTACATATTCAAATTACAGAGTGTGAACATCTACTAGAATACATGTAAAAGAATGTCAAAAGAAACCAGAAGTATGAAAGTGTATTATACGTCCCATCATTCCATTTAGATGAAATTTAGGACAACAATGAGTGACATCAGCTTTGTTTGAGCAGCCTGTCATTAATGCTAAGGAAATGAAGCGTAAACATTCAGGGAGGGCTCCCTTTGCCTAGTGTATATCTCTACTTCATGTCAATGCAAAGGCAAGGGGTCCTGATTGCCAGACAGTTTTTAATTGATGCAACGTGACATAATCTGCCTCTCCTAAGCAGCTAGATTACAGGTGATGCTATCTACCTGATAACTTGACTCTTTACATCTGCCTCACTTTTTGTCGACATGATTAACACAAACCCACCACTTTCTTCCAACTGAAAGTCTGAGCCTGTTATTTGGCACTGCTTCCAACTGGAAATCTGGCAATAAGTGGGACAGAAAAGGAGCAAAGCCACTGGGCCCATGTTTATAGTCGATAAGCTTCCCTGCATCAGGCAAGGTAAATTACTTCGTATCCAAAGGGAACACAGGTAGTTGTATGGGAGTGATTAAATGTGCCTTTGGTGAGTACAGGTGCCAGTTCTGTACTCACAAATAGGATTTTTGTGTGTGTGTGTGTGTTCCCTTCTGTAATGCTGCAGTGCCATTTGGATACAAGCATTTCATTTAAATGTCTAAACAAACAACACGTGCGTTAATGGTTCCTCAGCTGGTGCTGGGATTACAACCCCTGCCCTCTGAAGTCTATGCAGGTTTTGTGCAACACAAACTCAGTAGGGAAAGAAGGAAAGTAAGTAGATAATCTCAAAGTTGGATGGGAAAGGAGAAAAGGCTTTTGAATGTGGTAAGGGGAGCAGTCAGGAAGGTAAATATGTTCAAAATACATTGTATGAAATTCTCAAAGAATGAATAAGAAATTTTAAAAAACACTTCTAGGCATGCATAACTTCTCTTTGCCCTCTCCACCTTCAGAGAAACATCATTTTTATATAGTAGGAGAATCTCTAGGGAGATAAAATAAAAATTATCAACAGGATTTACCCTTACACCTATTTTTTGACTTTTTGTCTTTCACATCATGCCTCCCGATCCCAGCCATCACCCCCTCCCCCAAAAAAAAGAGAAAAGGGAGGAGGAAGAAGCAGAAATTCTTGTCATGGAAGCTGCAGTGTGACACAGTGAGTCACTCGGTAAATCCCTTTATCCATACATTTTTACAAGGAGGCATTCATCACGAAGAATCATTGGTCTGGTGAGGCCCCTGGTCTCTGCTACACTATCAATGCTGGGACCTCACTGGGGCTCTTCCTGGACATCCCGTTGCTGCCCTGTGCCACTTCCACTTATTTTTGAAAGAAATTGTTGCCTTTACAAAAATTGCATGCAATAAGGCATTTGCCTGCTATAGGGCCTGACATTTGAAACGTCCATGGACCATCTTTAATTTATTAAGAAAGGGGGGAAGAAGTGTGCAGCTGAAGAGATAGACATGAGCCCTTCTTGAAAAATACATGAAAAAATCAAAACAAATCAACACAAGGGGGAGTTGAATGCCCTTGTAGTCAATTTAAAGCAAGTTCTTGGGACTTTCTCTCCTCCTCTTTCTGATTTGTTCGTTGCTGAAGAGACAGTCTTCAACTCTTGCTTACTCTTCAGAAAAACAACTTCGTCAGCGCTGGGAAAGGAGATTTTGAAAATGTCTCTTAGTTGTTTTCTTAGGCACACAGTTTTTCAGGATGCTATCCAACCATGGGATCAGCCACCCTATCTTGGGTTGGCGGGACATAAACAGGCTTGTTCCTGAAGCTTAACTGCTATAAGAGTCCCCAGAGAGCCCAGAAAAAGATGTAACACTTTGAGAAAGACTAGCAAGCGCAGAAGAAAGGCTGAAAATGAGGGAAAGGGAAAACAGAACTGAGGGTAATAGGAAAAAAAGTTCTGTTCCTAATTTTCCCCTTAGATTTCTGAGAGGGGAAAAAGAAAAGTTGGGGGTAAGGTTGGTGGAAAAAAATAATCTCTTTAGAAGAAACACCAAAATGATGGTAGTGACTAAGAGGGTTATATGTTGTAGCAAACAGACTTATATTTTCATTCTAACTTTACTAATAAGAACGTTTTTAAGCTACTTTTGCCTTAATTTCCTTATCTGTAGAAAAAAGATAGCAGGAAAATTGCATGAGTTATTTCATGAATGAGTTTAGAATGGTTCCCAGTTTGTTAAGTGCTTTATAAATGCTAGTTGTATAGTGATGCTAGGGGAATTCCAGGATCTGGGAAGTAATGTGACTTCTGGAAGGTGAGGGAGAAGATGGCTGCAGCCTCTGTCAAAACTGGAAGAAAGCAGTAGAGCCACAGTTCATCTCATAACTAAAACCAACTGCACATAACAACTTAGATTTGGATAATGATGCAAGGGGAATGCACTCTCTAGATAATGAAGGCTTCTTACCATATGTCTACCATGAATTCACCAAAACCAGCCCAGATTTTCAAATCTTCCTATGTGGCTCATTTAAGTAACAAGAGGAAGAAACACATATTACCCTTACCATCCTAGTCTGGGGTTTGTTCTGAGCTTCAAGTGCAAGACTGAGCCCTGGAGTTCTGGCCTTCTTTCTCTTTCTGCAAATGCCAGTTGGCCAAGAGGGGGCACACCCAACAGGAATGATCAGAGATAATACAGTCCTCCTCTATGCCTGAAACTGTGCTTATACCGCCTGCCAAAGAATGCACCTTTCTGGTTTTAGTGGCTTTTAACTATGATTCCCTAACTCCACTCAGTAGCTCATCCCAGGGTTTTATGGTTTTTTGCTTCTGGAAAGCGTGTCCTCAAGCACATTCACAAATATTAACCTACAATAGTCCTCTCTGACAAAGATTCTTATTGCACAACTGGGGGAGTGGAAACCCAAACTTCTTTCACATCACATCTCATTGGATCTTGAAATCACTATGAAGTTGATAGGGTAGCATGGGGGCTATATATCCACTATGTATTTATGAAAATCAAAATCGTCACAAGCCAAATGGTCCATGGTGCATGGCTGGAAAGTGCTATAAAGTAGAACCTGATTTGCTGCTCTTTCCATAGCTTCCAATAATATACTGCAAAGTCCCTAATCCTTGAGTCTTCCAAATTCCTTGTTAGGACAGATTACATACCCTGAGTATCCCATTACCTAATGCTTCAAAATCTAATAACGTATTCCACTAATATCTGGGAATCAAACCATAAAATCATCTATAGATCCTATACAGAGAACTGCCAAGTGAATATCAGAGACTAGGATTCCCATCGTTTCTCTCTCCAAGAAAGAAAATATGATTTGAGTATCCAGGCTATCCAGTGGAATGAGTCAATTGTTTCTTCCAAGCCACTCTGCCTTCCTCTTGCATGATACCTTACACCAAACAGTTGTCTACAGGAACATAATAACACAAATAAGAAAGTTACAGTACAGCTAAGTAACTGTGACCTAAAGTAAATCCCAACGGCCTCTTGCACTGTGCTACTAATTGCTCATGTTGAGAGAGTTTCCCGTTGCCACTGCCACACAAGAGGAGTGGAAACTGTCCTTTGAAATGCATCACTAAAGGGGAAAATGGTATTTACTTGGCAGGAGGAGAACAGGATACTTCATGTTTGGCATACTGCTACCATTGGCATCAAATCCAGAAGCTGCTGCATTCTGCATGGGTGGCAACTATTTTGTCCTCGGGATAACATAGTGGGAGATACAGCTATATTTATGTATAGACTTTTTTAATAGAAATGCCTGTCACCCCTGGTAAGCTCAGGAGGTGATAGAAATGGCACAGCCAGGAAAAGGCAAGCCAAGTCTTTAGTGCCTTCTGGCAGCTAAATCCATAGAAGAAGGCCTGGACCTTTTTCTTGGGTCCCAGAACATTACTATACAGGGAGGTATACAGTAACTGTCCCAAGAATTATTGAACTAGGCCAGATTTGTCATCTGTGTCCCTTCTCAAACCACAGTAAATCAAATGGCTGAAAGTTCAGTCTACTGCCTTGTCAGTTCTGATATCCATTTTGAAACAGCGAAGTTCCATATATAAACCTCACACTGAGGTTAGAAGTGTCAATATAAATACAAACTGATGAATGTTCAATAGACTTCTAATAATACAGAGATATAAACATCATTGAGCCATGAAGGCGTGACTACCTCAGCCCCACAGGCATGGACAGAAGTATTTGACACTGGGGAAGAAGGAAGGGTGGAGAAACAAGACATTGTTTTTAAGGAATACGGACACTGTAGACAGAGAGACTTAGGTTCAAACCTAAATGTTTCCTTAACAGTTTACTTAAGTTTACCATGACTCTCAGCCCTTATCAGAAATAAATATGATGATAACACTTTAGGCAATTATAATCCTTTTTAATTCAGACAATCTTTAATTGTGGGAAGATAGCCTAACAATTAGGTAAAACATGCAAGTGTGTGATCTCAGTTCAGATATAGACTTAAACGTTTTCTCTCTGACATTCGTTGAGGAAAGAATTAAGTTTCAGTAAACTTGTGTTTTGTCTTCTATATACTGAAGATGGTGAGGGCACCATCAAGTGAGATAATTTTTGAGAGATCTTTTGTAAGTTAGGAAGTTCAAGGCAAAAATAAAAACAAACTCAATCTGGTTTTCCAGGGGTTAAAATTTTTACAGGACTCAAGATTCTTGTCATTTAATGAAGAAAGTCTTGAGCAATCTGGAATAATTTCAACACTTTAGTCTTTACTAGACCTTAACGTGCCTGAGACTGTGGATAGGATGTAACTGGCCTTAATAGGTCCCTGGGTAGGCCTTTACTATTCTTCGACTCTTGCTAGACCTTAACTAGCCTCCAATTAGAATTTAACTAAGATTAGCTCTTGGCAAAAAAATTAATAATAATAAAATAAAAAATAAAACAAAAGAAAATAAAAAGAAACCACTATGCAGGCTCAAATATTCTGTATCTGAAATTAGATTCTGAATAGGCTGTCTCTCTCTGGTTCGAATCCTGGCAAGATGTTAAGAATACTATGAATAGATGTTAACCAGGCATAACCTGTGACTAGGCTAACTGGGTTCTATTAGGACTTACCTAGGCTTGGCTTAGCTACACCTTTACTGCACTAGGCCTAGAAAGGAACTCCCATAGAGGAACAAGTAGTTAAAGCTGTAAAGGGCCTTGAGGGGAACAATAATACAGAAACTGACTATAGAAAAGTCCTTTGTGTGGAGAAGCCATGACCTCAGAGTGGGTTGGTCTGGCATAGGCATAAGAACTCCGTAAGGAGTCTATGGTTGGTTATTACACCAGTCATTGTGATGGTACGGGTTAACAAAGTTCAGATTCGAAGCCTTTGGGCCCCCACATGGCCCTTGAACTGATCTGTAAACAGGACAAAGCCAGCTAATTCTTCTCAAAATGCTGACTATAGTAAATGCCAGCCATGAGCTACTCTGCCTAATAGACCCGTCTCTAGGTCCGAACGGCTGTGTCTGATTGTGTGAAAGCCAGGTTGCCTGTACTGGAATAGGAATGACTTACTAAAGTCCGACTAACAATCCAAATAGGACATGTTTAACAGGACAGCCTGTTCGAGTCATAGGAGAAGCCCAATCTGTGGAAAATGAAAAGGGCTCGGGCAGTGGTGGCACACGCCTTTAATTCCAGCACTCAGGAGGCAGAGCCAGGTAGATCTCTAAATTCAAGGCCAGCCTGGTCTACAGAGAGTGTTCCAGAGCAGAGAAACCCTGTCTCGAAAAAACTAAATAAATAAACAAACAAACAAACAAACAAATGGCTGTACCAGACTAGTTAATAGAGCAGAAGCTCCTAATTGTACACACTTCTTGACTCCTAGAATATTTACATCTGCTCTGCATAAGACCGTTGCAGGTAGCTATTCTTGGCCCCTGACTTAGATGTGTACCCAGGAAGCAAGGCTGAGCGATGCTTACACCCCTTAGATTCAAACAGTTAGAGAACTCCTGTACTTTTATCTGTCCTACTGGGAATGGTTCTGACAGGGTCCGTGACCACCGGTGCTGCGGCAATAGGCATCCACCAAGTGCAACATAGCCAGCTTTCTACACAGATCAAAGATTTACCTATTGTTCAGAAAAGCATAGTCAAAATTGGTAGATTTGCTGAGAGCAGTGAACCCCCCCCCAACACTGTAGAGGATTAGATTTGATTACCACTAAAAAGGGGGGCATATGCATGGTTTTAAATGAGGACCGTGGTTTTTAATATGGTGACCCTGGCTAGCTCTGCTAATAGGGCCTCTTATAATAATAATGCTAGAACTCCTATTAGAACCAGGCATCTTGAACACCCTTTCCAGCCAGGTTCATCAGAACTAGAATGAAAGCAAAAACAAAAAGCAAACAAAGCAAAATTAAAAAAAAAAAAAAAAAACTACAAATAATACACCAGGAGTACCAACCCATTTCTTCAAGATAGATTCATAAGGCTTTAGGAAGCTGCGGAGACGGAAATGAAGTAGAATAAGGCAGAAAAGACCAATTATTGGATTTACTTAAAGCACTGTTTGTACTGCTTATTTGCAAGCATGATTTCACTTGCTACCTAGAACAGAATGACCCGAAGAAATAGCTGAAACAATGAGTTGTTGCCCTTAACAACCTAGCCACAACAGCTTACACCTGTCAGCTTGAAAATTTGCCCTTAAAAACAAGAGGCTGACCGCCACATCAGCTTCTGTAAAATAGCAATTGCTTGCTCACCCCATCTTGTAGCTTTAGAGAATAAAATAAGGATGCAAACAGACCTGGCGCGGAAGCCGTTCAGGAACTATCCTGGCTTCAGTTCACCGGTGAAGACAGCTCCTCTCTTCCACTCCCAAAGATTCCCACAACACCTTCTCTAGCTTTATAGCCCAGCTGGGGACTAACAAGGTTTTCACAAGATCTCAACTGAGATTTAGACCTGGGTGGGATTAAAATGGGTTTTGAATAGGTCTAAGCTATGTTTGCATCCTAGTCAAACTTTAATAGGGCTGGCCAGGGCTTTAAATGTCTTAGGTTCTGATTAGACCAAAACTGAATGCTGATTAAGCTTCAGCTGAGCCTGACGGGACCTTAACAGAACCTATGATGCTTTTACTGGACTTTGGCGCTGACTAGACCCTAAGGGGCCTAACTAGGCCTTAATTTACTTAACTAGCTCTTGAAATAGTTTTAGTTCCTTGCTATATTCTAGCAAGACTGTGACAAGGCTTCATTTAAACTAAGATTCTGACTAGACTTTAGCTTCAGTCCCTACGGAGGTATTAACTGGGCTTTGGCCCTGGCTAGGCTTTAACTGGACTATTGAGGTTTTAGTTGGTCAGGAATGTTACAATGTAACCATAACTCAGAGAGACCTTTATCAAGATGGATAATCTTGAAGTAATCTTAAGCTTTGGGTGTACCTTAAAAAAAGATTTGCATAGGACTTAACTGTGTTCTGACTATGTCTTCATGACAGGCATGGGTGTGGGCCCTGCCATAAATAGTTTCTGTTTAAAACTTAAGATTTGGTCTTTAACCAGTCTCCAATTATGCAAGCACTACTAGGATTTGACTATACATAAATTCAATGTAGGCCATAAATAATCCTTCAGCAAGCCTGGTCTGGAACTAATCTCGACATTTATTTGGAGCTACCCAAGACTCAACTACACTAAAAGTTGACAAATAAACTTTAATACTTAAATAATTTGAGTCTTAAACCAAACTAGTTTGCTTTTAACTAGAATAAGGCTTTGACTACGCCCTAACAGGGCTTTGACAGACCTCAACTGTGCTGGGGCTCTGCTAATTATACCAAGACTACACTGCAAGGAAGTTCAGGGTCTCAACTGTGCCTTAGTGGCATTGACAAGATTTTAGCCAAGCTAACTAGTACTTAAGTAAGCAAATGTTCTGCCTAGGTCTTAACTGAGGTGACTAGGCCTGATCCAGGTTTGGTCTCTCAGTGGGCCTTAACTGGGCTCTGACGAGACCTAGCCTGCGCTCAGTCATTAGCTAGGCTTTAAGTAAAATCTAACATTTAACTATACTGAGGAATTACCTAGACTTAGCTACACCTACGCCCTGGTTAAGTCTAAAGTAAGTTCAATAATATTATGTGATTTCTATGACTTTCATCGGACATAATTCGGTTCAAACTAGAAATTAACTAGGCTTAGGCTTTGGTGAGGGTTTATCTTGGTTGTGATTTAGACTAAACAGAGTTTAGGTCCTGTTTTTGTTATAACTGGTATCTAATTATGTTTAAACTAGCCTGAAATATCAGCTAGGTTCTAAGGAGGCCTCTAACTGACACTTGAACATTTATGAATTTGTAACTCTTTAATTATGCTATGAATAACACTTGATAGGTTTGCTCCCTGGGAGAGGGTTTGTCTCAGCTCTTGCTAAACCTAATTAGCCTTATATACTCAAAAGAGCTTATGTCCATTCTAACTAAACCTGTGTTTTAACAGAATCTAAAACAGGATTAGATCCTGGGAAGATCTGAACTAGGCTCCAACAAGGACTAAATGAAACCTTTGCAATAGCTAGGTCCTAAATGTGCTCTAACCAACCCTTAACTAGTCTTGGTCTCTGCCAAGACCAAAGTTAGACTTAATTATATCTGAATGAGGCTGAAGACCAAGCTATGTCTTAACTAAGATATTAATAAACCTGAACCAAGCTTATTTCCTGAATAGAGTTTAATCAGTCTCTCTCTATACCTAAATAAGGCTTAGACCCAGGCCAGAGCTTCACTGTGATCTATAACCTAAACTAGACTTAGGTACTAGCTAAAAAATCTTTGGGCTCTGATCAACAGTACTTACATAGGCTTAGACCCTGCCTGGACTTCAATGATATTTTATTATATATTAACTAGTCTGAGGCCTTTGCTGACTCTTAACCATATCTAATAGAACTAAACAATGTTTTATCATTGCTAGGACTTACATACTCTATCCCTCAGACTTAATTAATCTTAGGCCCTAACTAGGAATTCCATGGACTCGTTTGAGTTTAGCTATGCTTCCAGCCTGGCTAGAAGCAATGAGGCTCTCACTAGACCCAACATAATCTTAGAGTCTAATTAGAGTTTAACCATGCTTATGACATTGCAAGGATTTGGCTGTACTGTGAGTGGAACCAGGATTGGACCCTCATGAGAGCTCAGCTAGACTCTGAATGAAGCTAAAATCAACTTAAATATTAGCTAGAGTTTAGCTGGGCTCTAACCAGCCGAAATTAGGCATAAGCCCTGACTAGTGCTTAACAGGAATCTTACTAACAGCAATGATAAGCTTTATTAATACTTATAAAAGCCTAAGCTTGGATAAGATGTAATCAAGTCTAATTGAATTCTAGGCATGACCTGGACCTACAATTAGAGTATTAGGGTCCATTTAAGGCCAAGGTAATACATAAGCCTAGTTTAGGTCTATCCAGAGCTCTATTAAGCCTTAAGACTAGTTAAGGTCTGCAAAGAACGTCCAAGCTTTACTAGGACATAATAAAGTCAGTGGCTGGAGTGACAGCTTGAGCATAAGATTGCTTTGTGCTCTTAGAGAAGACCCAATTTGGGTTCCTAGAATCCGCATCAGATGGCTCACAACTGCCTGGAACTTTAGCTACAGGAGATACAATGCCATTTTCTGGCCTCTGCATACATGTGCACATGCCTACACACACACACACACACACACACACACACACACACACACACACACACACACACTTAAAAATAGAAAACAAGTATTATCAAAAATATGGTAGTGGTATCAAAAATACCCCCAGCTACACCTTAACTAGACTCTATCATATCTTAATCAACTTGGGTCTTAGCCAACTCTTAACTAAGTTATGACTATGTTTATGAACTTGCTGAGATTTAACTACATGACAGTCAGAGTTTTATCACATTAAGACTCTAGCAAGGACTTACCTGGATGGTTAATAGGCACTGGCTAAGACTTCCCTAGTATTGGTACTGAATAGCTCTAGCCTAATCTTAAAACCTAAACTCTAAGGTTTACTTTTTTCAGGTTTTATTTGCTTTGAGGCCGTGTTTTAGTATGTAGCCCAGGGTGAACAAGAACTCACTGTGTAGATCAGGCTCAAATTCAGATCTACCCGTCCAGCCTCCGCAGTACTGAGATTAAAATCCAGGGCCACCACTGCCCCTTTTGTTTTTTGTTGTTGTTATTTTGTGGGAGGGGGTCAGAATTTCACTATGTAGCCCTGGCTGGACTAGAACAGGCTCAAAAACTCACAAAAAACTGCCTGCCTCTACCTCCTGTATGCTCAGATTGAAAGCACATGCCACTGTCCCTGCTCAGGTCTTTTGTTTTATTTTGGTTTGTCCATTTGGGAAAGGGGTTTATTAGATAGCCCTTTCTGGACTAGAGTTCACTACTTAAACCAGACTCAAACACAGATTTGCCTGTCCCTGCCCCTGCCCCAAGTGCTGAGATTAAAGGCATGTGGCACCCCCTTGCGGTACTGGAGATGGAACTCAGAGTATTGTATATGTTAGGCAAATAATTTACCACTCAACTAACACTTGAGAATGTCTCTCTTTTTGAGATAAGATGGATCTTGCTATATAGCCCGGGCTGGCCAGTACTTGCTATGTATCCTAGATGGGACTCCTGTCAGTCTTCCAGGGGCTGGAATTGCAGGAGTATGTGAAATCACACCTGGCTAAACAGTTTTTAACTAAATATAGATCTTGACTACAGATTAATAATATTTAAATGTATTTTAATTACACTGGCATTCCAGCTTCACCCTATGACTTTTTAAAATCTTAACTATATTTTAGAACCCATTTAGAACTAAACTAGAATAAAAATAATAAAAAAAGAAAAAATAGAACTAAACTAGGGAACTAAACTTTAAACTGTGATATCTATACCTTAAGTACAGTTTGACTTTATTCTTAAGTAGGCTAAACAGACCTTATTTAGGCTTAAGGACTTTGAGTTCCCAAGTTTGCGAACTTTCCTTAATTCAAGTCTGCTTAGGCTTTGACTAACTTGCAGTCACTTTTCATTAAGAATAAATTCAGTCCCATCCTTCCAGGCTGAGCTAAGTGTCCCTGTGTAAGCCCAAGGTTCCAAACAGCCAACTCCTTGTTCTCCCTTTCTGTTCTTGATCCAGCTGGGATCTCCTGGTCCGCTAAGCTTTCTTTCCCTCAAACCTTGCCCTTCATTTCTCCCACTCTGCCTGCACTGAATCTACCAAGTTTAAATGAATCCCCAGGGGAGTCTTGGCCCTGGAGGAGATGGGAATGGAGGGGAGGAGATGGGGGAAAGATAGGGGTAGGGGCAGGAGCGGGGAGAACAGGGGAACCCATGGCTGATGTGTAAAATTAAAACACAAATATAATTTAAAAAAGAATAAATTCAGTTCTACATTTCTTCCAGCCCTGAACTCCCACAATTTTTAAATACTTTTACCTCCACAAGTCTGCAGTTTCAGGCTGCTCTCTGAATTATAGAAAAGCCAAGAAGAATATAACCCCGGTCTTACCCCACTGCCGCAGGAAAGAAGAAGACTGCATCCAGCTCCACTGCACCCAGCCATGTTTGTAGTGCGACACAGGAAGCAGTTATGGTTGTAGTATCTCTCAAGAAACCAAGGGGTATGTTTCCTTTGCGACACTCAACCTGGAAGTATATTTTTGTCCTGTCCAGTCATGTGGTCTGTACTTCTTCAAAGGCACTTATACTTTGTAATAACTTTGTAACAGATATGGAAGGAAGTGTCCCCATGAACGCAGGACTTAGCTACAGCTTGAATGTGTGATTCATCGTTAAGAAGAAAGATAACTGATAAACGAGAATTGCAGTAAAGGGGTTTCTGTACTTTTTACAAGGCTAAGCTCTAAGATTTGTGAACCCTATGAACCCTGTGAAGTTAGCGTATCAGTCCCACTGTAAGGAAGTGGGCGGTCTGATGTGTACAGCCTTGGCTTATTATAGGATATTGAAGTTTTTTGTTGATCTCAAAGGAACAAGATGATAAAAACCAGACCAGAGCATGAGCATTCATCCATATCTAATGGTTTCATGGATTCTTAGTGATAAAAGACTGATAATTTGTTCCAAATCCCCACTGTACTATTTGGTGTAGGAGTGTTTTTCTGTATTTACTTTTTAGGTAAACACATGTTTTCTTTCATGAATCTCTTTAGCTGTTGACTGATTTATTGGACTTTAGCACAGGGCAGTAGGAAGATTCACAAGGAAACAGCAAGGAATTTGTAAAGCCTGCAAAATGTGATGCAACAGGACAGGAGATCTGGGTTTTTTTTTTCTAGTCCTTGTCCCAACCCAGCTCGGTTTGTTTGCATTCATTCTCTGTGGCCATAACAAAGAAACACCTTCCAGAAACCACAGGCCCCCATCAAGGTGACATATTAAAGTCTCGGCGACACATTTCAGAGCCCCCTCTCTCCTTCATTCTATTTTTCCTTTCTGCAATGTTCATATTTCAGTTTCAACAAGATGAATGAGTACCAAGGACTCTGGGTTCTCTGTATATTTTTTTCTACATCTTTTCTTCTATGTGGTTTGGTAAAGCCTCTGGATACATTGCTTTGTTTTTATGGTTCTTTGTTTTTTGTTTGTTTGGTTGGTTGGTTGGATGGTTGGTTGGTTGGTTTGGCTCTGACTGCCTTGGAACTCACTCTGTAGACAGGCAGGTCTTGAACTCAGAGATCCACCTACCTCTGCCTCCCCAGTGCTTTCACGTTTTATGAGACAAGGTCTCATGTAGCTCAAGCTGGCTTCAAATTTACTATGTAGCTGAAGATACTTTTGAACTCTTCTTGTCCCAGACTGATTTCTATGATTATAGAACTATGCCATCATTCCAAGCTATAGAATATTATTTTCTTAATCACAACAACCTGTTATCAATCCTCAGTATCAATCCCCACATTTACTAATATGACACACCATCATATTCTAATACATTGTTCTCTTTGTTGTTTATGGTGCTGGGGATTAAACCCAAAACCCCAAAACTTAGGATAGCACTCTAGCCCAAGCTATATTTTCAGGCACCCATTTGGATTTCTTCTGCCCCAGTATCAAATTTTTTTTGAGCTGAGGATCGAACCCAGGGCCTTGCACTTGCTAGGCAAGCACTCTACCACTGAGCTACATCCCCAACCCAGATTTATTTTTTTAATTTTCTTTTAAGTCCGTATACAAAGTGATGGGTTCCATTATGCAGTTTTGTGCATTGTTTTTATTGATTGGCTTGCCCCACTCCCCTCCCCAACCCTTTGTTCCTCTCCTGCTAATTTCTTTCCTCCCTCCACTGCCCCTCTGCTGGTCTCATATATTCTATTACCCGTTTGTTCTGCTGCTTGTTTTTCCATTTGTGCTTTCCTCCTATTTTATTCATTCCTTTGCACCATTTTTCATTTCATAAAGGATCTGAGGTAGTTACAATGTCATATTACACATTTTCCCATAATTATGGTACCCAGCTCTGGGGTCTCAACTACCATCTCTATGCAAGCAACTCTCAAACTGCCTCTCTGACTCTGTTGTCCCCTCTACCTACACACCACATTTATATGCCCGACCACCTGATGGGCACTGTCTGGAGACATCTCAAATTCAACAGGTACTCAGCTTACATGACCAGCTCATCCTGTTTTTCCCAGGTTATTCCAAGTTTCAGAGCTGAAATTCCAATGTCCTGGGAATGCATTCTAAATATCAGTTTACTCAGGACAGTAGGTAACTAAAATGAACTCATCCATATTAGTCTGAAACTCAGCCTCCCAAATCTCCAGATTCCCCTGTATCATTTATTAACAGAAGTATCATCTTTCTGAATAAACTTCCACTTTTCATCTTCTACTTCCTAATATTGCTTTCCCATCCCTTCTTTTGAGCCCCGGTTGTCACCTGGACAGTCGAAAGGAACTTCCACTCAGTCCTCCTGCCTCCACTTGTTTGGCCAACCTATTTTCCAGGCTCTAAAGAGTGAGCCTCCTGATACACTAATCTGATCCTGCTGCATTGCTGATCACCATTTCATTAATAGGAGGGTCATGTAGATGGAACCCCAAGAACAGCTTAAAGTAAGTTTCTAAAGGTTTTAAGCACAATGACTACATGGCATGCTAATTAAGAAATATCATTATGACTGACTTAATGTACCAAATAAATTACCTGGGCTGTAAGCAAAATGGTAGTGGGGGATACAATACCTCAAAGAGGCCAGGAATTCTGAGTTTGCCAGGTACAGCTGCCGGTCTTCTTATTTCATCTTCAGAGTCATAGAGGACAACCTCAGTCAAGGCAGGAGGCCAAGGAACTCCAGGTGGTGTGGAGCAGTTATATATACACCTCTGATAATTCATCTGAAACAAATTCAACTCAATGTTACATTATGCAGAACAAAGATAACTTCAGAAAAAATTCACTCACTCCCTTTGGTTGCTTGGTCTTAACTCTCTTATAGCCTTACTTGCCAAAAATTCCTGTTGCAAGCCCATAGGCTTTCCATACAAGAGCGTCAGGAAAGCCAAGAATTTACTTGAGGGTCATTGTTATCGCTTACAGGAAGTACATACCCCATTTGGATATAGGAGAGCTCCAAATATAATATAAAAAGCAAACTATCTCTTCTCAGACATAGGTAATAATTGAGTTGTTTGTGAAGTAACTCATCTTGAAATTAGAAGGCTGACTTCCACAGAGACATGAGAAAAAGGTTGTTACCAGCATAGCTGTCACCCAAAGATTTGCCTCTATAGCAGTGGGGATATTCATCATGCTCATTACATCTAAACAATTAATAGGTACACCCCGTCCCCACAGAGGGCTCCCCTATCTGGTGTCCTGCCATTTTCCCCCTCTTGGTATTTTTTTCTTTTCCTTGCTTTTCCTGCCATTTAATCAAATTACTCTTTATTTCAGAAAGACCTTACTTCTTAAACTTATTATCTCTTTATTTTAGGTAACCCCCTAACAGACAGAAACCCACCTAAATACACATCACAAATAACCATGCACCCCTTCAATGTTTGTTTCTTTGGGTGCAGGACATCAAGCCCCACAGCCTTCCTATACACACGTGTTCCACCACTCAGTTACCCTCCTGGCCCTCTTTATTATTATTATTTAATGCCAGTAAAGCTCTTCAAAACAGGAGGAGATAGAAGGCATCTCAACCTAAAGAAATCTGGAGTCTCATTAGGGAAACCAACCAAGCACAACTAGGAACAAAAATAACCCACTCATTTGTTCTCTGCAGTTGCTACAGGAACTTAGAGAATGCAGACATCAGCATACACTGGAATATTTCTGAAATGTTCACATCTTTCAAGATGGAGTCAGAGTCCATTCATGTGGCACACAAGGACTGAAGAATAAAGAAAATGATGAACTTTGAGCTGAAGAGTCTGTCCTCCCAAATATCCCACACCTCCATCCTATATATCTCAGGTTCAAAGCATTCAAAAGCTTGGTTCACAGTAGGCCTCCAGCTGCCAATCCCTTACCCAGGCCAAACTCCCATTAACTTCCCTGCTCTTACACTTCTACTTCTAACTGTAAATAAACTTCAGTCTTTTTCTCAGCAACCCACAGCCCTAGAAAAGCAAACACTAACAAGAAAAAGACAAATACAGATAATTGGTATTCAAGTGAACATTCTTTATGTGCCAGGGACAGAACTATATTCTATCTGTCCTCATTGCTACTGAAAATATTTTAACTGTCAATTTGAAAGAATTTACTATGTGCCAGGCAACCAGGCAGGATCCTAGGAACTTTCATATGTAGACTCTCATACAGCAACACAGAGACAATTATACAAATAAAGGAAACTGAGACATGAAAATGTAAAAGAATTGTCAAGCACATACTGTTAAGAAGGGGCAAAACCTGAATTTAACTTCAGGTCTGTCTCACTCATAGCCTACACACTAGAGACTGTGTAGTATAGTGGTTATCACAAGACCAGAAAACAAGTATATTTTTGATGTTGTGGGCCACGTTTTCTCTTGTGATCCTCACCTCTGCCTCCCTAATACAAAAGAAACCTTAGGTATAATGTAATGAAATGAGCATGGCTTTATTTCTGCAAACTTCACTTTAAAAAAGAAGTAATCATAACAGGCTGGATATGGTCCATAAGCTCTTATATTCAGATGACCCCTACACTGGAGTATTAATGATGTGATGAGGCCAATTTTGGTTCAAAGACTCAGTTCTCAGAACTTAGACAAGCCACATGTTTCCGTCATAATTTCTTCATTAGTACGACTAAAATAATGTGTCCTCTTGGAGTCATCATTGGGAGAATTAGGAATGAAAGGAGTGAATAATTGTAAAGCACCTGGCCCATGGTAAAGTTCTCAGTAATTCACTACTACTTAAAGCCTTCTACTGGGGCCAGAGAATTAAGTGATTGGTAGAGCATTAGCCTAGCATTCAAAAGTTCATCAGCCCTGCAGGGGAGGAAGGCTTGTGGGGAAGCCCACCACAAGGTTGGTCCCATACTCAGCAGAAATGATCACTCCCATGGAATTCCAGATAATTTGATTCTCTTTTCAGCTGCAGAGACAATGGTCTCTGCAGAGTTTACCTTTCTGCTTCAATTGTTAGAAAGTTTCCTGGCTTCCTTGTTGAGCTGTCCCTCCCCTGGAATCCCATCCTGGAATTAGATTCTGGCCACATGAGTCATGATGACTATGTGCCAATTAGGATACTCTAGGTTTTCGATGATGTAGGTTCTTAGTAAAGGTTGCTTGCTTAAGTGAACTGTTTTTGGTATAGCGTAGACAGAAAGCAGACAGGAAGGTTATTTTTTCCCAGTGCTGAGGACTGGAATCAAGGCCTTGTGCACAGTACTACTCCTCAGTCACATCTCCAAACTGGAAAGTGGCTTCTTAGACGCCTTCCAAGCATTAAAAATCTCTCCTATCTGAATCTACAGCGACAACTGAACCAAGCTCGTAGGAACTCATAAACTTTAGACCAACAGCTGTGGAGCCTGCATACGGGAGACAGTTGTGTAGCTTGGTCTGTTTGTGGAGCCCCTGGCAGTGTGAGCAGAATCTATCCCTGGTGCATGAGCTGGCTTTCTGGAGCCCATTACCAATGGAGGGACACCTTGCTCGGCCTGGATACATCGGGGAGGGGCTTGGACCTGCCTCAACTGAATGCACCAAGATTTGCTGACTCCCCATGGGAGGCCTTACCTTTTCAGAGGAGGGCATGGAGGGTGGGTTGGAGGTGGTAAGGCTAAGGGGGAGCAGGAGGAGGGATGAGAGGAGGATCTGTGGTTGGTATGTGAAATGAATAAAAAATGTCTTAAATTTTTTAAAAAAAATCCCTCCTATCTGAGGCAGAGAAGGAGACTGTGACTGACTGAAACGGTGGAGAAGTGAGTGAGATGGACAAAAGAGCAAAGGTCCTGCTGTCCCTGGGTTGCACTTAACACACAGGAGCCACAGTCCACTGCTGTCTTACGAGTCTGAACAGATGGGCCCATAAAAGGCATCCTGCAAGTTGTTTGCTTAAGCAGGGAACACTTAGATTTGTTGAAGAAAAGAACTCCTAAGAGAGGGGAGGGTTCCAAGGGACAGATGCCCTCTAGTTTTTACTTTGAATGAAAAACCTACTCATGCAGTCCTTCATCCCAGCTTTAAAAGCAGCCCTGAGATACCTCATCTTGTCAAGCCATCCTTTCTGCCGGAATGATTGCCCAGTCTCTCACAACAAAAATTTCTCTCTGTTAGCTCCCAAGTTACCCGCCATCCTCTATGAAGCATCTTACATAACAACCCAGTTTTCCATTCCAGAATTCAATTATTAGAGGGTTTTCATAGGATCTGACTACAATAAGGAGTGTGCTGACTCCAATTGCACTCTTTTCCAGTACAATAGCACTCTTGTACCTCGCCATGTTTTCTCTCTTCTGCCATCCCCACAAAACTCCTTTCCAGAATTCAAAGCCGATAATTAGCATAACAGGACCCATCCACAGAATGTACAGAGGGGCTGATAATGAAAGCAAACATGGTGCATACAAATTATGTCTACACATGACTTGGTTAAAGCATACATCTCATCTCCTCAATACTATATATCTACATATGTATATATAGGAAACAAAAATTCTCCATCTATTTCACAGTAACAATAATGATGAACATAACTACCCTGTATTGAGTGAAAGGCTCATTTACTCCTCATAATAATCTATGATAAAAAAAAATACTTGTTTCTTACTTGCCTGGCAATTGAATTAACTCTCTTAATCCTCATAATGACACTAAGATATGGGTGGTTTTATAATCCTCATTTTGAAGATAGGGAAACTGAAGATCAGAAACAATAAGTAAATTGCCCCAGGTCATTCTTCAAAGAGGTTATCATTTGAACACCAGGTCTTTCCATCTGATTAAAGTAAAGACTATGGCCCTAACTTTGCAACATTATCATTAGAAGCATGCTTTAGGCCAGCATCTTGTGTTATTCTGTGATGTGAGCAAAGATGCACCTATCTGTCCAACAATGAGAACATTGTAAAGTACTTCCCACCCATAATCTATATGACTGTCAAAACAGTCCTGTGAAGAAACCAACACCATTACACAGAAAAAGACTCAAACCCACAGGCTTGTTTTTGAGGTCAGAGGTCAAGTCAGACTAAAAGTTCAATATAGATGCCCCTCCACTTAGGATAGGTTGTCGTGATAAATCCATGGCCAGTTCAAAGTATAGGTCAAGGCTACATTTACTTACTGCAGCTAACCTGTAGACCATCCCAGCTTAGCCACATGACTTGCAGTTGTGACCATGGGACTAACTGGCAGCTCACCACTACTCTTCAGCATCATAAAAGTTTCAGACCACATAGGGAGTACCCCAGAAAGACAGAATTTTCAAATTCAAAATATGCTTCCCATTGAATGTGTACAGTATCCTACAGGTAAAAATTCATAAATTAGACATTAGTTTTGTAGAGTTTTTGTTGATACGAGACCTCAGTTGGTGGGCCAGGCTAACCTCAAACTCATAAGTAACCCAGGCTGGCCTTGAACTCCTGACAGTCTTCCTGCCTCAGTCTCCTGAGTGCTGGAATTATAGAGTAGACCATCACACCTGGCTTGGAGAGTTATAAATTGAAGACTATCAATACATTTATTAAAGATCATTATTTTTCAGTCACCTGAAATTTGTATTTAACTGGGCATCCTGATTTGCATATGTTAAGCTTGGCAAATGTAATGATGAGTGCTGCCTTAACACTGGGAATTTCCTGACCTATGGTACAAACAACATGCTATTGTTCTAAAAGTTAACAATCTTGAGAGTTCTAAAATGCGTCTGGTCCTGGGGGAGAGGCAGAAATGGGACTTGGCAGCACTAGACACCCTTGTATCCTCCCAGCATTGGTCTTGGTGCTGCAGTCCTCTAAGAGCAGCCAGCTGTCTAAGACATGCCACCAGGATCGGTTATGACTTTGGTTCTCATCAATTCCCAGCTCCCTGCTGGGTCTGTGGTATTAGCTTGACCGCTGGTTTACAGTTCTCTGCTTGGGTATGTTTATTCTTCAAAGGATTTCTCCTTCCAGCTTCCCGACTTAAGCCAGTAGGGTTGCAATTCCCAGGTGACCCTGACCCTGACCATATGCCCTATATGAATTCTTGCATGGCTTTACTCAACTGTGAGCCTCTCCTCTTCCCTGGCTTTCATATACTGTCACCCACTCCCTCCCTGCTGAGAAACTTTCCAATACAGGGTCCCCTTTCATTTCAGAAGGCCCTTTCAGAGAAGGAATTTACTCCACCACCCCCTGCTTGCCATCTCATGTCTAGCAGAAACCATGTATGGGATGTAATCCAGCTGTTACAATTCCTTTCAAAGTCCATCTATCATACCCAACACAAGAGAATTAGAGTATCTGTAAGAGAATGCCATTGAGCTAATACTGCCCACTGTATATAATTATTTTCAAACAAAAAAATGTACTTAAAAATATGTTTGAATATGCTTTTCAGCTTCTAGCCCACTTTCTTCCATTGAATTCACATTAGTGGGGCTCAGGTCTAGGTTGACATGGGAATTGTATTTTCCCATTGATGTCTCTTATGAGCCTGAATCTGTTTTTCCCTTTAAACTAGCAGCCCAGATCCAGGATCAACTCTGCAAGCTAATGGCAACAACACAGCCAGCTTTGTACAAAATATTTCAGCAATGTTGAGATAAGAAGGCATCTCCATTTTGAAGAAAATGTACCAAAAATTTGGGATGTAGCTGAATAAATATAAAAAATGCCATAAAAAAGGAGACCATGTGTACAATGTAAGGGCTACTTCCAATCATATACTGGGCCAAAACTCCCTACTAAATGTATTTGTTCGTATCAAGATGCCTGCTGCTTTGGTGGAGATAGAAGGGGCATGTTTAATGAAGATACAGCTAAGCAAGCTCACTGCTATGGTTAAAGGAAGTTCTAGAGTAGTGGTTCTCATGACCCCTGAGCTAAAAAAAAAAAAAAAAAAAAAAAAAAAAAAAAAAAAAAAAAAAAAAAGACCCCTTTCCCGGGGGTAGCCTAAAACCATTGGAAAACACAGATATTTATGTTGCAGTTCATAACAGTAGCAAAAATACAGTTATGATGTAGCAACAAAAGAATTTTATGGTTGGGGGTCACCACAACATGAAGAACTATATTAAAGGGTCGCAGGATTAGGAAGGTTGAGACCACTGCCCTAGAATGTATTTCTCAATTTGCATTGTCATTGATTGCCTTCCTGAGCACAGCTTGGCTGGGAACCACAAAGCAAACAAAAGTCATTGCATCTTGGATCATTTCCACTGGACTGGTTTTCAAACACCCCCATTGTTCACAAACTGTCTTTTGCAGAGCTGACCTCTGATATAATGAAGTCTGGCCCATTTCAGTATGTAGCCAATTACTGATGAAAAAGAGGTGACTCTTCTTGTTGTTTAATTGTTTTTGTTTCAAGAGACAGGGTTTCTCTGTGTAGCCCTGGTTTTCCTGGAACTTGCTCTGTAGAACAGACTGGCCTCAATCTCTGAGATCTGCCTGCCTCTGCCTCCTGAGTGCTGAGATTAGAGGTGTGCGTCATCACCACCTAGCTGACCTTCATCTTGCCCCTGGAAAAGAGAATCACTAATTCTCTCCTCTCAAATCTTACTATTTTCAAAGTAAAGAAAAAAGTATTTGTATCTGCTATAAAATGTCCAGCTTGGTTCATTTGTTTTATAAGCATTCAAAGACAATTCATTGCAGTAACTGCAGAGAACAGGGAGCTCTGTTTAGCAACTAATCCTCCTTGGAGACCCAAACCCTCAGATGCTCAAGTCTCCAACAAAAAGTTCCCCAGTATTTGCATGATATCATATCTACTTTAAGTCATCTTCAGTTTGCTAATAATACTGAATACAGTGTAAGTGCTACTTAATAGTTGTTAGGCCAAATTGTTTAGGGAATAATAAGAGAAAAAAAGTTTGTAGATGAATCAAGGAATACCAACTTCACAAACTTCTGGCTGTTCAACACTTGTCAAAGAAGCGTTCCTTCCAGTCTCTTCTATTGCATTTTATGTATATTACCAATGAGTTAAAGCCAGTGAGATGGCTCAATGTAAAACTAACATTTTTTTTTTTATCCAGATAGAGGTTTGGTCCTTTCTTTCTTTCTTCCTTTCTTTTTTTTTCTTTCTTCTTTGCTTTCTTACAGGCTCTGTGGCAGGCAGGCCACAGGACGGGCTGAGGAGTTACTGTCTTTTCCTGACACAGCCCATTCAAGCTCCATGCCTGCTGACTTGTTCGGTCTCACAACCTGGCTCACCTCTCAAAAGCCCACTGAGGCCAGGTGCTCTGCTCTACAAGGAAATTTCCCTCACTTTCCATTGCCTCTTCAGACAGTAGAAACTGAATACCCAGAGAAGTCTGTCCCTAACTTTTTCTTCTTCAACTAGCACTTGCTACAGTGTGGTGCACAGTAGGCATTGAAATGTTAGAAGTGGCTATTATTATTATTTCACCTCTCTGAGCCTCAGTTACCTTATCTGTAACTGGCTGTTATAATAGTACCAACTTCCTCGGTATATAATAGTAGCTCTGCCTCCACTTCCAATGGGCTTACATGCTCATGAGTCTGCTGTGCACTGCAAATATCTTGTATTTGGAACTTCTGTGCACCCTAGTTTAGCAACCCCAACCACTGTAGAGAACTATTGTTTCCCTTCATGCTACTGCCACTGCCTATTAGCACCAAAGAGAATCAGATAGCATATGCCTAGCCCAAGAAAAAGTTCAGATTTGTGTTTCATTTCATTCATTCTTTTATTTATTTTGGTTCTTTGAGGAAATGTCTCACTCTTTGGTCCTAACTGGTATGGAAGTCACTAATACAGTGGTTCTCAACCTTCCTAATGTTGCAACCCTTTTTAATACAGTTCATCATGTGGTGATCCCCCACCATAAAATTATTTCCGTTGCTACTTCATAGCTGTAATTTTGCTACTGTTATTAATCATGATGTAGGGGTTGGGGATTTAGCTCAGTGGTAGAGGGCTTGCCTAGCAAGCACAAGGCCCTGGGTTCGATCCTCAGCTCTGAAAAAAACAGAATCATGATGTAAATATCTGATATGCAGGATATCTGCTATGAGACCCCTGTGAAAGGGTTGTTTGACTTCCCAAAGGCCTCAAATGCACAGCAACACAAATCTAAATTTGAAGTACAAATTATACTGAGTGTACATTGCTTTTGTAGCATGAGAAGTCCAAGCATCATGAATCAGGGACCATCTGCCCATATAAAGAGCTTTTAAAAGTACCCAAAGCACAGGAAACGCTGTGCATATTTTGTCTCTGACTATTGTGACTGCTGATAGAGAAATGCCTTGAGGGACTACAGAATTGAGATGAAAAGAGAAATGGTGTCTGCATTTTTGGAGGACTTGGCAGGGGCATGCGCTTTATGAGTTATGTGCTTGAGTGGCCAAGGGGAAAAGCCTTCTGATCACTTGAGTCAGAATTTTAACAGGGAGAAGAGGGGGGCAACTGCCTCATTTTGCCAAGTGCCATAAACGCCACAAAGCCTGCTGAGATTGAAATGGCACGTGTGAATGTGTTCCATCCCTCCGCAGCTTACCAGTCGAATAGAAAGACCAAGTCACAGAACAAGTACAACATGGGGACCAGCAGGAAGAAGCAATGGGATCTGGGCTTAAGGAGGAATGACAGGTCACCTGTGGCTAGAGAAATCAAGGAAGGCTTCCAGAAGGAAGTGCCATACTCTAATTTCATGGTTTTCTCCAGCCCTTCTTTAGGACTTTGGTGCCTGCTGATTTTTCTTGCTTCTGAATAGCCTATGCTATTTCTTTTTCATACTGCATAAATCTTCCCCTTTCTAATGAATGTCTTAGGTTCCCATGACAAAGCTGTGAGATTTTCCCAAAGCCATTATATGGATCCACATTGAACGAGTGTCTTTCATTTTAGCCCTTTCTCTTATAAAATGGAATAGATAAAATATGCAAGAGCTTTTCTCTAGCCTTTACTTGGCAAAATAATCCTTGAATTGGGAGAGGGGAGTGGCCTTAGTGATCTATAAAAGCCACCCATCTGGGGATCTAGACTGTCTACCCTCTCTGTGGCTTCTGTAAGCGTCTTAGCACACAGGTGTTTGCCCTGTTAATCATCTCCTAGTAATTAGGCTCCTGCAGCCTGGAAATCAGCCCAAGTCTCCCAGGCCAGGCCCCTCCCACACGCGCTAGTCAGCAGTGGGCTGGAGCAGGTTTAAATACTTGTTGAGAGTCCCATGTGCACTTCTCTCAATAAGCCAATCAAATTTTGTTGTGCCGTGGGGTCAGCAGGTAAATGAGCTATTAAAGCCAACTGACTATTTAGACAGCTGCAGAAACAAAAGTCAAATACGAGAGGCTTGGTAAGGGGCTAGGCAGATGGTTCTCCCTTCGTAAATGAACTTGGAATTCTGCTAAGAAGAAAGGCTAGAAACTTCCCAGTTGTCTGAGCAAGGGATAAACTCTTGCCAATCCAATTTTGCATCCTTCCTGCCAAGAAGTACCCCTGCAAAAGGCAAAGAGTAACCACATAACTCCACCACTCCACTTAGAGCAGCAGTTCTCAAGTTGGTGGCAGTGATCCCTTTGGGACTTGAAGGACCCTTTCCCAGGAGTCATCTAAAACCATCAGCAAACCCAGATATTTACATTACAATTCATAACAGTAGCAAAATTACAGTTATGAAATCACAACAAAAATGTTACAGTTGGGGTCAGCACAACATGAGGAACTGTATTAAAGGGTCCCAGCATTAGGAAGGCTGAGAACTACTGGCTTAAGCACAGCCTAAGGGCTGCTGAGATGGCTCAGTTAGTGAGGCACTCCATAGTCATTGTAAGCCTGACCACCTGGGTTTGGTCTCCTGAAGCCATGTAAAGGTGAAAGGAGACACTGCCTGCACAAGGTTGTCCTCTCACTATCACATGTATGCTAGTAAAATTAAATTTTAAAAAGAAGGAAGGGAGGGAGGGAGGAAGGGAGGGAGGGAGGGAGGGAGGGAGGGAGGGAGCGAGCCAACTTAAGCCAGGCATGATGGTTCACAACTGTAATCCCAGCATGGGAGAAGCAGAGGGAGGAAAGTCACCATGGTGAGTTCTAGCTGGCTTGAGCTCCATAGTGAGATCCTATCTCAAAAATGTAATCGAACAAAAGGAGCTCAATGTCAAAGGGGGAAAGCCAAGACTCTCTAAGAATTCTGTGGTACTATATCAGACACATGTATAATAAATTGCAGCCATTGCCTAACATTATTGGGGAACAAGGCATTCCAAAGGGGCAGAAGGACAATGGCAGTGAGGGCCAAAAATATTTGTGCTGAAAAAATTTGCACCATTTGGAAAGATGGATAGCATGCAAATCTGGCACCAAGCTTGCTAAGTGAGGTGACTCAGCTCTTTGGTACCTTTCCTATGTCCTTGGGTAGGCCCCTCTGTTTTCACCTTTCCTACATGCTACTCAGGGGCCTGATCATTTCTGGGCTTTACTGACTGGCAGGAAGTCCCTTAACTGACTAATATAATATGCTAACTGGAAACTTTTGACACTGTTTAAATGCCTCTATCTATATATGCCTCTATCTATATATGTCAGTAAAACTTGGATGCTTCTCCCATGGCAGTAACTGATATGGGCATTTTAATCAGTGTGACAAAGTTTACGAGAAAGATGTGAAGAAACTCATCTTTCTGTGTTTCTCAGACCATACTACCCATTGATTGTCAGAGAACAAATACAGTGTTTGCCAATATCTGCTGTTACCATGAGCTGATGTGGATGACAAATCTCAGTCTCTTGCACTTTATAAGAGCTGGGCATTTGGTAACAACCCTCTGCTAAGAATTGTTCCTAGTTGTGATTCCTAGGAAAATTATCTTAGCTACCTAGCATGGCTTCCTTCATATTCTAAGGAATGGCGACTTTGGAAAGAGGGTTCTATGATGGGTCTGGCTAAAAAGTGTATTCTTAAGCTCACAGCATCTGTGGTTGCCTGTGTAAGACATGCACAAAACCAAAACCAGTGAACACTCCAGCATAAATTGAGGAGGGATTCATATGGCCCCACCCCTAGCTGAGGAGTTGTTGGCAGTTGGGAAAGGAAGGGTCAATTTTTGTCAACAGTTTGGCTCCTGATGAGTTACCCATGCTCCACATGGTAATGTGGGTGACCTCAAAGCCATGGACATTCATGTAGCACTAATTGGGCTCTGAGTAATTTAAAAGAAAGAGAGAAAAAACAAAAGAACATGAAGTGGGAGTATTTGGGGGGGGGGGAGTAGGGAATACATAAAAACAAAATACATTGTGTGTGTATGAAATTGTCAAAGAAAAATGAGAATATTTTAAAATACGTATTTACCATCATCCTTATGTCAGGCATTTTGCAAAATATTGGGAATCTAATCAAGAATAAAACGTGTTCTAAATCCAACAAGCTATTCAGACATTCCTGTGTTCCTTAAACTTCATTCTGCTTAGAATTATTGGAGTTTATTTCTTTTGATGTTTCCCAAGCAGAAGACTTGGGAAAGAACTGTGACATTTCCCCAATTCTTACACATAACAAGTTAAAAAGTTCTAAAAAAACTTTCAAAATGACAGAGTCCAGACTTCTAAACATCCACTCTTACAAAATAGCACTAAGACCTTGAAAATTTCCTTAAAATCAACTTTTTTTTTCAAAACTCTAGAGATGAACCAAAAGTGTCCAACAATCAGAGATGAATTTATCCAGGTAAACCGGCTGACTATCAAGAAGCCTAGCAAGTTTTGCAGCATTTTAACATATCCTCTTCCTATCTCCCTTACCCAGCCCACAGCAACACCAAAAGCCAAAACCTGCTGCTACAGTATCTGGGAAAAGTCAGCACCTGGCATCCACCGGAGTGCGCAGAATGATTGTAGATCACTCTGAATAAACCTATCCCTAGAGAACTGTCAGTATATGACTGTCAGGCAATTCTCTAAAAAAAAGTGTCAGTCACAGCCCTTGTCTTCCTACACCAACAGCCCTTTTCCAAGGGCATTTTGGAAAGCATAAGCAACAGTTGTTTAATATCTAAGCTGCCTGAGGCAGACCATAATAGTTGGGAAAAATAATAGAATAAACAACAAAAGCAATCTCATCCCAACAATGTGTAAAAAGGATCACACATCTAACCAAATGGAATGTATCCCAGGAATGTGAAAGTAATTCAACATAAAATCAATCGATGTAATGTAACAGTGGAGGGAAGAGTAAAACCCATAAGATCATGTTGATTGACACAGAAAAAGCACTTGATAAAATCTGACAATCTTCCATGATCAAAACATGTGAGAAGTGTAACTAGAAGAGAACCAGATAAAAGCTAACTATGGAAAAATATAAAAGGCTTTTTACCCTAAGGTGTAAATTAATACGAATAGGTTCACGCTCACTACTTTAATTCTTCACTTTACTAGAGATAATCATGAGTTCAGTTAGGTAAGAACAAACCAGCATCCAGTTAAGAAAGGAAGAATTAAAATTCTACTCATGGATGACATAATCTGGTATAGAAAAAATCCTAAGGAATAAACAACAAAAACTATTAGTTCTATTAGGTGAGATGGGTATGACTGAAACATGCAAAATCAGTAAACAATAACCTTGGGGGAGACATTGTTTTGAACTGAGCTTGGAAACTAGCCTTCAACAGACCAGACCAAAACAAAATAGCCACTTACACTCACTGTCACATAATCAAACCAACACTTTAAGGATCCGGATAATACTCGAATTAGTTGAGAATTTTGGAAAACAGGAGATTCAGTCTACCTGAGTCCACATTATACAGAAGTTCTCACTACTTTGATACTTACCACAAAAGGTAACTAGAAGTAACTTAATGTTAATAATTATTATCTGTTTTCTCTCTTTGTTTTGTTTTCTTCTCCCTCCTTTATGTAACTCATTGTTCTGTTATTGTCTACTGGGAGCCTTTCATTTTATTTTGTAGAATAGAGATTGGCCCAATTTATGAATAATGACCAAAACCTCATCAGTGCTTTAACTAAATTTGTTAAAATTCATCTCTTGATAGTTTCTATGCAGTATCACTAAAAAATCCAAAATTATATTTGAAAGAAAATAGCATCAAAATTAATAAAGTGCTAACCAATAGAATTAAAGAATTAAGTATAAGACCTGTAAACTCAAAACTATAATACATTATTGGAAGAAAATAACAAGCAAAGAAATGGAAAGATATTCCATATTAATTAACTTAAAATTTTAGTAAAGTTCAAAATTATACAACTAATAAATAGTAGAGCCAGGAGTTGAACCAATACAGTTTATAGAATACTATCATCTAAACTACTGTTATCTGTACTTTACACTCATCTCTGGGCTTTAGTGGCAGGCTGGTCCCTTAACTGGCTAATACAATATGCTAACTGGAAACTGTTAACAGTATTTACATAGCTTCATATACTCCACTTCCTAAATATGTGAGTAAAACTTTAGTGCTTCTCCCACAGCAGTAAGTGGTACGGGCATTTCAATCAGTGTGGCAAGGTCTACAAGCAAGATGTGAAGAAATCCAGTTTTCTGTTTCTCAGACCCAATGATTGTCAGAAAACACAGTGTTTGTGAGCTTGGCCCATAAAGTCAGCCAGACTAGGGTATCAGCTCTGGTTCGACCCTCTACCAGCAAATGTACCTTGGTGTCATTGACATCATCTGTAAAATGAATACAATACCAGTATTCTGTTCAACAAACTGCTATAGAAACATACAAACATGCATGCCTGTGAGTACATACACATATTTATAATGCTATGTTTCTCCATTGCCCTTAATACTAGTCTGGATTATTTTGTGATGTCTCAAGTTAGATAAATTGATAGGCTTTTAACCCCTCCCTACCTCTATTCTCATCTCTTGTCATTTACAGCCTCACAGTACAAGCTGCAGCCACACCAAGACTGCCCCCAAGATGAACCATGCTCTTCTTCACCTTATCTATGCCTTTAGTTTTATCATCCTCTTTGCTTGTGTTCTTTACTCCCATCCCCTCTCTTCTCCTGCATCTATCCATCATCTACACATCCTTTAATACTCCACTCAGGTATTTCCTCACCCAGGAAGCTCATTTGTGTTCCCATTAATGCCTTGTTCATACCTGTACTACACAGTTGTAAAATTATCTTGGGGGCAGGGTCCTTCCTTACACATTTATATTGTTGTCCATCAGAAAGTCCTTGGCTACTTGAGGATAGCCACCATCATGAATGACACCATAATTGTCAAGACCAGGAAATTCATGACCAACCATCTACCTCAGAAGAAACAAATGGTCATCTATGCCCTTCACTCTGAGAAAGCAACAGCACTGAAGACAGAAATTTGACTAGTTAAACAAAATACGTAAGGCCATAGCAGATGCCATTGTTGCATTTAGATTCAGAATCCATTATGGTGGTGGCAAGACAACTGGCTTTGGCATGATTGATTCCTTTAATTGTGCAAGTAGAATGTGCCCAAATGCAGACTTGTAAGACATGGTCTATTTAAGAAGAAAAAACTGAAAGGAACACAAGATCATATTGAAAAAGGTCATGGGTGAGGTGCTTGTAAAGGCCAACACCAGAGCTAGCAAAAAGCAAGATGACAAAGGAGTCTGCGGTGATTTGATCTGCTATGATGAGGTACCTTTCTAAGGAGAAGACTAATAAACTGTAAAAAGGCATCCCACTCTTTTCATGCATCTGTGTTCCTCACTAGACTAAAAACCCTCAGTGGGTTTTTTTCCATTGCATCTGAAGCTCTAGCTTTACCCTTCAGCTTTCTTCTATCTTCTTGGACTCCTTTGGCATAGTCTATGATGCCTAGAAAAGTAAAAGTGATCTATATGATTTCATATATGAATTTGTGGAAAGGAGTTCTGAGTACATAATAGAAATTATGAACTTATTTGGGTGAAATGAGATCAGAGGATAAAAATATTTAGGAAATTAGAAAGCATTTGGTACATTTTGTGTGTGTGAATGTTTGCCTTTGTGTATGTATGTGTGCCTGATGCCCAAAGAGGTGAGAAGAGGACATTGGATCCCCTGGAACTGGAGTGTTACAAATGGTTGTGAGCTGCCCTGTCAATGCTTGGAACTGAACCCAGGTCCTCCACAAGAGTAACAAGTCCTCTGAACAAGTGTTTAACTGAGCCATCTCTTCTGTCATAGAGATTATTTTTCATACTTTCATAGTTTTCATATACTTTAAACCTGAAACATATGGTGGCTTAAACACAATAGCATTTTCTCATACATGTAATGTTCCAATATAAGTATTCTTGGTCAGCAGGATAGTTCTCTTCCTTATGGATATTGAGGGCCACGGCTCACAAAAGACCCCCAAATGGAGTAAAGCCACAGAGGAACACGTGAAAAACTTCTGGAGGACAATTCTTCAACTTTTGCACATCATTTCCACTCCCATTCCATTAATGAGAACTTAGTCACATAGCCAGGGACGCTGAGAAATGGTCTACCCATGTGCTCAAGGAGAAGAATGATTCAATTGAGAATTTCTGGTCGTTGTAAATGTAATAGTAAAGTTGGGACAGTTTGCCTTAGGTGTTGGGTAAATGATGGAATGGGTTTCTGTCCTTTCTAACTAGTATGCTACATGGTGTAGCTATGTTAATCTGTCCCACGGGAAGCTTGAGTAGTCAAATGTAGGCAGTATTTCAAATCATGGTTGACAGCTGAGCTCCCCATTGAGTCACTTACCAGGAAGTAGCAGCTGGAGGGTGACTTGCATTGCTGATTATTCCTTAATTATTAATCACTGACACTTTGTAAATTGCCTTAAGTCAAATCCCAGCTGGGTTAGTACACAATATTACAGTGTTGGCCCCCAAATATTTTCCTGTGTTGTTTGTCTAGGCTAGAAAGGGTATTAAATAGATAGCAAAGTAGCAACATGATTTACTGCAAACCAGCCAAGTGATACTCAAAACAAAATGGGAAAAAGGCAAAATCAAAAGGAGGACTAATTTCCATTTTAAACCGTAGCCACAGGCATGGTTTATTCTCTGGCAGTTTGTGTTTCCCCAAACCAACTGTACACTTGATAGTGACCGCATGTAGGCGAAGGGACTGAGTAGAAGCAAATCAGTCTGAAATGAAAATCCTCTGATTCTCAGCTGAGAGGCATGTATATTCTCAGGAAAATTTAGAAAGCTGGTGTCCAGGCTTTATCCCTCCATAACTTAAGGAGCCTGTCCATCAGGAATATACCTGGGAACTTAGATTTTTTTTCAATGTGCTTTTAATGATTCTCAGCCTCCTGTGTTGATTAGTTATATAGTCTCTTGCTGGAGAAGACTGTGAATAGAAGTATTATGAACATTGACTTTTTCCTGAACATCTTAGGTGCCTAACGTGTTCTTTTCTTTTCCCAGTTTGTCGCTCAGCCAAACTGCCAACAATTGCTTGCCACCTTGTGGTATGATGGCTTCCCTGGATGGCGGAGAAAACACTGGGTAGTCAAGCTTCTGACCTGCATGACCATTGGCTTCCTGTTTCCTATGCTGTCTATAGCCTATCTGATCTCACCCAGAAGCAACCTCGGGCTGTTCATCAAGAAGCCCTTTATCAAGTTCATCTGCCATACAGCTTCCTATCTGACCTTCCTCTTCATGCTTCTCCTGGCTTCTCAGCATATTGTCAGGACAGACCTCCATGTACAAGGACCTCCCCCAACTGTTGTGGAATGGATGATACTGCCTTGGGTTCTAGGTGTGTAAAACAGAACAGCAATAATGACTTAGGCTATCTTCTAGTCCTCCTTTAAAAAAATACTGGGACATGTACTTAGAGTCTCCAGTAGGCCTTTGTTGATAATAATATTATAAGAAATGTGGTTCCTTCCATCCTAGGTTTGGATCCCTCAGTTATGCGTGGGCCACTGTAAACCAGGCATGCTCTCAAGGTTTGCATCTGCTCACATAAAAAGTTCTGGGATGGAAACAGAAAATGGTTGTTAGTTTAGGGGAGAAAGCTTTGTGTCAGTCCACATAAACTTCTGGTAAACTAGACAGGGCAAGCACTGAGCATTGCCTTTAAAGCACCCTTTCCCATAACCAGGAGGTACATGGATTCTGCTAATTTCTTGTGTTTGTGTCTACTTCATATAATCCTAGCACCTGTCCAGGTTCCATATTCTGTTTGGCTACTGATCCCACAGTCAGCAGAAAAACCTGGGAAATTCACACTGGCTATGGTAAAGTTGATCTACCTGTGGTCTCTAGGCATAATGAGATGTCACTAGATTCTCCAATACATGCCATCTTCTAAGAGTTACTCAAATGATGAACCCCAAGCTAGTATTATGAGCATTACTTGGGATTTTCTCAGAGACATCTCAAGTGCTACCCTAGAACTAGAAATTAACAGCATTCCCTAAGCAGTTCACATGTAAAGTCTGGGAAGGGCTGGCCTTGACCAAAGCCACATACTTTAACTAAAACATCTCTGTCACCAGGCAAAATTCCACAAAAGCCCAATATAATAAGAGGAAAATAGAGAAAATAGTATCCTAATTTATTTTGGGCCACAATGCCTACTTACATCTAGTAATTTGCTCCTTGCTCAGTTTACTCACCTCAAACCCCATGGAGAACTTTTCTCCTTAGCACCCCATGGAAAATAAGGGCCACAGAATAATACTGATGAAGTCAATTTATTACACTCTAAAATGGGAAAAAATGCAGAATACAGTGCCTAAAATTTCAGTAGCTAAAACAAAATTTAAGACAAAATTGCAATAGCATCCAATTAAGAAAGAGGACAAAGTGGACAAGAAGTATTTTAAGAAGTATTCATCATCCTCAGCCATCAGGGAAATGAAAATTAAAACTACTTTGAGATTTTCTCTCATGCTAGTCATAATGGCTATCATCAAGAAAGTACATGATGCCATGTAGTGGCAAGGGTGTGGGGAAAGAAGAAGCCTATTGGCTGCTGGTGAGAAAATTAAGCAGGCAATGTGGAAGTCAGTGTGGTAGTTTCTTATAAAACTATACTATTCCTGGCTCAGGTACCCAAAGGGCCCACTATCCCACCATAGAGACACTTGTGCCTCTGTGTTTATTACTGCACTATTGACAATAACAATGGAAGCAGTTTAGATGCCCGTCAACCAATGAACAGATAATGAAAACAGGGTACATACACACAATGGAAGTTTATTCAATTGTGAAGAATAATAAAACTGTAAAACATACAGAAAATGGGTGGATCCATAAAATATTATATTGAATGAGGCTACCTAGAGTAAGAAAGATAAGTACCTCATATTCTCTTATATACAGATCCTTACTTTTTATTTGGGGGGGGGGGGTTCAAGACAGGGTTTCTCTGTGAGTTTTGGTGCCTGTCCTGGATCTCGCTCTGTAGCCCAGGCTGGCCTGGAACTCACAGAGATCCACGTGCCTCTGCCTCCCGAGTGCTGGGATTAAAGGCGTGCGCCACCCCCGCCCGGCGCAGATCCTTACTTTTAATGCTCAGATAAATATGAGTGTGGATGTAGGTAATAAAAATAGAAAGAAGACCGAGGGGGGGGTATTGAGAAAGAGGAAATAGAACATGTGACATGAAAGCAGAAAGGAGGCTACCAGGAGTAGAAGGGTAAAGGAGGGAAAAAGAGAGGTGGGTGAGAAGAGGGGTTAGGAACAACAAAAGCAAGTTGTGCTTTATGTTTCAAAATGCCACAATGAACCCTAATACTTTGTACGTAAATTTTGAAAAGCAGAATAAAAATTAAAAGCATACTAGGTTTGACAAATTAAAAATTGGGTGGTCAGGTAGCCGAGAAAAGAGAGGTAAGTGACCTCCATCTCCTAGAGTCTTGCTCGTTTAGCCAAGTTCCTTCATGAATCTTCTCTTTATTCATTTGGGGAACTCCTGTTGTAATGTTCAATGCTGCCTTGATATAGTAACAAATTTACTGCCTCCATTTTTCAGGTTTCATTTGGGGGGAGATAAAGGAAATGTGGGATGGTGGATTCACCGAATACATCCATGATTGGTGGAACTTAATGGATTTCGCAATGAACTCCCTCTACCTGGCAACTATTTCCTTGAAGATTGTGGCCTATGTCAAGGTAAAATGGGATGTGTAGCATTTTTCTTCCTCAATTATTTTGGATGGGTTATGCCAATAAAGTTTTGAACTGGGAGCAGGAAAAGTTTATGGGAAAAATGAATGAGTGTTCCATCGACGTTAGAAAATACTACCTACAGAGATCCTTTCAATAGTCTATAAGTAGTGTCTACTTAAGCAAAGCCAGTGGAGAACAGAACATTTTTTCAGATGAATCCCTAAGCTTCTCAGACCTACATGGTAGAGGTGTCTTCACCCTTCAGTACTTAAACATCAATAATGTTCTTTTGAAGAAAATGGTGCTCTGAGGGAATACAGAGTAGCGACAGGAAATTCGCTAAATTCATTACCTCCAAAGAATTATCACTTCAGTAAAATCAGTTCTTGTATATTTGATTAATAGTTTCCCATGCCATATCCATTGGTAACCCCTCCTCCCTGTCTCTAGAACAAAACTGTTTCCTCTCTGTAGTAGTTCTTCTGGTATAGGTAGCATCAGTGCTCCACTACCTTCTGAGTCATTGTTTCGCAAAGCCAAACGTCAGCACTTCCCTCATTGTTCTTCCTATGACAAGCAGCAGAACTCCAGGCGCTGGGTGGCAAGTAGGGCTATAGTAGCCTCTGCTTCCTTCGTTACTTCTTCTGTCAGGATGACCATTCAATCAGTTAAAACCCAAAGTTTTCAGTATCACTCAACCTATGTCTCTCCATTAATTCAGAAAATGTATACACTGTGCATACCCCCATCACTTTGATCCTTTTCCCAATGTGCAAGCACCTTAAATTATCCTGGAAATCATTTTAAAATGTGCGCAATTTCCAATGTTTTAATGAGATCTGTAAGTGGGTAGAGTCTGGTTCACTCTTCTACAAATATACAACCCATGTAAGATGACCTTCCCCAGGCCAAATGAGACAAGTGTGAAGGAAAGTTCCAGGTACCTCTTCACAGACCCCTGTGTTTGGGGGTAATCACAGGTCTGAGTTCAGGTCTGGTACTTAATAATAGAATATATGACTGTGCTCCTTCTACCCAGAGTTGAGTTTTTCCCCCTGCAAGGCTGACAATTCATTTCCCAAGATGTCTAGTCAGTCATGCTTTTGGTACTAAATTTCACTTTGAGGACTTTTAGAATGGGAATATGGCTGTCCCCCAAGTCTCCAGCAACTTAGTTTATTTTTATATCCCTAATATGCATATTGCATAAATTGCAAGACCTTGAGAGTTATATAGAGCATGAATATTGAATGCATTCATGAAACATTTTTGAAAGGAGCCCAAGAGTATGCCTTATGTGTGTGGTGATCATTTAACACAAACTTACAACTTTCTTAGAAGAAAAGCCTGGTGAAGAAAATGTCTGACTCTGGTTAAACTGCCTGGGTTAACTCCATGGCACTTGGGTACTCTGCTAGCTAACTAACACAGTTTTCCTTAAAAATGCATTGTATGCATGTCTAAAATTAAGAAAAATATTATCTTTTTTAAATCTCCTTTATAAGTAGAGAAATGGTAACTTATCAGTCTTGAAATTGCTGGGTTTTGTTTAGCCAGGAAAGCTTAGAATACATGATGAAAAACAAGTATTTCTATCTGGTGGTATTAAAATGTGTCTACAGATGCTTAACATCAGTTAATCACATGATCTTCCCAATTCCACTGGTGAGGTTTCCAAAGAGCTAAATACTTCTCCATCACAAAGTATAATAAACCCACTTTGCTAATATCATAAATTCTGTGTCTTACCACTCTAATGAAACATAAATAAGACATGTCACATGCAGAATTTGTATTTTTTGAGACAGGTTTTTTTTTTTCTGTGTAACAGTCCTAGCTATCCCAGAACTCGCTTCATAGACCCAGCCAGCCTTGAATCAGTGATCTGCCTCTGCCTCCCGAGTGCTGGGATTAAAGTTGTGACCATGCTTGGCCAGAATTTGGATTTCTAAAACATATTTATGTGTTTGAGGGTGGTTTTTTTGCATATGCTTAGTGACCATAAAGGCCAGAAGAAGTGATCCCATTCCCTAAACTTGGAGTTACAGGCAGTTAGTTATGAGTCACAATGTGGGTGTTGGGAATTGAATGCAAGTCCTCTACAAGAGCAGCAAATAGTCTTAACCACTGATCCATCTCTCCAGCCCCCAGAATTTGCATGTTTTCAATGAGAACTTGTAAGTGGGAAGAGTATGGTCCTCTCATCCACAAAAATGCAACCAGTTAGACATTCCCAGAACAGAATGAGACAACCATTAAGACTGAAGTCAAGCCCAGTAGCAGTGGTGCATGCCTTTAATCCCAGCACTTGGGAGGTAGAAGCAGGCAAATGTGAGGGTGCTGTTGAATGTCTTCCTCAATGGCTCTCCACCTTAATTTTTTGAGACAGGGTGTCTCACTGAACCTGGAACTCACCATTTCAATTAGCTGACTGGCCAACAAGCCCCTGGGTTCTACCTATTTCCACCTTCCTCCCAAGCAGTGGGATTGTACCACTGCACTTGACTTTTACATAGGTGCTAGGGATCTAAACTCTGGTTCTCTTGCTTTCACAGTAAGCGCTTTACCCACTAAACCATTTCCCCAGATCCAGATCTTTATTTATTTATTAGAGTAAAAACTTCATTAACAATACATACTTCACCCCACAGGTTTTAAAGCAACAAGAACGAAAAGACATTCACCAAAGTAACCCAAAAGAACAACTATACTTATGATTGACCCTCAGTGTCCACAGACAAGCCTTCAAATGGAGAATAGTCAGCATTTCATCTTCTAGCATATCACTTGGGTCTATCCCTCCTACAGCCTGATCCATACACAGACTGATTCTGGACTTTACTGAGCTGTGGGCATTTCTTGAACATTTACTTTACTATAGATACAATTACCTCTTCATGTTCATACCATCATCAAGTCCCCATGTTAGACTAGTCCTCTTCATGTTCATACATCATCAATCCCCATGTTAGACTAGTCCTCTTCAGGTTTTGCTTTGAGGTTAACAGAATACAATCCACACCTCTTTTAAAAAGTGAGGCCAAGTTTCAAACTACAATCTATTTCAAAGAATATTTTTAAAAAGTCATTTACTTTCCAGTATCAGTAATCTAGCTTCTGGACACATGGATTGGATCCTTACTCACACTTGTGAGCTAGATCACCACCAGCCAATACCTCTTCCTTTCAGAGCCTCAGTACTGCCTCTGATAAATAAGCAAATTAAACTTCATTAGTGGTTTTCAAGCTTTGTATTCCATGGAAACATATCATCAAGCAGAGACCCAGAACTGCAGTATATAAAATATCCCCAAGGGCTAAGTTTGGTGTAAGGAATGTATCATCTAGTCTTCTTTGGCTCCCACAATGGCTGTTAGATGACTCCATTAAACCCCAAGGGTCTAAAAAATAGAGTTTAAAATTAACAATATTGGATCATAGATTATTAAGCTATGGTCTATGGACAAAACCTGGCTTACTGTCACACACATTTGTCTATGTACTGTCTTTGACCACTTTAATGCTACAAAGGAAGTGAATGTTAAGAAGTTGTGACAGAGACCCACAGCTGACAAAGACAAAACTATGCACTATCTGACACTTGACAGAAAAATGCTGTTGACATCTATGTTAGATGAACTCTGAGCTAATTTCCCGTCACCCACCTGCTAGGTATAAAACACAAACTAGAGATGTCCCAGGAGAATTTTCTTTCACACTTCTGAGTATTCTGCGTATCCAGATTCACCATCCTGTGGGTAAGCTTTCCTATGGTAAAGGGACAGAATAAAAGTGAAATAAATTAGACTGTACATATGCCATCTGATTGTTTCTCATTTTAAAACATAGGTTCTGTTTGGTTGTCAGCAAAGAATCTCCATCTCTCACATAGATCTCAGAGTGTGTAACAACCTCTGTAACATCTGTGTTGTGAGTGACATTTCACAGAAACTGTGCTAGACTTAATGGCAAGAGATCTAAAGTTCTGACTCTACCACCAAACTTGCTGTGTGATTTCAGTTCCTCCATTTGTGAGACCAGCATGTGCAACAACTGTTTTTTGTTTACTTTTTTTCTTTGAAGGAAAATGTGGGAAATGTGGAAAATTTGACTAAGATTACACAAAATTGATCAGCCACCAAAACGTCTATGCGAAATAGAAGCACACATGTGGCACAGTCTCTCTGATTCCTCTGACAAAGAAGAATATTGGCCACACATAAGTGATTTTAACACCATCAGTTTCATTGGTTGTTGGAAGTGAAGCACACTTGAGAAATGCTTGCAAGATAATTTGGACCCCAACACACTTTCTGGAAAGTCATCTACATTTAGTCCTCAGAAATTTGAGATATTTAAATGAGAGTATAACGTAATGGTGCTTCAAATTGAATTCCAGGCAAAACCTACTTCTGATCTTGGGAAGGTTAACAATTAGGCCCTTATATTTCCATACCATCCTCCCTTATGGAGTGCAGAGACTATTGCACTTAAATACAGAATCACAAACAATACAGCAAGTAGGAATGGCATTATCCTTCTTTTATTGTGAATGTAAAAGTTACAGGCAGTTTTAAGTGAAAGTTTCCAAACTGGAGTCCAGACCACTCCATCTCACACTTTCCTATGAGGCTATTCCTCACATTCCAGAAGATAGAGGCCTTAAAGAGGCTGGAAATGGGCAACCAACCCTATAAATACTGGCTATTCCCTCTCCTTCAACTTCCTGGTTCTTCATTTGCACTGGAAGGCCTTTCTAACTTGTAAGGTTGTTAGAGAAACAGTAAAATACAGCCATATGCTGCTGTGTGGAGAAGTACTAAATTTGCTACCTGGAAGGTTGACATGCCATTTGCAATGGTGTAGAATATATTACAAACTGCTAAAAATGCAGCAGAAAGCTCTGAAGAAAGGCTCCCTAAGGACTCTCTATCAGCCCTAAACTGTAGGCGGCAGAGCCTGGAGAATGAACACTGAGGAGGTCCTTCAGTAACTACAAATTGACCATGTGTTTCAAGCCAATGCAGGGGGATCATAGATCGGAATTGAAATCTCATCAAGAAGTGGAATAATTGGTCCCTACTAGCTTGAGCACCCCAATGGCTCCTTTTCAGCGACACTCAGCAACAATCTGGTAAACTCACAGTTAGAAATGTCTGTTGATGAACCCCAGGTGGCTGCTGCAGATGATGGCTCTGAAAATCCTTCTGCTATGTATATATGCTTGCTATATATTTGGATAAGAGTGGGCGGGAGACAGTTATTAGCACTGTGTACTGATTGAATGGGGCAAAAAGACAAACAAATAGTGCCATGTGCAGGGAATTTTATGTAAGCTGAGTGTCGGGTGCATAATTTGTGTGTGGAAGGGTACAAAGGGGAAAATTTGGAAATGCTCACTGTACTTCTCATATTGTACACTTCTGTTGTTTTGTTTTTCTTTTTCAGTATAATGGTTCTCGTCCAAGGGAGGAATGGGAAATGTGGCACCCGACTCTGATTGCAGAGGCACTCTTCGCAATATCCAACATTTTAAGTTCCTTGCGTCTCATATCCTTGTTCACAGCCAACTCCCACTTAGGGCCTCTGCAGATCTCTTTGGGACGCATGCTACTTGATATCCTCAAATTCCTCTTTATCTACTGCCTAGTACTGCTGGCTTTTGCCAATGGACTGAACCAGCTTTATTTTTACTATGAGACCAGAGCTATTGATGAACCTAACAACTGCAAGGGGATCCGGTGTGAAAAACAGAACAATGCCTTCTCCACGTAAGACTCACAGTTCCCTTTCTTTTGCCTTCTCTTTGCCTTCCTTTTTGTTCTATTTTCCATGCACAGCGTCATCAGTATCTCTTGATGGGATAGCAAAGGTCTCTGCAGATCCACTCAAAGGGCCTGGGGTAGAAGAAAGTTCTTCCTTCAGCATAGAGTACTAGGAAAGTAGCATTAGAAGAGAAAAAGATTTACCAGGGACACAGAAACAGAGAGAGCTTTGCAGTCACTCTGTGAAAAAAGGTAGTTCTCCATACTTTTTGTAGAATTCAAAAGAGTAGCAGCCACAAAGGAAGTAAGGCCTGTGACTATTCCTAGGAACTCATGACCACAAAATTAACTTGACTACTGTAAGTCAAGCTCAAAGCAAAGGAGACAAAGGTGTCTTTTTTTCTTAAAGATTTCTTTATTTACTTTAAAGCATTTAAAAAAATTTATTTATTTTTATGTGCAGTGGTGTTTTGCCTGCATGCACATCTGTATGAGGGTGTCAAGTCCCCTAGAATTGGAGTTACAAACTGTTGAGCCATCATGCAGATGCTGGTCAATGCTCTTAACCTCTGAGCCATGTCTCCAGCCTGAGAAAGGTGTCTTAATATCTAAGTACACAAGGACAGAGTAGATAGGCTTGAGGCAAGATTACAGTCAGCTAGCCTACTAGACCAATTTTGGGATTGAGGTGGGGATTGATTGGAAATGTCTCTGCTCCAATTTTGGGTGTAGAAAGCAGCTTATCTCTCTTTGGGCAGAGTTTCACAGCCTCTGGTAATGTCTGTGCCTTTCCTTCCTACTGTGAAAACCTTCTTTGGAAATTTTTTGCTCCCTAAATGGCTTTAGAATGATAGTGGAAATAGAGAAGAGAGAAAAAAAGAAGCAGCTGAGGCAGGAGGTTCATGAGCTTGAGAATAATAGTCTTGGCTACACAGTGAAACCATGTCTAAAAAGAGCAAAAGCAAAAAGGGGGGAGAAAGGGCAGAAGGAAGGAAGGAAGGAAAGAAGGAAGGAAGGAAGGGAGGGAGGGAGGGAGGGAGGAAGAATAACTAATTCATGCAATTTTCTTAAGTTAGAAGCTGCATTGGGCATCAGTGTTCTTCACTTTGCCTGTCTCAAGATCCATTATGGAGACCCAAAGGTTGTTCATGATTCTCAGTCATTAAACTAAGAATTCATCTATTAAAATTTTTTGCTTTTAAAAAATAATTCACATATAAAAATTATACAAATATTGGAGGTGTAAAGTGAAGTTGTGATATATGAACACACTGTACAATGATCAAATCTGGATAATTAGCATCCTCATCAACTCAAGTATTTCTCATTCCTTTGTGGTGAAACATGCAGAATCTGTTCTAGCCAGTTTAAAATTTATAACGTGCTATTCTCATCTGTAGTCTCCCTATTGTATAACAGATCACCAGAACTTCTTGCTCCTATCCAACTAACTGCAACATTGTTTTTGTTGGCCAACCTCTCCCATCCCTCCTACTTTCCACCTTCAATAACTACCATTCCATTTGGTACTTCAACAATATCAATTCTTCCACATTCCATATACTGGTGAGATGATGCAGTCTTTATGTGGAGCTTATTTCACTTAACATTAAATATCCTTTGCATTAATTTATGTTCCTACAGATGTCAGAATTTCAATATTTTATAGCCAAATAACAGTTCGATGAATTTATGGGTCCTTTAAACATGTATTTGTGTGTGTGTGTGTGTGTGTGTGTGTGTGTGTGTGTGTGTGTGTGTGTGACAGAGAGAGATCACATATATGACACTGCATAATTGGTTCTCTCCTTCCACTATGTGAGTTCTGGGGCTCAAACTCAGGTCATCAGGCTTGGTGACAAGCACTTTTACTCAGTGAGACATCTTACTGGCCCCTTTCACTGAATTACTTTTTTTTTTAATCTCTGTAAGTTAGTTCAGTAGACTTTGACATTCTAGAAAACTCTGTGGTAACTAAGGCTAGATCAAGAGTGGTAGCTTATGCCTAATATCTCAGCATTCCCAGGATGAGGTAGGAAGATTACAAGTTTGAGCCCAGCCTAGATTACATAGCAACACTCTATCTCAAGAACAACAACAAAAGGTCAGTGACAAAGGGTGTCTGTTGCTGTTGCTGCTGCTACTGCTACTGCTGTTGTTTGGGGACGAGGTTTCATATCATTCCAGGATGACTTTGAACTCTCTCTATAGCTGAGAATGACCTTGAATTGTTGGACTTCTGTCTCCACCTCCCAAGTGCTAGAATTACAGGTTTTCACCATCATCCCCAGTTTTGCAAAGGTATTTTAACTTGATCAAATAGACTCACAGGAAAAATCAATTCTTTCTTTCCTTCCCATGTGATTTCCCCTAGCTGTATTTCCTAAAGTGAGTTATATAAATCCCACAATGAATTGACAATAGGTATGAAAATAGAGTCTGAGGTAAGATATGTTGCAGAAGTGTTTGGAAAAAACTTGAAAGTTCTCTTAACTGTGGGAAGTTTCAAAGTCTTCCACTGTGACTCTCCATCATAGAAAGAGGAAGAGGTCTTCCTAAATATGTTGTCCCTAAACATTCTTCCTCCCTCTTATCTTTCAAATGATCTCTCCAGTGAACATGTTGGAGTGAAGCATGTTGGCTCATTCCATTGCACACTGCAGCACTCTTTCCCTCCACCAGACAATAACCCATCTCTCCTCCCATAGGTCAGAGAAAAGTGAGAGGATAAAGGTCCAGAATGGCTTGCTCAAGAGTTAGCACTATGTTGTTAAGCCAAGCCAAGTGCTGAACAGTAACTTAGCACCTTGCTGATGCTGCTTCACTAATAACTTTGCCTTCTTCTCCAGCATGGCTCTGGAGACAGGACTCATATCAACCTAGTTTCATTATAAAGAGCAATTCTGCAGTGTCATTTGCACCAAGAGACATCATCATTCCCAAAGGATGGAACAACTGAAAGCAAGGTGCCTTCCAGGAGGCCAGGTCCTTACCAATTCCCCATCCATGTGAGCTCTGCCAAGGAAGTGTATGAAATGTCTCCCTGAAAGTTTATAATCATTATTAATACCCTGTAGCCAATGAGCATGTTGCTCCCATCATTTGATTAGTAGAGATTATAAACAAGAATGGGCATCTGCCATACATGAAATTATATCTTTGAAGTATCAGCTATGAAGACACATTGTCAGGTTGGACCCAAATTAGCAGTAATGTCATTTTAACTTCCCTCTACCTTTGGATCGCTTGCCTCTGTACAAGCCTGTTTCAAATTTGTTTTCTTCCAAATGCTTTGACTTTGGCATTGATAATAATACCTATTAAAATACATGCCGCTCAGTTAGAACATCAGAAAGACAGATGTTTACAAAAGGGAATGTGAAGTTGCTTAGATACCTCATGAAAAGTTTGCTGTATACACAACTTTTCCTCTTCCTCTTCTGGATTCTCCAGAACACCGTTGCTATTGTGATTTAAAATGGGGTAAAAGTTCGTTTCTCCTTGAAATGTATTTTGTGAGGAACAAGATATACTTTTTGACAACAACATGGCAACACTGTTGTTGACTTGAGCTCCACATTCCACATTGGGAGTTCTGGGCCTTCATCTGCTCTTGGAAGAGGCAGCTGGGAAGGTATCATCGCAGGCATCATCACTCTGCAGACATAGGATTTGTGAAGGTTACAGAGTGATAGTGTAAAGGTGTTAACCTGAAAGTCCTACATCTGTTTTCAATGGTCCAGGCACTCATCTACCCCTGGCTCTTTATTCCACAGGACACTCAAGGCACTGAATTTACACAGCTAAATCACTTATCTCCATGTTGTCACTTGAACTTATTTTCCCTTTAATTCCTCAGCTCAGTAAATGACACCAGCCAGAATCCTAGCAGTCATCTGACATTCTTACACTATTATCACTATTCTTCATGAACCATCCAGTGTGTCTGTCAACTCACCCGGTCAGTTGTACTTTCTAAAGCTTCTACAAAACACACACACACACACACACACACACAGAGAGAGAGAGAGAGAGAGAGAGAGAGAGAGAGAGAGAGAGAGACAGACAGACAGACAGACAGACAGAGACAGACAGAGAGACAGCGACAGAGAGAGAGACAGAAAATAGACAGGGAGACAGAAATACTGTATAGGCTCAGGCCTAAATCCTAAGAACTCCAGCAGCAGCCTCTTAACTATTCTCCCTGCCTGCACACACCATGTGAAGATTTCATTCTAAATCCCAGCATCATCTCATCATGCCCTGGTTCCATGCCTATCCAGTGTATGCTATTCTCTGTAAATCCAACCTCTGTACCATAATGTACAGGATCTTAGAAATTTGCAGCACGTCTCCACATGCTTTGACTCTTCTCCTTCATGGACAATATTTTCTGCTCCCTGGATACACAAAGGTTTCTTGTCTCAGTTGCATGGGTTTTGTCCCTCTGCATGGAAGGCCTGTCCCCACCGTCCAAGTTAGATTTCTGCCGCTGTAATAAGTGGCGCTGACCAAAAGCAGCTTGGGGAAGGAAAGATTTATATCATCTTATACTTTCAAGTCATAGTTCATCATTGTGGGAAGCCAGGACAGGAAGTCAAGGCAGGAACCTGGAGGCAGGAACTGAAGCAGAAACTATAGAGGAATGCTACTTACTGGCTTGGTTCCACACTCATGTGGGATGATACTGCACACAGTGAGCTAGAACTTCCTACATTCACTAGCAATCAATAAAATGTCCTCACAGACAAGCCCACAGGTATTGGTGAAATTAAGGCCACTCCACATAGTTAAAAGGGAGGTTTATTTTGTGGGGTAGCTTACAAATGAAGGGATAGGTTGCAGGGTCTGGGAAATGGATGGCGTAGTCTGGCGGTGTTCTCTGAAGAACTCTGCTCAGTCTACCTCCAGTGTCCAGGGTCCTGGAACCAAGAGAAGCCTCTCCTCTCGATCCTGAGTCTTCAGCGTCCTCCCTCAGCCCCGCCTTGTAGGTGTGACCATTACCAAAGCCTCAATGAGGGTTGGAACTTCCAGACCAAGGCTGGAATGGCTACCCACTACAAGAAACTGGGGTATTGCTGTGACAGGCCACTACACTCAGGCCAATCTGATGGAGGCAATTCTTCAGTTGAGGTTCCCTTGTCCCAGGTGTGTCAAGTTGACAACCAAGATTAGCCAGCACACCCACCTAGCCAATTTGGCAAACTCTTCTCCAGCCTTCTAGAGTCTAACAGTGTCACCTGTCCTAAAGCCTTTTCTTACCCCCTTTCAGCTGTGGATTTCTACAACATTATAAACACATATCTGCTGTAATATGTAACCTTCTGTATTTTAGTCATCTGTCTCTGTCTCCACTAAACTGAAACTCCCATACAAACCAGGCTTGTACTTACCATACAGGGGCCCAGAACACAAAGGTATTCAAAATGTCCATCAAATAATTGAAACAATGTAGACTGGTAATAACTATCATTTTTAATATGGAGATAGTTACAGATTTACATGTATGCAACCATAATAAATAAGAGAAATCTGTGGAGCTTTTATCTGATGTTCCCCAGTGGTAACATCTCATGTAAATATTATACACTATGACCAGAAAATAAACATTGGTGAGTATAGTGTCCTTATTTAGAGTCACCAGTTCTACAAGGAAGCCATTTGCAACATGGATGGACATGAAGCTATCCTATTATGAACTGTAGATCACTTGCTTCTATTTCTACCCCTTGGGTAGTTGTCTGTCCAGCTCTGCCACTCTACTGATTGCTTTAAAAAACCCCTTGGCATTCTTCCCTTTGCTCTCATCCAGCACTTGGACACTTGGCTTAAGAGCAAAGCTATACAAGGATCTCTATTATATTCCATCTGTTAGTTTCAGCCCATTGCTTCAAGCTGATGAAATGCTTCTGAATCTTTTTTATTACATTTTGCAGGGGTGCATGTGTGCCACAGCATGGATGTAGAGATTGGAGGATAACTTTCTTTATTATCTTGATTCTTCATTTTAACATATTAGCTATCCTTTCCAGTCCTGTGTCACCTGAAAATCTACAAAGCATGCCATTGATTTTCACCCAAAGCATTGGTAATTGTCTTTGCTAAGTGGATTATTGGGCAGCTATATAAATGATACATATGAAGATTGTACATAAAAGGTGTCTATATCCAAAATTTGTAAAATTTATTTTATTCTTTCTTATCTATATATTATTTGCATGTGGGGGGAGATGAGCATTACCTTAGTGTGGGTGTGGAAATCAGAGGATAACTCACAGGAGTGGCTTCTCTCTCTCCACTATGTGTGATCTGAGGGTCAAACTCAGGTCATCAGGGTTGACGGCAAGCACCTTTCCTTGCTGAGCCATCTCGCTGGCCAGTATAAAAACTTTAAAACATAAAGATGGTTGTATTGTGGTCACAACTATGAAGCACTAGAGATGCAAATGAAAAATAACCTACGAAGACCCAAAAAGCTACAAGGAGCACAGGAACATTAAGATAGATTAACAATAGTAATAAAAATAGCTAGCATTTACCAAGGACTCTGAGGTACTTTTATAAATCAGGTCTACATGAATAAATACACTTGGTTCCTATGCTAGCCCTGAGGTAGTCAGTTTTACCCATTTTATGGATGAAGAAACTAGAGTCCAAAGCAATTAAGCAGACTGCTTCCAGTTGCATAAACCCAGAGTGGCAGAGCCATGATACCAATCCAAACATACAGGCTGCAATCTGTATTTGTGTCCAGAGATATGGGAATCTCACTGGTTCTTTGGAGTTACATAAGGTTGGTTGTGGAGCAGGCATGGTGGTGCATACCTTTAATCCCAGCAACGTAGAAAGCTTGGCAGGAGGATAGTGAGTTTAGGACCACCCTGCACTTCCTAACTCATTCCATGCCATCCTGAGTGATATCATGAGGATCTGTTTCAAAAAAACAACAGAAAGAAAGAAAGAAAAAGTTTCATCACACAAAGATAGAATGATCATGGGTGGATATGGTGCTAAAGAGGATAAAGGTATATTACCTAGCAGGCCAGTTCCACCTTCCTTCCACAAGAAAGTGACCACTTATTGGCATCTGTTCCTACTTAATCAGTGGTAATTTCTCCAGCTGCCATTTAGCATGTATTTTCCCACCTTCTTCACTTAGATACAAACTTAGTCCTGACTGAAGGCTCTTCTCTTGTTCTGATCATGTTTTAAGGGTTCTTACTTGTTTGTACTACGAATCTTAAAGAGTCTTATTAATAAATTCAAACCCGAGGCCAGTTATTGGGGTGAATGCTGGAAGATCAGAGAAGCAGAACAAGCCACAGCTATCTCACCTTGCTAGTTCCTCAGGTGATCCTGTTTCCTCAGGCTGGAAGCTTCTGAGTCCTCATCTCAATGGCTCTCCGCTGAACTGTGTTGCTCCAAAGCATGAATGCTCAACTAACTAAATGCTTAACTAACTACATGCTTTTTACTCACTTAGTTCCTGGTCCTCATGCCTTATATACCTTTCTCTTTCTGCCCCAACTCCCTGGATTAAAGGTTGGGTTTCTGGAATTAAAGACGTGGGTCACCATGTTTAGCTGTTTCTAAAGTAGCCTTGAACTCAGAGATCTGGCTAGCTCTGCCTCCCAAGTTCTGGGATTAAAGGCCACCGCCCAACTTCTGCTATGGCTTACTCTTCCCATTTTCTAGCCACCATTGGCTTTGTTCTAGTGGCTGTCTGTTCTCTGACCCCAGATATGTTTATTTCAGGGAACACACAATATTTCAGGGAACACAATACCCACCACACTTGTCCCCTGCTTTCCTCCCATCGTCCCAGCTCCTGTTGTTGTAGATGGTGTCACTCATTTGAACTTGCATTGGTTATGCCATTCTGTAATCTTTTATAAATTTATTCAGTGAAAATGTATATTCAGTCACTGCTATGAACCAGGCAATGAGGATATTAAATAAGAGGGACTCATTCTAGTAAAGAAGTTAGTGTAATGGAGAACATAAGTAAGCAACTAGACTACCTACCATATCTCTGTGTGTGTGTGTGTGTGTGTGTGTGTGTGTGTGTGTGTGTGTGTGTGTGTGTGTGTGTGTGTGTGTGTGTGTGTGTGTGTGTGTGTGTGTGTGTGTGTGTTGCTGAGTATTGAACTCAGGGCTTCCCACATGCTAGTCAAGTGACCTATGAGCGACAACCCCAACCCCAGTCAATGGCATCTTTCACTTTTACCTTATGCTAAACATTGTGATGAGGACATTCCATAAAGCCTCAAAAGGACTAGAGTAAGGTGATTAAATGTTGGGGCCTGAGTCAAAGAAGATGGTTATATATTCTACCTCTGCTTTTTGCTGCACATGTGGTCTCTTTGGTATTCAGTTTCTTAGCTGGCCAATGAAGAATAACAGTAAGTATTTCATAAGGTTACAATAGATTACTTTAGTATGTGCAAAACACATAGCAAGATGCTTGGCATACCGTACACTCATTAGTTTTCCATCACTGTGAAAATGATCTGGCAAACAACTAGAGGCAAGATTTCTTTGGGCTTATTTCAGTACATCATAGCAGCCCATACCATAGAGACAAAGAAGCAGAGAATAGGAATATCTGTGCTTACAGGCATTCTCCTTTTCCCTCTTTTATTTATTTGAGCCTCCAACCTTTGAGATGGTGCTCCCCACATTCAGGACAGACCTTTTGCCGCTTAGTTAATCCTATCTGAAAATATAGACACAGAAGACAAGTGCCTTACCAGTCTGGTAGGTGCTTCTCAATATAATCAGTATTAATCACTACACAAATAAGTATAAAGCATGGTGTGTATGTATGAAAATATCATAATGATTCCTACTATTTTCTATCTAATTTTAAAATTAACAAGAGGGCCTGAAGATACCACTGAATTGATAGACTGCTTGCTACCCAAGCACTACGTTAATTGGGTGTGGTGATCCATACTTGTAATCTCAGCCTGGGAGAGGTGGAGACAGAAGCTGATAGAGAAAGGTCAAGGTAATTCTTGGCTACATAGTAAATGTGAGACCAGCTTGGGATAAATGAGACAAACTGTCTCAAAATAAAACAAAGGAAAGAAAAGAAAGATTAGCAATCTCAGAATGAGTGCAATGAAATGTTAGCAATAGAGGTGGAGACAGAAGCTGATAGAGAAGGTCAAGGTGATTCTTGGCTACATAGTAAATTCGAGACCAGCTAAGGATAAATGAGACACTCTTTCAAAAGAAAAGAAGAGAAAAGAAAAGAAAGATTAGCTATCACAGGATCAGTGCAACAAATGTCAGCAATCTGTGAGCATTTTAGGGATAACTAACATTTACAAAGGTTCTGTAACTTTAGCAAAGTTATATGGCCAGTAAGTAGAGAGATGTAAAGTTTGACCTTAGTCACTCCCCTCTCCTGGCTCTCCACTCTATTGTGTCCCTCTGCAGGCTAATACTAGAGTACTTTGAAGCACAAAAGAGGGACAGCTAAGCCTACCTTGTAGGAAAGTAGGTAGAGCAGTCATTCAAAGGCGAGGAGGCTTTATCCAAGCCCAGAAAGTCAAACAAAAGTTGGACCAAGTGGGACAGAGGAAAAGCACATTCTTTCCAGAGAGAGAGAAGCTTGTCAGGGTCATGGTGGAGTGAGAAAGAGTAGGGCCCACAAACTGAAGAATGGAGAAGGATGACGACAAAGGGCCTCAACCATCCTTTCCTCTTTTAGGACTAGCAAAATCCAATTTAATTGTGAAACACGAGAGGGTGTCATTTCTTTCCCCCAAGCAGCCATTCTATTCCAGTTCACCTTCTAGTTTGTTTTTGTTTTTTTTCTTCTCTGGTCTGAATTAGGTCCAGACGGGTAAATTTCCTCCATACCCCTTCCCTTTGAAAGGTTATTTGCTTCTCAGAAAGTTAAGATTTGCAGCCTATGTCCGGAGAACGGCAGCCCCCATCCCTGTTTGCCTGTACCCTCCTAGCTGTGTGATCTAATTGTGGATGGCTCTCCACATGCTGGTGTTTTTACCTCAAGCACCTGGTGTGGGTTTGCTTTCCATTCCTTCCTTATCAAGTGTAGACACTACAATCAAGTCTCCTAGAAACTTTGTATCCTCAGCCTGTGCCCTTTCTTGAGCTAGCCCCTTCCATACGTTTGTTTGCTGCTCAATAAAAAATGAGCTGACTGGCCTCTCCAAACGTATCTATTTAAAATGGAAAGGCTGTCCTACTGGTATTAGAACTCTAAAACTTGGTTAATGAGTTCATTCATTCCTGGGATGATTTTATTATGGGATAATAAAACAATTTGTGTGCTGTGCTGAGGGAGTTCTCGAGCTCCATCATTAAGGAAAAACATTCCTCACTATCCTCCTTTTCCTCCTCTTGTACAACCTTATGCATAAGGTCGATTTCAGATTCCCAGTTGTACACTTTTAGGGAAACTTTGTATGAGCCAATGGAACAAGCAGTGGTGAATTCTGTATCAACATTAACCACTAAAGTTTTATTTGTTGCAGATATGGAAGTGGGTGAAGGAATTTAACATAGTCCATCCAGGAGATGCAAATAACTCAGACCCTATCAACACACTTGCCTTGTTCATGGCATTGTTTTCTGCTGTGCAGTGTTTTCTGTATCTGAGTATATTCAGTCTCTTACAATCTTCGGCACTTCAGGGTGTCATTTCTAGTTACCATAGCTCTTTTCCTTTGCTTTTCTGAGCCCTGGTGGCCTTAACTTCTAGCATCCAACTGCTGAGCTGGATTTTTGCTCCCTTACTGGTGTCCTGATGGTCCTGGCTTCAAATGTGTAAAACACACTTGTGCTGTGCCCTCTTAGCAGAACTAGATTTCTGCCCCTCCTATCTCCCCTGTTTTTAGCCTTCTGCTGGGCTGTGTGAGGCATTGTATTGCTTAGCTCAGACTTCCAGTCTCCTGGGAATTCAGAAGAGGTGATAAGAATGAGGCTCAGTTGGTAGAGTATGTGCCTTTTATGGACAAAGCCCTATCTATCTTCTACCCCCAGCATTGTGTGAGTCAGTACAGTGGCACAGACCTGGAATTCCAGTGATTGTCATACTTTTTGCTTCTCATGTCCTGGCCCCTGAACTTTAGACTCCCATCTTACTGTTGAGTCTCAAACGCCCCATCAAACAAAATGTAAGCTTTGAAATGGGGATAAAAGTAAGCTTCTAGAAGTCTAGTACTGGACCAGAGTGGCACCCATTAAAGGTCAGGAAGAGAAGAAGGGAGACACGGGAAAGTGTGGCCAATGAAAACAGTGTTGCACTAAGATAGGAGCAAAAGGCCCTGGAGTTCTTGTCCTCAGTGGGGTGACTCTAGATAAAGACAATGGATATTCCAAACTGGCTAGAAGAGCAGACTTCAATGTTTCACCAGAAAGAAATGACAGATCCCAGTGGCAGTAAAAATGGTGATTAACTTGATTTGGGCATCACACAGAATCTACCTGGATCAAACTTTACCCTACAAATTCCTATAAGTATTATATGTACATTACAAATGAACTAAAGCAATCCAAAGAGATAAAAAACGAAGTCTTGGGCTAGGGGTATAGTTCAGTGTTAAAGCATTCACATAGCACATACAAGGCCTTGGTTCCATCTTCAGCATTGCAAAACAGATGTAAGGGGCTAACTTCTCTTTTTCTTTTTTTCCAATTTGAGACAGTCTCATGTAGACCAGGCTGGCCTCCAAATCTCTATGTAGTCAAGGATAACAATGAACTCCTGATACTCCTGATTTCACCTTGCACATGAAGAACAATACATTTTGAGCAAACTGAAAAAGAATGTTCATTCTTAGAGTAGTGTTTCTTATGTTCTACAATTCTTTGTGCTTGGGAAATGACTTAAGTGCCACCCATGAGTTAACTGTTCTATATTGCTGTAGGCAGATTTCTGAATGCAAGACAGATGAAACCCCAGGTGCCAAAAGTATATCATTACAAAGTTCCATGTTTGGATTTGGAAACTAAAACAGGAAGCAATAATTTGCAAAGCCATCTAATAGAGACTAATGTAATGGCTTGGCAAGGTCACAAAGACCTGCCCTTGAATTCTGGCTCAGCGCTTACTAGCTGTGTGTCCTTGAGCCAATCAATCTCTGAATGCAACATCATCAATAATAATAATAAAGTTTTTCTTTAATTTATTGGTTTCTCATTTATTAAAAAGTCAATATTTCCTCCACAGATTTTGAATCCTCTCATTATCATATAAAAATCTTCTCTTGAATTTGTCCCTGAGATCCCCATCACCTGTTTTTCCCATTTATCTGCAGTGCCACATCTCTTTATACATTAGTAACTCACATTCTACCATGGAAGCCACTGCTTTTTACAGTAAAGTTTTATGAGTCATGAGAACAATTATTCATAAAAATGAAAAACATGCCAGGGTGTGGTGACGCACACCTTTGATCTCAGCAATGAGGAGGCAGAGTCAGGGAACTCTCTGAGTTTGAGGCCAGTCTGAATGGTAAAAAATTCCCTGGTGAGCCAGGAGATGTTGTCAAGATTTTTAAAAAGAACATGTCAAATATGCTTATAGAGAGAGTTCTTAATAATACTTAATGTATATATCATTAAAAATGATAACTTATTTTGAGATTCATCAATCTCTTCCACTGAGCTTTGTACCATCTGAGCCCTGTAAGAATCACAAAGTAACAGTTTTGGTCTGGAGTACAACTCAGTGGTAGAGATCATATTTAGCATATATGGGGTCCTAAATTCCATGCCCAGGGTCAAAAGAAAGGTGGAGGAGGGAGACAACTTGCCCAAGCTCCATATTACTTTTTTAAAAAGATTTTTTGATCATGTTAATTACATGTAGGGGTGTGTGGGTCTTTATGGTGGTGTGGGCATATGAGTGCAAACACCTAAGGAGGCCAGAGGAGACAGATTCCCTGGAGCTGGAGGTACAGACAATTGTGGTGTGGTCCTAGGAACTGCATTTGGGTCCTCTGGAAAAGTAGCAAGTGCTCTTAACCACTGAGCTACCTCTCCAGCTCTCCTCCCTCCAACTTGCGAAGCTCCATATTCTTAAGCTCCGAATTTGCTGACCCCAAATAATTAGGAAAGTAATAGATAACATGGTCTGAAGGTGGGGAAGATGGTTTAATAGAGGAAGTGGCCCATGAAATAAGCTCTGAGCATTTTTAGGTTACCAGTACACTGAGAGGGGACAGAGAATATCCCAAGAAGAAGAAGCACTGTGTCCAAATGAAATGTCCTGGTTGTGTTAAGAGACTAAAATGCACAAGCATGCCAGTCTAGCTGTCCCAAATCTGACTGCCCTCTTATAGACTACCTCATGTTTGCTCTCTCATACTCTTATTCAGAGAACTAACCTGCTCTTGCATCTCTTTTAGGCTCTTTGAAACCCTTCAGTCACTCTTCTGGTCTGTATTTGGCCTTTTAAATCTCTATGTCACTAATGTGAAGGCCAGACACGAGTTCACCGAGTTTGTGGGAGCTACTATGTTTGGGACATACAACGTGATCTCCCTGGTAGTGCTGCTGAACATGCTCATTGCCATGATGAACAACTCCTACCAGCTTATTGCCGTGAGTAACTGCTTTACCATAGGGCTTCCCTGGGTTTCTGGAGAAGTCACTGTGATGTACAGCCCATTGCAAGCTCAGTGAAACAGTCTGATTGCCTCAATGAATATACATTAGTCAGTCATTCAACTGACTTCTTTCCAGAACAATTCTGATTGCAGTCTTAGTCTACAGAAAGCCAGTAATCTAGATTTGGTTACTGGATTTGATAACTTTCTTGCTATCCGTTGAAAATGTTTTAAAATATTTGAGCCAATATTTTCACCTCAGTAAAGAAACCTCAGGGGATACGCGCACAGTTGGCTACTCAATTTGGCACCTCACTTACATTCTGGATAAATCCAGTTGATCTGTTCCTCTAGGGATAACACTGCAAACATCTTCCTCCTCAAAGTTGAAATTCCATTGAAAAGATGAGCTTCTGAGAAGGAGAGGGGCTCTTTTGTTTTTTTATACAATGTCTCATAGTATCCAATGTTGGCATTAAACTCACTGTGTAGCTGAGAATGACCCTGACTGACCCTCCCGTCTTCATATCTCAGGTCCTGGAATTACAGAAGTGCACTATAAAGCTCAGTTTATAAGAGAGGCTCTTTTTTTTTTTTTTTGCTAAAGCAGAGATGAGTAACTGTACTCTACCACCAGATCTTCTTAGACTGAGCTCATTATTATTTTGTTTTGTTTTGTTTTTAGCTTATTATTTTTAAGACAAGTCACATTGTATAGAACAGGCTGGACTCAAATTCTCAATCTTCTTGCCTCAGCCTCTAGAGTACTGGGGTTATAGGTATGCACCATGACACCTTGAATCTTGCATTGCTGATTTTTTTTTTGTCCATCATATTATCATTTCAATCATCAGTGCTTGTTACCCTAGACCAGAAATGATGAAGGTAAAGAATACAGGATTAGTTGTGGCCTGCCCCCCCCCCCGCCTCTCTCTCTCTCTCTCTCTCTCTCTCTCTCTCTCTCTCTCTCTGTGTGTGTGTGTGTGTGTGTGTGTGTGTGGTCTTTATCTTCCCCTCTCTTATCTCTCTCTGTCTCTCTCCTCTCTTCTCATATCCTGTTTATCACTTCTAGGAAGAGTATTAGCAACTGAGTCTGGCTAACTGAGAACTATGTAAGTTGAGTATCTCTGGATTTGGACATTTAGTTGCTAAATTGTCTTCTGTATGAATCAGTCTGTTGCTATCATGCAGAAGCCAAACAAAGATAAAGTCTAAGTCTTTTCTGCCTCCTATATGCTATTTCTCTGGTATGGTTTGTCATGAGGAGTCATTTAGCCTATCTGAGCTTAAATTATTGGCTACATATGCATATATATGTGATATATGTGCTCATATACAGACTGTCCACATTTCTCAAATATTGTAGGTAATAATGAACATATTCATTTCCACTAGGGAGAGAACCAAACAGTAACGAGTATATGTTACAGGAAGAGATGTTTGAATTATTTGTTTTATAGTACTTTCTAACCATAAATGGCAATGGAATATATTTGCACAAGGGGTGCTATAGCTTAGATCTAAAATGTACCCACCAAGGCCCATGTGTTAGAAGTTTCGTCTCCAATCCATGGTGCTACTGGGAAGTAAAGGAACCTTTAGTAGGTGGAGCCTAATCGGAAGTTAGGTCATTGGCGAGTATACCCTTGAAAAAATTATAGGATCCTATCCCCCTTTCTATTCCTCTTTGCTCCTTCACTCCCGTGCTTGCCTGCTAGGCTGTGCTGGCCTACCTCAGGCTGAGAGCAACACTCAAGCAACCGTTGACTGAAGCCATGAACCAAAATAAACCTTTCTCTTTATCATTTGATTTTTCTCCTGTACTTTCTCACAGTGACACAAAGGTGAATTTGTAGAATTTCTGTCATTAGGGATCTTGTTAAGATATAAAATTATGTACTAATAGATGCTTAAGAGACTGACTACAGAGGGAATGGAAGTATAGTAGAAAACTTTAAAAACCAAGGACTCTAACTTATTTCCCCTTCTTGGGCCTTTGTTTCTTTATCCAAAAAGTGATGTGCTGTATTGGTGGTGACTAATACAGATCACGTGTCTACTGATCAGGATAGCATAGCAAGGTCCTTCCTAGCTCTGAAATTCTATTCCATTGTTGTGTTGAAATACAAAATACAATATAGTTCAACTTTATTTCTTGACTCTTGTTCTCTCTCTCTCTCTCTCTCTCTCTCTCTCTCTCTCTCTCCCATTCTCCCTTCTTCCCTTTCTCTCCTTTAACCCCACCTTAATTCAAACCCAACTAGACAAAGAACTTTCAGATGATTTCTGCTCACACCTAGTCTGTTTTTTATAAGGGATAAAGCACACATGGAATCTAAAAGGTTTCTTTTTCTGCCTGCTAAGGCAGTTGTAGATTTTTCACTAAGTATCTAGCAGTTGATTATTCCTAGCAACAGAAAAAAAGGTAAAATTTTCTTGTCATCTAATATAGGGTTTCAGTGTGCCCCACTGAGCTGGGTGACATTTTCTAGCAAGAAGGAGAATCATCAACTCTTTTTTGACACCACCTGCTGGTAGCAGGTTTAGTTTTAATACTACCTGCTTCTGCACCTGAAGAAAATACCTTAATTCCGTCACTAAGAGTCTGAGTAGATGGCCTGAATTGGACCTACACCATCTCACATGTCTGGAGACAGCAAACCAGTCTGAATCCTCCTGCTGTTCTGGAATTTCCTGGTTGTATATCTAGACCCTTTGGAAATAAATCCAGTTGGATGTTAATATTGGGCAAACTAATTGTACAAATACCCAAGTTTTTATAAACAGTAAAGAACAGAAAGTAGATTTCATTCCATTTGTAATATTTGTACTTCAACCAGGTGATGGTGGCACACATATTTCACCTCAGCATTTGGGAAGCTGAGGAACTCTGTAAGTCCAAAGCCAGCCTGGTCTACAGAGTGAGTTCCAGGATAGTCAGGGATACATAGAAACTATGTCTGGGAAAAAAAAGAGAAATCTCTACTTCAGGAGTGTCCTGTTAGAAGGCCTCTGCTAGACGGGGAAAGGCTTCAGAGAGGAACCACTGGAGACACATTTCTCCTTCAAAGAGTATCACAGGCTGCCTCAGCCTTGGTAGGAATTTGGTTGTCAGCAAATGTCAGTGGGAAATTATTCAATGTTTATTCTAGTTCAAAGGTTAAGAGCAGCACTAAGAGCTATCCCAGGAAAAGTTGAGCTCTTTATCAGTGCTTCCTGAAGGATTAAGCGATGCTGACGAGATGGTCTGCTATCCTAGACAGTTGAATCTAAACAAGAAAAAATGCACAAATGAGAAAACATACATAAAGTTATCATAAAATGCCAGCATTCAGAGTCAGTTTTTGCCATGAGGTTCATGTATTTCTTCCCTTAATATTGTGTTCCCAGTTCTAAAAGAAATGTGATTTGAGCTATTAGCAACTTATAACAGTTTAAATGTATAGGTCCTGTCTCTTCCTGAGACCAGGTAAACAATGAGAGGTTCCATGAGAGCAATGTGTGTGTCTGAGAAAGAGTCAGAAGGAACACCAACAAGAAAAAGAGATTAGAGGCACAGAAAATGTCACCATTATTATGGTTTTGCAAAGGCTCAGATCTGGGCAGCAGTTCCCAAGTCAAAGATACCAGCAGCCTCCATATAAAATAACAGCTACCAGTGGACATTCTAGAGATTTTTTTAAAATGGCTATATTTGTGTTTTAAAAGGTTTCTGGGCTGAGATTCAGAAAGAATTGCCCCTTGTTGAAAATTAGGCCTTGCTGAAGATTGGTCTCAGGATGTTCTCTTTATAGCTAGAAACCATATTTCTGGATAATTCAAGTGCCCGTGGCCCAGAAGTCATAGTAAAAAATGTGAGCCAGGCAGTAGAGGCACACACCTTTAATCCCAGCACTCTGGAGGCAGAGCCAGGTGGGTCTCTGTGAGTTCAAGGCCAACCTGGGCTACCAAGTGAGTTCCAGGAAAGGCGCAAAGCTACAGAGAAACCCTGTCTCGGAAAAAAAAAAAAAAAGAAAGAAAGAAAGAAAGAAAGAAAAGAAAAGTGATTATTTTGGTTTCTGCCTCATTCTTTCAGTCATTGTTCACAATATTCTAGTCACTGGGCCAGTCCAGAATTGAAGTAGGACAGTGTAAATGCTAAAAGCCACACCTAGATCCCCACACTGTCACGTTCTCCCTTACTTGAGATGCACGTGCTCTGCAAGAACCATCATGTTGGGGCTGAAGAAATGGGTTGAGTGGTGAAGAGCACTGGCTGCTCTCACAGAGGAGTCCAGTTGAGTTCCCAGCACCTACACAGTGATTCACATCTGTCTGTAAGTCCAGTTTCAGAAGGTCCCATGCCCTCTTCTGACTACCATAAGCACCAGGCACACAGGTGGTGCACATACATATATTAAGCAAAGCATTCATACCCATAAATAAATCTGAAATGTAAAAAAAAAAATAGAACTATAGCACAATATCATTTTTTTACCTAATTGTATCACAGCTCCAAACTATCCAGTGTCCTCATCCTTCAGAGGATGGAAGACCTACTATTTGGCCTGACTTCTTCCAGGATAAAAATCCTGTATCTGTCTCAGCTTCCAAAGAGTTGTTTCTTAAGAAAGCAGAAGACAATATACTCCCCACCAGCCTTCAGTCCCACCAACAGTCCAAACTCTGAGAGCTGGACTGAATCTAAGCCGCTACGGTGTAGCCCTTTTCCAGGTGAAGGACTTGTTTATTTCAAAATGCCTTAGGAAGTGCAAGAGGTTGTGGCAGAGGCACTTCAAATATCACTAGCTGGCTCTTCCCTTTGGGAGGCCCTCAAGCAAATCTGAAGACTGACTTTTTCTCACCTTGGTTTCTGCTTTTCTATGATGCCAAACCACCCTGAGGGACCTGATTAGAGACTGCCACATTTCATGAAGGAGAAAGCAAATATGACTATCTATCAAATACATAAGAATGTTCTCTCCCTTGGGTAATGTGGAATGTGTAAATACCTGTTAGTAATCCATTTCCATTAGAAATTTATTTTTTTTCTGGTTGGTTCTGGAGAAGGTACATAAAATACAGTCCATGCCATCGGGGAGCTTGAACTAGAGTTCAGAATGGAAAATCTGACATGAGTAAAAGAACAATGGAACTATCATCATAAGTATATCGCAGTTAGTACCCGAAGCATGGGCCCAACAATAGACTACCTGGGTTTGAAACATGGACAGGTATGTATTATTGTGGCTTAGGCTGATTTGACCTCTTTCTTCCTCACTTGGCTTTTATAAAATATAGGCTTTTCACATGGGACATAGTACCATAGTAGAGCATTTGCCTAGCATAGTTGAGGCTTTGGGCAATCTCTAGTACTTGAAACACACACACACACACACACACACACACACACACACACACACACACGCGCGCACGCACGCACGCACGCACGCCCGCATGCACATGCACATCTTTTCATTTACTCCTTATTCTGATCCATTTCCTGCACCAAGAGGAAAACCAAGGAAACACAATGTTTTGACATTTGTCTTTTAGATTTGACAAATGAAAAAGTAGGTGGTGGTGCTTTCTGTGGTGCTTCTAGAAACTGCTGTGTCTTCTGTGGGACTCACACCCAGAGATTTCCAGGGCACCATCACTCTCCTTGGCCTCATTTTTCATCTAGGTCTTGTCAAGAAGCCCCAGTCCCCAGGCTCTGCTAACATTACCTCTTCAGGATGCCCTTCAAACTCTAGAACAAGCAGAAGTTGCTCAACACTGACTTGCCTCAGTGTCCCACGTTCAGCTTCTTACCTCTTCCACCTGCTGCATAACCAGTACTTGTAATATGTCTTCAGGGTTTGAAAAGACTTAAGAGTGGTAGCTATTCACTCAGTTGTAGTCCAGCCAGTACTACGTGACTGCACGTTACGAGGTATATTTAGAAGGCACCTGTCAATCTGACTTTGAAGTATGGCTCAAATTTGCAAAGACAGAAAAGTGGCTGCAGGGTTGAGCGCTCCCCTCTGGCAAGGAAATAGCTTGTACACCATCAGAGAGTGGCCTGATATTTACTCCTTTCTGCCATTCATGCTTTGATTCCCTGTGAAATCTTTCAAACACGAATGAAGTTCTCTTCTCCCCGTTAGGGAATATTCTGGTACACTGCAGAGAAACATGGAGCGATGTACCTAGGGGCTTTGTCTGGCTCCTTACACCCTCATTCTGGGCCCTATTACTACTGTCTATGGGGACTCTGCCCAGAACCCTGAGCTAACTGCCTGATGTGAACTAGTCTCGTTTTTCCATCTTTAGCCAAAGCTAAGATGTTGAAACTCAGTAGTTACCATGTAATAAATATGAATAACTGGCATATGGACATGCCTTTATCAATTGTCAGGCATTGAACCAATTATTTTCTGTTACTACAACTATTACTAATGACCACCTTTCACCCATGGACCACACAGTATATAAATACATTCAGTGCATACTATCTCATTAAACCATCACATTCACTTTATGAGGTGTTATTATTAATTTCATTTTGTAAATGAAACTGAGGCAAAGAGACTAAGGTAACTTGTCTAAGGAGGCATGTTCTGTTTCCTTTCTGATTAACATGCTTAAGTTATACACATTAGTGAGTTTCAGGTGATATTTCATTACGTGCAGATAGCATGTACTATACAAATCCAGCCTCTCTCTATCTAACCTACCCTTCCTCCAACTCTAGCAATCACTAGTCTGCCATTTAGGTCAACCTTTCTTTAAAAGCATGCACTTGTGAAAGAGAATATGTTCTACTTGTATTTCTGAATCTAGCGTATTTTACCTAACATAATGTTCCACATTTCCATCCATTTTGTTGCAAAAGAAAAGGTTTCCATTTTCTTGATGGCAGAATAATACTCCATTGTACATATTCACCACATTTTCCTTACCCATTCATGTGTTGATAGGCAACTAGGTTGATTCTGCATTTTAGCTATTGTGATAATGCCACAATGAACATCTGGATGCACATATCCCTTTGGTATGCTGATTTCACTTCTTTTGCGTGTATGTCCAGAAGTGAGACAGCTGGATATTACAAATTCTATTTTTCTTTTGTTGAAGAGCCTCCATAATGGCTATGCTAATTTCCATTCCTATCAACAGTGCATGGGAATTCATTTTTTTTTCACACCAGCATTTGTTATGTTTTGTCTTTAGTTTCCATTTTGATAATAGCCAAGGACAAATTTTCAGTAAGGTCTCTTGATCCAAAGTAACAATAATATCATACCTCCACCTTTTGGCCTGCATCCTAATTCAAAGGCCCTGGTGCACACAGGATACTCAGCTTCTATGTAACCTCACCCCGCTTTCCCCTTGGCTGACTGACTCTCTATCTACAGGCTTCCAACCAACGGGATCCTGTAGGGAGACTTGCCTTGTTTCTGCAAGCCTATATACTCAGCACCACACCTACACCCCTGGCTTTCTTTTTCTCCTTTAAGGTGTCCACAAGATGTCAAACAAATACTTTCCCCCTCCACTCGGTCCTTATTTCTGTCAGACAACTGGCCAGCTATGGTGGCTCACATCTTTATTTTTTTAGACACATTCTTTTGGTTTGATGTGTATGGGTTTTGCCTGTATGCATGTATGTGCAGTATGTGCATGTCTGGTGCCCTCAGAGGTTGGAAAAGGAGTTACTGGAGTTGCAGACAGTTGTTAACTGCCAGGAACAGAACCTGGGTCCTCTGAAAAAACAAGAAGTGCTGCTGCTAATATAGTGACTGAGCATCTCCAGCCTGTGGCGCATGCCTTTAATCCCAGCCCTTGGGTGGCAGAGGCAGTCAGATCTTGGTGAGTTCAAGGTCAACCTGGTCAACACAGCAAGTTCCTGGCCGACCAAGGATGCATAGTGAGACCTTGTCTCAAAAAAAAATTTCTGTCAAAAAAAAAAAAAAAAACCAGCCTGCAGCCACAGAAAATAAACAGACCACCAACACATGACAAGGACTCATTATCTCACACATCTTAGCTTGGAACACCTCAGCCCTCTGCCTGTTTCTTTCCCAAACAGATCTTGCATGCCTAAAACCTCTCTTGAAATTATACCCACACTAGTCAATGAACTGTCCAACCTGCTGCCGCAGGACTGGAGGCACTCTCCACAAGGTTTGTACAGTTAAAGGCAGCTGCTCACTGCTCCATTGCCACACTCTCTCTGCCTGGGCCTGGTTTGGCTCTCCCCCTGGTGGTCGAACTTAGGAACAACATTGTCTTTGCCCTTACTGCTCCCTGGGTTTGTCTGCTATCAGTTAGATGGTGAGTATCTCCTGGGGACCAGAACAATTCACCTTGAAATTCGCTCAGTGCATGGTAGCAGGACTCTGTTGAGCTCCAAACTCCATTTCCAACTGTAGTTGCAAGCTGTGATGCTTGCTGCTGCGTGCTAAGGGTTTTAGTGACTGACTGAGGGACAAGGAGGAATGGGAAGAATACACATAAACAGAGGTCATTTTCTTTCCTGCTGTTAAAAGGCAACCTAACAGTGTAGATACCAGAGCTGCTTCTCCATTATCCCACAGGTTGCCTGTCCGGGGTGTTCATCAGAAGCATAAATAGTTCTCAGAAAGATTCCATCTTGGGTCCAACTAACAGAAAGAGGTCTGACTATGCCAGTTACCAGTTAGCCCCAGTGCCTCTCCCTAAGTGCCTGAGGAAGCACAGAGAGGAACACCAGCAAGAAAAAATGACTGGAGACACAGGAAATATCACCAGTTCCCAAGCCAAAGATGCCAGCAGCCTCCATGTAAATTAACAGCTACTAATAGGCATTTCAAATGAGTTCTGGGCTGAGATTCAGAAAGAAGTGCTCCTTGTTGAAAGGCAGACCTCCCTGAAGATTGGTCTCAGGATGTTCTTTTCATAAGTTATAAACTACACTTGTAGACAATTTAAGTGCTCATGGCCCAAAGGTCATTCTTTTATTTCTGATTGGTCTGAGTTGTTTTTTTGTTTGTTTGTTTGTTTTGTTTTTTGTTTTTGGGGTTTTTTTTTTGCCTGCTTGTTTTTTGTTTCAATGTCTGAGACAGGAATTCACTGTGTTGCTCCTACAGACAGGCCTTGAACATTTCGTCCTCCTGCCTTTGCCTTCATGTGCTCAAGTTACAGGTATGTGGTCATAAATCCAGCTTCTGTTTGGGATTTAAAAGCTCAATGTGGTGTTGGAGACATGGCTCAGCAGTTCTAGGAGCCTTGCTGATTTCCCCTGTGACTCCAGCACCAGAGGATATGATGCCCTCTTCTGGCCTCTGTGGATAGACACACTTTAAAACAGATTTAGAAAACATTAAATTTGAGTTCTGAGTTAACAGTAAGAAAACCTGGGTTAAAGAAGAAAGAAAAAAGAAAGAAAGAAAGAAAGAAAGAAAGAAAGAAAGAAAGAAAGAAAGAAAGAAAGAAAGAAGAAAGAAAGAAAGAAGAAAGAAAGAAAGAAGAAAGAAAGAAAAAAGAAAGAAAGAAAGAAGGAAGGAAGGAAGGAAGGAAGGAAGGAAGGAAGGAAGGAAGGAAGGAAGAAAGAAAGAAAAAAGAAAGAAAGAAAGAAAGAAAGAAAGAAAGAAAGAAAGAAAGAAAGAAAGAAAAGAAAACCTTCCTCAGGTCCAGGCAGTGGTGGTGCACGCCTTTAATCCCAGCACTCGGGAGGCAGAGGCAGGTGGATTTCTGTGAGTTCAAGGCCAGCCTGGTCTACAGAGTGAGTTCCAGGACAGTCAAAGCTATACAGAGAAACCCCATCACCAGAATCCAACATAGGCAGTAAAACGGGCAGAGAGTATTGAGAACACAGAAGCCAAAATACCCAGAGGAGCATCAGGGATGTTGTTTGCCTTTTACTTAAGATATAGCAGATTTATATTGCCTCAGTTGTTATGGTAAATCTGCTGGACTTTTTTACTGTTTTTATTTATTCTTCTCTCATACAATACATCCCGACTACAGCTTCCCCTCCCTCTTCTCTTCCCAGTCTCTCCCCCAGATCCACTCCACCCTCTGTTCCCTCCAAGAAAAGAGCAGGCCTCCCAGGGATAGCAACTGAGCATAGCACAAGATAAATCTGCTCTTTTAAAGAGCAACTAGGAAAAATATCAGGGCAAAATAAGAAAAGAATACTAAACTAACATCTCTCTCTCTCTCTCTCTCTCCCTCTCCCCTACATTCCCAGCCTTCTCTCTTCTTTTATTTCTTTGTTTTCATCACAAAGTTCTATTGTCTTTTGCTCTCCTTCCCACATTTCCCTAGGAAAAAAAAGACTCAATGAGAAACATAGTTATCTCAGTCTCTCCTCATAATTGTAGCACATCAGAAATCTCAAAGAATGGAAGAAAAGAAAGTGTTGTAGGCTTCTTCACTCATTAAGGAATCTACAGTTATTAAAGAAGATTTGAATGAATGGGTTTAAAACACTCTCAACTAACTCCATTCAGTGTCCATGGCCTGAATCTAAAGAGGATGGCCTGGTGAATCTTCTAGAAGATAATGCAATGGGGGTTTGCTCATAATACCTCTTTCATACATTTCATACAGGCAAACTAATTGTTTCAGAGATATTTTAAGGTGGAGGGTCTCTATTCTAACTAGAACACATGTTCTAGAATATTGTAGGCTCTCATTTTTAAATGTGTTTGAGCACTGGAAAGATGGCTTAGCAGTTAAAAACACTGACTGCTCTTCCAGAGGACCAGGGTTCAATTCCCAGCGCCCACATGGCAGCTCACAACCATCTGTAACTCCAGTCTCAGAGGATTTGACATCCTTGTCTAGGCTCCACAAGCACCAGGCATTCATATGGTATACAGACACACATGGCAGGCAAAACATTCAAATACACATAAAAATAAACTTAAAGAAATTTAAATGTATTGAAACATGAGTACATGAATGACTTTGGTGCATAGAGAAGCAGAATATTTTGAAGCATGGAGCATTTTGGACAAAGCTAATCACAACTCATTATCCTCTTGACGGGTTAGTTGACTGTATTAATTACTTGCCATATTTTTTGACAAAATACCTGATTTCTATTGTTGTGAAGAGATACTGTAACCATGGCAACTCTTATAAAGAAAAACATTTTATTGGGGTTGACTTACAGTTCAGAGGTTCAGTCCATTATCATCATGGCAGAGCATGGCAGTGTACAGGCAGACAGTGCTAGATAAGTAGCTGAGAGTCCTACATCTTGTAGGCAACAAGAAGTAGACTGAGTGTCACACTGAGTGAAGCTTGAACAAAAGAGACTTCAAAACCCACCCCCACAGTGACATACTTCTTCCAACAAGGCCATACCTACTTCAATAAGGCCACATCTCTTAATAGTGCCACTCCATTTCAGCTCCTTTTTCTTTCAAACCACCATTCCTGATAAAAGTAATTTAAGGAAGTATTTATATGGAGACAGGGACTTAAGGTAGCTAGTCACATTGTACCTGCAGTCAGTACTCAGCTCACTTTTGCCTTTTATTTAGTCTAGGACCCCAGCCCAAGGAGTGGTGCTTCCCATATTAAATTTGGTCTTCTCATCTTAATTAACCTAATTTTGATATTCCTTTACAGACATACCCAGAGGCTTGTGTCATCTATAACTCTATGTCCTATCAAATAGACAATATTAACCATTGCAATGAACGATCCTATAAAGGGCCAGTTAGTAAACATTTTAGGCTTTCTGGACCATAAGTTCTGTCTCAGCTACTCAATTCTTTTGTTATAACACAAAAGTAGCCAAAGGCAATACATAAAGTAATGGGATGGCTGTATGTCAATAGATTTTTATTTATGGACATTGAAATTTCTGTAAATCTCAAGTGGAAAATCATTATTCTTTTGATTTTTGATTACATTAAAAATGTAAGACAGCTGGGTGGTGGTGGCACAAACCTTTAATCCCAGCACTCGTGAGGCAGAGCCAGGAGGATCTCTGAGTTCGAGGCCAGCATGGTCTACAGAGCAAGATCCAGGACAGGCACCAAAACTACACAGAAAATCCCTGTCTCGAAAAAAAAAAATGTAAGACAAATATTCTTAGCTTGTGATATATACAAAAACTAAGTAGCCAGTTTTCCAACTACATGGCTGATTTCAAAGTACATGTCTTCAACCTTTGTAGACCAAAGAAAGCTCCATGACTAGGGGTTGTAGTTTATGTTTTCTTCATATTTCACTGCTGCCTAGGAAAAATAGGACAAATAGTAGGTCCTAAGTAAATATATTTTTTGAATTGATATAAAAATGCTTTGAGCAAACTCTGATTTATAATTTTTCAACCCTGTTTAAAAAATAGATAAGTGGATTTATATTCCTTACAAGTGTTTCATGCTTGGAGATCAGTGAATTTCTATGGCAGTGGTAGGGGAATTATCTAACTAGAAGAAAATCTGCCTCACATTTAGATTTCATGATAATAATTAATACAATCCTTGTTTTTAATCCCTGGCATCAATAATACACAAATCATATATACTTAAGACAATGCTGCACACTTTGTCAAGCACACCTGTGTGGTGATATTTTCTTTGTGCACCCCAATAAAGCTTATCTGAAGATCAGAGGAAAAAGCCAGCCACGATATTAAACACGGAAGTCAGGCAATGGTAGCATATGCCTTTAATCCTATCACTCAGGAAGCAGAGACCCATCCAGAGCTCTGTGAGTTCAAGGCCACAATGGGAAGAGATCCAGGTGTGGTGGCACCGGCCTTTAATCCCAGCACTAACCATGGAGGTCTGGAGGTCTGTACAGACAGACAGGAAGTGATATAGCTGAGCTGAGAGAAAGAGTAAGAGAGCAGGGACAGAAAGGCATATAGGTGTGGGTATACAGGAAGTAGGTCTCTCTTTGGCTGAGGATTTGCTAGTGGTAAGAACTTGGCTGGCTTCTTTCTGCTTCTCTGATCTCTCAGTTTTAACACCCATATCTGGCTCTGGGTTTTTTATTAATAAGACCATTTAGCAATTTGTCTTACACACTTACCTATGTCTTTGGCAATGCTATCTTCATCTTTCAGATAAACAAGCTTCTTGTAAATGTTGAGACATGCCTGAACTCATGTGGCAAATTTGTTCATTCCTTCCTTCTTCACACAATTGCACATGAGGGCCAATGAAGCAGAAGTAGTTATCTTTGGTGATGTAGCCACTGGCGAGTTAGCCATGCTCCATTGGATAACTTCACGCCCATTCACACATAAGTAGCTCTAGTTAAATCCATTTGATCACAAAGCAAAAGAAAAATCAAAACTAAGAAAAAAGATGTGAAAGTGGGATTGGACCTTGGTGGGAGGTGAGAGAAGGACAAGACGGGGTGGAGGGATGATTGTGACCATAACATATTACACACACACACACACACACACACACGAATTTGTCAAAAAATCAATTAGTTTTTAAAAATCTCCATTCTGGGCTTCATGGCACATGACTGTAACCCCAGCACTAGGGAGGTAAAATGGGCAGAAGGTGAGTTCAAGATCATCCTGAGTTATGTATCAAGACAGTCTTTCTCAAAACAACCTAGTGACCACAGCTAGGGAACATGCTCACCAGTAGTTTCATGGTGTCTAGGCACAGACACAGTGGCCACTTACTAGACCATTAGACCCATTGCTACAACTACTCCTGTAGTTTGAAAGGATAAAATAGGCTATCATAGGGCATCAGTACTAGACTTCAATGATGTTGTGGGCAATGAGTGACCAGTAAGTAGAGAGCTGGAAAGCTTTCTGCCCCTGAACCTTTGCAGCTGGGAATAGAACCTTCATTTGGGGTCAATAAACCATTCAAACTATTCCCAGCAAGGTTCACAATGAACAGTTCATTCTAACCACCTAGAAACCCAGACAGGACAGGCTGGCTAAGTGGTGAGGAACAGGAAATCAAGCCCTTCCTAGACTACTACACAGACTTGATAAGTTAAGAGAGGGAGTCTGGGCTTAAAGGATACTGGACACCATAATTTTTTTCAGATTATACTATTTTTTAATGAATTAAAACAAAAATGGAAATCCAGCATGGGCCACCATGCTAGTAATCTCACCACCTGAAAGACTTAAGACAGGAAGATTTCTGTAAATTTGAAACCAGCCTGGGCTTCATATTATGTCCCAGGCCAGCCTAGGTTATGGAGACTCCATCTCAGAAAAAAGAAAGGAATTTAGGAGGTATAGAGAGGGGGAGAGATTTAAAATTACAATACCTTTTAAATTGCATTTTTACCCTATATGATGCAATGTATAACTTTTGCTAAGTTCCACCAATTTGCATTTTTAACAGTTGCCCCACATGATTCTGATGAACAGAAATACTTAAGACACAAACCCCCAATTCTACCAGGAGAAAAAGGTATCCCAAGTGAGAATGACATCCCTTGAGATGGCAGAGAAAATGAATATTCTCACTTCTGTTTAGGATGTGTGTGTCATGGTAATTTTTGTTGCTTTTTCCATCAAGTGGAAACAGAGCTTGTCCTATGTTCAAATGAAGGAAGCAATTGATAATTAGTGCAAAGGATGCCAAAATATCCCTCTTATGAGTTGTCTCTAGGGTCAAAGATTCCTGGGGACAGCCTTTCTCTTTAAGGGTTATTAGTTCTGCTCTCCCAAGGTTTGTGCTGATTTTCTCCCTCTGCATAAGTTAGAAATCTTTCCAATTTGCTAAGCAAGATGGTTGCTAACAAAAGATCTGAAGGAGTGCTTAAGACTGTCAAGAACATGTAAAGAAATTGGCCCCATAGTTTGATTGTAAGAAAAATAACCTTGAGCTTGCATTCACTGAGAAATGTGAAATTGAACGGATATGTTCATTCCACCAAGCTCCATGAGTTTATACTCTGAGTGAGTCAGCAACCTCAGAGGGTACGTTCTATAGTCGGAGTATGTTGGATGCACATAGCAAAAGGAGCTAAAGCAAATAGAAATGCTGGCCTGCTCTGCAGAAGATCATGATCTCAAAGACAAAGCAGGGCACACACATGGATTAGAATACACTATTAAAGTTAAGTATCATGGGGTCCACATGATGGTAGTACAAACATCCTAAAAGGTTTGTGTCTGTGTGGCTGATTTTTCAAAATGTTCCAAACTTAGAATTGAGTCTGAGAGAGTAAGGCAAAGAGGAGATAAGCAGACACTTGAAGTAAGTAAGATGAGACCCAATATATTAGTCTACCATATAAGTGTAAGACTAGTCCTGTGCTGATCAAAGGAGCAACTCTTGGGTATCATATACTTAGGGAAGGTTTAAATAAATGTGTCAACAAAAGCCACATCTAGAATCCTGCAATTCAACTTATAGCAAGGTTGGAAACAAAATCAGCATCTATACCCCAGATTATATTGTTCACATTGTTCACAAAATCAGTATGTAAATACTCTCCTTCTTATTAACCAGTGGCTCATAACATATGGTCTATTAATTGCTGGTGTTTAGAATTCAGGGACTACCCAACAACCCCTAGCAGTGTGCCCTGCACATGCTACTTGCTCAGTACAGGAACTGAAAACTGACTAGGTGGACATGTATGAATTGGTTTATAATAAATAAACGAGAAAAAAATACTAGTGAAAGGATTACTTGCAATAACTTGCTTACCACTTCCCAACTTTGTGGTAATTCCCAGCATGAGGTTGCCTAAGCACTAGGGGAATGGAATGACAGTGGTAATAGTGATGGTTCTTCAAAATGCTTAGCTAAAATTGTAAGAGTAGCTACAATGAGGAACATCAGAAAGCCTCCGAAACTCAAGAGAAGTTGACTGTGGCTTATAAAACTTGGCCCACTGCATATTTGCATTCTTTGCCAAAAGCAAATATATTTCTCCCTAGACCTGTAGCAAATTGCTTTTTTACATTTTCTATTTAATTTTGAGATTATAATATAATTACATCATTTATCTCTTCCCTCTTCTCCCTCCAAACCCTCCCATGTAATTCTCCTTGCTCCTTTTTCAAATTCATGGCTTCTTTTTTCATTAGGCAAATTACTTTTTAAAGGACATAGCTGCTTATATTTTCAAACATGTACAAAAACCCAGGAGGCTGAGAGTACAGGATCAGGAGTTTGAGGCCAGCCTGAGGTACAAAGAGACACTGTTTCAAACAAACTAAAAAAAACAAAAACATGTAGTTGGAGTTTTCCTGCCTGGCCCAGTCAGGACAAATCTCTCTTTACCCGCCAGTCCCACAGTTGCTCGGACCCAACCAAGAAAACACATAGAAACTTATATTGCTTATAAACTGTATGGCCGTGGCAGGCTGCTTGTTATCTACTTTTTCTATCTTAAATTAACCCATGTCTATTTATCTATACTTTGCCACATGGCTCGTGGCTTACCAGTACCTTACATCTTGTCATGGCGGCAGCTGGCAGTGTCTTCCCCACCCAGCCTTCTACCTCCCAGAATTCTCTTTTCTCTTATCCCGCCTATACTTCCTGCCTGGCCAATCAGAATTTTATTTACACAGAGCGATATCCACAGCACTTCCCCTTTTCTTTTTTTTTAAAGGAAGGTTTTAACTTTTGCATAGTATAATTACATATAACAAAACAATTATCAAGCAAGAATTACAGTTACAGTATTAAAGAAGATATCCTATCTGTCTTATATTTGTGAATCTAAGGTTTTATATCTAACTTATCTTTTATCATAACTGAGGAAATTATAACTATCTAGTCTTCAACCACATCAAAGACCTCAGAAGGATATAATATTACCTGAGAACCAGGAGAAGGATGTAAGCATTTTTTAGGAGTCTTGCAAGAGTAGACAGAGACAGCTGGCAGCCTGAACAGTCACCTAATGTTCCTTTGTAAAGTTGGGGCATTTGTCTTCAGCCCACAGGGCTAGAGTCTCTCGGTCACTTCTCTCAGTGTCCTGTAGAATGTCTGGCAGTTTCCTCTGCGAAGCAGGAACCTGAAGGACCATTCTGTTAAGCAAAGTTTAGTGGTCACCTTTCTATGGCTCCTGCATGTCAAGCAGTTCAGGCAAGAACAGTTTCTTGTCCAAATGGCTATTTTTGTCAAGGTGAAGATAAACTCCATATGAAGTGTTTTCAATGCCCATCCTCCTCTCTGAAGTAAAACGGTGCTGCCAGGAGCAGACATGTCTCACTGTCCAGAAAGTCTAAATTTTAAAAATATTTTAAATGCCATATTCTGTAGGTCTTTGAAGTATTTGAAGATTACCTATCTATCTGAAATATATCTGTGTATATGTAGAAGACTTAAGTAACATGGCTATGAGTATGATTATCATAGATGACTAATTATTAATCTATTTTTAATTATCCATTACAATTTAAAATGAGCTATACAAACGTAATACCTTAAACATGAGTAGAAATATGCACACAGTATAACAAATTAACTTTAAGTTTGTATCAATAGACTAAAATCTATATCAATATAAAACATTTTAAACAAGTTGTTGCTCTTTAGAAGTAAGTTCATTAATCTACCCTTTCATCCTATTATATCTATATCATATCCCCTTTTTTTTCTTTAGAAAGTGATCACATTTATAATCAACCTGATTTAAATAAAAATGTTGGTTTTTTCTGTCCCACACCAGAGGGCTCTTTTGATTTGGGATACAAGAATCTCTTAACTTTTTTTTTTTTTGTACTATGTCTGGGTTTAGAGATGGAGTGAGCCAATTCCATCTCCACAGCCAGCTTGATAATTTTGGGAATTTGGGCGTAGGTTTTTTTACTACTTCCTGCTGGAGGGGGGCGCTGTATCTTATGGGGACACAAAGAAAATTTTAGGATTATGGAGTAGTCCATTAGGGTGAACCTCTGAGCCAGTTGCCTTGAAACCATTCTGGATGTTGGATCATCTAGGCCATTGTGTCATTGGAGACCTTTCAGGTGGTCTTGGCTGATCAAACCTGATGTATCTTAATCTGGAACAAATCCACAGCCTCTGGCTTTCTGTGGAAACAAAAGCAGAGACTCCTTTCCAAAGCAACATATCCTTATATCCAAATTTTGAAGTCAAGGTACCTTTAAAATTTACATATTTGTAAATAAATAAATAAATAAACCACATACCCCCATCCCAAAGAAAGCTGAACTCACATGGGAATTACAAAAGTAAACAAATAGTAAAACAGATGATTTTCAGTTATCAGAATGTTTAGCCAAATTATATCAAAAAGTAACTGGGGTCTGGAGAGATGGCTCAGAGGTTAAGAACTCTGCCTTTTCTTCCAGAGGTCCTGAGTTCAATTCCCAGCACCCACATGGTGGTTCACAACCATTTGTAATGAGATCTGGCGCCCTCTTCTGGCCTGCAGGGATACATGCAAACAGAACACTGTATATATAATAAATAAATATTTTTTTAAAGTAACTGAATATGCACAGGAATCATAGCATCATTATTTCTTGTGCTCACATGTGATATGTGTGTGTATGTGTGTGTTCATGTGTATGCACACGTGTATGCAAAGTACACAAGCACATGTGGAAGCCAGAGGTTGCTGTCAACTATAGCTCTTGATCATTCTCCATCTATTTTTTTGAGACAAAGTCACTCACACAACCCATTCAGTCTGCTAGACTGGCAACTGTTGAACTCCAGGGATCTACCTGTCTCCACTCATCCAGCACTGGGATTACAAACAGGAATGACAGAGTTTTTAATGCTGGGGATCCAAATTTGGGTCCTCATGCTTGTACAGCAGGCACTTTATCCACTAAGCCATCTCCACAACTCCTCATATTCTCCCATTTTGAAGATGTCTAGGGACAGAATTTTGCATTTGAAAATAGAACTCAGTTCACTTGAAGAAACACTTATTGAATGCCTTCTTCATTTGAAGAACTATGCCAGATACATAAATGTATTTTCAAGGTTGGCAGGGTCTCTAATCCAGGATATCAAAATGTACAATGTTAACTTAAGGTTTGTTCCTGGTGTTAGATACTCAGAACTAACGCATGACATAGCTCTTCCTTCATACCAGGTAGTAAGTAACATAGGGATTTTACATTGACTCCCACGTTTTAACTTAGTACCTCTTTCCTACCATTTTAAAGGTTGAGAAGACCATAACTCAAAGACTTAAGTTTATTGGTCTGAACGTACACAGCTAGTCAGTAGCAAAGTTTTTGTCCAAACCCTGGTTTGCTTTTCAAGCTCTTGCTCACTTCACAATAGCAGGATTCTTCTCATTGTTATCCTGCAGCTACCTCCTGTCATCGCATCCTACAGTGCCTACACTAACACAGCCTCCTATAGCCACATTTGATCACAGTCGTGATGTGTGTGTGTCTGTGAGTGCGTGAGTGCATTGCACACGCACATGTGTACATGCACAGTCTATTTATTGAAGCTCTCTCAGTTCAAACTCTCATAAAGAGCACTTGTTTGTGTGTTGTTTTGCACATTTTATTAGTTTAGAAAGAATCAGGCTTTATGATAGCATTTTCAACAAAATTTTTGTTGTTTCTCTTCCTCCTTGTTCTTCCCATCTCCCGTGGAGCATTGAGGACTCTAACTCCAGTAGATTTCCTTTCTACTTTTATGTCACATGTGATCTCTCCCCAATCTTAACCTCTTTGTCCCCCTTTCATGGACTATCTAGTTTTACAGTTTATATCTTACTCTCACTGCCCCTTACTTATGTATTCAAAACATTGTAAGTTAGGATCCACATATGAGAGAGCATGAGGATTTTTTGTTTGTTTGGTTGGTTGGTTTTATTTTTGGTTTTTTGTTTTGTTTTTTTGAGACAGGGTTTACTCTGTGTAGTTTTGCTGGAACTCACTCTGTAGCCCACGCTGGCTTCAAACTCACAAAGATCCACCTGTCTCTGCCTCCCGAGTGCTGGGACTAAAGGCATGCGCCACCACTGCCCGGCTGAGGGTTTTTGTGATTTTTTTCTCTTTCCGAGACTTGGTCACCCCCCAAATTAAATGATTTCAGGTTTGTTTTGTTTTGTTTTGTTTTGTTTTTTAAAGCTGAAGAGCTCTCAGACATTCATCTCATTCATGAATGTAAAGGAACAAAACTACATATCTCCTTTAAATTTTGGGATTGATGTCTAAACTTTATATAATAAGTTTAAACTGTAATATGCGATATAAATTATGGAATATGGTAGACTCAATTTTAAAATAAAACTCTTCAATCCCTCATTTAAGTATTTCTAATGGAATCGGAATGCCATAGTTTGCTATGCATAACCAACTACATGTTTAAAAGTTTCCATTACCCTCCTTCCTTGAATTCTAGCTTACATTATATATAACCACAACATGTATTACATTTGGAGGCTCTTATTTTTATGACAAACTACGAACTAAAATTTAAGTTTTACTCCCTGTAATCATAAGGTAATGTTAAAATTATTCTTCTGAATTTAGCTATCATTCAAGTAATGTGAAACTCTTCAAAGAAACACAAATATTATATAAATTTTGATAGTCACTAAACATAAAAATCACATTTTTATTGAAAATGAATTTCTAAAGATATAAATGGGGCTTTTATTCCAACTAGTTGTTATATTCATAGATGAATACTGAATAATGTTCAGGAAGAGGAGTCAGCATCAATTATATTTTCATTTTAATAAAAGTAAATGCTAAGAAACAGTTTTTATATCTGTAAGATAGTTTTATAATGTTATTGTCAATTCATTCAAAGTTTTGTGTCAAATTGTCATATAATAAATTTTTCATAAAATAGTATTTTTAGCAGTCTGTCATCTGACAACTTGACAGGGTTGGCTTCAAACCCTTAACAAAGATAATTTTTATCACCACAACTCTGTAGCACAGCTTAAGATCAGGGAAGAATCTGGGGGTTATTTTATTGTACAGGGTTGTTTTAGCTATCCGGGGTTTTTGTTTTTTCATATGAACTTGAGTATTGTTTTTTTCAAGGTCTGTGAAGAATTGTGTTGGAATTTGATGGGGATTGCATTGAATCTGTACATTGCTTTTGATAAAATGGTCATTTTTATTGTTAATCCTACCGATCCATGAGCATAGGAGCTCTTTCCATCTTCTTATAGGAAGGAGGGGAGGAAGGGGACATTGTGGTTGTAATGTAACATATGAGAGAAGAATAAAAAAAAAGATTTAGAAACTATTTGACTTAGAAAAGATTTGTTGAGGCCAAGGAGGATGACTCGGTGGGTAAAGTTCTTGCCATGCAGGCATGAGAACCTGGGTTTAATCTCCAACACCCACATAGAAGTCACGATCTGTACTAGCGAGATCAAAAGAGGAGGATCTCTGGGGCTTGCTGTCCAGCCAACATAGCCAAACCAGCCAGCTCCAGGGCCCAGAGAGAGATTTTTGTCTCAAAAAATAAGGTGATTGAGGAAAACACCAAACATCAACCTTTACTCTCCACATGCATGCACAGGTGTCCACATGAAACAGAGAGAGAGAGAGAGAGAGAGAGAGAGAGAGAGAGAGAGAGAGAGAGAGAGAGAGAGAGAATGGGAATGTAAGAAAAGGATTTGTTATCTAGTATCACAGTCATTTGGTTTCTTGCTTTATGGAAATGATCCCGTGTTTGGTAGTGTCAGAGATGAATGACCTAACTACCACTTCCTTATGCAATTTTCGTTCCTTGAGCATGGGCTGGATCTAAGGAATCACATTTAAAATGTACAGTATGGTGACTACAAGTAATATTACTAGATTGGATGTTTGAAGTCACTCAGAGTACATCTTCAGTGCTCTCTCTTAGATGTATGAAGTGAGAGATGTATTAATTAGATTAATTAACTCATTTAACAGAACATGTGTACATCAAAGATGCTGTACACCATAAAAACATGCAACATTTAATTGTCAATTATACCCTTCAAAATCTGTGTATAATTGAGAAAAAAAAGAATTAGCAAGGTTAGGCTATGAACATATTGGCTTTTTTCTTCTCTCACTGGTTAAAGACACTTACAATGCTATGAGCTGCCCTGGATCATGTGACTGGGAACAGAGAATTGTCCAGTCAATAGTCAACAAGCAACTAAGTCCTTCAGTTCAACAGACAATAGAACACTGAATCCTGCAGACAACTATGCAAGTGAGCAAGGTGAAGCCATCACTTCCCACCACTAAAATCAAGGTGTTGGCTGAACTTTCTGAAGGCTCTAGAAGAAAATCCATGTCCATGTCCCTTTTTCATCCTCTAGAAACTTCTTGAATTCTTTGGTTAACACCATCCTTCTTCCTTCAAGGGCAAGAATAGCTAGCTGAGGCTCTGTTATCATGTCCATTTTCACCCCCTCTCTGTCTCCTTTTACTAAAAAGCAATCTTGTGTTTATGTTTGGCCCACCTAGATGACCTACGGGGAAAAAAATCTCTTCAAGGGTCATCTAAGTAGCAGCCTTAATTTCATAGGTAACTTTCATTTTCCCTTTTTGTGTGCTATGGCATATTCACAGTTTCCAAAGTTTAGATTGGGACATCTTAAATATTCTCATCACAGTTGTTGACTATGTGATATGATGGATGTGCTAATTAGTTTAGTTAAATCAGTTCACAATGCATACATATATCAAAACATCATGCTGTATTTCAGAAAAATAGAGAACTCCTATTTGTTAACTAAACATTTTGAAAGCTGCTGTTAAGCTTGGTGTGGAAATGTTTGACTTTAATCCCAGCACCAAGAGGCAGAGATAGGAATATCACTATGAGTTCAAGGATAGCCTGGTTTACGTAGAGAGTTCCAGGGCAGCCAGGGCTACTTAGTGAGTGTAATTGTTTTTTTTTTTTTTTCACTCTTTACTCTTAGGGGGGCTCGCCACCCAGCTCTCAAATAATCACACAGAGACTTTTTCTTTCTTATGAATACCCTGCCTTAGCTTGGCTTGTTTCTAGCCAGCTTTCTAACTTAAATTAACCATCTATCTTTTGCCTCTGGGCTTTCATCTTTATCCATTCCATATACTTTTCTTTATCTCTTACTCCATGGCTTGCTGTGTAGCTAGGTGACTGGCCCCTGATGTCCTCCTCTCCTTTTCCTTTTCTTGCTCTTCAATCTTCTCTTCCCAGATTCCTCCTCCAATGTATTCTCTCTACCTGCCAGCCCCACCTATCCTTTCTCCTGCTTCACTATGGGCCATTTAGCTCTTTATTAGACCAATCAGGTGTTTTAGACAGACAAAGCAACACAGCTTCATAGAGTTAAACAAATGCAACATAAGTGAATGCAACACATCTTTGCATCATTAAACAAATGTTCCATAGCATAAATGAATGTAACACATCTTAAAACAATATTTCACAACAAGTGAGACCCTACCTCAAAAACTGACTTTAAGGAAGCCATTATTTCATATACCAAATGAACCATATTTTTGTTGTCTTATTTTGTTTTGGTGGGAATGCTGGAATGCAAGGCCTTTAGAAGTGAAGTATGTTTGCTGTTACTGAGCTATACCCCAACCCCCACAACAGGAACTCTTTATCTAACATTATTTTAAGATAAAAGTAAATGGGTATGAATCATCAATTATAAACTATCATTGCTCTTGAAATAAATAAAGCTTTACATAATGCATAAATGGAACGGCCTTAAATTATTTTTTGAATATTCCAAAGCTGCAAATATCATGACATTTTGTTCAAAAATGCTGTGGCACATATTCCATTACCATAACACAGCTGAGAAATTTAACATTGGTAATTACTAATTTAGAGTCCCTCTTTGTCAGAACTCCCTTCTTATCTCAAGCATGTCCTTATCACTTATTACATTTGACCATCATGTCATTTTACATTGTTTTAAACTCAAAGTCATGCTGCCCTTTTGCTGTTAATAGCACAGATCATCCCCTAGCCTTGAAAGCAAGCAGTCCATGATATATACAAAGCAATATCCTGGAAGCCACTGAAGGGGATGGAATAGGTTTGGGATTCCTGCCCATGCCCTCTTCAGATAGCTCCTTGGAAAATATCTGTTTACAGAGATTTTATTTTTTACATTCATTTATTTAAGGGCATGTGGGGGTTGTTTGTGCAGGTGCACACACATGTGCAAGAGCACATGCACAAATTCCACAACATGCACATGGCTGTCAACTTGAGTTTGGTTGTAGAACACAATGTTGGAGAATTAGGTTTGGGGAAAAATAACATATAGATACCTTGCTGCCCCAAAGAACTTACAGAAGAACTTTCGGTTGGAGATGAAAAAATGCTTTTTTTCTGTTTGCTAAGAATTTTAGATGGTGAATAATAAAAAATATACAGCTCTCTCATGAACCTCCCAAAAATATAAACATAAAAAACTTCCTTAACCCCATCTCCACCTCTTGAAAGTAATCATGATTAGAAGCAGATGCAGAAATCCATAGCCAAATACCAGGATGAGTTCCAGAAATCCAGTCAAAGAGAGAGAAGAGGAATTCTATGAGCAAGGGGCATCAAGATCATGATGGAGAAACCTACAGAGACAACCAAACCAAACTAGTGGGAACTCATGAACTTTAGACCAATACCTGTGGGGCCTCCATGGGACTGGACTAGGCCTCCTGCATAAGAAAGACAGTTGTGTAGCTTGATCTGCTTAAGCGACCCCTGGCAGTAGTATCAGGATCCATCCCTGGTGCATGGGCTGGCTTTTAGGAGCCCACTATCTATGGTGGGAGACCTCGAACAGCCTTGAGGCAGGGGAAGGGGCTTGGACCTGCCTCTACTGAATGTACCAGGCTCTGCTGACTTCACATGGGAGGCCTTACCTTCTTGTAAGAGGGAATGGGGGGCAGTTTGGGAGGCGAGGCGGGAGGGGCTGGAGGAGGGAAGAGGGAGATCTGTGATTGGTATGTAAAATGAATTAAAATATCTCTTAATAAAGAAAGGAAATAATCATGATTTATAGTTTAGTATATACTTGTCTAGAACATGTAAATATGTGATTTTTTTCAGTTGAATTAAGTGAGATCTTCACACACAATACATATTGTGTTATTTTTACACTCAGAGTCTTCAACAGATGTAAATATTCATATATGTTCTATACATAAAGTATGACATATATTTTTTTTTCCAGAGCTGAGGATCGAACCCAGGGCCTTGCGCTTGCTAGGCAAGCACTCTACCACTGAGCTAAATCCCCAACCCCAACATATATTTTAAAGTTAGACTGTATGCCATTTTGTTGTTGGGACATTTATTTAAGTAGCCTTCTACTATTGAATATTTATGTTGTTTACAGTCATTTGTTATTACTATACTATAGTGAAGAGCCCTGTGTAGTATCTTTCTGCAGTCCCCTCCTTCTATGCCTCCCTTCATTCATCCCCCTTCTTGGTTTTTGAACCCAGGGTTTCATACATGCTAAGCAAGTGCTCTACCACTGAGCCACACCCCTACCATCTTTTCTTGATTTTAAGGTAGGATCTTGCTACATAGCTCAAGCCAGTCTCAAACTCATAATCCTCCTGCCTCAACTTCCTGAGTAGCTGGGTTTAGAGGCAGGCACCACAAAACCCAGTAAGATTTATTTCTCAAAGTGGATTGTCAGATCTATGTAATTTACACTTCTAGGGTATATGTAATCTGGGGCCAAAATGAATTTTCCAGTTTCCTGCCTCCCCACCTTGCACTTGTGTCCTTCACAGGATCATGCTGACATTGAGTGGAAGTTTGCAAGAACAAAGCTCTGGATGAGTTACTTTGATGAAGGTGGTACCTTGCCACCTCCTTTCAACATTATCCCCAGCCCCAAATCATTCCTCTATCTTGGCAACTGGTTCAACAACACCTTCTGTCCCAAAAGAGACCCTGATGGAAGACGGAGGAGGCACAACTTGAGAAGCTTCACAGTAAGACCAAAAAAAAAATCGGTTTCTTTTTACACAAAACTGTTTTGCTCCTTTCCCTTCTTCCTGACAGTTCCTATCTTAAACTCTGTAAAAATCATTCCAACTAAATGCTCTTGTTATCTGTCAGTCAGAAGCCACTGTATCATTCTAAAATCCTAATATTTACCAAATCCTTAGGGTGGGTGAATGGGTAGGGTGCTGCCCTACTGATGTAATCTCTCTGTCCATTTTGAATTACAGGAACGCCATGCTGATAGCCTGATACAAAATCAACATTATCAGGTACTGCTTACGCACTGGGGCTAAACACAATAGTTCTTGGCCACTTCTGTGGAGTGGAGAAGCACACTCTACTTTAGCTATGTCTGGACTTAAATTGGGTAGGAGCTCTGCAAAGACTGTAATCCACTCAAGACTGAAGTAATTCATCAGGGTGGAGTCACCTGCCCTATAACCCTGTTCATATCCCTTTAACACTACCTCACTGGATGTAAGCCATCCATACCTTAGAAAGCTATCTTCCTTGACATTCAGTAGCAGACATGCAGTTGCTCAGTCAATAAGTAAATAAGTACCTATTTAGAGAAATCATTATGGAAAAGCGAGACATAATGTTTGTACACCTTAGAAGCTTATTATCTCTCAGGGATGGAAGATATTACATCATTAAAACTTTTAAAATTAACTGGTTAGAGGGTTAAAACTTCCTATGAAAAAAGCACATACAGCAATGGGAATACATAATAAATAGCAAATACAGAATAAGAGGAAGTCATCAGTAACTTCAGTGAAGTAAAATCTTATATCAGGACATAGGTCTCTTTAAATTATGAACATGATTTTAATCAAAGGAGCAGATATGTGCTTCTTATGGGACCAGCCAGAAGATAGCCAAACACACAAATGTGTGAGATTATTAACTGAAAGTAATCATTGAAAATCACAGACAAGAGACTGTATTTAACCTTCTAGATCAAAGTCCATGCAGAGTAGGGGATGTATCTCAGTTGGTAGGGTGCTCAAAACCATGCATGAAGTTCTGGGTATGATCCCCAACACCACATAAACTGAATGCAAAGGAGGCCAGAGTCAGAAGTTCAAGGTTATCCTCAACTATGTAACAAGTTCAAAGGGCAGCTTGGGTTACACAATACTTTGTCTAAAGAAACACAGACAGAAAAATATTCTACAAGTTTTAAAGGAAAGGAAACTCAATCTTATTCTACAAATAGCTTCCTTAATTTTGTTCCTCTTAGGTGTAAATAACAAAGAGGAACACAATGTATAGTATTTCATATTCTGAATGACCCTTCCCTCACTCTGCCTACCTCCAACTATAATAATTTTAGAAAATGGTGAAACCTAGGCAAGATTCATTGTCTTTATTCTCTGCTTCAAACATCCTAACAAAAGGAAAAGGTAGTCCCTGAGCATCTCAGTGACTGACAGAAGTTCAAGTAGCAAAAGTATTAGCTACAGCATTGCTGTTATGACAGGCTTTGGAGTCAGCTTAAAGGAGAACTGAAATCTAATCTTTACATTTCCTGGCAGTGTGACCCTGAAGAAGCCAGTTAACAACACTAAGCCTCAACTTCTTCATTTGTCAACTAGGAATAATTGTAAAAGTTAAATTACAGTGTTGTGAAAATCCAGTGGGGATAGTGCCTGGCACACTGCCTGACACATTGCAGTAAGTGGCAGGGATCATCAATACCAACCTTGCAGACATCTGTGTTTCATTACTCCTGAGGCTAATCGAGGCCTTCCCTATAAAGGTGAAGTATGGATTGAGTTTATGAAAAATGTCTTGATCACCAAATTACTAGCTCATGAGGGGTTGTGATGGTGCACACCTTTAATTCTGGCAGTTGGGAGGCAGAAGCAGGCAGATCTCTACTAAAGATTAATCCATCCCCTAGGAATGGATATTCAATATGAGCATTCAAGGGCTATTGTACTCTCTTCATACACACACACACACACACACACACACACACACACACACACACATACACACACACACTCAGAATATATGCTTACCTTATGCTTCAATCGAAATTCTTCCTTTGGGGTAAATTGAATGGTACTACATACTCTGCCATCAAAATTCAGAGATGCAATGACTTATTAACCCAATGAACTTTAATTTTTTGGCAGCAAACTGCTAGATACTGTGAGGATCTCCTATTGCAAAGATAATTTAAGTGAGTTTTCTGAGCAAGTTCCTTATTTACCTGATACTCTGAAAAGGAAACTGAATACCTCTTCATGGTTTTTTAATTCCAGGAAGTTATCAGAAATTTAGTCAAGAGATATGTGGCTGCAATGATAAGAAACTCTAAAACAAATGAGGGGCTAACAGAAGAAAATTTTAAGGTAATTTAATCATGAAGCAGATAAATCAATCAATCTCTCTCTCTCTCTCTCTCTCTCTCTCTCTCTCTCTCTCTCCCTCCCCCCCTCCCCCTCTCTCTGTTTTCCCCTGTCCACAGAACCTACATTCAAGCTCTAATTTCTTGGTATAATTTAATCTTCATAGAGTCTGAGAATTCTGATTATGGAATTCCACCTTCCTATAGTGCAGAAAAAGAAAATTACAATTCTTTCTTATTCTTTTAAAAAATTATTCTTTATAAAGTTTTTTAAAAATTGAGTTTATGTTTATTTTGCTTTTTAAAGATTTATTTATTTACTATGTATACAGTGTTCTTCCTGCATATATGCCTGCATGCCAGAAGAGGGTACCAGATCTCATTACAGAAGGTTGTGAGCGACCATATTGTTGCTGGGAATTGAACTCAGGACCTCTGGAAGAGCAGCCAGTGCTCTTAACCTCTGAGCCATCTCTCCAGCCTCTATCTTTATTTTGTGTGTATGGGTGTTTTGCCTGCACATTTGTTGCCTGCAGGTGTCAGATCCTCCTGGGAGTGGAGTTATAGGTGGTTGTGATCCAACATGTGGGTAGTGGGAACTGAACCCAGGACCTCTGGAAGAGCACAGTTCTATTAACCACTAAGCCATCTCTCTAGCCCCTGCAACTCTTACTCTGTCTTAGAATTATCTGTCATCCAGTAGGTGGAGAGAATTTTTTTCCTTTTCTAAAAAAATAATGCTTGTAATTGAAATAGAAAATGACTTTCTTCTTTCCTCCTACTGCTCCAGCTACACTCCCTCATCTCTCTCCCATATCTCCTAATTCTCAAGTTGACAGCTTCTTTTTCTTTCATTTTGTATTATGTGTGTGCATGTGTGTGTGCATGCGCGCACGCACATGCACTTGCGTGCACAAATATATAAAATATAACTTTTTGAGTTTTTGTTGTTTGCGTTTGTTTATATGGTTTCAGGGCTGACTACTTTGCACCAGGGCTGACTACTTTGCACCAGACAACCAATTGTGGGACTTAACCCTGAGAAACCTCTACTCTCCTCCCAGAAGTTACTATTGCCTATATATAATTCTTTGTCTCAGGTTGGGGTTCCATGAAACTTTGAGTTGAAAGGTTTTTATCAATGTCTGTCACAATCAGTCTTATTACCAAAATGAACCCATCCTGCATATCATTTCCTTTGATATTACCAGTGTGAGAATAGCATGCTTAACTGATGTAGCACCAATGCATAGTAAGGGGTAAGGCAGCAAACAGAAAATGCCTGAAGACCTTAAAGGCCTTCTTTAAAAGATGGACAATAAAGTCCCAAATATATATTATTAAATTTCAAGTCTAAAGAAACTACAATTAAATAGTAGAATTTTTCCACTGTTGGCATCAGCCTGAAAGAGTGATTCTCACACAGGGGCATTTATATACTTAGGGCACATTTGACTGTCTGGAAATGTTTTAAGTTATCATACTGGCATCTAGTGGGTACAAAGAGCATTGCTACTAACCATCCCACAATTAACAAGACAGCTTTCCATCATTAAAAAAAAAAACCTATCCTGCCTGACATATCAGTCAATCCTAGAAAAAGAAACTGTATCCCCGAATGCATGATGCATGCACAGACACACAATAAATAACACACCCCTAAAAGGCACACAAGAATTCTATTATCTTAACCCACAGAAGGAACTTATTTGTTGAGGATCAATGTGCCAATCAATTTGCTAAGTTATTATTGTGTGTCAGTTCATGGGTACAGGGAGCATCTGGGGGCTGGGAGAGTTGGCAGAAAGGAAAAAGGAGATGGAGAGGTCTAGCAGGTACAGAAAAGCCCTGTAGTCCATGATATGGCATTTATAGTGTTTCCTAAGACAGAGACATTACTACGACATTTTAAGCAGGAGGATGACATGATCAGATTTAAGCTTTGAAAACTTGTAAAGGAACAAGTGAATGGTATCCAAACAGCTGGATAGAAGGCAAGTCATGCATTTGAATGACCCCATGCCCCATCCCAAAGCAGCAGTCTCATCATCTGATACTTCATTTCTTTCATTTCCTTCCTGGGTCCTAAAGATCTTGTCTTTTTCAGTTGTCCGTTTATTTACAGACACTCATGAGAGCCAGTATATAACTATAAAATAGCTTGTTAGCTACCACTTCATTTTTAACATTTTGTGCTGGGGGATGGGTATTTTACCTATGTGTATGCCTGGTGCAGGTAAAAGCCAGAAGAGGGTGTCAGATCCCCTGGAACTGGAGTTACAGATGGTTGTGAGTTGCCACATAGGTGCTGGGAATTGAACCCAGGTCATCTGGGAGAGGAGCCATTGTTCTTAACTTCTAAGGCATTTCTCCAGCCCAGTTATCACTTAGAGATTAGTTTCTTGTGTTCCTGATCCACAGGTTCTGAAGTCAAGCTTACCACTGCAGTTGTTCCATTGGTCACAGAACAGTCTTTCTGTGCTTGACTAATGAAAGGTTTTTAAAGACCAATGTGCTTCCTGATTTATTACTATGTAAAACTTAGCCTATCCAGAATTCCAAATGTCTTCTTTAAACCTAAAGACCATTTTTCTGACAAAATATGTCTCCTTTCTTTCTCTAGGAATTAAAGCAGGACATCTCCAGCTTTCGATATGAAGTACTTGACCTCTTGGGAAACAGAAAACATCCAAGAAGAAGCTTTTCCACTAGCAGCGCTGAACTCTCTCAAAGAGATGATACCAATGATGGCAGTGGTGGGGCTCGGGCCAAATCTAAGAGTGTCTCTTTCAATTTAGGCTGCAAGAAAAAGGCCAGCCACGGGGCACCTCTCATCAGAACCATGCCAAGAGCCAGTGATGCTCAAGGAAAGTCAAAAGCTGAGTCATCAAGCAAACGGTCCTTCATGGGTCCCTCTTTCAAGAAACTGGGTCTCCTGTTCTCCAAGTTTAATGGTCAGACCTCTGAACCTACTTCAGAGCCAATGTACACAATCTCCGATGGGATCGCACAGCAGCATTATATGTGGCAGGACATCAGATATTCTCAGATGGAAAAAGGGAAGGCAGAGGCCTGTTCTCAAAGTGAAATGAACCTCAGTGAAGTAGAGTTAGGTGAAATCCGGGGTGCTGCTCGGAGCAGTGAATGCCCCCTAGCCTGTTCCAGCTCTCTTCACTGTGCATCTGGCATTTGCTCCTCAAATTCTAAACTTTTAGACTCATCGGAGGATGTATTTGAAACTTGGGGAGAGGCTTGTGACTTGCTCATGCACAAATGGGGTGATGGACAGGAAGAACAAGTTACAACTCGGCTCTAAGTCAAATCCCCATCATCTATTCTAGAATTCAAGAGAAAATTTGTAATGTCCTCATTCTCAGAGGTGACCCCAAATATGGTTCCCTCACAGTCCCCCCTCCAAGGAGTGAAACTTCTATTGTTTTCAGTCTTTTATAGCCACATTCCTCATGCTTTGTTTTATTGTTATTATAATTTGCCTTTTTATATCTCGAAGTACTTAAATCCATCTCGAAACCAACTGAAGGGGCATTGCCCCTAGTCAGCAGAGGTGCAGTCGGGTGCTTAACCCCTTTGCTTTGCTGTTCTTACCCTTGCCTCGTTGACGCTCCAGGTGCCACTTTGCTACCATAGCTGCCGCACAGATTCCTGACTTCCCTCGGGATCTCACACCCATCTCCCCACAGAGCTGAGGGACATGGTCAGCAGTCCCTACTAGCTACCAGATAAGGCAAATCAACCTGCCTGTCTCTGTTGCTCTTCAGTGATACATGCTGCCCATGCTGGTTCAATGAACAGCATGAAAGGGAGACTAGACTCCAAAGAAGTGGCAGCTTGTGGTTTCTAGGTAGAACAAGCCTTTCTGTTTTCTTTTAAAACACTATAACTTCTAATTGTAGGGACTGTTGAGGTTTTGTTTCTTAAAGATCTGTTAGTTTCTTAACGTGTGCCAATGAGATATTTACTCTACAGTGCGTGTCATATATAATAAGTTAGCTGATTTCCTTTCCTGTGTTTGTATATTTCAGTTAACTTATATATTTTAAATTTTGAGAGTATCAAAATTAGTATTTAGGATGTATACTTTTTTCCAAAACATCTTCTACTGCACTTTAACCAATAGTTACTATATCTCATACATTGGCAAGAAAAAATATAATTAGCTGGCATATTTATAGGGTCCTATCTACTGTGGATAGTTTTAATCATCATTGATATAAAAGCATTTCTAAGCCTAAAGACTGGATTTGAAATATTTTTTTATCAGAAAAATGACATTTTACTGAGGTATTTAAATTTAGGGGGAAAAGAGCACCTTAATTTAATTAATTTCTTTCTGGAAAGAAAACCTAGTAGACACAATTTTAGGTTCAGATAACCGAATTCAGGTTGCAGCTACGATATCCATTGGGAGACAGTGGAAACTGCATGTGCGAAGTGATAGATATATAATGTAATAATCCTAGTGGATTCGTAGAACTAAATTCTGCCTTCAAAGAAAGCTGCATTTATGCATTCAAACTCTTTCCCATAGCCCAGGAGATTTTAATCAGAACACAAATTAAAAACAAAGTTAGGGTGACAACCACCAAACAATAGCCTGCTGAGCAAGCACAGTTTTACCAACATATGCTTGGCTTGTGGAGATTAACAATTTATATAGCAGGAAAGTAAAAAAGTTTAAGTGTTAGCAGCAACAAGAATCCATCTACATTCTTGTGTGCAATGTCTGCTGGATGTGAAAGGAATTGTTCAACAATGTAAATGTGCCTGTAAACTTGCTTTTGACAGTGTAGTTTATGTTAAACTGACTTTCCACCCCTATCCCTAGCATCAGTGAATTATGATGAGAGTAAGATGAATCAACATGCATTTGGCAAGGGTTTGTTCCAAAATAATCTTAGTCTTATCTGAAGTGCTCATTTGTCCAAATCCTACTGCTGCCCTACTGAGGGACCATCACAAATACCTCTGACACTGGGACAGATTCCTTTCTAAAAGGAAGAGTTCTAAAGTCACAATTTCAACTTTCCCAACTGTAAAACTTATTAATAATAAACCAACCTAGACTACAACCCTAACTCACACCACCATCACCAAAGCCAACATATAACCATATAGTCAAAACATCTTCCTCACCAATATACAGACTATTAATAATCTAGGTGCAATTGTAATCAGAAAACAGTAGGAAGCCATGAAGTCATGGTCAAAAGCAGTCTTCTCTCAGTTACATTCTGAAGAGAGAGGAAAGACATTACAACAACCATTCTCTACCATTTAAAGACAGCAATGCCATATTTCTTGGGAACACATTCCATACCAGATCTCCTTAGGGTCATCTTTGTGAGACTTGGGCTTAAGATTTCACTAGCTATGTTGAGGCCTCCTTTAGGATAAAGGTTGAAACTAAACAGCGATTGTCCTACATTCCATGTTGGTGATAGCAACATTTTTATTAACTCTAGGATAATGCCAAGCAGAAAGGAGAAAAACATCTTTCTACCCTGTCAATCAGCCACTGTTTACAAAGATTTCAGGGATGGAGAACATTCCTGACAGTCAGCCCTGAGTTCTGTTCCTGGCACGATTTTAAAAGGGTGGAGGGTTAGAAAGATGGCTCAGTGCTTAAAAGCACTCACTCTAACAGATGACCCAGATTCTATTCCCAGCACCCAAGGGCAGCTCAATCTATCTGTAACTCCAGTTCCAGGGCATCTAATGTCCTCTTCCAGATTCCCTAGGCACCAAGTACACATGTAATACACAGACATATATGCAGGCAAAACATTTACACACATAAATTAAAAGTGAATAAATCTTTTTTAAAGGGAGAGTATTTGAAATAAAAATTCTTAAGCATGACTTTTCACTGCTGAGAAGGTACAAAGGTAACTTGAGAGTAAATTGGTAAGCCAGAGAGAGAACTGTAGAGAGGATCAACTGGATTCCAACCTCATATTTAAAGTATCCAGAGAAGGGCACCAAGCTGGTCAATAAACACAAAATTTCTGGATTATAGAAACATTACCTAGCATATATGTTATATATAGATGTTCAAATAAAATGCCCTCTATACAGGTACCCATTGTTTCATTTGTCCAAAATACTGTGAACTCCAAAACTGCACTTAAATATAAATTTAAAATGTACTGCTGTAAAGTAAAAGTAACTATAAATACAAAAACCACTTGTTAATTATAGCTTAAATTCCATTACATTCAACTTTCTTATAACTTTTAGGTACCTTGGGTCCATTTGTTTGATACAATAATTAAAGTCTTCTTAATATTAAGGTAATCATACAAAAATCTGAATTATATCATAAATTATATCATTGTTAAAGTACCTCTTCCACTTTAAGCGCAGTGAAGGGGAAGATTCTAAACTCAAAATCACTGATAAATTTGAGGCCAGCCTGCACTATATAGTAAGACCTTATGTCACACACACACACACACACACACACACACACACACACACACACACACAATTTTAAGTTCTTTTTACTCTTCTGGCTTACTTGCTCCAAATATCTAACCATTGGCATAGAACTAGACATTGGGAACTGAGTTTCTCAGTTCAGTGTGAGCCTTACTTTAGTACAGAGGAACAGTGTATGCTTTCAATGCCCTTTTCCCAATAGATGTGGTATTTGGTTTGTTTGGCTTTATTGGAAAATGTCTGACAAAGTGAAAACTTTATCTGTGTATGTGCATATATATACACACCTGGAAGTTTAATGGCATTTGAGCCTCTGACCTTGATGTTATCCCATTTGGGAATAGTGAATGGTGAGGAAGCAGGAATAACTACTTTTCCATGGAGAGATTTCCTAGGATGTGGTAAATAATTGCTAAATGAACAAGCCACAATGCATCCCCTATAGAACGACTGTTAAATCGAGAACTACCAGATTTATTTTTTCTGCTTTTGAGAAGGGAAGACACTTAGACCAGAAAAAGATAACCCAAGAAATATACACACTTTGAGAAAAGAACATGCATGGATTTACTGCAGTCATAAGACATTACAATTCATAATGCTGTCATATAAGCTAAGTTCCCCAGCATGCTATTTGGTGGTTCAGAGAAGGTGCTTGTAAGTGGCCTTGGAGCTTTATTTTTTAAAATGGGGTGTTGGAATGATGCAGGAAACAAACTAAGGTGTTATGTCATCTTCAAGCTCAGAATTGCTTTGTTTTTAAGTTTGTTGATCTGAACTCTGCTTCTTTTCTGAAAGATTAATATCCGTGATTGTGATACTTGAGAAACATATACACAAACTTGGTAGAATGCCCTATGCCAGCCCAAAGCTACTTTTTGTTGCAATTTTTTTAATCTGTCAAAAAAAGTTGTAAAAACTCTATGGAAGATTCCTGTGACTACACAAATAAATAGCAATTTCTGTAGTAAGAGAAAAAGCTCACCACCTTTCATTATTAGTAATATATATTCATTACATAAAATGATGGGTTTCACTTTCACTTTTTATTTGTGTCATGTATTTTGCTCACATTTCCCTCTCTTGTCCCTCTCCTTCCTTTTCTCTCCCCCAAAATAGTCATTTTACTTCAATTCATGGATATGTTTTAAATATAGATTCCACATATGAAAGTAAACATGTGCTACTTATCTGTGTGAGCCAGGCTTATTTTGCTTAACATGATGATCTCCAGTTCCATGCATTTCCCTGCCAATGATGTTAATTTCATTCTTTATGGATGAATAAAACTCCATTGTGCATATATTTTCTTTATTAACCTGGTGACAGCCGACTACTTTGGATCCCTGTAATCAACTTCAACACATGTCCTCTTTTGACACCTCTAAAAACCCTTTCTAAATCTCTTAATAGAAGCAAAAAGAACTCAATTAGTTAGGAAAAGCTGCCTACGGCGAAGGCCAATAGTCACCAATTTGCAGCAGACTTTAGTGGGTTTCAGAACAGAAATTCTACCCTCACTGCCTCATTTCATAAAAGTATGCACACATACATACCACAAACATAGATGACATTGTTCTCATTGGTACTTGAAAGAATAGAGGAAAGTGTGCCTTTTGGCAAGCAGATTAAACTGGGCTGAGAATTTTATGTCTTTTCCAGTGAACTTCAATATATTCCTGACTTCCAATCTAAAAGACCTCTAGACAATTTTTTTAGTGTCACAGAACCCTTAGAAGAGACTCTTGAAAAAAAAAAAAAAAGCAGAAAGGGCACTTGAGATTTTAATGAGGGTTCTTAAAAGTGATAGCAAAGAAACAAAAGCTTTCAAAGGACAGACAAGTGTTACTAAGCACTACAAATAAGAATAAATCATCAAATTGTTGAACTCGTAGGATGATCAAATTGAGATAAATTGTTTGATTAAAAATGTTTCTGGGGTTGGAGAGAGAGCTCAATGGTTAAGAGCACTTGCTCATTTTACAGAATACCAGAGTTCAGTTCCCATCAAGCATATCAGGAGGCCTACAACAGCCTACAACTACAGCTCCAAAGGATCCCAGTCCTCTTCTGGCTTCCTTTGTGTACACACACACACACACACACACACACACACACACACACACACAGTAGTGTAGTTTCTTATGACTGGGTGAGTGGTTAATAAAAGCCCTTATCTAACATAAGCAAGGGCCTAGGTTTGATCCCCCAAAAGATCATTTTACATCAACCTTTTCTCCAACAAAATCTATAAAAGCAAATTATGTGTGAAATCCAGCTATAAAAACATAAAAACTCTGGAAATCTCTTTTCAAATTCTGGATATTGCCTTGTTCCCCTTTGCAAGCAGTAGTTTTTCATGTAGGACCACTGTATTTATAAAGTCATCAGGCAAGCTCCATGTTAAGATTATTATTTTAAACTGTGCAGTTACAGATTGTCTTTCCAAATATGGAGGAGGACTGGCTCTAAATTTTATCTAAGAAATGAGTCTGCTACAACTTTATGAAAGAGAAGAGCTAAACTAGAGAATGGTGCATATGGAAAGAAAACCAGATTACATATCTGTCATATTTAGTCCCATAAATTTATAGTTTTAAGTATATAACCTATGATTACAAATTAGTTCCATAAGTTTGCCAGAACTTATACATCAAAATGAATGACATCCATCAAGCAAATCATGTTAAATATCTGCACCTGCTGCATGGTAGGGCACATACCTTTAATCCCAGCGAGGCCTGACTGATCTATACAGCAAGTTCAAGGACAGCTAGAGCTATACAGAGAAACTGTGTGTTGAGGGAAAAAATAAAAAGAAAGAACCTACATTACACCCATATTCTAATGATGCCACCATTAGTTACCGTATTATAGACCTTTACTTTGTAAATCTTTCAATACCTACAATACACTCTGAATAACCTAATAACACAAAATCATGATTCTACAAGATTTGAATTTTCAGAAATGTTCAAAAATAAGTTGTGGTTCAAAAATGGCCAAATGAAGGGTAACCCAAGTACTTACTAAGTTTAAAAAAAAAAAGTCAACATTTTCAAGTACTCTAACAACAGGCACACTGGTGAGTTTTCAGTGTGTGCATGCCTAGAACCACTTAGTCAATACATATCCTATTACTTCCCAAAGATGCCTTGTTCCCCTTTGCAACTTAAAATCAACTTTCAACATTCTTGGGAGTAGTGGCAGCTTTACAAAAATAAATATAGTGCCTCCTAAGAAAAATTTAAAGGACAAGATACATAGTAGAGAACTTCCACAGATTACGGAACAATCAAGATTTAACCCCTTGAAATCCTAGTGTTTAAACAAGGTACACAAAGAGTTCCTGTGGCCTAAGATCTAAACAAACTGACAACAGTCTTTCTACATCTTAGGTGATCCAAAAGAAAATTTTATCATGTACAGGTTCTGTCTGGCAAGTGGGTTGTTAGCAAGGAGTAAGCAAGCCCTGAGGACTCTACAGAATAATGGGAGCATTCTGGACTGAACATTCATTCATAGTGGCAGATGTAGTGAGATGAGGCTCAAATAGATAGATGAAAGCAGCTCAGGTCATCAGAAAATCTACTGTCCAATGTAGACCTTTCCATAGGAGATCTAATCATTGCATTTAAAACACAAGTGACAACTGTACCCGGCATATTTATGAAGGAGAGGCAGACAACATTCAAGTGTTTTTCATGACCTCTACAACCAATGGCACTAAAATCCACGTCAGTGTGGGTTAACAAGGACAGTTCCAAACCCAGGCCATCAACCACATTTGTTTACTTAATGTTAAAGGGAATATAATTTCATAAAGTACTAACTTTAGAAGTAACTATTTGGAATCTCCCTTTAAACAAAATATGGCCACGATCTCTTGTTTCAATGGCACAACAGTAACAGAGCTTGTGCAGATCATTTCAGTTCAGATAAGACTAAGTGCAGCCTTTCCAAGGGGAAAATACATGGATAAGTTGATTTCTTCTCATGAGCATACTAGAGGTACTATTCAAGAAGAGAGAAAGATTTTAACTGCTTACAGATTCCATTTCTTCAACGTTTTACAAAATGGGGATAGGGGATTTCTTCCCAGTCAAAACAGTGAATGCAATTTGGAGCTATAGACTTAACAATTGATAGCAGAAGAGAGAACTAGAAAACAGACGCTTTGCTTAAATTTTCTCAGCCTAGTCAGCGGTCTCTCGCACATCATCATACCAAAAAATGTATCAAAATTAAGGTTATATCTCCTGAGTATTAATTTATGAAAGGGAAATTTTCAGTGTTTGTATAAATGGCATTTTGGCTCTGCATATTACTTTAAAAGCTAAAACCTCTGAGTAATTACTTTTATTTAGATATTTTCTGTAAGAAGTGCAAAGTTAGTGTCAACCTGAAATGTGTGAAAAACAATCTTGTATAATAATTTTGTGTTTTTAGCTCCAGTATAAAGAAAAATAAAGCATTTATTTCCCCTCCCACAAAATGTATGGCTACGTAGAAATAAAGATGTTTTGTTCCTTTTCCAATGTAACCATTTATACCTATTAATAAATGTTGATGGACAGCATTGGGTTTCACACTATAATTTAACCAGCAGAAACACTAACAAGAGACTACTGTAGTCCAAAATATTTTGAAAAGTATGACTGAGAATCAATATCATTTAAATTTTATAGTTCTTATGTAAAAAGCCATTATTATTAAGTGCTGAAACAGTAAAACCTAAAAGGGTTCATTCACCTCAATCAATTTCAGCTACACATTTTGACTTATGTAATTCACAAAAGTAGTTTTATACAGAGCTAGTGAATATTCTTGAGAAGTATAAAATTTTTAAGTACTCAATTAACTATTGATAGGCTTCCCCAACCTCCTAGATGTCTTAGCAACATCTGTCTGGACCTTATGATAACTACTCTAAAATCTTATAAATTTAGTTTATTTTCAATATTTAAAACTTTTTCATTGAAAAAAGCCTTTTCATACATATATTTTGATGTTTCCCTCTATCCCGATTTCTCCTATATCCTCCCTAGTACCCTACCCACCAACTTTGTTCTTTCTCTCTGTAAACCAAACAAGACAACGAAAATAGAAACATTAAAACCCTGAACGCTTACTAACTTCAGAAACAAACACCTTCTTCAGTTACCAAGACATTTTCTTTTATTATGATTTTTTTCTAGCACAAGGTAAAATTAGAAAATAGTATAGTGGACCTAAGCTTTAAGGTTTAATCACTCTGAAGTAGTTTAAGCAAACAGTAGTTACGTAAACTTGAGTGGATCTTTTCCTGAAACTACATTTTCCACGTTTTTGACAAGTCCTATAAGGCAAACTCTTCAATAGTTCAGCTAAAATACATGTACTCTAAATCAAGTTGCTTCTATCGAGATTTATTATTCTGTGAGATGGAGAGGGTGGGAACTAGACTTGTCTTTTGCTGCAGTAGTGCTTTTACATTCTTAAACTTTTATTATAAGAGGAAATATAAAATGCTTCAAAAATGTATCATGTACAAAGGACTAAATCTGTCCCATATTTAGAAAAGCCTAGATTCAGACCAAACTCTACCACCCTCCCCAAAAGACCATTTTGTTATTCATGTAGATTAACATCTGATTTAAGTTTTGAAAGTCTAGTATTCACATTAAAATATGATTTGATTGTTTACATTATATTTCCAAAGATAATTAAATGGTAATGCCTTGATTATAGACTCCAAGGAAATGAAACATGCTTTAAATTCACAAGTCTTAAATTTCAACAGTAAAATAGACTCAATATTTTTATCTGCTCTTAATTAAGGCAGAGAGCCACAACTAGTCTTGAGAATAAATATACACAACTTAAAATGAATTATTTTTCTGGCTATGGAAATCACTTAGATTTCTACCTTTAGCATACCAAATTTTAACAGGAAAGGAATCCAAACCAGTCACAGAACCATTTTATCTCCTCCTAAAAATTCAAAATGGCTACTTGGTTAACAATAAAGAGAGGCTTAGCTTTCATAATGTCAAGGACAACTAAAGAGGTAAAATGTAAAAAGGCTGGGGAAAGCTCCATCAGCAAAGTGCTTGCCAGAGAAGCTTGAGGATCTGACTTGGATTCTTAAGCACCCATGTAAAGAGCCAGACATGGTTGTGTGTACATTTCTATTTCCAGGAAGGTGGATCCCTGGGGCTTGCTGGCCAGCCAGGCAGGCTAGCCTAATTGTTGAGGTCCCAAAGACTGTCTAGAAGAAAATAAGGTGACTGCTTCCGAAGACTACTAGAAGCTGTACTCTAAGCCTGTCCTGGAGTTTTTTAATTACCAAGTTATTTGCTTCCTTTCTGGTAGTTATCTTCAATAACTACTCCAGACTTGGGCAGCAATACAGGTTACTACTGCACCCATAACAAGAAAAAAAACTGACTGTAAGCAATGTGGATTAAAGTAAACAAATATTGTATACTTAATTTAATAATAGTCAAACTCACTACACAATGGTTTAAATTTTCAAGGGCAATTATCAAATTATGCTGATTCAACTGGGAATGGAATTTAAGGCAAGGCAACAACTTAAAGTTTGAAACAAAAGCATGCCACAAAAATCCTATGGCAGAATAACCAACTAAATCCCAGACCCATGTTCTCAAAATGCATCAATACATTCTAAAATACTCTTTTGAAGCTCCTTAGTGAACCAATGACAGAAAAATTGACTTTGATTTGTTTTAGGCTCTCGGTAGTACAGGCTGGACTAAGTAACTGAGTCTGGCCTATAAAGTACGGATCTTTTCTCCTGCACTTGCTGAGAGCTAGAATTGCAGGTGTGTACAACCTTAATTCTCATTCAATTTTCTTTACTGGAGGTTTCCGATGCCGGTGTAGTTTTACCAAGATCAAAAACAAAAACTCTGAAATAAAGTCAAGAGATTAGCAAATACTAAGTATTTTTTAAGTCAATAGAAAAGTCTTTATTCCCTGGCCAGCGGGCTATACAGGAAACTTCCCTAATCATGTAGCCTTTATCATTCTTTCCTTTCTATGTGCGCACATGCGAGACACAGACACAGACAGACAGACAGACAGACAGACAGACACACACACACACACACACACACACACACACACAGTCCTGAAGTTGACAAACTTCAATTAGCAAGAACAGTTAGCAATACACAGAGATTCAGAAGCCAAAAAAGTAAGATTGGTACATTTAGGGACTTCTCACCAGAACTAGGGACTATGATGGATTAAGTCTTTGATCTCGTTTTTTGGCATGTGCTGGGCTCTTAGGTAATAATGGTGCCTTGGTTCCTCTAACATGGCATCAGTTGTGCTAAGGTCTGGGTGCCTGTTACGAATTAAGTATCTGAGAATACAAAAGTGAGAAATTTCTCACCCAGTCACTCAAAAGTGCAGGGACCAGTCCTGACCAGGAATGTGTTTTTAAAATACAATTTCACAGAAAAGGATACCAGCACAAAGAAAAGGAAAAAGTGGATGGTGGAGTGATTTGGCATGAGATAGTGCTTTTTAAAATCAGCAATTGTGAGAAATGCTGGCCCCTTTTTCCAGAGGCAAACTTTGCACTCTTCTAGCATAATCCTCTCCCCACATTCTCCATCTTATTGGGTAAGAAAGCAAAGCTTTATCTAATGAATATCCTGGGCTTGAGATTGACCCCTTTTCTGATTGGAGGCTTGGACACATAGAAGACCACCTGCAATTTTCCAACTGTTAGAGTTCCCAGACATGCAAGTGCCAGTTGCCAGCAAGGGGGGAGAAGATAATGCCTTCTGCTTATCTGTAACTCTATAATGGGCCCTAAGCTCACCTCATATTCAAAATTGGCCAGAATGATTTATCTCTTACAGAAACTAAATCCAAAACCCCAACTACTACTGGGAACACTTGGAACTCATTATTTCAATCATCCTGAGATCAGGACACTTAGGGCAAGGTATTTTCTTTGAAATGGATCCCACTCTAGCACAGCTCAAGCACCTCATGTCTTAATGTCTCAAATGTTTTGCTGTTCTGTTTGTTTGATTTGGTTTGGTTCTGGGATGAAGCTCAAGAGTGAAGATTAAGACTTATTCAGAAGCAAATTTAACCTTAACAAGATGTTATTTGGAGCCAATGAGTTGACTCTGGATAAACACTTGCTGCCAAATTTGTCTCCAAGAGTTCAAACCCGGAAACTCAGATTAGAAGAAAAGAACTAACTCCCACAAGTTATCCTCTAACCTACACATGTATAGAGCAACAATTGCAATCACAACACTCACCCAAAGCGCAAACACACACACACACACACACACACACACACACACACACACACACACACACACACAGCATAAAAATTAAAAGAAAATACTATTTGTAAATAAGTTCTGTAATAACCGAAAGATTTTTTTGTTGCCATTTATCTGGTGAACAAAGTACTTGGAACAATTTAAGCCCCAGGTCAATAGGAAACTTGTTAGGATACATGAAAGGCAGAAGGCTAAAAGGGATTATAGAGTATGTCTCATAGTCAAAGACAAGCATGCTTTGAGATATGGTACACACCCGAAAATACAAAGTGCCAAGACATGACAAATGCTGACTTACAGAAAATAAAACAAAGTAACTTAAGTTTCATAAGGAGGTTAACAGAAATATGCTAACTCATATCCATGCTCTAAGGTATGTCCACTGTTCTTTCTCTTAAACCATATGCTTAAAATCTGTTTTAAAATACCTTCAATAAATCTTGACTGGGCTTTAAAAACATTAGCAGTGTTGAGGAAAGGAAGAAAGACAAAAGGATGTATGTGCTGTGAAAGCAAAATGCAGACTATTGAGGTGGGAGTGTACAAGGGGCCAGAGAGACAGGAGGGGACAGAAGAAAAGAAGGGAACAGAAGGACCAACAAAAACAAATTATGTTTTAAAATGCCATAAGGAAACACAATACTTTGTAGGCTAACTAAAAAAACGTTAATTAAAAACAAAAATACAACCTGAATAGAACATTCTCAGAGTGCTAGAAGTATATTCACTGCAATGGGGCTGAAATCAAATAACATTTCAAGTGGCCTTACAACCATTCCTCACCAATTGAAGCTATAAATTCATTCTTTTGTAACCACAATGTCAGGAGAAACATATTTAAACAATCAAACATCTGGTACCCTCTTTGTTGCAAAAAGCAAACTCCACTCATTTTGGGAATTTTAAATGCTCGTTTTTATTTACTGCAAACTGTGCAAGGACACTATAATACTGTGCAGCAGGACACTTCCGTGAATCCAGTATTAAACAATACCATATGTGGCAAATGAAAGCAGAACACCATGTAACTTCAAAATTAAATATCAGACTGCAATTCAGTTCTGACAATTCTTAAAGAAACCGGAAGTCTCATTTAATATAAACAAATAGCTAGGAGCATAACTTTTTTTCTCTCTTAAATTTCTTGAAAAGTGGAAATCATGTTAATTTTAAATAGTTGATTAGTATGCATCATACTGTAAGAAAACAGCTTGTGTGTTTTCCTTCTTTTATCAGTTGGCACCATCAGTTAGTACAATGTTCACAAGCTGGCTAACAGGAGACTGCCTACAATGAACTTGCTCATTATAGGGACTACATGTACATTCATTGCATTTTTTTATTCATAACATAAGTGATATGCCCTTGTTTTAAAGAAATAGTTTACTTCAAAAGTAAAGTAATTTTAAAGACATACAATAGTGAACTTTCTTACCACCTAAACCACTTAAGAAGTAATAAGACATTTATCAACCATAAAAGTAAAAATGGTAGCAAAGAATATTTTATATTGCCAAATGTTAATTCTGAGGTGTATAATGAGGTGAATTAGGTAGAAGCATATAGCCAACTGGCCCAGAATTTATAGCACCATGGACTTGGGCAGAACCACCATATGCTGCACCAACTGGATGCCACATGGCAACACTGGGATAATCAGTTGCAACAGGAATGCAGGAATCAAAACCTGGCAAAGGTGACCCATAGGGATCTGACATTATTGGATAATAGACTGCTCCATGAGGGACAGGTACAGCATCAGCAATGGGAAAAGTATCTGAAATGAAAAAGATATATAGATGTAGATATAGATATATATACATATATATATATACATTCTATTGTAAAAACTCACTAGATATAAATGAATACTCATGCAAGAAAAATAAAATATATCATTAATTACAAGAAACAACACACAGCCAGTCAGCAAGGCTGCTCAAGTGGGTGGGGATGCTTGCTGCCAAGCCTGACATTTCTAGTGACCCACGTGGTGGAGGGCTGAAAGCTGACTCCTTTCCTGGGTTGTCCTGAGTGCTGCATGTGAACCATGGCATGCACACATACACAAAGGCACAGACATACACATTCATTCACACACACATACACACACAAAATGTAACTTTTTTTTTTTTTTGCTTTTCCAGACAGGGTTTCTCTGTGTAGCTTTGTGCCTTTCCTGGATCTCGCAATATAGACCAGGTTGGCCTTGAACTCACAAAGATCCGCCTGGCTCTGCCTCCTGGGTGCTGGGATTAAAGGTGTGCACCACCACCGTCCAGCAATTAAAACATTTTTTAAAGATCACAGAGGCTGGAGAGATGGCTCAGTGCTTCAGTGCCATTTGCTGCTCTTCCAGAGGGCCAACACCTACATGGTAGCTCATAACCATCTGTAACTCCAGTTCTAGAAGATCCATAACACCCTCTTCTGAACTCCTCAGGAAAAACACACATACATGAAAAGATTACAGCAACTGCAAACAGGAACATTTTAATTCTGTTGTTCTTTTGAGACAAGGTCTCTCTATATAGCCTTGACTGTCCTGGAACTTGCTATGTAGACCAGGCCAGCCTGGAAGAGATCCGCCTGCCTCTGCCTCCTGAGTTCTAGGATTAAAGGCGTGCACCATAGCTGGCAGGAAGATTTTAGAGATGAATAATGATTTCTACAAGGTTACCAAAAGAGTGTCTGAAATCTTCTGTATTAAAAAGTTGCAAATACACGAGCTTATACATACAAATAAATCAGGAATGGAAACATCATCTGTTTGTAACTGGGAATCCAATACTTTTCCCAAGTTACAAAGATCTTGCAAACATACACATTTCTTTATACTTTTAAGAAACTACATTCACTAATAGCTCCAAATAGCTTACTAAAAGAGTTTTAAATTACTGCAAAGATGTTAAACTTATAATGACAAGTTCAAGTTTGTAAAACCACTAATTTTTATTTCAAACATAGAATTTTCACTGTAAATTCAGCAAGTTGCTTTTTTCCCTAAATTGACAGGCCTACATTTTCATTTGAGAAAATGTTGCTCAAGCTAACCATGTTTGTCTATCATTCTTTCAAGGTGAAAATATGTTCCATGTTAACAGTCAGCTAATAAATACCTTAAGTTAATAATCAAACTTGGCAATTGTGGTGACACACACAGGCAGAATCTGCCAAAGGAGAAGGAAGCAGGAGTTCAAGACCACATTTAAAGAACTGGACGCCAGGTGATGCTGGCACATGCCTTTAATCCTAACATTCAGGAGGCAGAGGCAGTCGGACCTCTGTGAGTTCAAGACCAGCTTGGTCTACAGAGTGAGTTCCAGGACAGTTAGAGCTACACAGTGAAAGTCTGTCTCAAAAAACCAAAAAGGAATAAACATCCTAGGCTACAAATTAAAGAGAGACTGGAGAGATGGCTCAGCAAGTAAAGAGCACTGCCTATTCTAGATGTCATGAGAATAATTCACAACAACCACATGTTGGCTTACAACTTTCTATAATGGGATCCAGTGCCTTGTTCTGGTGTACTGGTATACATGCAGACAAAACACTCATACACATAAAATACATAAATCTTAAAAATAAAAACAAACTTCATTCAGTTTATAGAAGTATTTTATGACTACTTCCTATATTTATCATGAAGAAAACTAAATACAATTAGCAAGAATGAAAACTTAGGTTTGTTTTTTTTTTTTTAAATGAACCTCTCTGAAGAAAGAAACAAAAAAATCCACAATTCTATACAGAGTGTAGCAGTAATAAACATAGTGGTTTATTTAGCTTGATGCCACTGCTATGATGCCCAGTACAAGTAGTTTTATTCATCGTTGACTTTAGTACCAAGAATGCAGATGCCACAGTCAATGTGGTGGGGTTTGAACGAAAATGCACCCCCAAGGTTATATATTTGAATAGTTGGTTAATACTTGGTAGAACTGTTTAGGAAGGATGTGGTCTTGTTGAAGGAGGAGTTTTTCTGAGGGTTGGGCTTTGAGATTTCAAGGGCCAGGCCATTCCCAGTCAGTGCAAGCTTGTTCACTCTCATGAACTCTTCTTTCTCTCTCTCTCTCTCTCATACATACATACACACACACACAGTCTCATGCTTATAAGCCCTTAGCTACTGCTCCAGTGCCATGCACGAATGCCTGCTACCATGCTCCCCAAACCATGATGATCACAGACTAATGCTCTGGAATTTTAAGCAAGCTCTCAATAATTCTTTCTTCTCTAAGTTGCCTTGGTTCTGGTGTCTCTTCACAGCAACAGAAAAGTAACTAAGAAAGTCAAAGAATGAGATGGGGCTACAACTCAGTGGTAGAACTGTTGCTTGAAATGGATGAAGCCCTGTGTTCAATCTGCAGTACCACAAAGAGAAAGAACAAATAAAATCTTAGTATTGTTTGTAAATACTACTGGCCTCATGAATGTATCCTTTCAGAGTCCAAAGGATCACAAGACATCTACATACATTTTCAGAACTGATAATCTAAAAGCATATGGATTTAATAAATTATCTGCAGACTAACTAAATTATACACAATAAAATCTAACTGAATTTCTTACTAGCAATCTCATTACATACTCACCATTTGTTGATACTTCTGCCTGTGTGTCATCTGCTCTCACTACATCACTGTAGAAATGAGAAGCACTTTGGTCTACAAGAGGTTGCTCAGTACAATCTGAATAACTCTCTCCATGAAGCTCTTGCTGCTGGTGGTGCTGGTGCTGGTGCTGCTGCCCATGTGGCACATAGACCATGGAGTGCAAGTAGTTGTGATGATAGCACTGGAGCAAGAAAAGGTACAAGTAAAAACCTGCAAATCCTTACTGTTCTCTATTCTTAATTCACAGCTTAAAAAAAAATCAGGTGTTGTAACATCTGATATGTACAAAGATTTGTTTTTTTCAAAGATTTCTTTAAACTTATAACTTTAAGATCTTTTATACAACCTATAGCGCATATTTATACCTAGGGATACATTTAAAAAAAATCAAAGATATAAACAGACTTGTACACAAAAATGTCACATGTAGCCTTACTTTTTAAAGTAAAGAGTACTGAAAAACCTAAGTATTCAACAATATGGGGGGGGGGGGGGCGCCTAGAGAAATGGCTTAGAGGTTAAGAGCATTGACTGCTCTTCCAGAGGTCCTGAGTTCAATTCCAGCAACCACATGATGGCTCACAACCATCTGTAATAAGGTCTGGTGCTCTCTTCTGGTCATACATGCTGTATACATAATAAATAAATAAATATTTAAAAAGAAATAAAAAACAACATGGAGCTGAGACAATTGTTATATATCCATGGCAGACTACTACACATGCAATGAGTCACGCTATCAAATATTTAAAGACAAAAAAAAGCAGGCTGGAGATGACTCAGCAGTTGATAGCACTCTTCCAGAGGTCCTTAGTTCAATACTGAGCAACCACACAGTGGCTCACAATCATCTATAATGGGATCTGATGCCCTCCTCTGGTGTACAGACATACATACAGAATACTCATATACATAAAATACATACATAAAAAAATCTTTCCCAAAAAAATGACAAAAAAGTTAATCATGCTAAGTTAAATTAGAAAATTAGATGTCATACAAATTTTTAATAAAAATTCAAAACCTATAAGATATCAAAACTGCTAATTCTGCTTTTCTTAATACCTTAGAAGTTCCCAAATATACTACACAATGAACACTATATAACACTATTGTCTTTAATATAACAAAGGAAAAAAGTATTAAGCTATCTATCATTCATCTCCTAGTATTCTGTGACATAAAGAGCAGATTCAGGTTATGTCGGTGGGTTTTTTTTGTTTTTTGTTTTTTGGTTTTTTTTTTTGAGAGGGGGTTCGAAAAAGGGCTTCTCTGTGTAGCCCTGGCTGTCCTCGAACTCAAGAGATCCACCAGCCACTGTCCTGGGTTTAAAGGTGTACGCACAACCGCCAGGTTTGGTTGTTGGGTGGTTGGTTTGTTTGTCTGTCTGTTTTTGAGAAGGGTGTTCTATATATGTTATTCAATCTACTTTTGCACTCCTGAGTTGAAGTGATCCTTTAACCTCAGTTTCTTGAGTCGGTAGGACCACAGAAACGTACCATAATGCCTGGCTAGGAGAATTATTTTTAAATGCCTCAGCCTTGTGGATTGTATATCAAAGTTTCCACATGAGTGTAATAACTTAAGGGACAAGTAATTACCAATTCTTAAAACTACACTTAAAAATATCAAAGAACAAATAGCTACCCTACTACTCTTAATTTAGATGTGTGCTATATGAGGAAAAAGGTTTTCTGATGTCTAACGTCTCAGGGAAATTATTACAAGGGGCTATGAATTACCTGAGCCATCTCCAAGAGACTATTAGTTTCATATCATTTGCTAAATATTCATCTGTAGTGGATAGCCATCCCAGCATTGGCCTGGAAGTTCCAACCCCCACTGAGGCTTTGGTAATGGTCACGCCCACAAGGCGGGGCGGAGGAGGAAGCGGAAGACGAAGGATCGGGAAGAACTCACTCTCTTGGTTCCCGGACTCTGGACGCTGAAGGTAGACCGAGCAGAGTTCTCCAGAGAACAACGCCGGATTGTGCTATACCCTTGCCAGACCCTGTAACCTACCCCCTCATTTGTAAGTACCCCACAAAATAAACCTCCCTTTTAACTACGTGGAGCGGCCTTAATAATTTCACCAATATTCATCTGCATCATTCTTTGTCAGGAAATATGCTATCTGGTTATAGGTTTTATTAGTTATAAGTGAAGTGTATTTAAAGGGGAAAAATGATCCCTGGCTCCACAAACCAAAACACCTAGCAGGGATAACAGGATGTATGTACACCTTTCAAACTCAGGGAAGTGCTTAGCAAGTATCTAAAATTAGTGCTTTAAAAAGTTATTTAAATGTCATTGAACTAAGTCTGATTTTCACATAGAATACAGAAATTTCCCTAAGATATTAAGTAAACAAATAATTCTCATTCTGGATTTATACCACTGAAGGGCTAGTATATAATGTTAAGTATGAAGCATAACCTAATATATATGAAATTGTGCTTAGAGACCACTCTCTTCAACTTAACACTATTTCATAGTAAGACACTGAGCCATGCTAAAAGTAGAAAACTGACCAACATCAGCTTCAGAGATTTCTTGAGAGAATAAGAGACATTCACAGTATTCCTGGATTTTAAAGTTCAAGAGTCTGATTTCTAAAAAGAGATTATTATTTGAACACAGGACTTATCAAAATAATTTTAGTATTATTCCTACCTGCAATCCTAGATTGAAATAGTACTGCAAAACTTTTGTATCTAAAACAAACAAAAAAAGACTTTTATAAGACTGACATAAGCAATTTAGATTACTTAAAAGCTTTTCCCTGCAAATTATTAAAGATACAGTCATAGCCATCTCACACACTACCACAACTCTCAATTCTGCTTTAAAGGATGATTTTTTCACTTGGCATAGCTATGATCATTTTGTGACACAAGGTTTAATCACCCAATACAAATTTCATTTCTGCTCTTAGTATTAGACACATACTACTGTAATGCCATTCTGTTACTAAGAAAATGGCTAGAAAAGACATTTTCAGCCAGGTGGTGGTGGCGCACGCCTGTAATCCCACCACTTGGGAGGCAGAGGTAGGGGGATCTCTGTAAGTTTCAGGCCAGCCTGGTCTACAAAGCGAGTTCCAAGACAGCCACCAAAGCTACAGAGAAACCCCATCTCGAAAAACCAAAAAAAAAAAAAAAAAAAAAAGACATTTTCTTGCTTGTCTTAAGATGAAAATTTTACACCTGTACCTCAGTTACTCACACTACTACATAGTATAAACTGCTCTACTAATGCTGAGCAGTGATGCCCACTCAAGAAACTTAGCATATTCATCTTGTTTTGATTTATCATAACACTATAACACACTACCACCAGAACTCCAAAGAAAGGGGGCAGTAACCAAGGCAGGCAGAAATGATAAAAACTTCTCCAAGTATAGAACTCAAATAGTTCATAAATTAACCAAAACTAGATGTACAGAAGAGGGAATGTTCACAGTATTCTTGTTCTTGTCTGTATTATTTTAATGTCTGGAATGGACACCAAAGGCCTTGAAAACACTAAATAGAAATTCTACCACTGCTGGCGTTGGTGGTGCACGCCTCTAATCCCAGCATCGAAGGCAGAGGCAGGCGGATCTTGGTGAGTTGGAGGCCAGTGTGGTCTCCAAAGCGAGTTCCAGAAGAGGCGCAAAGATACACAAAGAAACCCTGTCTCCGAGGGAAAAAAAAAAAGAAATTCTACCACTGAAAAACATCTTCATCCATATTCTGAGTTTTTTTATTGTAACCATAAGTGCACTGACTGACCTGTGTCCACACTTATTTTTATTATTAATATAGCCCAAGTTCCACTAACAAGATGAGTTTGTGGAAAATAAGCTAAAGCCTCCCTATGGAAATCCATTTATTTATTGCCATTTTAAAAGAATCAGTATGTATTTTCACTAACATACGGGGATATAAAGCCAGATGCTCAAGCTAAAGAATATGAGAAGAACAGAAAGTAAATCTCTGGCACACACAAACATTAATACAAAAACCTGCACACCAATGTTTATGGTAGTAACTATCATCAATGGTCAAAAGATAGAAACAACAAAAATCCCCATCAACTAATAGAAAATAACTGTGGCATAACCATACAATGAGCATTATTAAACTATACAAGAATGATGAACCTTACAAACACGCTATTATTCACAAAGGCCAAAATCTGGAACTAGCCTGAATACCTATTGATAGATGAATGGATAAAGAAAAGGTGGTATATATACACAATAGTCTTATTCAGCAATAAAAAAATAAAGTCATGACATCTATTGGAAAATAGATGGCACTACAGATAGTATGTGAAATAAGCCAGACTTAGACAAATGTTTCCTTTCATATGAAGAATCTAGTTTTAAAGGGTTTTTTTTTTGCTGTTGTTGTTGTTTTTAAAGAACTCTTTTTGGGGGGCGGGATTTCAAGACAGGGCTTCTCTGTGTAGCCCTGGTTCTGCAAATCTCTTGTAGACCAGGCTGGCCTCAAACTCAAGAGATTCATCTGCTTCTGCCTCCCTGGGATTAAAGGCAGGTGCCAGCACACCCGACCCAGAGCTCTTTATTATCCATGCCAAGCTTAACACCCTAATACCAACTGTATTTGATGCACTAAAAGGACAAAATTGAAAATAAAACATCAAAGTAGCAGAAAGAAGGGTTCTAAAAGCAGGGCAAGAAGAAAAAGAGAAAGAGTAATGCGTTGGGAATAACCAATTACCACACGTTTTGTCTCATGTGAATCTAGATTCAACTACATACAACTACATATAAATATATAAAAAGACATGAAAGAAGAAGGGAACAATCTAGCAAAAAAAAAAAAAAAGGAATGAGTGGAGGCACCAAGTATGGGAGATGATAGTGGGAATGTGAATATAGTCAAACTATGATATACCGTACAAAAATGTCATAATGAAATCTATTATATTTTAGGGTATGATAATACAAAAGCTCATAGTTCTATCCTTACAAAAGCTCATAGTTCTATCCTTACAAAATTCCAGCACATAAAACACAGATTTATGTAATCCCACCACTAGTTTAGGAGCATTAGCACTAATAGCTTCTAGGAGGGGGACAGTCAGTTTTCTTTAATGATGTGACCTCTGGGAAGATGACCACACATCAGAGCAGCTCCCAATCCCAAGATAGCTGAGTAACACAAACTGGATTCTATGAACAAAGAAGAAAAAAGAAATCTCAAGAGTGTTTGGAAAAGGATGGAAACTTGAGAGGTGCTAAGGAGAGGGGGAAGAATATGTTCAAAAGACATTTTATGAAGTAAGAATTTATAAGGAATATTCAATTAAAAACTAACCATAGGAAAAAACCCAAGTGCATCTCTAATTTAAAGAACACTGATGAACACTCATACCCAGTTTAATAAACACTGTACAAATTACACACTATACTGATTACATTTATATGTAAAACTAACCCATGTAGAAAACAAAGGAGCAGAGAAATGATGATATCTAGGGGGAAAATGACAGGGAGGTGACATAAGTAAACTGTGGGACAGGGCTGGGGAGGTAAGTATCTGTCATGCAGACATAAATCCAAGCCCTAGAACTCATGCAAAAAATGCTGGGCATGGTAATGCACACTTGTCACCTCAGCACTGGAAAAACTGGGGCAGGAATTAGGTTAGCTGGCCAGATAGCCAAAGCCTACTTGCTAAGTTCTTGGGCAATGATATCTCATCTCAAGAAAAACAAAAGGAATGTGAGGAGACACAGAAGTTGTTCCTATACATATATGAATATGCACATGCAGGAAAAACAATTTTTTCTATTAAAAAACCATAGTGTTGAGACAATGACAATATTTATAATTTAATTGGTAATGGGCCACATAGGTAACTTTTGATTTTATGTATTGTAATGAATACATGACTACACATATTAACAAATTATACATAAATACATTGAACAATAACTGAATAATAATACAATAACGAAATACGCTTAAATAAACATTCTCTACTATAAATATTCACCACTTCCTTATAAGAACATTTAAAATCTTAGTTATTTTGAAATATATAGTATATATATCCAACTGTGCAAATACAATACCAAAACATAGTCCTCACATACAATAATATGTAATTCTGTACCTAATGATCAATCTTCCTTAATTTACCATCCTATATTCTTCTCAACCTCTATCCCATTCTATATTTCCATGAAATAAGAAGTATGTTTTCACACTTTACAAATAAGTTGAAACATGCAGTATTTGTCATTTTGTACCTGGCTTATTTTACCAAATACTATGCATGTCTTCTAGATTAATCCACAAATTATAGGATTTTGTGTTTTATGTACATTGTGTATATATACTCATTTTCATTATCCTCTATGGGTGGGGAGGTCTCCTGATAAATACAATTTACCTTTAAAGCCATTAAAACAAGATAGGTTAATTTCCCCTCAGACAGACAAAAGGAACAATGAGCAAATATGTGATAAAAACAATACAGTCGAACATCAACAACATAATCTTGCTGGCAATTATATTATCAATGAAAAAAATCAATAATGTTTATCTACCTTCCCAATAAAATGCTAGAAAAATAGAAAATCAGCACTATGTGATGGTTGAATACTACTTAGGCACCAAAGGTGAACAGAATAAAGTAGTCAGGATTTAGATATTGGGTTAAATTAGGTAGAAACAACAATAATACTTACAAAATATGAAACCAAGAAGAGGAATAAATGTTTTTTGTTGACTGGTGAAAGACAAGAGGGAAAAGATGAGGAATTTCATTAGAGACCATTTAAGTTTGAAAGTTAAAAAGCTAAGTGAAAATGTCTAGTAAGTAACCAAAATTTCTGAGCACAAGGCTAATTAGATTTAGAATAGACAAAGACATACTGTATGGAAATAGAACAGAACAGAATTGGAGAAAATCCTGTTGACTAGTTCAGGGCTGGAAAGAACTCAGAAAAAAAAGCAGCAGCTAGAAAAAATTAGGAAAATATTGTAAGCAAGAAAGTATAAGCCAGTTGCTAACAACTTTCAACTAAAATTCTCTTTGAGTGTTACTACCAAACTCAAGGGCAACAAAGATTTTCCAATGGAAAACAATCACTGCTGGTTGTTGAAGGAAGCAGAAATACATGGTTGATACTCAAAGCAGATCAGATGAATTAGAAGCTTTCTCTCCACATGCTCAAAATTCAGTTGGTATACAAGTATCAAATAGTTAACAATTTCATACAGTTGGGGAAAGAACTTAAGAAATACAAGAAAGCTTTTAATACTACCTCCCGATTCAAAATAAAATATTTGAGAAAAAAAAACAAAGCTATCCATGTGAATCTCTTTCAGGAAAGACATGTAGCTACAAGAGGGGAGCAGAGGAAGAGTCATGATTCAATCCAACTATCTGTTATAGTTAACTCCATAGAAGATACTTGCAGTTGCTCTTTGTTAGCCACCTAGAATTATATACTCAAATGGCTCTCATTTGGTTCTGCATCCATCAATCATCCAGAAAATGGTCTAGATTCAAAAATGATCTCAAACTTAAATAACCTGTACCAAATCTGAAAATACCGTACCTTGGGGCAGATCACTTCCACTTGGATCACAGGAATAAGGTGGCAGTGATGGGGGTAGAGACAAGCCTGAAGCATCTCCTCCTTCAAGAGGAGCTGGAGGAGGAGGAAGTGGAGGAGGAGGCGGTGGTAATGGTGCTGCCACTGCTGCTGCTGCTGCTGCTGGAGGCTGAAGATAGGCTGCAGCAGTAGAAATGAGAGAATTACTATGGACAACATAGCAATAACAAAGAAATAAAATGGGAAATAGCAATGCACAACTGTTAACCCTTATAAAGCAGTAGCTTTCTTGTCCCCAGCCCATATAATCACAGACCTCTCTCTGCATTCTCACGGGTTGACTTAAAAAGAGACACTTGGAGGTTACACAATGCAAATTGAAAAATGTTTCCAGCAACCTGCCACTGTTAGTCAAATAGTAAGACTCAGAAGTCAAGAGAAAAAAATGCACACAGTAGAGATTTTAGCAACCTTACAAATTCCCCTGACAGCCTCAGAAGAATGTAGGGAACTTTAAAATATCAAGTTCCAGTTCTGAGGAGACACAGACTTTAAAAAATGGACTAGATACAATATTTTATCGTTGTAACGTTCTATATCTATTTTAAAAAGATTGATCTAGGAGTTTCACTTTTAATACAAACTTGAAATATAATTGTTTGCATATTAAACTTCTGATCATAAACAGTATGTTTCCAACATAGTTTAAAATGCCTACATATATGTAATATACTAGTTAAAAAAATTGTTATTCTGATCAATGCTAAATGACATAATCCTTCAAATTTAATTGAATTTAGGAATTGAAGCATCAAACTTCAAAGCTGTGTTAGATACATAATATTTTTAACACTAGAAGGCATAGAAAGTTTCATTCAATAAAGGATTAAGGGTTGGGGATTTAGCTCAGTGGTAGAGCATTTGCCGAGAAAGCACAAGGCCCTGGGTTCGATCCTCAGCTCCAAAAAAAAAAAAAAAAGGATTAAATTCAGAGCTCTAAGACACGGAGTTTAGCTTAAAAACAATCCACAAGCTGAATTTTTTTACTCTGAAAATTTAGCAAGAAATGATCTACTTTGCTTTCATTCACTGGCAATGCTAATAATACATTCATACTGTTTATACAGTTAACAGCAATAGTAATGTTATCTACAGATGACATCAAAGCAAATAAAATTCATAAGCAATTTTTGGGGGGGATGTGAAAAACAATCCTCTTAGTTGTGGTGTTGCTTACATAACAATGCATTTGTGAAAAATTCAAAGAACTGTACAATAGGGAGTGAATTTTATTAAAGCTAAACTACACAGCCATTTTTAACAACTTACATAAGTCTTTCGAGACAGGGTTTCTCTGTAGCTTTCAAAGGCTGTCCTGTAACTTGCTTTGTAGACCAGGTTGGCCTCAAACTCACAGAGATCCACCTGCCTCTGCCTCCCAAGTGCTGGGATTATAGGCGTGCGCCACCACTGCCCGGTGAAATGTCTACTTTTATAGTTTTAGAAAATTAATTTGATTATCAGAGTATCTACTAATGTTTAGATGCATTTATAAAATGGGTTTTCCAACAAAATTTAAACAAGTACTCAAAATAAACCATACTATATTTTTGTAAAGCAAATGGAGTATGGGTCTAGAAGAACAAATTTATAATCTCAGCTACAAGGCAGAATGATTTCAAATTCAAGGCCTGCCTAAGCAATTTTGTGAGACTCTGTAGCAGAATAAAATGTGAAAACAGAGTCTTGGGATTAATAAATAAGTGCTTGCCTAGCATGCACAAGGCTCTAGGTTTAATGACCAGTACCAAGAAAATGAAGTAAGGCCAATTACTTAAAAACAAAAATGTGATTTATGATCACTGTGTACAAACCAACTACTAGACCTAAAAGTAGCAAAATAAACCGTCAGAAACCTAAGAGAATCAAGTTCAAAGAAACTAGGACATCCCTTATAAAGGTGTAATACTACAATAAGCCCCCTTTATTCCCCTCTAATATGCAGCCCTGACTGAACCGCAACTTGCTATATAAACTAGCTAGCCTCAAACTTACAGCAGTGTGTGTGTGTGTGTGTGTGTGTGTGTGTGTGTGTGTGTGTGTGTGTGTTATGCATACAGTGAGAGTATATGATACATCTTGCATGTGGAGATCAATCCTCTAGAGGATAATTTTAAAGAATCAGCTCTCTCCTTCCACCATGTGGGTCCAAAGGATCCAATTCAGTTCACCAGACATGATAGCAAATACCTTTAGTCACTAAGCAATCTTGCTAACTCCAAGGGTAAGTTTTGAATGATTCCATCTACATAAAGCACTAAAGGTCTTTACTTAGCTATGATTTCAATTCTTTAAGCTCAGACCTCTGCTGGAGGCAGACAGGCAATGCTTTTCCAAATTTAGCAGCAAGTAGTAAAGTGAAGGTCCCAAAGTAACATTTCCAATGAAAGAGTTCTATCATAAACATTTATTGCATCTACTTGTACTTAGCACTGTGCAATGTACTTTATTTACAAATGAGGCTGAGAGAGAAAATAAATCATTTGGCTTAATGATTTAAGATGATATACTACCTAGATCGAGAAGTAAAACTGTTAGCCACCAAAGGCCACTTCCAAATACCCCATGTTACAGGCCTTTTCACTTCCACATGATTAACAATAATTCTCACTCTAACACTATCACTTCAGTATGGTTTTCCCCTTAAGCTTCCTACCCAATGTGCACCTACAGACAATTTTAAAAATCTTACTCATCTCTAAAAGTTTATTATGGCTTTAATTTTAATCTATTTGTCCTTTCTCTTTCCTTTCCCATTTCCTTAGTTGTTCTTTTGAAGAACTTGGGCTCTTTGACCTTCCAAACTTCCACAGTCTACATTTTGTTGACTACATACTGAGGATATAGCACAACATGCTCTCAGGTACTTCCTGCAAATAGGCAGCTTATCTGGGAAACTAAATCAAACTTAGGAATGATTTCTTTAAAACATCTGTAGGTAGTGTGTCTTTGAACTGTGTTAGTATCAGCTTCCTATAAGGAGGCTTATTATGATTAATATTTTTAGAGGTTTCAGTTCATGAACTAAGGGTACCATTAATTTTGGGGCATGTGGTAGAAACATGTTGTCAAAACACGTGGCAAAGGGAGTGGTTCATCTGATGGCAGGTTGGAATCAAAAACAAGCCAAGATAAGGTGATAGCGTCCCGCTATCCCCTTCAAGGGTAGGCTATTAATAACCTAAGACATTCCACTAGGACATATTTTCCAACAAGCCTTCAACACACGAATAACTGGGAGACATTCAAGTTTCAAACTATAGCAATTTTAATATCCAATAATGTTTAATGTTTATCTATCAATCCAATAGTCACTGGAAAATGATGATATTCTGTCATTTTTCTTTCATTGACTAGTTATAATATAATGGTAATAGCATAAATTCCCTACTTTATACTCAAATCCACTATTTGGTTACCTAGTGGTATAGTTCATGAGTATGGCAAAATACATACCTAATTCTTTCACCATATTTTCTCATTTTCAAGTAAACAGATTGGTTTCGTATCATCCTCTTCTTTAGGATAAGTTTTAAAGTATTATTAGGAACCTGGACATTTTCACGTATTACATTACAAACTACCACAGTTATTATCACTGAAATTTAAATCATCTTTGTCATTGAAAAACAACTCGAACAAGCACCTGAATCCTTTTGGCATGTCCTTAAGATCTCTTTAATAGCTTTCTTGCTATCTCTTAAAAGAAATTCTAGGCACATCTTGAATATTTACTGTCCAGATCTGGAGGCAGCTATTTCTCTACAAAACATTATCTTTTCAAATAAGAAGTATTGCCAGGCAGTGGTGGCACACGCCTTTAATCCCAGCACTCAGGAGTCAGAGGCAGGTGGATTTCTATGAGTTCGAGGCCAGCCTGGTCTACAGAGCAAAATCTAGAGCAGACACTGAAATTACACAGAGAAACCCTGTCTCAAAAAACCAAAAAAATAAAAAATAAACATATTTTAAAGACTACCAAAATTCAGTGCTAAGGATATTGACTACTTTCAGAACTTTCACAGAACACATGAGGAAATGTAAATGTATATTTAGAAAGTACAATAGCAAACTTCATGATGATGTTTCTGATTCAGGTTCAAGACTATAAAAGCTTATTTATTATCCTTTCATAAGTCTGTTATGTTTCTTTTAGCTTGAGAATCCTGAATATAGATAAAACTAGATATAGCTGGGGGTTGGGGATTTAGCTCAGTGGTAGAGCACTTGCCTAGCAAGTGCAAGGCCCAGGGTTCAGTCCTCAGCTCAAAAAAAAAAAAAAATCTCCTGGCTTTCATTTTGTTTTTATTCTATGGGAACTACATAGTCAATACTTATATCAGGTCTTATACCAATGTTTCTAATATTTTTTTTTTGTAAACTAAAGCTCAAACATCATTTTCTATTATACTATTGCCAAATTAAATTTTTTGAAAAATTATTTTACTTTTGTGTATTGGTGTTTGCCTGCATGGTCTGTGTACCACATGCATGCCTAGTGCCCTTGAAGGCCAGAAGAACATCAGATCTCCTTGGAGTTACAAATGCTTGTAAGCTATCATGGAGGTGCTGGGAATCAAAACCAGGTCCTCTGGAAGAGCAGTAAGTACCCTTAACCACTGAGCCATCTCTCTAGTTCCCCAGTAAAATTGTTTGATAATACAAATATTCTCTATGATATTGAGTTCAGTAAGTACTAACTAAACAACCAGTAGTACTGGTGCTACTGACTGAAGAACCAAAGGTTTATTTAATGCTAACTAATTCTAATTGTCACATGAAACTTATCATTACCTTGTTTCACCACACCTCTAGAAGATTCTTCAACAAGGGTATACAGGAAAAATATTTTTATTCTAACATACTATCCTTTATGCTTAAAAAATAACTTTCACTTTAGAAGGTTAGAAACTCTTGGTTCACAAGTTCTTTGACTTTTTTTTTAAACGTTTTCTTGTTTTGGTGGGGAGGATAGGATGGACATGCCATACATACCATGTGGTGAGATCAGGGCACAATTTTCAGGAGTCTGACCTCTACTTCTATCATATGGTTTCCTGAGATTGAACTCAGGTCATCAGCATTAGTAGCAAATATTTGAACCATCTTGCCAGCCCTTTTTGTATATTGTAAATTTCACTTCATTTTCTTCCTACATAAAGTATTGCTGTCAAAGTTTGTTGATTATAGTATTTCCTTATATTCCACAGGTTCTTTACATAGATTCTCAAAAGACTTTATTTTTTTCTTTGAAGTCTAGCGATTTTAGTGCAATTTTCTCTTTAATGATTTTTTTTTATTTTATGTTCATTACTGATGTTTTGCCTACATGTATGTTAGTGTGAGGATGACCCTGGAATTGGAGTTACATACATACAGCTGTGAGCTGCCATATGGGTGCTAGAAAATGAACCTTACTGGACTATCCTAATGTTGGATTTCTATGTTGATATTCTCATCTCTGCAAGGTGCTATTATGCATGTTTCATGTTTCTTTTGTTGCAACCAAGTTTTCTGAATCACACATTTTAGTATTTGTTCCGTTCCCTTCAGTATACTCCTTCAGGGATTTCTATCATTATTTCATCTCTTTTACCTAACTGCAACATGTCACTTCCGAATCATTATCTTTTTTGTTTATTTTGTTGGTATTTTTGAGACAGGGTTTCTCTGTGTAATAAGCCTTATCATGGAACTCACCTTGTAAAGCAGACTGGCCTCGAACTCACAGAGGTACAGCTGCTTCTGTCTTCTGAGTGCTGGGATTAAAGGCATGTGCCACCACATCTGAATATTTTTTAATTATAGATTCCTTTCTTATATCCACATTCATCTCGAAGCACTGTCTAACTGTACATATCTCCCTAAGCTCTCTATAGATTTCATTATTGAAATGATCTCATTCTCCTTCTACAAATTCCATCATTTCAGTTTATACTTGTGTATAAAGTTCGACCTAAATGTTTTGTTTTAGTTATGCTGCCATTTGTGTGAAATTTCTCTTCATAAAATTGAGAATGAGGTAAGGTACAAGGTGGCTTTCCCAATTCTCTTGAGTTTTCTTTTTTGTGCAGTGTTAAAAAAACATGTTTTCTAGAATTCACTGGGAATAGATCAAATCTTTTTCCCCCATCCTGATCAATTTTATCCTTCTACTCCCAGCAGCTTTCTTCATTGAGAAGTACACCCTTGAGAGGGAACCCTAGAGAATCCATTCTGTGGGTTCTTGGAAGCTAAAACTGCTCTAATCCTTTCTACCAAGTGCCATATGCACCTCACTTAGTAACACATCAAACCTCCCAAATTGACCATTCTACCTTCTAAGGAAATTTATAGGCCTCTGCCTCCCTAGTGATGGGATTAAAGGTATGCAGCCACCACACCTGGCTCTAAGTGAATTTTTAGCTCTTTTAGAACTCTGTAAGGAAACCTGGTCATTAGTTTTTTTGCAGATACTGTTTATGGCTCTGGGTTTTATTTTTCCATTTTTATATATGGGGACTCATGGAAAAGGGATGCTGTTGCTACCACTTTCCTATTAAGTAGTAAAGCCAGTATTATAATGTCTCAGATTTCTTGAATTCTAGAGTTTAGTATCTATTACGACAGTCACAGGATAAGGAGTTATTACATGGGTATAGGGTTTATCATAAACTTTTAGAAAATTTATAGTGTAAAATAACTATCTCTATGTCAATCCTCAAGTAATAAAACATAACTCATAGGGTTAGCAAGATGATCCAGTGTGTACAATAAATTGCTAGTGACCCAAGTTTGATTCCTGAAATTCACATAAAAACGGAAGGAAAAGAATCACTTCATTAGTTTCCTCCAGCATCAGGATGCTCATCCCTGACCCATACCCATACACACACACACACACACACACACACACACACACACACAGAAAAATTTACAAAACAACTCAAAGTTGTAGAAAAATACAATAGTTCTAACTATCCACTGAATAGAAAATGACATGTGTAAAATCTTATTAGATCCCTATTACAAAAAAACAAAAACAAAAACAACAGAATTTAAACCTATTCTCAAATCTCATAGATTCCTTGGAGATATAACACCTTTTTAAGTACAATTAACATAATTTCTTGAAATTACAATACTATTTAATAACTAGAATAACAGTATGTACATATTTGTGAGTACAAAAAGGTTTCCAAAGCAAATAAACACTAATAGCCTACCTTGACTGTCTTGAGAAGGTGGAGGTACAAAGATGGGTTGTATGGCATTCTGTGAGGAAACATCAGAGGTACTAATAGTTTGGTTATCTCCTGCTGTACAATTAGGTAAGACTGGAACTGGAACATGGTTGGCCCAAGAAACTCTAATTGCTGAAGAATTTTCTAACATCTATTAAGGGGAAGAAAGATTACAAGTCTTAAGTTTGGTTTCCCAAATCGTATTTGTTTCTTCTCTGAACCTAACTTCAAGAAATCTGAAACCAATCTATATACTTCTTTTGCAGGATCTCTGATTACATTGAGAGCTATCTTTCTTTTTGTAAAGATAATACATTAATATCAAACAATAAAGCCAAAAGTTGGGGATGGTAGCAAATTTCTGTCCAACTCCTATTCTCTATCTGCCTAGTTGCCATCTTCCTAAAACAGTAACTACTTCTCCACAGATTTGTAAAATATATTCATTTTCATTTATGTACACATATTTAGCCACATAAACATTTAAGTAGAAGAGATGCTTTGTGTTTAAGTTTAACACAAGTTTAAGTTTTTTTCCGATCTGGGTGCCAAATTCTTTAAGAGAACATACTATTTTCCTAGGACATATGGTATACAGAAATGTGTATTAATATAATAAACAAATAACAGGCTGAGCAGTGATGGTGCATGCCTTTAATCCTAGAAGGTGAGAGGCAGAGTCCGGGGATCTCCAAGTTCAAGGCCAGCCTGGTCTACAGACCAAGTTCCAGGACAGCCAGGGCTATTCAGAGAAACTCTGTCTCAGAAAAAAAATAATAACAGACTTTTAAACATTATATTTACTGGCAGCCTCCATTTCTCTTCTGAGTACCACAATATGGCTCTTAACCAATCAGATCATCTAAAATGACAAAGTCATCAATCAAAGCCTACTAGAGTCTTTACATTGCTTGACCTCTTAGGAAAGAACCATATTTACTGTTACTGGAAATGTTCTCATTCCAGACTCTCAATACATTCTTCTACTTTTGCTCTGTCCTCAACTGTTTCTTCTCTACTCATTTCAAAAACTTGGTGATCTACTGGATGATCTACTAGATCACACTCTCAGTTTCAGCACTACAGTTTCAGCTACCTTTGTAAATGCCAACTTCCAATTTATATTTCAGTAAATAAGAGGCTTGAAAAGTAATTTACTATTGACTTATTCATAAAAAGTTTACAGTAGACCACACAACAGTGCCCGAAACAGTAGACATTTAAGTGACTTGTTAAAATAAATGTATTAATCACTGTGCCAGGTTGAACAGAAGGCACAATTATACTTAATGGAATATAAGCAGCGGCTCAGAATTATGTTGAAGGCAAAGAATTCATTTTCGCATATTTAGCTTACTGTAAATGACTGGTAATACTATGGATATTACCTTCTGGGGATAGTTGTATGAGGTAACTGTGTCTTGAGGCACAGAACATGGTCCACTGTCCTGAAGAGACTTTAATAAATACAGAAATATAATTGAATAAAGGGAAACAAAAAACCAAAGGCAATTTTCACTCTCCTTCCTATGCTCCATTATAGTTTTAGGCTCATCCCCAGCCCTGTAGCAGCCTACTTACAGGTGGCTCTTCTCCCACACTAACCCCACCCCGGGGTTACTACACAAGGATTTGACGTGGACTCAGCTTTCCTCTTTCTTGTGGACCCTCTCACCCATCCCCATTCTTTCCTGTCAGGGTCAACCTTAGGAACACTCTCTACCCAGTTCCTCCAAATAGGTATACCTGGCAGAACAAGGTATGTCATTTACACTATCCTTCCCTTCCTGTTCTCCATTACCATCTCCATATTCCATTCTCATCCTCAGCCAGGTTGCTTACAGATGCCTCTCTTTCCACCTCAACTCCATTCACTGGAGACTCCAATTCAGACCCAAGGTCCTCCTAACCCTTTTATCCCTGTCTCTCGAAATTATTTATTCTTTGTCTTAATTCAACCTTCTTTCAGGATCACCTCTTCCCAACACACTTCCAACTAACTCCCTAGGAACCCCACCTCTTGATGTGGACAGGATACATTTCTCTTTCCTGAAGTCCCTCCCTCTCAGCCTTTTCTCCCAGTCAACCCTCCATTCATCTCAGTGACCCATCAACCTGCAGAAGCATCCAACAGCAGACAACCCACAGCTCCAACACTTTCATGATACCCAGAGAAGGCAAAAGAAACCAAGGAATGGAACAACCACCCAACAAAGACAAGATCTGATATTAACACCTAGAATCACCTCAATCATGCCAATGCCCGATGACTAGACACAAACACAAACATTAACAAGGACTTCAAAACAGCTATTATAAACCTAACAGTTATTATGTTCAATAACCTCAAAAAGGGTATGACTAAATACCTTAATAAAATCTGTGGGGAAAAAGTTCAAGAGAAATGAAAGTAAAAAAAGAACCACTAAAAAAATTCCAAACTGAGATAAAATTGGAAATAAAAATTTTGCAAATTAAACAAAACCTCAGAGGTAAATGCTGTGGGATATTGTTCTGTATGCTATGTGTGTTGTTCTTATTGGTTGATAAATAAAATGCTGATTGGCCAAGCAGGAAGTATAGGCAGGGCAAGCAGACAAGGAGACTTCTGGGAAGAAGGGCTGAATCAGACACAGAGGAAGCAAGGTGACAAGGCAGAACTAAGAAAAGGTACCAAGCCACATGGCTAAACACAGATAAGAATCATAGGTTAAATTAAGTCTAAGAGCTAGTCAGTAATGAGACTGAGGTAATGGCCAAGCCGTTATAATTCATATAAGCCTCTGTGGGCTTAATTCGGGGATACAAGAGGGGTAGATTTGTAGTGGCCAGCTGGGACACAGGAAATCTTCCAGCTACACGTAAGTTTCACCAACAGAGAATAAGGCATAGAAGAGAATCTCATGCGTTGAAGACAAGGTAAAAGAAATAGACATTTCAAAGGAAATATTAAATCAAAAGCTCCACATACAAAACATCCAGGAAGTCTGGGGAATTATGAAATGACCAAACCTATGGGTAATAGGAAGGAATAGAGGTAGAAGAAGAGATGAAGGTCAAAGGCACACAAAATACTTTCAACAAAACCATTTAAACATACAGAACACCTAATAGACTGGACCAGGAAAAAAATTTCACATAATAATCAAAACACTAAACAGAAGAATATTAAAAGCTACAAGGAAAAAGAGCAAGTAACATGTAAAGGCAGACCCATGAGAATAACACCCAATGAAGACTCTAAAAGTCAGAAGGGCCTGTCTTGGACTGATGTTCTACAAACACATAGACCACATGCCAACCCAGAGTAGTATACTCAAACTATCAATCACAATACGTAGAGAAAATAAAACATTCCATAATAAAACCAAAGTTAAGCAGCATCTGTCTACCAATCAAGCTGGTGAAGGTACCAGAAGGAAAACTACAACCTAAAGAGGTCAAGAAAACACAGGGAATAAATAAAACACAGGAAATAATAATTCCAGACCAGAAAAATAAAGAGGGAGAAAAAAAAAACATGACAAGAAAATAACAGGGCCCTGGAGAGGTGGCTCAGAGGTTAAGAGCACTGACTGCTCTTCCAGAGGTCCTGAGTTCAATTTCTAGCAACCACATGGTGGCTCACAACCACCTGTAATGAGATCTGGTGCCCTCTTCTGGCCTGCAGTCATACATGCTGTATACATAATAAATAAGTAAATCTTTAAAAAGAAAAGAACAGTAATCAACAAACACTGCTCACAGATAACTCCCCAACATCATGGTCTAATCTCCTCACATCCCTAAAGACACCAACTAACAGAATGGATTAGAAAATAGGATCTTTCTGATGCATCCAAGAAACATACCTTAACATAAAGGAAAAATATCACCTCAGGGTAAAAGGATGGAAAAAGATATTCCAAGCAAATGGAAATAAGAAGTAAGCTGATGTTGACATTTAAATAGCTGACAAAAAAGATATCAAACTAAAATTAATGTGAAGAGATAGGGAAGGATACTACAGACTCGAGGGGAGGGGAAATCAACCAAGAGGATATTCTTTTTTTTAATAATTTATTTAACTTTATTTTATGTGCATTGGTGTGAAGGTATCAGATCCCCTAGAACTGGAGTTACAGACAGTAGTGAGCTCCAATGTGGATGCTGGTAATTGAACTCAGGTCTTCTGGAAGAACAGTCAGTGTTCTTAACCACTGAGCCATCTCTCCAGCCCCCCAAGAGGATATTCTTAACATCTAAGCAATAAACACTAGGGCAACCAAGTTCATAATAGTAACACTGCTACAGCTTAAATCACATACTGACCCTCAACACAGTGAGAATAGATTTTAATACCTCACTCTCACCAAGACAGGTCATCCAGACATAAACTAAACAGAAATACTGGAGTTAAATAATGTCATAAATCAAATTTACCCAAACACAAAAGAATATACCATTTTCTCAGCAGCTTGTGGGACTTTCTCCAAAATAGACAACATACTCTGGAGTGTTGGGATTAAAGTCATGAGCCAACACTACTTGGTGAAATCCAACTCTAGTCCAGATAGGATGTAAGATGTTATTTCAGTTCTCATATCTGTTGAGAGTTCCTCAGGAAGTTGGGAATCAATCTACCTTAAGATCCAGCTATACCACTCTTGGGCATATATCCTACTACACAGACATTTAGTCATTCATGTTCATCGCTGCACTATTCATAATACCCAGAAATTAGAACTAGATGTCCACCAACAAATGAAAGGATAATGAAAATATGCCATACTTAAACAATGGACTATTATTCAGCTATTTAAAAACAAAAACAAAAACACAAAATCATGAAATTTGCAGGATGGAGCTAGAAAAAAATTATCCTGAAAAAAAGGTATCTGAAACCCAAAAAGGTAAGTATGGTATGTATTCTTACATATTTGGCTGTCAGCCTTTAGCCTGTGATAGGCATACTACAGTCCATATAACCAGAGACAATGGCAGCATGCACATGGCCTACACTGATCCAAGCCAGATGGGGTCTCAGTGCTGAGTGAGGAAGTAGATATGAGCTCCCACCCCTAACTCAGAAGCTAAATTTATTTTCTCTAATAGTCTCACTTGGTATACAAAGCACATTTAAGGGCAGGCCCCATGCCTAGCAGTAGATTGCCACAACACAAAACAAACTCATTGGTATTTTTGGAGTTTTTTTTTTTTTTTTGCGGGGGGATGGTTCTCATATTGCTTTGTTTGGCCATTATTTACTTTACTGGTCTTTTGCTTATGTTATTATAGTTCCTAATTTTTGTGTTTTTATGAGGTGTGTGTGTGTGTGTGTGTGTGTGTGTGTGTGTGTGTGTTGCCTGTGCTTTTTTTTTTTTTTTTTAAGAATTTTACCCTTTTTTTTTAAAGCTTTATTTATTTATTATATATACAGCATGTATGACTACAGGCCAGAAGAGGGCACCAGATCTCATTACAGATGGTTGTGAGCCACCATGTGGTTGCTGGGAATTGAACTCAGGACCTCTGGAAGAGCAGCCAGTGCTCTTAACCTCTGAGCCATCTCTCCAGCCCCTTTTTTTTCTTTTTTATTCTGTTTTTATTTGCCCACTTGTTTTCTAGAGAGGTAGATATTTTCGGTAAAAAATAATAAGTGAAAAATATCTAATTTGTTTCAATGTCAAAAACTAAATAAAAGTGACCTGTCCTAAAATCACTCAAGTTTGGAAATGACTAATATAAATAATACAAAAATGATCATACTAGTCCCTGATTTAGCTGTTGATCTGGAATCTATAGTTATTACATTCTCCTGCAGAATAATTAAGTACTAAAATGTAAATCAAGATTGAAATGTAAACAATTTCTCAGTGGCCTTTCTGGCCACAAAACAAAAACAAAAAGACCTTCAAAAACAAACTATGACAAACATTAACTAACTTGGAACAAGACTGTGTAGACTGGCTATTCACTTGTATCAGATAAAGCAGGAAGGATGTAACAGATTGAGTAAGATCCAATAGTCTTGCCCTTGGATACAAGATCTTGACTTTGGAAGAGAGAATTCGGAAAGGCTCTGACTCATGTATGAAACAAGGTGACTGAAAAGTAGAGTGGAACATATTATGGAGGCACTGGCAGCTATGGGGATATGTGATAAAAACACTGAACAAAAAGGAACATGAGAATCGAATTTAAAATAACAAAGTGTTCACTCTTGTCATCTACAATGCTGGATTTTATTTCCTTTTCATTTCAGCTATTTCAAGATCATATTTTTAAAGGCTTATGATATATGAATACTTATGATGGTTGAAAGCTTTTAATTAAAAGGGAGAAAGAAAAGCAAAAGGATAAAAAAAATACATAATAGGGTTTTCATTCCTAAGATTTCATTTCCTAAGACATAAAAGCAAACATGTAGTACATGAAACTACCAGTTAAGATTAATAATAATTCAAAAACATAGTCGTTATTTAAGTTCTTCAAATATCAAGTTCTTCAAGATACATAGTAGGAATGCCCTTTTTGTTCCAACACCACATTATACAACAAAAGCCATATGCAGAAAAAAATTACTTTTTCTCTTTCATATATAGAAAATGAAGAAATGAATTTTCTAAATGAAATAAAAAAGACCTGAAAAGTAAAAGACAGATGATTAGGGACTAAGAAAGGGTCTGGGGCAAAAAAGGATGAGATTGGAAAGAATGAACATAAGCAATGAATGATACTTCTATGCATAGAAAGATAATAATGAAACTCATTAATGTGTACAAATAACATTAACAGTCGTAGAAAATGAAAAATAAAGTTAGGTGTGCACTGAGATTTGGGGAAGGAGTAATCCTGAAGCATAATTTAACTCTGCTGCGGGCCACAGGAATATATCATAAGAACTCAGCTGGTTCCGGCAAAGTCACTACCTGGAGGAATCGGGGAATTCCTCCAGAGGAAGCCAAATCCCAAGGAGTTTTTGGTTTTACATGGCTTGTTATATATCAGCTGTATTCTGCTATGAAAAATCATGTGTGCCTTCATAGTTTTCCCAATTGACTTTTCGCCTAGAAGGGCTAACAGTGTGGACTGATCACTCTCTGGACATCCACATTCCAGGAATTTGGAGAACAGCCTCAGGAAAGGCTTTCTCTGGAATCAGATATCTTCCTTAGCCACTTTCAAAGACTACAGGAAACACCACCCAGGTGGGCGCCCAACTTTCAAGGACTAACAATGATAGCAACCCAAATACAAGTCTCCCGACTTAAGGTAAATTCCACAAGGGGACACCGCCTAGGTCAGGTGGACATTAAGTAATAGCTTTACACAATTTAGCTCAAAAGAGAATGGAAGAAGTAGATGGGTAAGAACTTGAGAGGAACAAACTGAGATGGGGAAAAACTAGATTGAAGGACTAGAAGAGAGTACTACAGGAATGAGATGGAAGATGAGGAAGAGCCAGATGGGGAAGTACTAGCTGGGTAAGAACAAGCTAAAAAGGCCCTAAGTGAGGCAGAATTAAGACGAGAGAATTAAGATAGAACTTAGAGGGAGCAGTAGATAAGTATAGAGAGAAATCAGGCAAGAAAGGAGCTAGGCACGAGAACAGAACTGAAGCTGTGTATATAGGATGTTATGCCAGAGGAATTAAAGCAAGTGGACTGTGGAACTTGGTGTGCTGAGATTCTATTTTCTGAAAATAGTCCACGTAGTTGGTAGTTCTCTCTCCCGAGCCCCTGGGATGTAGAATATTGAGGCGGGTCCCTCGAATATTTATACAAGAGAACTCAACTGAAACTGGTAACTAGGAATAGGACACTGCAGTATTGTGAAACTACATAGGAAGGAGAGTATGATTAGCAGCAGTGGGGTAAAAAAAGAACGGCAGTAATGTTCTGATTGTTTTCGCACAAGTATGCACGACAGCATTAGTAGTGTGTAGACTGAAAGGAAAGGGAATAAGAGCTCAATCTTACGTATAGGAATTATTAAGGTTGAGGAAACAGCTATTTTAAACCTCAGCAACAGAAGACAAAAAGCTTTGAATGACAAAAACCAGTCAAAATTTCACTCCATAGTATGAATCAATTAAGATTCCTGTAAATGATTTTATTAACTTTGTTATAAGAACAATTAAGATCTGTGCATATGTGATGTAGTATGTCTCAAAACAAGAGTTGAAATGATAGAACACATATCTCACGTTTAGATGAAATTATTTCATGGAATAACTTTATGGATCCTTCACCAGGACTTGATATACTAAAAGTACTTGGAATCAAGTAGGAGATGAATAAAGCAAAGCAAATCTAAGTAGTGCATCTAATCTGTAAAAAAGAATAATCACTAAGGCTCCTGATATACAAAATCTAAATAATATATTAGCTAGAAAAAAAAATCATGAGCCAAAAATAAATTAATTATTGGGTCGACCAGTGGAGGCACATGCCTTTAATCCCAGTACTTGGGAGGCGGAGGCAGGCAGATCTCTAGTCTACAGAGTGAGTTCCTGGACAGCCAAGTCTACATAGAGAAACCCTGTCTCAAAAAAACTATTAATTAATTGATTGGTTGATTGATTGATTGATAAAACTAATAATTCTCACGTCTCTGATTTTCTTTAGGATGTAGGATGTATACCAGGTATGGTGTCACTTGCCTTTAACCCCAGTACTCAGGAGGCAAAGGCAGACAGATCCCCATGAGTTCAAGGCCAGCTTGTTTTACACAGTGAGTTTCAAGTCACCAGAGCTATATATTATAAGACCCTGTCTCAAAACAAAGCCAAAAACAATGTAGGATGCAAAAGCTAATCACTTTCTAAGGACAACTTCAATTCTGACTTCCAACCAATTCCTACTTCAGATATGGCCAAGGAAAAGAAAACTTTGGAATCATTAACTAAGAGTCCCATGGTAGTCTCCATATGTAGCATAGAGGCCAACAATACAATGTATAGCCTCAAAATCTCAGAAATGCTACAGATCAGTAATTTTTTTCTTGTATATTCCTATATTCTTACCAGGAATTTTATTATAATTTTTTTATCTACTCCATGACTAAACTGGACTGCAGGCATGGTATAAAGACTTTATTTTTAGTATTAGACTTGCAAGATTTTATATAATGCATACAGTATGTACTTATTATCCAGAAATATTGGGCTTTGCATTTGGTTTCAATGAGTGGCATTTTTAGGTTGCCTCTTTTGGAGTAAGAGCTAGTAGTGTCTTTGGGAAGGAGACAACACTGAACAAAGTTCTTATTCTTAGTCCTATCAAGTATTTCCAACTTTCTGCTTTCTAGACATAGACAGGCTCTAGTGGGATCTGCTTGGTAAATAAAATGAAAAGGAAAATGGTTAAGTGTCCTCTCTGGTGCCAGTATATCACTTAGTTTCTTGCAATCATGAATGCAGGCCCCATCAGAGTCCCTAAGCAAGCTCTCCCACAGGCCTCCACTGTGCCCAAACTATACAGTATGTTATTCATATTTATTATTATTAAATACTTACCAGGTTTGCTGTAGATACAGTTGTTGTATATACACTTGAAGTTTCATAGCCTTGTTCTAGAGGATATAGCAAAGGTAAAAAAATGAGCATTATTTTAGTCTGACATTCCATAACAATGCAGAATATCAAATTAAATCTCAATCTCACTGACCTGAAGAATAAAGATAATCTCCATATCCTCCTAGAAAAGAGAAATGTGTATACACATATCTTTTTAACCTGGCAGAGCAAAATGGCTGGTAACTGCTTTTTCTTTTTTCAAAACTAAAATGCATACATGATTGAAAGTGATTTGAGTCTTCCTATTAGGCAATAGAAGACAAGGTAAGCTGTTAACAGTACAAATTTCCCTCTATATATAAGAAGCAGAGACAATATTAGAAGTATCTTAATAAAAATCATTCAAAATGCCTCACACTTCCTTCCTACATAATTGTTAAGAATTGTTTCAGTAATAATGAAATCATTGACTGGTAAACAGTAAAAAACAAATGCTCAAGAAAAGTAGCTATATTAAGTATAGACAGCTTCAGAGACAAATCTTAGTTTGGGTATATATGAGGAATGGGGTGTCTTTGGGGGATGATGAAATTGTAGAGCTGATTGTGTGAATGCACACACATATCAAAAAAACTGAATTGTACACTTTGAGTAAGAAATATTTCGGTATGTAAATTTTCTCAATTAAATTAAAAATATGTCTGTGCCATTATCAAGAGTATAGCCTTTGCCATATTACCAGCTTTTGAACCTCAGTTTCCTTGCACATAACACAGGGGTGCCATATTTCTTATAATACCATAAGGACTGCCATTAAATTATAATCATTTACTAGAATGGATAATATATATAGCATTCAATATATGTTAAAATGTTTTCAATTCAAGTAAGAACTCTTTGGGTTATGTGGGCTCTGGGATTTGAGCACAGGTCCTCGAGTTTGATTGAAGCATCTCAACATCCCTAAACTTACACTTTTTTTAAAGTTACCAGAAAGGTGTCAAACACCAAAAACAGTATGTCTAAGTTCTGATATACAAATGCAACAACAATTATCTTTTCAAATATAATAAGCACTAATTGACTCACCTTTCTCACACTGCTCACTGCTGTCTTCTGAATTCAAAGTTGGTTTACATGAGTTATAGCCCTGACTTGCAGCACAGTAACCTGAAGTAACAGGAACCATTGTAGGGGGAACACCATTGTTCTGTACCAAAGAAAGACATATATACATGGAATTCTTCCTGTATTAGTAGGAGAAACTAAATTCTGAGTTAATACTCTATGTGGCTATTTTAATACTGTAGAATCCAAAACAAGTGCAGCAATAAGAGAAACTGTTAGTTCACATATACACCAAACTGTCTAAATCCATCTTCTCAGTAGCAGCTCCAAAACATCTCTTAACTTTAAGGCTCCAAAGTGATGGCTTCATATTTTCTGAGGAGTTTACTAACTTGTTCATGCAAAAAAATGTTAAAATTAGGGCTGATGATGTAGTATAGAGGTAGAATACTGTCCATATGCAAGGTCTAGTTTTAATCCTGGGGGTGGGATTGAGGTGGGAATCATATATACCATTTCTCCATACAGCCTTTAGAAAGAAAAACAACTTTTCAGTGACCATTTCACCACTTACAGGTAAAGTTGAGTAAGCAGTCTCATTTCCTTCTTCAAGTGCATAAAATGTAACAGTTTCTTCTACTCCATTCTCTGGAGCAAAACCATACTGGCATTCCTTATTCATACAATGCATCTGACGGTGGCTACGCCTAAAAGATCTTAGGTTTGGAAATCAAAATGGGGAAATAAGTTAAAATATGGCAGTAATTTGCTTCTAATTTCCCAGTGAACGTCAAGTATCTCAAACCAAATGTTTTCAGGTTTAATTGACACGAATTGGCATTTGCTTGCATGTATGTCCATTCACTGTGAGAGACCAGAAGATCCCCCACAACTAGAACTACAGATGGCTGTAAGCTACCAAGTGGGTCCCGGGAACTTAATCTCATTCTCCAGAAGAGCAGCCAATGTTTTTATTCCCTAAGCTATCTCTCCAGCCCCCAAACTGAGAAAGACGGTGCACATTATCATAGCTAAGCAATAAAACCACACACACCAATATTTTCCTCAACTTTTAATACTTCAAATATTTACCGAGACCTATAGGAGACATTATCATAGCTCTGGCAGCACCTTCTACCTGGGCCAGGGTAAAACCCAACTTTAGGATTTGGCATGTTTTGCCTGTTTATTAAGTGAGACGAATCCCTAAGAATAAAAAAAAAAAAAAAAAAAACAATTATTTAACTCCTGAAAGTCTCAATAGTTAAGTAGATTTAACATAGTTCTCTGAAAACATTCCACTAAAAGACTTTTGCAATGGTGTTGGGCCTATCCAATATTAATGGAGACAGGAGCATATTTCATACAGACACTTGTTTCTAATGGCATTCTACCTTTAAGCGTCTCTTCAGCATTTCACATTTCTGTAGACAATCAAAATATAATTATGCCAATGGATGACAAAGATAAGTATGTATCAGCTCTATGTTCTCTTTTGGCACAAACTATAGAAGTTGTATTTGCCAATTATACTATAACTCAGTATAGGAGTCATTTCTAAAAAACAAAACAAAGACATACATTATCATGAAAATCAGTTAATTCTTACCTGGGCATCCCATATCCCCGACCTTGTCTTTGAGATGAATGTTGAGGGTGGAAATGTTCACTAGACATAATATGGCCAGCTGTCTGTGAGTAATACAATAGTGGGTCATGCCCAAAATGCATACTATGCTGAATCCGGGGTGGGACAAGTGGGTCTCCTCTGTTATAAGCCATGGTCATATAAACCTCTTTCCCTCGAACTTTTTTGAACATCTTCTTCCGTTGCTTCATAGTCATCTCTGTCATAACTTTCAGAAAACGAATACACAGTAAATAACCATTATAACCAAAGTAAAAGGCTATGTTACTCTACCCTCATCATACCTTAAAACTGTGAGATACTTTTAAGTATAAGGTAGAATACTTAATCTACCAACTGGAAGGGCCAAAGAAACAGTTCATTTCTACATTGATGGGGTGTTTAAATAGTATTTCAACCCTCTTTTTAGTACTGGCAAATTTAGTCATCAAAAAATACAGTTATCTTAGTCACCTACATTATTTTTCTCTAAAAAATTATGTTGAATACATCTGGTTGCTCTTCCTAGTTCTTTGAAAATATTTAAAATCTGTTTAAGCTTAAATTTATATGGGGTCATCTAGAAAGTTGTTTTACAATCAAAGACAATTTTGTCACCTCCCTCCTATAGACTACATCTATTAATGTCCAAAGACAATTTTATTGTTATGACTAGGCAAAAGAGGCTATTAGCATCTATGGTGCAGGCACCAAAGATCACCCTAGAATATACAGGATAGCCCTCTCTTCTCCACTAAAGGCATTAGCTATCCTAACACAGTAGTATGCAAGAATGCTATTCTACAACAGGACAATATGGCATACCTTTAAAAAGGACAATGTATGTAAATGAACTTATAATAGAAAAAAAAAGAAAGAAAGAAAAACATTCAGGATACAAACCCATTTCTGGGAAATAGCCTCCACGTATAGCCTGGTAACCTCTTCCTTTACGAGTTGGCATAGTATTCCAGGAAGGAAGAAGTGCCACTTGGTTGACTGGTTTCACATTAGCCAGCGGAACTGTATGCCTTGAAGTGAAAGGTTATCATGAAGCTGTTATAACACACACTTAGCTCTCATTCAGTAAACAAATGTAGCCTTCCTCCTTCAGTTTGAAGCACATTTCTTTTTTATGTTTTTATTAGAGACAAGGTCTCACTATGTAGCCTTGGCTGGCTTGGAACTCACTACATAGACCAGGCTGGCCTCAAACTCAGAGATTTGCCTCTTCAGCCTCCTGAGTGAAATAAGACATGTGCCACCACCACTGACTCAAGTGCATTTCCCTTAAATCTGTTACACTACCTTCCTATACATTTGGTTTTTTCCCTTTAGCTTAGACAATCTAAATGTAGTTTATATAATTTCATAGCTGTTTATAGTGTCTATCACATCCAGAAGAAATATTATAGTTGATTGTATTAACTCACAAAAATCTGCTTCCTTTCCATGAAAGAGGGGATTTCCTAAGCAGACTCATAGAAGACTCATATAAGATTTCAGTATAAAAATTACACTAACTTTGACCAATTAAAAAGTGAATTACAAGTATCAAATATTATGTCATGGTCTTAGTTTTTCCTAATCTGTGATCATGAAAGCATGTTTCAAAACAAAGCCTTTAGCCTGAATCTGACTACAAGTTGAAGGCCAGCTTGTACAACTAGTTAGAATCTGTCTCAAAATAAAAAGTAGTAACATACAAATATTGAACAGGTAATATATTTAGGAATATATACACACATGTGCATGTAACATTAATGAAAAAAGGTATGGAGAGAAAGTATATGAGAAGGTTTAGTGGGAGAAAAGGGTAAGGGGAAATTATGTAATTATATTGTCATCTCAAAAAAATTTTTTTTAAATAGCAAGAGCTGGGGAATACAGCCAGTTAACGTACTTGTCTAGCAAGTCCAAGCTCCCAGGTTTAATCCACAGTACCAAAACAAACAAAAAGCATAGACTGGTTGGTTCATGTTTTCTTACTTGACACATTACATACATGCCAAATGAGAGAGAGAAATTAACTTTATTGTTTTAAGCAGCTTAGATTTTGTTGCTAGGTCTATTTACCATAGTTAATGTGTCTTAAACTGAACCATCAGCATTAGCATAACATGGAGGCTAGTGGAAAACTCAAAATTCTTGGGCCCTACCTTAAAATTATTGAATGAGAAATATACGGGAGTGGGCTCAGTTTGTTTGCAAAGCTCTTGATGCAAACCATGAAAAGGAACGGAATAACTGTGTGGTAGTTTGAATGTAATTGGCCCCCATAATCTCATAGGGAGTGGCACTATTAGGAAGTGTGGACTTTTTGGAGTAGGTGTGGACTTTGTTGGAAGTGTGTCACTGTGGAGGTGGGTTTTGATGCCTCAGGTATGTTCAGGCCAAGCTCAGTGAGACAGAAAATTTCCTGTTGCCTACTAGATCAAGATGTAGCAGCTCCTTCTCCAGCATCATGTTTGCCTGCACATCGCCATGTTCCCCACCATAACAATAGTGGACTAAATAAACCTCTCAAATGTAAGTTGCCACCTCAATTAAATGTTTTCATTTATAAGAGTTGCCATAGTCATGGTGTCTCTTCACAGCAATAGAAACTCTTAACTAAGACATATTAGCAGAAACTCAACAAATTACCTTTCAAATTATCATGAATACTTTTATATCAAAATTCTTTTGGACTTGATATATCAAATAAACTGGCGAATTCCTTGACTTTACTTTGATATTTTACTCTTCAGCATTTGCTTTCATTAATCAAAATAATTAGATCAGCAGATACAATTCTGGTTCACTTCAACTAGCATCCTGGTAATTACCAATTTTAATGAGTAAGCACCTATCAAATTTAATTACTATACAGTCTCACCTTTCTGCCAATTCCTCAATGAAAACTATTACTGAGTTTTTATCATTTTCAATTTCTTGAATGTGAGCATTATAATATTTTCCATCTGGCTCCAAGCAAACCTAAAAGACAGGAAATAACAGTCATATATTAATTCATCTGGTCTTGTCCACTGAAAAATCTGTGTTTAGCCAAACAACCATTATTCTCCAAATGTAATTCAATGTCTACTTTTTTAGAGTAACTGAGATCATGGCTAGTCTGTGAGGTCTATATCAGATTACATCTAATTATCACAAAGTCTATTATTAAAATTTAACACAATACAACAAACAGTGAAATCTTTATCTTAGCATTTTGTTGTTGTGTTGGGTATCCAATGGAGAACATTAGACATGCTGGCCAAGTATTTTATCACTGAGCCTTCAACCCTTGTTTTATTCAGACAAGGTTTTGGTATTGCTAAAGCTCAGCCGACCCTGAATGTATAATTCTCCCTCCTAAGCTTCCTGATATCACTATGCGCAGGAAGATCAACTCTTGGAGAAAGAAAGCATTATCTTTAAAGAAGGAACTAACCTGACACTTGTCCCCTAAATAGTAATGTCTTCCAGCATACTCCATGCACTCTGATTTCTGAAGTTCTATTAAAAGAAACAGATGAGTTAACCTTAATTTAATTGAATCCTTTCTTACTGCACATTATTTGATTACCTCTTTTACTTTAACATAGTATATTTGATGAAGTTGTCAGAAGAAAGAAATGTCCCAAAGGGCCATTCTAACACCCTTGATAGGATATTTTACTATGGTCAATTTATTAAACAGACCTGTCAGAATAGTTCTGCACTTTAAAGCACAGCTAAATAGAAATTTGTAGTTTTAGATTTGGTTGAACACAAAGGTCATAATTTGAATTTAATACCAAGAAGGCTCATGCACATGTGTGTATGCATTTATAAGTATTTCTTTTACTTATGTTATACAAGGTCTTAACTTCATTCTAATTTACTATCCTGAATTCATTAAAGTTCAAGGAGTGGAATGTGAGACACTATCCCTTTGGGGCAGTATATTAAGGTCTAGTTTGCTGAATTCAGTTATATAATCTACAAAAACAATAATCTACACTAAGATTTCTTTTTTATAAATATGTTCTATAAAGAGCCAAACAGTAAATTTTAGATATTGTGAGCCCTTCAAAATTAATCAGTTCTCCACAGATGAGGGCACTTGTCATTGAACACTCAAAATTTGTGCTCTTAGACTAGGTGGTGGTTGTACACGCCTTTAGTTCCAGCACTCTTGAAGTAGAGGCAGGGGATCTCTCAGTTTAAGGACAGGCTGGTCTACAAAGCAAGTTTCAGGACAGCCAGGTTACACAGAAAAACCGTCTCGAAGAGTGAACAAAATTTGTCTTTCCACACAATGCACCGTAGCACCAGAGTATACAGATATGTACACAAAAAAAATGAACAAATGTAGTTAATAAAAGTATTCCATTCTCTTAAAAAATTTAATGAACATTGAGGTTTGAATTATGTAATTCTCCCAGCAACTTAAAAATGCAAGACCTGCCAGGTGGAGGTGGTGCACTCAGCATTCAGGAGGCAGAGGCAGGCAAATCTCTCTGAGTTCAAGGCCAGCCTGGTCTACAGAGTAAGTTCCAGGACAACCAGGGATGTTACACAGAAAAAACCTGCCTCACAGATAGACAGACAGAGCGAGAGAGAGCAAGAGAGAGCAAGAGAGAGCAAGAGAGAGCAAGAGAGAGCGAGAGCGAGAGAGAGAGAGAGAGAATAAAAACAAAAATGCATAGATCATTCTCAGCTCACAGACCAAACAAAAATAGGTGAGGAGTCAGATAGCATGCATTGTTCTGACCCATTTATCAATCAACATAAACATAATACTTCATTTCAAATGAGTTTATTCTAGTCACTAAACATCAACTGTACTCTTAAAGTTATCTTCAGGTTTTAGTCCCAGGTAAACATGTAGCTCCATTTAAAATCCACTTTTCATCAGATTTAAATTACATATAGGAAAACAAATAGTTTAAGTTTCTTTGCTCCCTCTTTTTTTTGAGCTGAGGATCAAACCGCATGCAAGCGCTCTACCATTGAGCTAAATCCCCACCCCCCTGGTCTCTCTTTTTTGAAAACAATAGTGTGGTAGTTTGAAATATAATTGGACCCCAAAATCACATAGGGAGTGGCACTATTTAGGAGGTGTGGAATAGGTGGTCTTTTGGAGGAATGTGTCACTGTGGAGGCAGGTTTGAGTTCTCATGTATGCTTGAAACACGCCCAGTGAGACAGATCACTTCTTGCTGTTGCCTGCTGGATCAAGATGTAGCAGCTCCTTCTCCAGCACCATGTTTACCTGCACGCCACCATGACAATAGTGGACTAAATCTATAAACTGTGAGTCATGCCAACTAAATGTCTTCCTTTATAGGAGTTGCAGTGGTCATGATTTCTCTTCACAGCAATAGAAACCCTAACTAAGACAAACTGTTTGATGAAAGCATGTCTTCTAAGAAATAACTTAAAATATGATGATCTTTTATCTATCAGGATTCAGTGGTATCCTGCTGATATTTTATTACCTTTTCTACCGTCCAACCAAGCATCAAATTCTATATTGCGATAGATTTCTGGATCCAGAGCTTTCAGCACTTTATAAGGAAAAAGCATCTTCGATGGATTTTCTGGAAACTGAAACAAAAACAGTCATGCTATAAACTCTTTTCTTTTAAAAATTTTACATAATTCCCTCTTTCCTTTGTTATTACAACCAAAAATTTACCATGTATTTAAAAACAATCAAGAGACTAAAGAGAACAACACTGATGTAAAATCAATTAGACTTTCCATATAGAAATATTTCCCTGCTGGGGGGTGGTGGCACACACCTTTAATCACAGCACTGAGGAGGCAGAGTTAGGCGGATCTCTGAGTTCGAGGCCAGCCTGGGCTACCAAGTGAGCTCCAGGAAAAAGGTGAAAAGCTACATAGAGAAACCCTATCTCGGGGGAAAAAAAAAATTTCCCTTATTTCTTCAACTTTAAGAGATGACATTTAAGACTAAATTTCATAATTACAGGACACTTGCTAAAAACAAAGCAACATCAGAATATTGACTACAAATTAAATATTTATTAAATTTGTATTACTACTTTAATTTCAAATAAAAGCTTCTGAAATGCCTTAAGTATTCAGAGTAAGTTTTGAAAATTCTATTACTTCTTAAGAATAAAAATTCTCACTAAATCCATATTTTACCTTTTACACAAGTAGGATTTACACAAAGGAAAACATGAACTTCTTTCCCAGCTCTATATAATGAGACTGGACTATCTGGTTTTCCTTATTTTAAATTAAGATGCTCGAAGACAAGTGTATGAACATTCTCTGTCTAAGTAAATATCAAACCTTTAGTTCTTCTGTTCCTTGCTTACTGCCTTCTGGTGGACTTTCAACACTGGAGCAGGCCCCAAAATCTTCGATTCTAATTTGAAAGATTCAGAGAAAATAACATTATATAAATGTAGCAGTTACTTGTCTCATGTCTCACAACTAGTCACACCACTCAGTGGAAAATAGCTCAATTCTGAAAAATCAAGCAAGTTAAGTTTTCAACACATCCTCATTGGGTTTCTCCGTTAAGTATGTGTTAAAAAGTACTTAGCAGATCATTTCCTGTTAAGAAGGTCCTATGATCCTAACTCAACATGACCTCAAATTTTATGACAAGAGGTCAAGAAATCTGTCTAGTCAAAATGATTAAATTTTGAGAAATGCTAATTCTAAAGTCTCTTCTAGAAAAAAAAAGATTCCAACTTTAACTGAACTCTATTAAGTCTGAGCATTTCACAATACAATTTGGTAAAACTTTTGTCTTCCAATTAAAAACAATATATCCCTAACATACATGTATGTGCCTATATGTAATCAGGCTATTTCTCCTTTCAGATGCAAACTCAAAGAAATGTGGAAATGATAGAGTAGACAACCCTTTTCTTTTAGTACCTATCCTGAGTTGAGCTCTTCTGGTCAGCGCTGCCTTCTACAATTCCAGTCAAAGCGTTGTTTCTGTTTCTCCTGGAACCACTTCGAAACATACTAACCGCAGTTTTCAATGTTTCTTCATCCACAACAAATACATCTTTATAAAGAATTTCATATAGTATAGCTGAAGGAAGAAAAAGAACCAAAATCCCAATTGTCAAAATAAGATTATTCATAACAATGTGAAAACATTCATAACCCAGCAGTTTAAAGACAGGTAACAAATTTTCTGAAATCACACCCATACATTTATAAAGTCCTTCATATACCTTGGCAAATTCCTGCAGTTGATTGAAATTCTTTTGAGTACACAGAATCATAATGGCCATTATTTGAATAACAGAGAAGAATCTGAAGAAAAACAAATAGAATAATTATGTTATTGTTAACATATCTTACAGTCATAAAATGAAGTTGGTAATCAGCAGTTGATAAACTGAATGGAATTTTATTCTTAAAAGACAATTAACAAATCTAGAATTAAGAAAATACAATCTGTAGCTCAAACAGAAATTTTAACTATGACCTTTCTATATGAAGATTGAAAATACCTAAGGTTACACTGTGAGCCTCAATCACATCCCTGAAATTCACTAAACAAGTCCTGAATGATGGATTTGTATGAAGATAAGAACATTCACAAATTCAATTACTGAACACAACAGAAAACCTAACAAATGTTGGAAGTCCGATCTTAATGTCTCAGAATAACTGGAGAAATTATGTAAAAGATCTCCCACAATCCAAATATCCAAAATTTAGACAGAGGGGGAAAAAAGGACAGATATCAGACAATTTGTTCAAAAGGCTAAAATAAAAAATCACTGCAGTGAATAGAAATATAAGACTACACTATGTAGAAAGGGCATAGTGCTACAAAAACAATGGGTTAACTTCTTAGCCGATTCCTTAAACTCCTAGTGTTTTAGAAAACAATTCCAAGGCCATGTTCATTAACTAAAACTTTTCAGTAAACATTTCCTTTGATGAAATTTGTTCATTTAACAGCTATAAACATTTTTTAAAATTTGCTCAAAAATCTGTTTTTAGCTGGGCAGTGGTGGCGCACACCTTTAATCCCAGCACTGGGACGGCAGAGGCAGATGGATCTCTGTGAGTTTGAGGACTGGTCTATAGAGTGAGTTCCAAGATAGGCAAGTCTGTTACACAGAGAAACCCTGTCTCGAAAAATAAAACAAAAACAAACAAACAAAAATCTGTTTTGAATCAAGCACTAGTAAAAGAGCAATTCCAAGTGAAAACCACAAACTATCTCATGTAGGGATGCAGTTTAGTCTTTTTTTTTTTTTTAAAGATTTACTTATTATGTATACAGCATGTATGACCAGAAGAGGGCACCAGAACTCACCACAGATGGTTGTAAGCCACCATGTGGTTGCTGGGAATTGAACTCAGGACCTCTGGAAGAGCAGTTAAGGCTCTTAACCTCTGAGCCATCTCTCCAGCCCTGTAGTTTAGTCTTATATCACTTGTCTAGTATGCTCAAAGACCTGAGTTCAAACCCCAGCAACCAACCACATGGTGGCTCAAAACCATCTACAGTGAGATCTGGTGCCCTCTTCTGGCTTGCAGGCACACATGCAAGCAGAACATTGTATACATAATAAATACATAAATCTTTAACAAGGCACTTACTGTCAAGCCCAGAACCCACACAGTAGAAAAGGAGCCTGTGTCAGTCAGTCTGTGTATGTTTCTCTCTCCCTACCGCCTTCCCTCTTGGGGTGTGTGTATGTGTGTGTGTGTGTGTGTGTGTGTGTGTGTGTGTAAAATTGTAATTACAAAGAACGAACAACAAATCAAGGAGAAAACTGAAGAGGAGTGATGACAGACCAAGATGGAATAGGGATCCCTTACTCATCATTGGTGGAAATGTAAAGTAGAGTAGACAGTTATCACTATGGAGGCTCTTTAAGAAACTCAGTAGGAGCCACATTGGCACTACTGGGAATAGACCTGAAGGAATCTATATATAAGCATATATAGAGATATGAGTATATTCATGATTACTGCAACTAGTTGCATCTAAGCATCCTTGAGGTACATACACACAATTTTTATTCAACCATGGAGAACAAATTTACTATCATTTTAAGAAAAAAGACAAAAATAGGATGTGATATTAGATGAAATAAACCAGACTCAAATTATCACATGTTCTCGTTTACATGTAGAATCTGGTTTATATACATACATGCATATATGCAAATAGAAATAGGAAGACTATTTAGGAAAGTAGAAGGGAAGGCAAGAGAAAGTAATGAAGGTAAAAATGGTCAATGTAGATGATATTCTTTTTTTTTGTTTTTTGTTTTTTGTTTTTTTTTTTGTTTGTTTTTTGAGACAGGGTTTCTCTGTAGCTTTGGAGGCTGTCCTGGAACTCACTTTGTAGACTAGGCTGGCCTTGAACTCACAGAGATCCACCTGCCTCTGCCTCCCGAGTGCTGGGATTAAAGGCGTGCGTCACTACCGCCCAGCGTAGATGTCATTATTGAGCCAAGCAGGGGTGGCTCATGCCTTTAGTCCCAGCACTCGGGAGGCCAGCCTTGGGCTACAGAGTGAGTTTCAGGAAAGGTACAAAGCTACACAGAGAAAAAAAATATTACTGCCGGGCAATGGTGGCGCACGCCTGTAATCCCAGCACTCGGGAAAAAATACTACTGAAGCCATCACTTTGTACAATGAATATAATCCTTAGTAATTCTTTTCAGACATATCTGAAATCAATAACCTAAGTTCCTAAAGATGATTTTGTGATGTTTTGAGAATGTTGCCACCAAGCTTGCTTAAAAAATTTCTTAAGCACTTTTTTTCTACCTGGTTACACTACCCTGATATAACTTCTACCAATAAGTAAGCTTTCTGAACCCAGGGCCATTTGCCTTTCTTATACTTTTTTTTCTTTGCTCAGACTATGTCAGTATAATTCATTTCAGGGTATTGAGGGCAAGTATCAAGCTAACATAACAATAAAGAATTATGGTGGGCTGGAGAGATGGCTCAGAGGTTAAGAGCACTGACTGCTTTTCCAAAGGTCCCGAGTTCAATTCCCAGCAACCACATGGTGGCTCACAACCACCTACAATGAGATCTGGTGCCCTCTTCTGGTGTGCAGATATGCATACAAACAGAACACTGTATACATAGTAAATAAATAAATCTTTAAAAAAAAAAGAATTATGGTATGCCAGACTCTGTTGACTACCATGGGAGGCCTTACCCACTCTGAGGAGTGGATGGGGGTAGAGTGGGAGGGAGGTGAGGAGGCGGGAGAAGGGGAGGGAGGGGGAACTGGGGTTGGTATGTAAAATGAAAAAAATTTTAATAAATTTAAAAAAAAATTATGAATATGGGTTCACTGACCAGAGAGGATATTTACATTTAAGAGGTTTATTAACAGAAGTCCTTTGTACTTTGGTCTACAAATACTCAGATTTTCAACTAAGAAAGGTTAATAATTGGAAGCAATTAAGGAGTAAAGGGAACTAGACAATCAAAACTGATGATGAATAAACAGAAGTTCTAATAGAAAGAAGATTCAAATTTTTCTATTACAAAACCAGGCATGACAGCTTTTGTATTCTCGGTGGTCAGTAAGCCAAAAACAAACAAACAAACAAAAAAAAAAAATTCACGTAATAAACCTTCTGGATAGTGTATGGTTTTTTGAGTGGGCAGGTAGGATGTGTTGGTTTAAATCAGTGAAAGCATAGGATAAATCTCTATTACTGGTAAAATGTGACAAAAAAGAAAAATAATCTTAAAAATGAGCCTAACTAGGCATAGTAGCACATGCCTTTAATCCCAGTACATGAGAGGCAGAGGCAGGCAGACCTGTGAGTTCAAGGGCAGCCTGGTCTATACAGTGAGTCCTAGGACAGTCAGGGCTTCACCGACACCCTGTCTCAAAAGAAAAATGTAGAAAATTAATGTAAGCAAAGAGAATGATAAAAAAAGATACATACAAACAATATTTGAAGAGAATGGATGAAGTCTATATATTCTAATATATTTTACTTTGTTTTCAATATGTGCCATTCTACTTTTTCTAGAAAGAGCTTGTGTGGTCAGAGATCATGGATATTTTTTAGTGGCATTCATGTTTATATTGAATACATTTAGGAAAAGGAAAATAAATACATAGAATCTAGAGGTAGGTCAACATAAAAGGTAAAAATATAGGTGAACAACAGTGGGCATTTATGTCTTTGAAAGTTTGCTCTTAATTATATCATGAAGGGTTCATTAATAACATCCACTAGCAGGACTAGGGATGTAGTTCAGTCAGTAGAATACATACCAATCATGCATGAAGCTGAGTTTGATACTCAGCACTATAAAAACTGACCAGGTATAAAGACATATACCTATACTCCCAGAAGGTGGAAAGTGGGGGCAAGAGAATCAGAAGTTCAAGGTTATCTTCAACTATATAGTGAACTTGAAATCTGTTAGACCCCCCCCCCCCAAAAAAAACCCACCTTATATAAGGCACCTGTGAGATGGCTCAGAGTTTAAATGTGCTTATAGAGCAAGCCTGACAATGTGAGTTCAATCCCTAGAACCCATGGTGGAGAACTGATTCTCAAATGTTACCCTCTGACCTTTAAGGCTGCCCCCTTAACATATATACACACACCACACATAATAATAAATTTTAAAAAACAAAAACTAAATAATCTAACACTAAGAAGGTAAAGGCAGGAGGATCTCTGTGAGTTCGAGGCCAACCTTGTCTACATATTGAGTTCCAGGATAGTCAGAGCCTTTCTCATAAGCAAATAAACAACTAAACAAAACAGAAAACCTAAATATCGCCCAACACTAATAAAATCATTTTTGAAAACTCAAGAAGCTCAAATACAAATCTTACAGAGTCTGGGGCTAAAGGTGTCTCTCAATGTACAGTACTTGCTGACCATGTAGGATGACCTGACAACTACAGAACCACAAGAATAAGTAAATAAATTTAGACTGCCAGCATAACTAGAATACATAAGACCTTAGGTCAGATTCTCATTTTCTCCCAGACACACACCAAAAAAAAAAAAAAAAAAGAAAAGAAAAAAAAAAAGAAAGAAAAAGAAAAACAGAAAGCAAGGCAGTGTTTTACTTTGTCCCTGTTCACCACAGGAAATATTCCCCCCAATTCCTTGTCTCACAAATTCTATGGTACTGGTACAAAGACAGATAAACAGCTTGATGGATTAAAAGACCCAGAAATAAACCCACAATGCTACATGTGCATTTTTGACATGTGTTAAAAATAGACACTGGATCATAGATTGATGCTTTGTCCAATTGTCAGAGAGGCTTGATCCAGCAGACTGAAGGAAACAGATGCAGAGACCCAAGCTAAACACTGGGCAGAACTCGGGGAAGGAGGGAGGAAGGATTATAGGAGCCAGAGAAGTCAAGGACACTACAAAAACCCCACAGAATCAACTAACCTGGGCTCATAGGGGCTTACAGAGACTAACCTGACAACCAGGGAGCCTGCATGGGACTAACCTAGGAGGCCCTCTACACCTATGTGACAGTTGTGTAGCTTGATCCTCTTGTGGGATATATCTTTTATTATGGAGTGATAAGAATAATCTGTCTAAAAGGTAGCTAATACCAATGAGGATGACAGACTAGAGAGGAAAAGGCTGCCAGCATAAAATATTACCAGTTAGACAATGTTTACTAAGTGACTCAGTAGCACAATGGTACCACATTGGGCTTCAAGACTAGGTTTACTGTTTCAATAATTAGGTCAAAAGAATTATTTCTTTTTTTTTTTCCCTTGGAGCTGAGGATCAAACACGGGCTTGCGCTTGCTAGGCAAGCACTCTACCACTGAGCTAATCCCCAAACCCCAGGATTATTTCTTAATATTGTGGTAAACCAGCAGCATCATTTAACTTCATTCTCTTACCTTGTCTTCAAAGCCATTATCTGTGACATGTGTTGGTGGCTTTCCAGGATATCGATAAAGAATGAAATCTCGACTAGAGGTAGAAAACAAACGTAGGTGGAAAGAGATTATTTAGTATATACATAAGATAGCCTTTAAGACTCTTCCTAACTCCCCCATAAAGTTTTAATATTAAAATATAATATGACCATTGGAAGGGTCATCCAACTACTGAAGCATCTAAAAATTTTGCTACAATTTTACAATAGAAATGACAACATATAACAAAATGTTAAGCACTCAGAAGTTTATCCTGATTTCCTACTGGAAATATTATCAGTTCAATCTCTTAGTTTGTCTTGAGACAGGATCTTGTTGTGTATCCTAAGGTGATCTTGAACTCAAGATTGTCTTGCCTTAGCCTCCCTTGCTCAGTTCTAGTATTATAGGCATGTCCCAGCACACCTGGCTTCCATTTAATCTTCCTTTCTCTTCCTTTCAAAGAGACACAAATTCTACGACAGAAATAGTAATAAGGTTCTTCACCCAAGAACTTTAACAATGGACTTTGCTCAGGCTTTTTCCTGCTACATGATTAACTTTTCAATGCTCAAGTGTAACCAGTCCTAAAGGGACTCTGACAGAAATCTTACTTATACACAGTCCTCACTCGTGTTCATACATTCCCTCTTTCATTTTCCCTTTGATACAACTTACTTATAAATTAGAGAAAGAGCTCTTAGTTCCAGCTGGCCAGCACTCTCCTAAATATAAATAACACAGAGTTTTGACAAACATTTCAGAACTATTAAGTAGTGCTTACAACATTTTTCAGCTATTTAATGTTTCAGGTAAATTATTTGTATAACATACTATGATTTATTCTAAATATGAGAAAATTAAGATGGGTACTCTATAATACAAACAAATCAAAATAATAGAACCAAACTTCTTTCTTTATTTATTTATTGATTATGTATACAACATTCTGCCTCCATATATGCCTACACACTAGGAGAGGGCACCAGATCTCATTACAGATGGCTGTGAGCCATCATGTGGTTGCTGGGAATTGAACTCAGGACCTCTGAAAGAACAGCCAGTGCTCTTAACCTCTGAGCCATCTCTCCAGCCCTCAAGGTTCTTCTTAGCCATTAGGTAACAACTACACAATTTAAAATGTATAAAAGTGTAACTACTATTTTTAAAAAAGGTGGCAGGGTGTTTAGTAAATGTTTATTTAACTAAAAATTGATTTAATATTGCCAAATAAAATTACTTCTAAATTATTATGGATTTTACTCCCACAGATAGCTACCAATCAGGAAAACTTTAATTTTTAAAAAAATAATAAACATTCCCATCCTTCTTTCCCACTAAGGTGAAAAGGATTTAACACAATCCTTTTCCCAAGCACTGTGTACTTTCAGCAGGCTACAGAAACTGTCAACACAATTCTCAACATTCAACATAAAACTGGCCATTGCTTCTTGCCCAATAATTGGTTCATTGTTACACATACTTAAAATATTTTGAATAATTATAGATACACAAGTATGTTTGAGTTATTATTTCAAAACTATGAAAAGATGGTATCCTCATATTTGTACTTACTTTGGGATCCCCCAACCGTTCCAGATATTTCTCAAAAGATCCTTCCACATACTTTAAAATATAAAACAAACTTGACTTAGCCAAATAAATATATGACATTATTGCAATTTGAATCTATTCTACAGTTATCAACATCTAATGAGCTTTTTCTTTTATTTGAGATGATAATATACTTCCATCATTTCTCCCTTCCCTTTCCTTTCTCCAAACCTTCCAATATACCTCCCTCCCACTTTCTTTCAAATTCATGGCCTCTTTTTTCATGAATTGCTGTCACATTCATATGTCTATATATGTAGACATATATATTCCAAAGTATAACCTGCTCAGTCCGTATGTGGGATTAAATGACTAGTCCACACAGCACCTTAAGATATACACCTACACAGAAGTCTTGAGTGGAAAAAAGTATCTCAGAAGCTGTCTATGTATGAGTGGATTTCAACAAATGCTTCACCTTCCAGTTTCTTTTAAAATATCAACTTAAGTAACTTGACAATTTTAATCAATTAAGCAAAACCAACTATCATTAAGGATAAAAATTTGATAGGAGACACATATACAAAAATTAAGCTAAGGAAGTTTGTTTGTTTGTGGGTTTTTTGGGTTTTTTTTTTTTTTTTGCCAGAGCTGAGGACCGAACCCAGGGCCTTGCACTTGCTAGGCAAGCGCTCTACCACTGATCTAAATCCCCAATCCCGCTAAGTAAGTTTTTATAAAAAGGATTTCATTGATATCAAAACAACCCTGAGCACAAACTTTTGCAGGTGGTGGATGTGATCTACCCTGATTTTGAGGGCAGCTACAACAACTTTTAACATGGCCAGAATTAAAACTGTTGATCTTAAAATGAAAAATCTTATTGTAAGTAAAATATACCTCCATAAAACTGAATTAAATTCACTTTCTCTACAATTCTGACATAATTAGCATACACTAAACAGAGTTAATTTAAATAGTGCAAATTTTGACCAATGTATAATTGACATTTAAAATAATGAATTTATCTACAACACTCATAGATGTGTCTTTGTGCCCTTAGGACTGGTTGGTGTTCTTTTCTAGTTTTCGCAGAAAAAAGAATGTAAATACAGTATAAACTTTTCCAGGAGGTGGAGAGGAGGGGAGGAAGATCAAGCTCCTAACAGTGTTTTACACATCTTTTGTTAGTCAAAATGTGATCTAGGAAGCAACTACACCCTTAATTTACAAGTTGGTTTAAAATGCAGAAATCTGAAGCCTCTGCTCAAACCTACTGCATCAGCATGTATAATTTAACAAAAGCCCCAGTGGTATGTGTATGCACAAAATACTTGAGATAGGCTGCATGAGACCATGGTCTTGCATTTCAATGTCAGGAACAGTATTTCTCCCAGGGGTGCAGAAGACTATAATCAACAAGATTTAAATATTCTTTTACAGTATTTTACAATTCACTGAAACCTGTGGAGAAAATCAAAAACAAACCTCCAAGGACAGGAAGGCAAATACTCAATATACAATCAAAAGAATGCAAGCAGTAAAAAGTCACATGAAAGGGCATGCTTCAGATCAGACCTTGGTAACACTTCATTTAACAAAAACTAGCCTACTGAATGTACAAAGATGTTTTCTAAAGGTTGTTTTAAAGTCAACCACAAGAGTAGAGTTTCAATTTTCATAATTTGCCATATTACGATTAGCAAGCATTTCCTTATAATCGAGTTTTTACAAGACTATATTCAAACTGGCTGAGAATTACTGAGTATAGATTAAAATGGACACTACAATATTAGCAGAGTCAAATCTGTCATGAAATTGTTCAAGAAAGCAGTGGTATGAATAATACAAAACTGTGGCAAAAATATAAATTTTATGGTATTGAGCATTTTGGGAGTGTTTTTTGTTTGTTTGTTTGTTTGTTTGTTTGTGGAGGAATAAGTGAGAAGGACACTGATGGTTACTTCTTTTAGTCATTGTTGTTCTGACTGTTTCTCTATATTGCTCAGACTGACCTGGCTGGATTTAGGATTCTATTGATTCAGCATCCAGAGTACTGGGATGAGAAATCAGTGCTGGATTACAAGCATGCACCAAAAGGCCAGTCTCTCAGTTTTTAATCAGCATTAAAAAAAAACAAGTCAATTTGTGAAGGAGGTACTAAAGCATGCTATTTCTAGAAAGTCAGCTGCTATTGAGAAATTAGACTGTATGACAATTCAGGTTTTTTACTAGGTACTAAAAAATTTGCTTACTTACTATATACATTACCAATAACTCTCTTCAGTGCATACACTCTACTTACAGACTCAAAAGCTTGTTGATTTTCCTTCATATATGAGACACAAGCTCGTCTGATGTGTAAATGATGGACCTGGCTGTAAAACAACTGTAAGACAAAAAACTAGCTCACTGTCAGGTTATTTGAAATAGAAGCTTCTAAATTAAGATGATGAATTAGACATTTATTTTCCTAATCTAGAACACATGTGGGAAGCAGTAAAATTACGTCTATCTGCTACTACACCTGATCTTAGCCAAAGGTGAAGAAGCCAGGCCATATCTTAAAAATGGTCATCTTTAGTGAAATTGAGGATTAATGACTCTCTCCAGGACATTCAACTCTCTAAGGGCACAAACTATAAATCCTTTCCTTATGCATAAAACAAAAGGGAGTAGGGCATGCTTACAAACAACTGAGAGATACATTTCAAAGTTTTCTTTAACCCCACATTAATGTACCCTTCCCCCATGACAAACTGACAATGAAAAGCAGAAAAGTAACCACAGGAGAACAGTATATGCTCTAATCAGCAAGAGTGCATTATTTCACTGTCTGTGCTTTTCAGGCAGGCCTGGGTATCATCACTGACAAAACAGAAAAGGTAACATTTCTATTGCTTTCAGTATACTACAGGTTGAGCTAACTGGAACATGCCACATCTCTGAAAACTTAAAAACAAGACATTATCCATTTGTCACGCTTATATTTACCTGCTCGGAAATAGCCCGAAAAAGGCAAGAAGCATCCTTGGCAATCACCTTTCGAAACAGCCCTAAACTGCCTAAATATTCATCCATTGATGCCTCATTCAGAGACTTCTGGCCGCAGTACTTTTTCCATCCTTTATGCATTGTGCATGGGGTGAGTAGAAAGGAACAGAGGGGGAAAGAAGAAACACAGAACGCAGGGAGAACAGGCAGTGGCGGCAAGTACTGGAGCTTGTGTAGGCAGGTATCCGAAACAGCTCAAGGTCTAGGCAGAAGGCAGTTGAGGCAGGCCTGCAGAATCTTGGCACTTCCCAGAAGCAGAAGCAAGGGGCTGACTGGCGCAGGACAAGACAGGACCCTGTGGAAAAACAAAAACGAAGAGCAGAGGCTCCAAAGAGTAAGAAACTTGAAGAGACAAGGGCAGAAGTAGTTAAACAGTTACAGAAAGTTGGGACTATCAAACAATATCAGCTAAATGAATAAAAAGTGACTAAGCAGCTGCAACTCTGGGGATCTAAAGGAAACTCATCTGCAATTAAGCATGGGGAAGCTACTTCAGGAGGCTGCAAAGATTACAAAAAGGCTCACGTGTGTAAAACAGCCTACTCCACGACGAAAATTTTGCTCACTCCCAGAATCTCCAAATAGCTTCTGTCCTCCAGAGTTTGAGGGAAGTAGGGGTGGGGTATTTAACTAATTCTCTTTAGTATTAAAAACAACTGTTTTAAAAGACAAAGAAAAGGGGAGGGACCTCCATCTGCTGGGATGAAGGTCCACACTTCAAACAAAGTAAAAATGCCAAGCAATTGTTTCCAGAATGAGAATAAAGTCAACTCATTTAATTCGAGATAAAAATTGTCTATTAGGACCACTGAAAATAAATCCACTAATAATGCTAGGAAATCACGACATAATTCTTGAGGGTGTCAAGTTGCTGCACAGTACTTACAGAACAGGGAGAAGCATTTAACTGAAAACAGTGAGAGCTAGAGATGGCTCACAGTTAAAAGCAGATGCTGCAAAGAACTAGGGTTCAATTCACAACACCCACGCCAAGTGGGTCACACCCACGCCAAGTGGGTCACACCCACGCCAAGTGGGTCACACCCACCTGTAATTCCCCTGGTATCCATGAGCATGTGCACTCACATGCACAGTGCACATACCCACATAATCAAATATATTTAATAAAAATATAAAAAAGTAGAAACAATGGAAGCAGTATAAAATGAATATCTTACACAGAAACACACATTATTGATATTTGACATGTTATTACATATTTTAACATGTTCTTAGGGTACTTTGCCAGGAAAAAAAAAAGTGCTCTGAATCCTGAGGGTGGTGGGGGGAACACCATTTCTATTATTTCATTCTGGCATCAAGTATCTTTTTACTTAAATGCCAAAACACAACCCTCCCTTACTCAAAGTGTTAAAAACTAAGTTTTAGGGACATACAGCTCAATGATATACTAGCTTCTTGTACACTAGATTCAATACCAGCACCACAAGTAAACAAATGAATAAATAAGTCAAAAGCTGGCTTTTCCTATTGGTCTAGAAATATTAAAGTTGTAGTTTTCCCATTTGTACAATGGTAACACACTAAATTAAATGTGTAAGGTCTTATCTACATGGATACTCTAAAAAAGAGTTGACTTTAGAGGCTTTGCAATGTAAAGCAGCTGTCAAAACTGTTATTCTTCTATATGTGAGTCAGTACTAATTATGACTACTGTCTATAGGAAAAACAGGGACCATCACTTATAATTTAAGAATGAAATAAAATCATGGTAGATGGGGAATTAAATTTTTATTTTCCTTACCACACCAAATTCATATTACCTTGTTTCTTTCCTAAAGAAACCATAATACAGGAACTTTGTATAAGTTCTGAACCATACTGTTTGGTTATAGAAAGGACCATCTTTTTTAAGATCGCTAATTTACTAAGAAAGACTTAAGGATTACAATTAAAAAGTTGATTTATTTTGTCATATTCTACAAGTAAAGACAAAATACACATTCTTTAAAACTATTGAACTTCAAATTAAACATGGGTATAAAACCTCAACAAATCCTATTCATATACTTCCATTGAGAAAAGAATCGGAAGGGAAGGAGCCAGGAAGACAACCAAAATATAGGGAAACCAAGAAAGAAAGACCCGAAAAATCCTTAACAGTAAGACAAAAAGAGAAAAGTACATACTAGGTAAACAAGCAACAGACAAATATAAAAACGTCAATTTATTTTTGACAAAGGGACAAAGGCAATACAATAGATAATACAATAAAGTATATCACATAGTGCAAGGATTGGCCATTCATAATGCAAAAGTTAACCTTAGACCTGACTCTCACACTTTGTTTTGTTAGTTAATGCAAAGCAGACCAGATCTAAAAAGTTTCTGTATTATCCAGATAGCAGCTGCCTCCCAAGGGAAGGTTAAGGCAGCAAGAGAAAAGCTGCAAGTGAACCTCCCTGTGCCCTTTTGTATTGCATGTTTTAGCTGCAGAACTACAGATATTTGGAAATCAATGCATAAAATTAAAAGTCCCTAAAAATGGTTTAAGAGGAAACATTGAGGACCCTTGGGTTAGGAAGCTAGGCTGTGAAAGGGCATACAGATTGGACTTTCACAAAAGTGAACTTTTGCTCTTCAAATGAAATTGTCAGGCAAGTGACAATAGAAGTTACAAACTCAGGTAAAATATATGCATTTCACATTATCTAACAAAAAATATTTGTATTGAAAAACTATTAAAAGTGGACTGGGCATGTAACTCAGCTGCTATACTGCTTGCCTAGCATGCTAGAGACCCAAAATTCAATCCTCAGGAGAACACAAATCTGGCATGATCTCCAGTAGTAGAGGCAGGTTTTCAGACATTCCCAGCTACCTGCGGCTACATAGTAAGTTTGAGGCTGGTCTCTACTACACAAATTAAGTTAGCAATGAACAATCCCGTTTTTTAAATGAGCAAAATATTTCAGTGTTTTACTAAAGGTAAATGAAGGGGGGGTGGGGTAGTTATCAATGTAGTTAAGTTGGCATAATTATACATGTTGTGTGCAATATCCCAGCTTTAGGAGCTAGCTGCAAGAAGATCAGGATGTTTAAAAATATTCTCTACTTAAAAGAGTTTGAAGCCAGGCTGGGCTAGAGTCTGTCTGAAAAGGGAGGAAGAGAATAAAAATGGCTGATAAGTAGTTAGATGATGTTCAATATGATTAGCCAATAGGAAAATGCAAATTAAAATCACAATGATACAAATGTGAACACGAGTGTGAAAAAAACTAGCCCTAAAAAAGCCAGATGCAAAGGTGTATGATATGAAATATGCCAAAAAGGCAAATCTAGATAAAAAATCAGATTAGTAGTTACCTGGGGCTGTGGTGGGAACAGGCATTGGCAACAAACAAGCACAATCTTTTTAGAAAGATAAAAGTCTGAAAATCTTTCCTAAGGGCTTCACTAAAAATTACTGAATTATTCTCCTTAAAAACTGGTTAATTGACCTGCCTAGGCTCAGTGTGGTGGGCTCTGCTGACTCCGCATGGGAGACCTCGATTTGGGGGAATGTGGGGATGCAGGGTGGCTTGGGAAAGAGGGCTGGAGGGTGAGAGGAGGGGGGGGGGGTCTGTAGACAGTTATGTGGATTAGAAATTTTTTTTTTTTTTTTTTTTTTGGTTTTTCGAGACAGGGTTTCTCTGTGTAGCTTTGCGCCTTTCCTGGAACTCACTTGGTAGTCCAGGCTTGCCTTGAACTCACAGAGATCTGCCTGCCTCTGCCTCTCAAGTGCTGGGATTAAAGGCGGATCTCTGTGAGTACCTTTAATTCCGGCCCTTAGGAGGCTGAGGCTTGAGTTCAAGGCCTGGTCTACAAAGTGAGTTCCAGGAAAGGCACAAAACTACACAGAGAAACCCTGTCTCGAAAAACGGGGGGAAAAAAAAGTCTTATTACACCAATTATTGAGGAACACTCACTAAGAATTCAATGCTCCAATTACCATTCCCGGATTATTCTCCATTGCTTGGACTCAGATAAGAGACTCATTTTGTCATCTACAAAATGGGGCGATATTAAACTATTTTCTAAGATTACTACAGAGATTAAACATTCATATGTAAAGTACACTGAATACCAATACATCAGCACTTAGCAAATGTTAACCACAACTGTTCTTCCTTCCCTTGTCTCCCCAGAAAAATATGGTATCATTTTATACACCACAAAGTGGCTCACCACATGGTTATCACCATTACCCGTTCCAAGTATTTTCCACAAGCCAATTTCAAATAATCTGCCCATACCTCATTTACCATACCATATACAGATTTAGTCATCTCTGCAAACTGTTACATGACCAACATGTACTGAATGCTAATACCACACTAACAGCAAAAGAAAATGCCTACAGTACCTATAGTCATTCCTGACTTTAGTCTTTTTTTTTTACATTATCCTTTGTGATACTGACTTAAGTCTTTAAGTATCTAAAATCAAAATCAAACACCTGACTACTTTTTTATGTCCCTGAACCTTGTAACAAGTTCACTGGTTAGACTTGCAGTACCTTCCAACCATTCCAGCTCACTCTCTCCCAATTATAAGCATCAAATCTAAAATTTCCAATTCCCAATAACATCACCTCTTAGATACTCAAACAATATAAATGTTCTAGGATTAGTCAAGTCACTTTTGAATCTGTCCATGGTATCAATTTCCAACAACCCATTTTTTTGCCTCCTTATATCTGAAAATCTAATTAACACTAATAAAAAAAAGTATTAAACAGCATTCCGCCTAGCCAGTGACTTTAAACTACACTTAACTTTATTCAGAAATATTTCAAATAAAATTGTTTTTTCATAAGAACTAGTAACATGTAAACCTTTTAGCCTGTTTACACAATGGTTACTATTTTCAAAATCTCTTCTATCTCTAATAGTCTATATTAAAGTGAAATAAGTCAATTAAGACAGTCCTCTAGCATTGATCCTACTCAGAGCATTTTTTTTTATAAATTCCAAAACTCGAATCTCAAGTTTGAGTTCTAAATAGGGTTGTCATGCACCAAGGAAACTCCAGGTATAAAATTACTACTGTTGAAAAATGCACAACTGTAGAAAAAAATTAAATTAAAAAACGTCCCTGGGTTAAAGTAACTAACTGGGGAAACTATAAAATAAAAAAAATTGAAAATCTTAAAAAAATATTATGGTATAGTAAGAAAAAATGCTGGACTTACTCAAGGTTTCTAATAGTATTTCTGGCAAATTGTCACCTCTGGTGTCTTTCCTCAGTTGAGAAACTACAAGACTTAGACAATTTTTGAGAAACTCTTGTCAAGTAAAATTCAAACTATCTCGACTTAAAACCTCACAATAAATATAAAATCACAAAGGTATAGTGAGAAATATTACCACATACAACAAACGATTAATTTTTGAGTAACTAAGTCTGCATTATGTGGTCTTGCAGTTAAGTATTAAATAATTGGAAGCGCCTGGCAGGCAGATTTCTGTGAGTTCAAGGCTAGCCTAGTCTCCAAAGTGAGTTCCAGGAAAGGCCCAAAGCTACATAGAGAAACCCTGTCTCGGATAAAAAAAAAAATTGGAAGTTTGGTGCTTTTCCAGGTATGATATTTGAATAGACTATTTCTGATTCTCTATGGTCCTTCAAGCCACAAAGTCATTTAAAAGGCTAAGTAACCAACATAAACTTTACATCACAATTTTCTCAAATGAGAAAGGTGGTTTAAAAGAACCATTAAACATTAAGATTCTATCTCTGGATATGAATAAAACCTTTTCTAAAATATTAGTGTAGAGCTGGTGAAAGGCTGGGAATATGACTTAGTAGTGTTTGCCTTGCAAGGACTTGAGTTAGTGTCCTAAAGACATAAAAATGCTATACATGGTACAATGGGATTATAAACTCAGAACTGAGGTGGAAACAAGAGGATCACTGTAGCTCACTGGCCAGCCACTCTAGACTAGTTAATGAACTGGCCAGTGGGAGATCATCCTAGAAGTGGATGGTATTTGAGGATAAACCCTGAGTTTGTCCTCGGGCACAGACGTGCATACAAACGGAATATACATTTAAAAAAAATGTTGGCAGGCAGGGAGGCAGGGGTGGTGCACACCTTTAAACCCAGCACTTGGAGGCAGAGGCAGGTGGATATCCAAGTTTGAGGGCAGCCTGGTCTACAGTGAGTTCCAGGACAGCAAGGGCTGTTACACAGAAAAACCCTGTCTCAAAAAACCAAAACATAAATCAAAATTAAAAATAAAAAACATGTTAAAACATTAACTAAATACAATAAAGGCACATTTGCTATTAATTCTCACCTATGGAGATGTGTGCTACTCACACTTAGATATCTAATTCTCACCGAAATTTAATTCAAAGTGGCTTCCTCCTGAGGACAGAGTACTTTCTCAGGAACTCCTTTTTACCACCAGTAAAAATTAAACATCAGTCCAAGTAAAGGACAATCAGGAAAATAAATCTAAAGTATGTAAATACATCACAAGTAAAATGTTTGAAACAAGGGCTGGAGAGATGGCTCAGAGGTTAAGAGCACTGGCTGCTTGCTCTTCCAGGGGTCCTGATTTCAATTCCCAGCAACCACGTGGTGGCTCACAACCATCTGTAATGAGATTTGGTGCCCTCTTCTGGCCTGCAAACACAAAACAGAGCATACATAATAAATAAATCTTAAAAAAAAAAATGTTTGAAACAGGGTATGCCTGTACAGTCACTATCTACTGACTGACATCTTCATTTTTTTTCTTACCACGTAGGCTCAGGGTAACCTGAAACTCACTATGTAGCACAGCTGACTTCTCCTAAATGCTGGGATTACAGCCATCATGCCAAGCTTAAATTTTTTTATGGATAAACTATATCTAAAATTTCTACCAAAGAACTATTACATCTTAAAAGTTCTGAGACCAAACTCAGAAATTTCACAATGTATTGTGTTCTTGTAATTTAAAAATCATGTATTTAAGCAACTATACATATCATTTGACACATTTGAAAAGTAATTTTTATGAACACAAATTGCCAAATCCTGTTATACATTTTCTGTCTTTTTTTTCATCACTAATTTTATGTGTGTGGTATTTTATCTGTGTATCTGTACATCATACACAAGCCTGGTATCCACAAAGGCCAGAGTGGGTAAGATACTCTGCCATATGGATATTGATATTAAACCTGGGCCCTCTAAAAGAGCATCAAGTACTCTTTAAACAGAACTATCTCTCCAGCTTCAGGGGCAATTTCTAGTAACTTTTTAAGAATATTTATTTTTTATGTTTATCTGTGTGAGTATATGCCATGTGCAGAGACCAGAAGGCATTTGATATCCTGGAAATCAGAGTTACAAGCAATTAACCTAGGTTCTAAGAACCAAATTTACATCCTCTGAAATACAACTCAACCACTGAGCACTCTAGGCCCCAGATGGCAACTGTAAAAACTGACAGCAGGCAGAAGATGTAGCTCAGTGGTAGAGTATATACCTAGCTGTGCACGGTCCTAGGTTCAAACCCCACTACCTCTATCCAAACAAATGGACTAGTCAAACTGATCACCAGCAAATGTCCTGCTGCCAAGCCTAGAGACCCACATTTGATCCCAGGGACTAACATGGATGAAGAAGAGAAATGATCCCAATTGTCTTCTGACTATCCAAATGCACTATCCACACATACACAAATTAAAAATGTAAAAAAGAAAAAAATAACAAAGTCATACTGTTTTATCTTTGGATTTATTCTCTATTCTTTAAAGCATTGTTAAGATTATCACATTCAACTTACATGTGTGTATGCATTCATTTGAATGTAAGCATGTGTGCCATGGTGAGCTGGAGGAGATAAGAGGAAAACCTCAGGCTCAATCTTTACCTTGTTTGATACAGGATCTCTTGCCATTCACTATTGTGAACACCAGGCTACCTAACCCAGTGTTCCAGGGACTCTGTCTCTACCATCTCATCATAGGCAAAGGGATTCTAGATACATACTACCATGCCTGATTAATGTTGATTATGAAGGTCCTCACACTTGAGCAACAAGTACACTTTCTTCACTGAGCCATCTCCCATGCCCTTCTCAGAGGAACAATTATTACCAGGCATGGTAGAGTGTGCCTGTAGTCCCAGCACTTGAAGGATCACAAGTTCAAAGGTGAACATATCTACTTTATTCTTCAAGATAAAAGTTACTCCAAGTACAGATCAATTATCTTTTTCAGATTAACTACTAGCTTCCACAAAGTAAACCCATTTTTTTCCTGCTTAACACAAAAAAGCTGTCTCTTAACATTATAAACCTACAGATGCTGACTTTCTCAACAAATGTTACACTGTTAGCTTTTAATTTTTTTTCTTCAAGGGAACATCTAAAGTAATATCTGATTTTTAGTAACATTTTCAAATTGTGTTTTTGTTTTGCTTAGGTTTTTGGAAACAGAGTTTCTCTCGGTAGCCCTGACTATCCTAGAACTCACTCTGTAGACCAGGCTGGCCTTGAACTCAAGCCTCAGCCACCTAAGGGCTGGAATTAAAGGTATACACCACCACTGCTAGCCTTGGGTTTTTTGTTGTTGTTGTTGTTTTGGTTTTTGGTTTTTTTGTTGTTTAATCGATCAACCATTTAAGATTTTAGGACAAAACTGTGAAGACTACATTTTCAATGTTAGGGACTCACTACATATTAAATGTCAGGGAAATCGCATAAATTAAGTGAAATTAGGATTTGGACCCAACTGCAATGTTTATGCCACAAAGTTCTTTATGTATTCTATTTTTAAAGTAAATATATTAATCTATATTGCTCTACAAATACATGCCATAAATTTATTTTGATTTAATCACATCTCATAAACTGGATTTAGGGGTATTTTAAAGTGTTGAGAGTTTATTTTTGTAATCCAACAACTTTATCCAAAAATGCAGAAAATTTTTCTGGCTGGCCAGGAGGATAACATTTCAGTGTTGATAAATCCATTGACTGTAACAGCCCAGGAAGCGTGCTAAAACAAAAGAAGAAAAATATCAGGTAACATGAGAGAAAATTCCATAGACTTTGATGCCCATTTGATGAATGAATTTTTATATATTTTAATATTATGGGGTTATATACACTAGTATTATTGCCAACACACAGAGTACTATAAAATGTCATATGAATTGAATACATTTTTATCTCACTCAAATGAAGTTGGAAATGTCATTTCAAGGAAAATGTGTTTATACTGCTTTTAAATATTATTCAGTACCACACAAATATAAAATAAAACCAAGTTAATGTATGAAAACAATAACTGAAACCAAAACAATAGGTAACAAGACAAGAAAATAAACTACGGGGTTGAGGATTTAGCTCAGTGGTAGAGCACTTGCCTGGCAAGCACAAGGCCCTGGGTTCGGTCCTCAGCTCAAAAAAAAAAAAAAAAAGCAAACTATGGTAACTACACTAAATACATCATATGCATGCAGATTGTGAGAAAACTTTTTTACTGGAAATTATCATGAATTCAAAACTAATTAATCAATACGTGGTCACCATGCATGTTGGAAATAAGATTCTAAACAACTGTACTTTGGAAACAAGTCAAAAAGACAGATGACCATCTAACCTAGGTTTGGGAAAAATATAATCAATCCTTCTTGATACTTTCATTTGAGTGACTTTTCTGAAATTAATAGTTTATAAAACTGTTTTAGGGGCTTCAGAGATGGCTCAACGGTTAAGAGTACTGAATATTCTTCCAAAGGTCCTGAGTTCAATACCCAGCAACCACATGGTGGCTCACAACCATCTGTAATGAGATCTGGTGCCCTCTTCTGGCCTGCAGCCATATATGCAGGCAGAACATTGCATACATAATAAATAATTTTTTTTAAAAAACTGATTTAAAAAGGGGGGAGGGACAAAGAAATTGCTCAGAGGGTAAAGGTGATTGCCACCAAGCCTGCAAACAGTGAAATCAATCCTAAGAACCCACATGGAGGAAGAACACTTCAAAGTTGTCCTCCATCTTTTAGGTCCACAACATAGCACACATATATACATAAATGATTTTTTTTCAAAAGGGAGACATACAGATCATTTCATCCTGCACAAAAAGTTAGGATGTCTTTATTAAAAAAAAAGTTTTCTCTTTTATAATACTAACAACAACAACAACAACAACAACAACAACAAAAAGCAGAGCAGCTAACTAGCTGGGTACAGTGACCCATACCTATCTATAATCTCAAAAACTCAAAAGGATCAGGAGTTCAAGTTGAGCCTGGGCTACATAGAGACCATCTTCAAAAAAATAAAAGTGAATACATTTTGAATGAAAATCCTTTTCAATAGTTCCTAGAAATATTAACTTCCATATAGTAGTTAGGAAGATAAGATCTGTTCCTGTTTTAAAGTGGTATTATCAACTTAACAGTATCAACTACCTAAGGGCAGACACACCAATTATTTGAACCATTCATAATTTCTAGCTTTTCTTCTGAGTCATTGTACCAAGACAATATTTACTTTCCTCCATCATTATAAAGATGAGCACACCATCAATTTTACTGTTGGAATAGTGACTGACTGAATCTGTCTTCTCCCACTGGGAAGGAACATCAAGCTTTGTACACACATATCTGTCTGTGTGCATGTGTGTGCGTGTGTGTGCATGTGTGTGTGTGTGTGTGTGTGTGTGTGTGTGTGTGTGTACCAAATGCCTAAAGAAGCATGGCATATAACAAGTGTTCCATATTTAATGAATGCACACAAGTATATACCAAATGCCTGAAAGAAACAATAAAATAAAACCCAAAGATACCCCATATTCTTTCTAACTTCAATATAAGACACAGATATAGACATACAATTAGTTTCTTTATGAGGTTACTTAAGTTTTGTAAAATATCAAATTAGAAAAGTTTTTAGAATCAAGCAACTGGGAATTACTGACCTGGCCCTTTGGCAAGCTTCTTTGGCAAGAAGAACTAACAGAAAAACAGCATTTTTCTTCAAGCTTCTACTGCGATGCTGATAAAAACAATATTCCTTACAAAAGATCCCTTTGCTTAAAGTGCTCCAGTGGCTTCTCATTAAACATAAAATAAAATTAGAACTCTTAAATGAGCTATGCCCTCCTGGCTTCATACTCACTCTTCCCTGGTCACTATGCTTTTACCATACCAGTCTTCCCTGTTCCTCAAGGAATCCAAACTCCAAGTTCACTCAAGTTCCCTTGTCTATAAACTTCATATGTCTGGTTCTTCCTTCTAATTCAGGACTTACCTCAAAATCAGGTCTTTGTCAAGCATCTCCTGAATTCTACCTAATTCTTCCTTAGCCCAGCTATAACAGTGTCCTGTCTTTTTATTTGTAGCGTAGTTCACCATGTGAAATTCTACCAACATAATGTAAACACAATGCTTACCACTATAACCCAAGCACTTTATATTAAGTAGAAGAGAATATATAAATGAATATATTTAATTTAGAGCTTCCAATGGATTTACTAAAAGTCAATCTTTAACAACTAAAATTCATTATATACATATATGGAACTGTCAAAATAACTCAATTATTCCTTAATATAAGCATACACTGTCTTCCAATACTGAAAACCTAAGATTCTTGGAAATCCACACACCCGTATGCACATTCATACATTCAAATTCCCATATAATACATAATACAGGAAATACACAACACAGAACAGAGCCAAAGCTAAAGACAAATAAGAGGCTATAGTTGAGAAAAATCAAAGTATAATTGATGAGTGTGAAAAACATAAAAATCATAAGGTTAGGCAGGTGAGTAATAACAGCTAGAGAGGAATTTAAGACAAGAGATCAACCGGTCAGTCTCTAGTATACCTGCAGGTACAATAGAAGAGATGTCCTTCTTTGTGCAACTGCTTTGCCAACTCCAATTGATGATTATTCATTAACTTTTCATTTACAACTACCACAAGTGGCTTTCCTTTTTCCAAACTCTCCAAACAGCTTCCTGCACCTACAAAAATAATACTTATTAATTCAATTGTTTAAACTTATGGTACTCTATCATTGTAGTTTGATTTCTCTCGACACGAACCGATGTGCGAACTGCGCTATAAAAGTGCTTAACTGTAGTTTGATTTCTAAAACTGAAGAATTTAGTCAGTAAAACTATATGAAACTAAACCTTTTAATAAGTTCAAAATGACAAACGTAGGTCAAGTTCAGTAGCACATGTCCCAAATCCCAGCATGTGGGAGATTAAAGCAGAAGGATCATGAGTTACACAGGCAGACTCTGTATCAACAACAAAAAAGGTTTTTGTGGAGGAGAGGGATAGAAGGTCTATAGCCCAATCTTGCCTGATACTTGCTACAAAGCTCAGATGACCATGAACTCATTATCATTATTGTCCTATTTCAACCTCCAGAGTCCTGAGATTACCAAATCCCTAGTTGACACCACTGAACAACTTTACTTCTATCCAAATACAAACAGAAAAGACAGGTTTATGCCCTGCAAGAATTAAAAGCTGAGTTCAGTCTGTAACACCAATTAGGGGAGGAGGGAGACAGGAAATCCCTGGAGTTCATTAACCTGTCAGGTACGCTGAACTGAATAATGATGAATTCCAGGTTCAGTGAGACCCTGTTTCAAAAAATAATGTGGGGGGCTGGAGAGATAGATGGCTCAGAGGTTAAGAGCACTGACTGTTCTTCCAGAGGTCCTGAGTTCAATTCCCAGCAACCACAAGGTGGCTCATGATCATCTGTAATGAGATTTGGTACCCTCTTCTGGCCTGCAGTCATACATGCTGTATACATAATAAATAAATCTAAAAAAAATTCATTAAAAAAGATGTGAACGGCTTAGAGATGGCTTAGAATTCAAGTGCATATACTGCTTTCATGCAGAGGACCTAAGTTTGACTGGATCACTCATAACTGCCTATAACTCCAGCTCCAGAGTGTACAAAAATAAAAAATAAATATTGAAAAATAGTGGGAGCACAGTGAAGCATACCTTTAATCCCAACACTCGGGAGGCAGAAGCTGACAGGTCCTTGTGAGCTCATAGCCTGCCTGGTCTACATACTGAATGAATTCTAGGCAAGACAAGACTACATAGTGAGTCCCTTAAAAAACACCCATTGTCGGGCTGGAGAGATGGCTCAGTGGTTAAGAACACTGGCTATTCTTCCAGAGTTCCTGAGTTCAAGTCCCTGTACCCACATGATGGCTCACAACCATCTGTAATGAGATCTGGTGCCCTCTTCTGGCCTGCAAGCATGCATGTAGGCACAACACTGAATACATAATAAATAAATAAATCTTAAGAAAAAAAAAAAACATCCATTGTCTACCTCTAGCCTCAACACACACAGATGCTTCACTCACAAATACCCACATGCTCACATAGATGCACAAGCACAGATCAGATCCACATCAGACATACATAAAAAAAGCAAAGGTGATTTAAGAAAAACATTTCAGAGTTTTCAAGATGGCCCCAGAGCCCACATGGTAGAAGACAAGAGACACGGGCTGACATACAGACAGACACACACACACAGAGGAAAGGAGGATGAGAGAAGAGAACAAATAAACACACTAATTTTTTTAAATTTTTAATTTCTAAAGGCTAACCTATAATAGCTGACAGGCACTAACACAGGAAAACAGTCCTTATGTATTTACCCCTGAAGTGCTATGCCCAAGATAGCCAAGCCTAGATCACCATGAATATTTAGACATACATTATGATCATTTCAACTTTGCAATTTGAAATCCCCTAGAGTGCTGGGGAGGCTTAGCAGATACAAGCCTGACAACTTGAATTCGCACCATGGAAACTACATGGTAAAGAGAACCAATTCCCACAAGTTGCCTTCTGACCTTCACATACGTGCCATGGCACACACACATCCATACACATAGGCAAGTAAATCTAAAAAAAAAATTTTTTTTTGGTTTTTTTGAGACAGTTTCTCTGTGTAGCTTTGCGCCTTTCCTGGAACTCACTTGGTAGCCCCCAGGCTGGCCTCGAACTCACAGAGATCCGCCTGCCTCTGCCTCCCAAGTGATGGGATTAAAGGCGTGCACCACCACCGCCTGGCTAAAAAATATTTTTAATCTCATAGATATTTTAAATGGCATTTAGGACTGTTAGAGTAAATAAATCCTTTTTGATATGTGATAGGGTAGTAATTAAGAAGACAGACTCTACTTCCAAATTGTTATGTATCTACAACTATGAATTACTGAACATCCATGTGTCTCAGTTACATCACCTACAAGATGGGGATGGATGTTAATAACTTTGCTCACAAGTTTAGAAGGATTAAGCAACATACAGAAAGAATTCAAAGTAAGACTAATGCCATACACATAAACATACTATATAATAAAGATTATGCTATACATTTTAGTAATGTCTATTCCTTTTCTTGTTTTTCTGGTTTTGGAGACAGGGTTTCTCTGTGTAGCCCTGGCTAGCCCAGAACCCACTGTGTAGGCTGGTCTTGAACTCAAGATATCTGCCTGTGCTGGGATTAAAGGAGTACATCAGCACTGCCCAGCAGTAATATTTTTCGAGACAGGGTTTCTCCGTGTACTTCTGGTGCCTGTCCTAGATCTTGCTCTGTAGACCAGGCTGCCTTGAACTCAGAGATCTGCCTGCCTCTGCCTCCCAAGTACTGGGATTAAATAAAGGTCTGTGCCACCACTGCATGGCCAGTAATATCTATTTCTAATGAGTCTTCTCTCCTCAAATTAGTCTTTGAAAAAAAAACCAGCATGTCCCCCACAATACCCACAGCAGTCAAAACTGCACTGCTCCCCAAAAACAACTTTTCTAAAAGTACTAGAAATCTCAGGAACTCCATTAGTTTGATTCTTTGAGGGCTACAAATTACTAAAAATATGAATATAAAATTTAAAACATAAGATATATTTCCTAAATGTATTAGTTTATGTCTCTGGATATATAATTTACAATCTAAATTTTTTTTTCCGAGACAGGGTTTCTCTGTGTAGCTTTGCACCTTTCCTGGATCTCACCCTGTAGACCAGGCTGGCCTCGAACTCAGAGATCCACCTGCCTCTGCAGATCCCGAGTGCTGGGATTAAAGGTGTGCGCCAGCATGCGCCACCACCACCCAGCCAAATTTTATTTTTTTATTTTTGAGCTGAGGATCAAACCCAGGGCTACCACTGAGCTAAATCCATAACCCCAAATTTTAATTTTTTACCATATGCTATATAAAAATATTTTATTGCATCTATTTTACATAAATTGAACAGAAATGCTAAAAAGACAATCTTTAAATGGCAGTTTCTACAACCCCACGCCTACCACTGAAAAGGCTTAATGTCCTTTAGATCCAAGACCAAATACTAATTTCAAATTCACAATTTGTTACGATAATTGCATACATTATCTTTCTTATAGAAACTGGGCTAAAATAACTTCAAATCCTTCTCTTGCCCAGAAATATCCTTCTCTTCACTAAAATTCTCAATGGATATATTCAAGTCAAGTAATTACATTAAAACAGAGCTGCAATGAATTTATTCTGTGTAACTAACTTACAGATTTTTAATACAGGTCTCAGGTAACCCAGGCTGACTCTCTCTCTCCCTCTCAAGTGCTACAACTACAGGTATGAGACATGGTGGAGCCTGGCTTTCTTTATTGTAGTGGTAAGAACAGGACACAGAGCTTTTCACAAGCTAGGCATGTACCCTGAATTATACTTTTAGTCCTTGTAAATTCAGTCTGAAAAGTTTAAAGTGTCTATTTTTTTTAAATCAAAGACAGAAACCGGGGATTTGCAGATACTTTACCTGCGTGGCTGATGACAAGGTCTGCTTGCTGAAGGTCTTCTTTCAAAGAATCCTTATACCTGTAAACATCCAGAGTGAATGACTCAGTACTGAATGGTTCAGGAACCACTGTGCCTCTACCAATTTGGAGGACAAGTCGGTTGTAACCGAGACTCTTGAGGATCTAAAACAGGAAATAAGAAAACGCGGTCCTTTTAAATTGAAGTCCTTCAAGAAGAGCAGTTTGCCACCCTCCAAGCCGCTGCTCAAATGAAGGGCGTGCTATCTGAACCCGGCCTGTTTCAAAAGGAACCCTTTCCCACCCGGACCCAGGACCAGGTCCCGCCAAGGAACCTCATTCCCTGCCAGAAGACACAAACATACCCGGAATGAGGAGTCGAAAACTAGGTGGGAACCAAAGGAAGAGCCTGTTTCTGTCTCACCAGTTGAGCTGGGACACAGCAAAGCAGTAGGGGCACCACAGGAGCCACTAGGCTGGGGGCACCACCCCGAGGGCAAGACCCTCTCCACCTGTACAGGGAGTCAGGTGGGGTCTAGGCCCCAGGCGCCCGGGGCAATCCGTGGGGGGGAGGGGTCGCCGACTAAGACATTGAGGCGGAACCATTCCCAGCGGGGGGGGGGGGGAGGGTGAAGGGAGGGGATGGAGGATCGCGGACTGAGACACCGCGGAGACAACCACAGAAGCCATATCCGCCCCCCCTCCCCTAGGTGAACAGGTACAGAGCAAGGCTCGGAGGGGGAAAAGCCTCTCTGGCCTAACGGGGGTCAGGGGGTGAGGGGTGGCCGACCCAGGCGCCTCTGGGCAACCTGTTCCCAGTCTGAAGGGTGGGGGCGTGGCGTCCGCGGACCGAGGCGCCCAGGGGTCATGGCCCCAGGCGGCGGAGGAAGGGGCCAGACAGGACTTCAGGGAGGGGACCAAAGACATGCAGGCATGCGGGTAGAGGGGACAAGGTCGGGAAGGAGGGGCTGAGAGAAGGCATGCATGCGGGTGGGGGGAGGGGGAGGGGGAAGATTGCGGAGCAGGTGTGCACTGGGTAGGGGGTGAGGGAAAACTACGGAAGGAGATGGCGCATGCGGGGGGGGGGGGCGGTGAGGGAGGCCTGCACAGGTGGTGAGCACCGGGTGGAGGGCGAGGGAAAACTGCGGAGGGGGGGGGGGCATGGCGGTGGTGGAGAGGCTGTAAGGACCCAGGAGACAGCGAAGGGAGGCATGGCGGCTGCAGAGAGAAGCGGGGAGGGGCATGGCAAGTGTGGAGAGGCTGCGAGGAGAGCGACGGGAGGCCTGGCGGCTGCAGAGAGAGGCTGGGAGGGCACTGAGGGCGAAGGCACGCGAAGGGACTAAGGGGAGTCCCGCAGGCCGCCGCGGGACCAGCTGCCACGCGTCCTCCCCGCCCCTGGCGGCCGGGGAAGGACAGCAGAGCTAGGACAGCAGGGCCGCCCGGCCGCACTCACCTGAAGGCTGTCTTCAGCGGCCACACACGCAATGAGGTCGTCGAAGCTGGTGGTCCCCACAGTCACGAACGCCCTCTTCATCGCGCGGGTTCCACATTCCGAATTGGTGAGCGGATGTGACGTACGCCGTTGACCCTGACGCCACCGGGAGGGCGGAGGGAGGCGGAAGTCCATCGGGCCAGTGGGTGGTGTGGCTCCGGCTGGGTGCGCAGGGGAAGTCAAGGAGGCGGGGGTGTTCCCTCCTCGCCGCCGGCGTTCTGGAGGAGTCTGGTTTACATCCTGAGGGCCGGCTACCTCCCAGCAGAGCTGTAAATGGTTCACACGTTTGCAGATTACACCCTTAAGGTTGGACACCCCCCCACCCATAAGGAGGTGGGAACTTGCCAAGTGGAATTGTGGTCTGCTGAGAAAAAGAAAAACTCGAACACCTAACTGAACATTGTGCTGAAGGCATTGTTTTGAGTACCACAAACCTGTCCATGATAGGACTTAGATTTTTCGTGTAATACCATACACGTCCACGGCTCTTTGTTCATGCATGCCCTTTGCATTTAGGAAAGAACAGCTTTTCTCAGGCAAACCTTTGAGGTGCACTTTTAGTCCTGGCATAGTAACTCATAAGAAACAAAAGGATTGTTGGGAACTCCAAGTCAGCATGAGATATATAGTGAGATCCTGCCTCTAAATAAATAAATAAAGCGCGTACTTTTATTTAAGACTGTAATAAACATCAGGTGGTGGCTCATCCCCATTATCCCAGCACTTGGGAAGCTGAGGCAGAAGGATCAGGATTTCCAGGTCAGCCTGGGCTTCATGAGGACCTGTTTCCAAAACCCAAGTAAGTAGACCTATCACAAATCTCCTTCATTCTAAATTTAGTATGTGCACAACTAAAGTAATCAATCACCAAAACCCATGTTAATAAGTAAATTCACTTTGGCTCAAAAGAGAAATAATGCCGGGCGGTGGTGGCACATGCCTTTAATCCCAACACTCGGGAGGTAGAGGCAGGTGGATCTCTGTGAGTTCAAGGCCAGCCTGGTGTACAAAGCAAGTTCCAGGAAAGGCGCAAAGCTACACAGAGAAACCCTGTCTCGAAAAAACAAAACAAAAAAAAAAAGATATGTATTTTCAAATCATCTGTATAATGCTTGAATTTGTTGTTCCCATTTGTAATTATTCTCACACAGACAGCTTTCTTTTCATGTCCTATTTGGACTCGAAGAATTTTTTTTAACTCTTTCTCTAAGGAATTATCTAGGTTACAAAACATTTTTAATCAAATGGCTCAAAATATTACCAAACAAAAATGTGGGTAGTAACCAGCCCAATTGGCAGCTACTAAATATTTTGCTAAGAGAGCATTTTAAGTGCATTAGATTTTTCACTTGGTTTAGTGAGGTTGGTTTTGCTTTGTTTGGGTGGTGGTGGTGGTGGGAGCAGTTGTGTTTGTTTCTGTTTTCTGACATCTCTATGCACTGTATTTTTGGTGGTGTGATTGCTTGTGAATTTTTATGTAGTTTGAGTACAACAATTTGATTAGACACTGGGCCTGGCATGAGTTTAAAACCTCGAAGCCCACCCGTAGTGACACACCTCCCCCAAGAATGCCATACCTGCTGCAATAAGGCCTCACCTCCTAACTGTTCCTAACGGCTCCACTAACTGGGGATAGGCTCATTCAAACTACCACATACCTGATTTTTATTTTTGTACTTATAGATACATGTGAACTTGTGTGCTATTGTGTCAACATGTATATTTATAGCCATACTGGTGTTTGTATTTTGTCTGTATGGTACCAAATTAACTAAAAGCACTTACAATAAGTGACACATGTCTTACAATGTATGTGACTTTGGCAGGGCGGTGGTGGCGCACGCCTTTAATCCCAGCACTCAGGAGGCAGAGCCAGGTGGATCTCCGTGAGTTCGAGGCCAACCTGGGCTACCACGTGAGCTCCAGAAAAGGCGCAAAGCTACAAAGAGATACCCTGTCTCGAAAAACCAAAAAAAAAAAAATGTATGTGACTTTGTTACATTTTATTTATTTATTGTTACATGTGGAACCCCAGGGACAACTTGTAGAAATCAGGTGTGCTCTTATACCATATAGGTTCAGGAAATAGAACTTAGGTTGTCAGGCTTAGTGGTGGGGCTTTTACCCACTGAGTCATCTAGATGACCGAAATTTATGTGATTTCAGTAAACTGTTGAATACATTTTTTGGTTCAATTAAAATGAGTATATCTATTAACATTTACACGTTTCATCTCTAGCAGGTGAGGGTTTTTTTGTTTTTTGTTTTTGTTTTTGTTTTTCAAGACAGGGTTTCTCTGTAGCTTTGGAGTCTGTCCTGGACTAGCTCTGTAGACCAGGCTGGCCTCAAACTCACAGAGATCCACCACTAGCACGTGTTTTAATCATCAGTATTATAGTTTGAACTAAAAAGAAAAGGAAAAAAAAACTATCCACCTGCCCTTACCTCCCAACTTCTGAGATTAAAGATATGAGCAACAGGACCTGGCTATAGAAACACCATGTTAATCCAACAGAATTCTGGCTCAAAAATGTTGAACTAAAATTCTAAAAACTGAATAAAACTACTCAAATTGAGATAACTATGCCAAGTATACATGAAAAATAAAGTATTTATTTGATATGAAGGGTTATGGCTTTTACTAGAGAAGAACCAATATTTTTTTAGTTTAGAGTTTTTACGTCTTATTTTAAAGTTTGCGTGATATGAAAGTGAGTCATTTACTGTGCTACTGACTTTGGCCCCAGACCTAGTTCAGAGTTTATTTAAAGTCTGTTTAAAAGAAAAAACAAAAAAACAAAAAACAGGGCCGGGTGGTGGTGGTGGTGGCGGCGGCGGCGGCGACGGCGACGGCGGCGGCGGTGGCCGCCCACGCCTGTAATCCCAGCACTCGGGAGGCAGAGCCAGGTGGATATCAGTGAGTTGGAGGCTAGCCTGGTCTACAGAGCTAGTCCAGGAGAGGCTCCAAAGCTACAGAGAAATCCTGTATTGGAAAAAAAAAAAAAAAAACAGGGCTGGAGACATGGCTTAGAGGTTAAGAGCACCGACTGCTCTTCCAGAGGTCCTGAGTTCAATTCCCAGCACCCACATGGTGCCTCACAACCATCTGTAGTGAGATCTGGCACCCTCTACTGTGTACATAATAAATAAATAAATCTTTATAAATAAATCTTTAAAAAAAATGTAAAGTTTGAAACAGGTTGGGCTATGATGGTACACGGTTTTTTAACTGGAGCTAGCCTGCTCTACAGATTGAGTTCCAGGACAGCCAGGGCTACACAAAGAAACTCTGTCTCAAAAAGAAAAGGTTTAAAACAGTTTTGAGTAAATTTCATGTATAATCAAGTTGATTAATTTTTTTTATACAGGCATGATGGCACATGCCTTTAAAACCAGCACTCAGGAGGCAGAGGCATGTGCATCTCTATGAGTTTGAGGCCAGCTTGGTCTACACAGCCAGTTCCATGACAACCAGAGCTACACAGAAAACCTGTCTGGAGAAAACCCAAAATATTAATAATAATAATAAAATAACTTCCAGACAAGACTTTTTCCCAAGCAAAGGAAATAACAACAAAGACAGCACAAGGCACAGAGAATCTGTTACCCTCTGTTGTTTGGTTTTGTTTTTATTTTTCAGTTTATTCAAATGGTGAACAAATCTTTTGAGTTTCATCAATACTACACCAAAAACTTGTTGAGAGGAGGAAGAAAAGGAATTGTAAGATATTAAATGTTTGTGGCATATGTGAGTGTGTATATGTACAGGAAGACACGTGCAAGTACCAGTGTGGAGGCCAGAGGAAGATACCAGGTATCTGTTCTTATCGCTCTTTGCCATACTCCCTTGAGATGTGGTTTCTCACTGAACCTGGAGCTAGGCTGGCTGTCCAGCAAACCCCAGTGATCTTCAAGTCTCTGTTTACAAGTGCTGGAGGCCATGAATTTTAACTCGGGTTCAAAAATTCAAGTCCTTGGGCTTGTGCAGCAAACATTCTTACACCTTGAACCATCTCCCCAGCCACCAAATTCTAGACTGTAAACATCAATATTCTGTCTTATGTTAATATGTTAGGGTGTTGGATTTTTTATTTTATTTCTGTAACCTTTTCTTATACAAAGTCTTGCTAAGTAGTCCAGGCTGGTCTTGAACTCATGATACTCCCATCTGAGCATCTGAGTGCCAGCAATTATAAGCATGTGTCACCATAATGTGTACATATGGCTTTTTGATATAATTTTTGAAGGGCAAGCAAGGTTTCATTGAGAAGTAGAATAACACCAAGGCGTGGTCCTCAAAATCACTTTCTCTTTTGTCATGATTCTTGGTATTTAACTCTCCTGCATGCTTTTCTCTTTTGGACTATAAAATCTTCAAAGCTAGAAAGTATAACTAGAGCATCTCTAACTCCCAGTATTGAGTACTTTTCCAGGTATCCAGATCATACTCAACACATCTTTATTGAGTTGAAAATTAGTAAGAGCTGAGGGTATATAGCTCAGTAGCAGAGCACTTGTGTGAGATCCTAGGTTATAATATAAAGCAGTAACAGCAAAATAAGTTTTAAACAATGATAAACCAAAAATGTTTCATGTTAGTCTTTTAAACAAAGGTCCTAACAGAATCAATGAGGTGCCTTTAGATTTTTTTTGTCCATTTTCAGTGTATCTGTTCTGTGATACAACAGTAAAGGATTGTTAAAGATGAAAAGTTGTGAATTCTAACACATTTGCTTTTCAGCTGGGCTTTGTGGATCTTTGTGTTCTTGTCAACTTGCCAAAAGCAGACAAGCTATTTCCCTTCTCCTCCTCCAAATGCTTATCTTCGATGACTTTTTTTTTTTTTTTTTTTGAGCTGAGGATCAAACCCAGGGCCTTGCGCTCTACCACTGAGCTAAATCCCCAAATCCCCAACACTTTTTTTCTTTTTTTGCTTTTGACAATAACAAAATGATTGTTTTCTAGTTGCACTAGTCAAGTCTGAGTTCAAATAGTACTATAGTTGAGTTACTTTGGTGGAGAACCATAAAGAAAAAAAAATGGCTTAACTTATATTGTATTTCAGTGATGTTCAAAATGTTCAGGATAAGTTTTCTGTTTTTTTGGTGCATGGGATCAAACCCAGGGCCTTTCACATGCTAGGCCTTACCACCAGGCTGTGTTCTGTTTCTTCAAGATCATAGTGGTAGATTCATGTACCAACAGTTCACAAAAACTCAAAAACATAATCAAGATTTAAAGAGGGTAAAAGATAATGAAACAATAGAAACAATCGGCTACAGTAAATGATGTCAAAATTGAAGTGTTAGTCTTTTGGTTTTTGTTTTATCCTTGCTGTACAAGTAAGGAACTGAAGTTTTGTTTGACGGGTTAATTTGGGTGTTTGGTTTTTGTTGGTGGTGATTTTTTTTTTTTAAGAGAGTACCTTGGCTAGCCTCGGCTGGCTTAGAACTCCCTATGGAGCTGAGAATGACCTTGAATTGATATGCTGGGATTACAGAACTGTGTCATAACTATGAGATTTGGGGATTATAGTAAATAATAACTAGCTGTAGCACTACTTGGGTCATCAAAGGCTACGAAAAATTATTTTATATATATATATATATATATATATATATATATATATATATATATATATTTTTTTTTTTTACTTAATACTTCTAATAGGCCAAGTTTTATGGCAGATAAATTTGGTCTCATTTTACCAGACATTGTTTTGACACTGTTATGAAGGGCTAATGTTTAGATGAACCTAGGTGTCATAACTTTGATGTTTTATAATACCTCAAGATTTCAGAAATGTTTAAATTGTATTATTTTTCTTTTATCCAATCTGCTTCAAATTTTGCTAGCATGCCACAAAGATTATACTTTGTGAGTCAGGGAGATGGCAGACTGGGTAAAAACACCAGCCTCCAAGCCTCCTGACCTTAGTTCGAACCCCAGGGCCCACAGGATCGGAGTAAGGAACCAACTTCTGTAAATTGTCTCCCACGTTTGGGATAAGATTGCCATAGCATGTGCACCCCCACCCCCATACAGGCACAAATAAATAAAGAAATGTAATGCATTTGTTTTAAATTACTCCTTATCAGTTCAGCGAGGTAGCACACACCTGTAATCATGTTACCCGAGGTAGGGTAAGAGGCCGGGCCCAGTGGCCAGAACTAAGCTAAGCCACCTGTATTCAATAAGTCAATTACAAAGCCAAGTAGACTGGAACCAAAGGCCACTGAGGCATCTGGTGGCAGGGCAATATGATTGCATACCCCCATCGATGAGCAGCTCCACTTTCTTCAGAGTTGTCTACAAGGGTAAGAGGAGAGGCAATCCCCCACTCTCCCACCAACAGCAGTGAGATCTTCATGTCCACCCAAGAGGAGAAGGTGGTGTCGTTTACAAAGCCTGCCAAGTATGGAGTGAGACCTATGTGGACATGTCAGCCAAGCAAAAGAATGGCTGGAGAAGGCCTGACCAGATGAAGCTGTGAAACATGTAGGATACCCAGAAGCCCTTAGAGTGTCTGGTGCCCCTCTTCTGCCTCCCCAGATCTGCATGCACGTAATGCTGGTTTCCTCCTGAGGCTTTGCTCTAGGGACACAGAGAGTGGAGTGTGCTCTAGCTAGCAGCAAAACCCAAAACCAGTAGGAGTGATACCTGAGGCTCCCTCCTTTCCTCTCCCAGAATCTCAGACTGTCAACTGCTCCTGCTGCTGGGAGAGGAGGAAATGCCTTTGTCATTTTCCCCTAACCAACTGCATCTTGGGACCATGATCCCAAAGGATAATGCCCTCTCTTGCCACGGAACCTCCCCAGTTTCCCTTTCCCTGGCCACTTCAAAATCAAGAGGGATGTTTGTACTGCCTGGCTTTGTCCTTGCAATAACCAGAAAGTAGGACATGTGCAGCCCCATCAGCATTCAGTGTAGCTCTGAGTGTGGGAAGTTCTGTGTGAGTGTGTGTTGTTGACATGAGCTGGTTCTGTCAAGGACCAAAACCTCAAACCCGTGGGAAAAGTGCCTCAGCCCTTGAGGCTCAGAGGGATGGCAAAGTCTTCCTTTGGTCCACGTGTGACTGTTGATAGTGAGGGCAGAAAATGTCCACTGTAGCTTTCTTCCCCCAGATATTTAAGGTCAGAAGACTACTCCCCTACAGAGATTAGCTAAACTTGCCTCCTCGCTTATCTCTTTCTAATAACGCTGCCTCCCTGTTCAACGGTACATAATAAACATAGTTTCCATGATGCCAGAGAGCCCACACTATCTGATCCCAGATTTTTTGTGTGTCCATGTGTTTTTCTTCATTCCCTCACTGCCCCAGTCAGGTCAGTTACAAACTGTGCAGAGTGTGGCAATGCCCCATCATAGACACTTCCTGTTCCTATGACCTGGACACTTAGGAAGCTTCTTCCTCCATCCCCACTGACTAGCATTTACTCCCCTTCTCTCAACTTCAGAGTGTCACCAGCTCTGGGATTGGGTCAGTGGGGCCCTAGCAATCAGGCCTGGCCCCCTAGTGCCTGAAGCCCTGTGGCCACAGCATTGCCCTTAAGCAGGGATGCCAAGGCTGCCCCTGGAAGCCTGACTTGTTTGGTTCTGGAGACTGGGGTGGGTGGGGGACATTAAAAAAAAAGCAGGTGACAGAGAAAGCAGATCAGAGAAACGAGGAGGTCCAGTGATTCCCCATTCCCACAAAGTTCATCTTTCAGGATCCTGACATGAGGTTTAGAAATAGAGGGGAAGAGGCATGTATAACAAAGCAGTTCTGATCAAGGTGTGATCCAGCCTGTCATTGACCCATCATTGTCTAGACTCCAGTCTGTCCTTCAAGGTGGTTTGACAAGTTGTTAGAACTGTGTTAAATCTCCTCCTGAGAGACAAGTCCCATCTCAGGCTGACATCAGGCTTCAGCTTTCTCCTTCTTCAAGCATGAGATTTCTTGGAGGGAATTCTAATTCCTTGGGGACCAATGTTTTAATTGCCTAATAGTTAGAAGGAGAAGCATAAGTATCTCTTTAGAATATTTTCATTCCTACCAGAATGGTTACAAATCCCAGCAATTATGAGATAAAGGGTGTTGTTGGTTGTTTTTCACTCCTTTGGGGGGCCCATGATCCTGCTCCCAAATACACACACACACAGACACACACACACACACACACACACACACACACAGAGAGAGAGAGAGAGAGAGAGAGAGAGAGAGAGCTTGGCTTGTTTCTAACCAGCTTTTTTAAAATTTAAATTATACCATCTATCTTTTGCCTCTGGACTTTTACCTTTCTCTTACTTCTGTAATCTTATTTTCACTCTTACTGCATGGCTGGCTGGGTGGCTGGACCCTAGTATCCTTATCTCCTTGTTCTCATGCTCTTTCTTCTTTTCCTGCCAGATTTCTCCTTCTATTTATTCTCTCTGCCAGCCAGACCAGCCTATCCTCTTTCTGCCTTACTTTTGGCCATTTATTAGATCATCAGGTGTTTTAGACAGGCACAGTAACACAGCTTCACAGGATTAAACAAATGCAACCTAAAAGTGCAACACATCTTTATATCATTAAACTAATGTTCCACAGCAAAAAAGAGATTAGAAGTTCAGCTTCATCCTTACCTACATATATGGACAACAGATTGATATATATGTGACCATATCAAAAAGAAAAACTTACACCTTATATCATTATTTATAAATGTTGGAGACATGAATATGTCACTTAAATGTGGTAGTTTGAATGTAATTGGCTTCCATAAGCTCATAGGAACTGGCACTATTAGGAGGTGTGGCTTTGTTGGAGTAGGTATAGCCTTGTTGGAAGAAATGTGTCACTATGGTGGTGGGCTTTGAGGTCTCATATATGCTCAAGCCACACCCAGTGTCTCTGTTCACTTCCTGTTGCCCGCAAGATATAGATCTCTCAGATCCTTCTTTGCAACATATTACCTGCACAACCACCACCATGTCCCACCATGATGATAATGGACTAAACTTTTGAAACCGTAAGCAATCCAATTAAATGATTTCCTTTATAAAAGTTGCCATGGTCATGGTGTCTCTTCACAGCAATAGAAACCTCAAGACAATTAGTAAGAAAAAATCAATCCAGAAATACTCATTAAGCACTCACTATGTATATGTCCTTCATACTATATGTATGATTTCCAAATTGTGATAAAGTACAAGATAGATCACTGGCATGCACAAGAGAATAACAGATGATGTAGAGTCCTAGAAAGCTTCTTTGTAGACAATTTGAGGCTTTAATGATGAGGGAACAACCAAGACTAATTCTTAAAGCATAGGTCATCAAGGATGGAACATTATATGGTGACATTTTATTTGTGCTGAAATGTGATTCTATTTGTATGTTAATAAATAAAAGTGCCTAGAGGTCAGAGCTAATAGCAAGCCTGGCAGTAGTAGCACATGCCCTTAATCTCTGATCACATGACAGGCAGATCTCTGTGTGTTCAAGGACACCACCAGCATGGAGACACATGCCTTTAATCTGAATACCAACCATAGAAGACTTGGAGGTCTGTATAGACAGGCAGTGATGAGGAAGTTGTAGTTAGAGTATTCCTGCCTGGCCCAGTCAGGACAAATCTCTCTCACCCGCCAGTCCCACAGTCGCTCAGACCCAACCAAGAAAGCACACAAAAACTTACATTGTTTACAAACTGTATGGCCGTGGTAGGCTGCTTGTTATCTACCTTTTTTATCTTAAATTAACCCATTTCTGTTAATCTATACTTTGCCACATGGCGTGTGGCTTACCAGTGTCTTTACATGTTGCTTCTCATGGCGGCGGTTGGCGGTGTCTCTCTCCACTTTCTGTTTCCCAGAATTCTCTTCTCTCTTGTCCTGCCTATACTTCCTGCCTAGCCACTGGCCAAACAGCATTTTATTTGTACAGAGGGATATCCACAGCAGGAAGTCATGTGGTTGGGTTTACAACCAATGAGAAGGTAGACCAGAAAGTCAATAAAAAGACAAACACACAGGAAGTAAGCCTCTTTCTCAGGGGGAGGATAGCAGCGGCAGTGGGTAGTAAGAAGGCGGTCTTGGTCTCAGCTCTTATTTTTTCTCTCTCTCTCTCTCTCTTTTTTTTTCAAGACAGGGTTTCTCTATGTAGCTTTGGAGCCTGTCCTGGAACTCACTCTGTAGACCAGGCTGGCCTCGAACTCACAGTGATCCACCTGGCTCTGCCTCCCGAGTGCTGGGATTAAAGGCATGTGCCATCACCGCCTGGCTTGGTCTCAGCTCTTAGCTACTGCTCTCTGACCTCTGGGGCTTTTAACTCTGCATTTGGCTCTGTGTTTCTTATTTAATAAAACCATTCAGAATTATATCTACAACATTATTTTTGTGTCTTTTGGGTATACAATGTAGTTGCAATAGGTATATATCTGGAGTGATAATTGCTCTGTCACAGAGTACAGTATCAGCTTTAATAGGTTTAAAACAAACATATTCAAACATTGTACCAACTCCAAATCACTTGAGCCAAAACCTGGTGACCTCTATCATTTTCATTTTAAATATTCTGTATATTCTGTTCATTAAAGAACTTCCTCCTCCTCCTCCTCCTCCTCCTCCTCCTCCTCCTCCTCTTCCTCTGTGTTTGTTTTTGAGACAGGTTTTCTCTATGTAGCCCTGGCTATCCTGAAACTCATTCTGTAGACCAAGTTAGGCTCAAACTCATGTAGATCTGCCTGCCTTGGCCTTCTGAGTGCTGGGACTAAAGGCATGTGCCACAACACCCAGTTGTTTATTAAAGATTATATTAAAGGATATAGAAAGATAAGTCCAATACCTAACTATAATATTGAAATTTTTAGTTTAGTAAAATGTTTAGTAAGATGTTTGCTGTGGATATCGCTCTGTGTAAATAAAATTCTAATTGGCCAGTGGCCACGCAGGAAGTATAGGTGGGACAAGAAAGAAGAGAATTCTGGGAGGTGAAAGGCTGGGGCAGGGATTCTGCCAGCCGAGACGAAGACAAGGAAGATGTAAGGTAATGGTAAGCACAAGCCACGTGGCAAAGTATAGATTAATAGAAATGGGTTAATTTAAGATAGAAGAAGTAGATAACAAGAAGTCTGCCACAGCCATACAGTTTATAAGTAATATAAGTTTCTGTGTGTTTACTTGGTTGGGTCTGAGCGTCTATGGGCCTGGCGGGTGAGAGAGATTTGTCCTGACTGTGGGCCAGGCAGGAAAACTCTAACTACAGATGTTATCTAATTATATATAGTTTTATTGCTTTTTCCCACTTCCTAGAAGTTTCCATTGCATTGTTGACTTTTTTCTGCATAAGTATCTGCATCATCAGTAGGTTCTATTTCTGTTCCCCAACAGTCTTTCCAAGCTCAATATTCACATTCCTAAGGGTTTTTTTTATGTATAAAACTATTTGAAAATCCTTTCTGTCAAAAGAAATTCATTCCTGGGTTAGAGAAATGGCTAAGTAGTTAAGAGTGCTTGCTGCAATGGATGGAACTAGAAAAAAAATCATCCTGAGTGAGGTAACCCAGACCCAGAAAGACAACATGGTATGTACTCACTCATAAGTGGATACTAGATATAAAGCAAAGGATAGCCAGACTACAACCTGTGGTCCAGAGAAGCTAGCTAACAAGAAGGATCCAAGAGGGACATGTGGATCACCCTGGGAAGTGGAAAGAGATGAGATCTTCTGGGTAAACTGGGAGTGGGGGCGGCAATGGGGAGGGTATGGGGGAATGAGAACATGAGGGAATGGGATGGTCGTGTTGGGGGAGGGATGGAGTGGGAGAGCAATGAAAGAGATACCTTCATATAGGGAGCCATTAGGGTGCTAGGGAGAAAAAACCTGGTGCTAGGGAAACTTCCAGGAATCCACAAGGATGACCCCAGCTAAGATTCCAAGCAATAGTGAATAGGGTGCCTGAACTGGCCTACCCCAGTAATTAATGACTATCAGAGAGCCTTCTTCATCCAGTAACTGATAGAAGCAGATGCAATGATGCATAGCCAAGCACCAGGCTGAGCTTCGGGGTTCCTGCTGAAGAGGCGGAAGATTATGATGGGGAAACCCACAGAGACAGATGACCCGAACTTGGGGTGTTGGACCCAGAGTCCCCCAAAAACCACTAAGAGACCGAATCTGATGCAGAGTTAACTTGAGACTGACTCTCCATCTATCTGACACAGCAGCAGAGCAGGAGAGACCCTGAGTAGCAATGGGGCAGGGTTTTTAAAGCAAAGGGACCTTGGGGGTCTACAAACTACATAGGAACAGACTCAGGATTGGTTTATGCGAGTAGCAATCATGTTAGTAATTTTTAATTGGCTAGGGTCAGTTGGGGATTACAGTTACCATTTGGGGGTAGGCCTAGATAAGTCCCAGGCTTTGTCCTTGAGCTTCGATGGAGGAGGCTGGCTGGCCTAGCACTTACTGATTGTGGGGGGCTGGCTCAGTGGCCCAGGCTCTGTTCCTGAGCTGCCATGGAGGAGGCTGGCTGGCCTAGCACGTACTGAGTGTGGGGGCTGGCTCAGTGGCCCAGGCTCTGTCCTTGACTCATGCATGTCACTCTTGGTGAGGGTTCCCAGACAGTAAACAACTGGCTGAACCTTGAATAGTCAGAGCACTTGCAGGAAGGGAGCTACTGCAAGGACTATGTCTTTTGTTCATGGCTCTCCCAGACACTGCTTGCTCAAGTCTCAGGAAACTGAAATTGAGACCTAATCTCTGAGAGAAGACTGAGTGAGAAGCCTGTTACAGCATCTGCTTGCTCCTTTCAGTGGGAGCTCAGGGACACTAGACCCACCGTTGGGGAGCCTACACGGGACCAAACTAGGACCTCTGCATGTGGGTGACACTTTTGTAGCCTGACCTGTTTGTGGGACACCGACAGTGGGACCAGGATCTATCTCTGGTGCATGAGCTGGCTTTTTGAAGCCCATTCCATATGGTAGGACACCTTGCTCAGCCTTGATGCTGGGAGGGGGAGGCCTGCCTCAACTGAACATGCCAGGCCTTGTTGACTCCCTATGGGAGGCCTTACCCTTTTTGAAGAGTGGATGGGGGTAGGTTTGGGGAGGTGGGGGGGGGGAAGAGGAGGGGAGGAAGTAGGAACTGTGGTTGGTATGTAAAATGTAAAAATTAATTAATTAAAAAAAGAGTGCACCAGGTGGTGGTGGTGGTGGTGGTGGTGGTGGTGGTGGCGGCGGTGGCAGTGGCGCACGCCTTTAACCCCAGCACTTGGGAGGCAGAGCCACACAGATCTCTGTGAGTTCGAGGCCAGCCTGGTCTAAAAAGTGAGTTCCAGGAAAGGCGCAAAACTACACAGAGAAACCCTGTCTTGAAAAACTCTTGCAAAGTACCCTTAGTTCATTTCCTATCATACACTCAAAGAGCTCACAAGTGCCTGTACCTCCAGCACCAGGGTATAGACACCCTCTTGGGCCTCTTAGGGCACATGCACTCATCTTCGTATAAGCGTATACAGATATACACATATACACTATACATATTTTTTCATTTTTCCTTATTAAGAAGTTTTCTACTCACTCTACATACCATACACAGATCCCACCTCCTCTCTCTTCTGACCCCCCAACCCTCTCTCTCAAGCCACCCTGCATCCCCACATCTCCCAAATCAAGGTCTCCTATAGGGAGTCAGCAGAGCCTGGCACACTGAGCCTAGGCAGGTCCAAGCCCCTTCCCACTGCACCAAGGCTATGCAAGGTGTCACACCACAGGCACCAGATTCCCAGAAGCCTGCCCATGCACCAGGGATGGATCCCGATCCCCCTGCCTGGGTGCCCCCCAAACAGTTGGAGCCAAACAACCATCTTCTGTATTCAGAGGGCCTAGTCCAGTCCCATGAGGTCTCCACAGCTACCAGGCCACAGTTCATGGGCCTCCACTAGTGTGGCCAGTCATCTCTGCATGTCCTCCCATCATGATCTCAACGTGCCCTGCCTGCAGTATCTCTCCTCTCTCTCATCAATTGGATTCCCAGAGCTCAGCCTGGCGCCTGGCCATGGATCTCTGCATCTGCCTCCATCAGTCACCGGACTAAGGCTCTATGATGACAGTTAGGGTATTCACTAGACCAGACACCAGAGTAGACCAGTCTAGGCACCCTCTGGACCACTGCCAGCAGACCAAGGTGGGTTCAGCCTTGTGGATTCCTGAGAGCCTCCCCTGCATCCTACCTCCTCCCATTCCTGTGATGTCCTCATCTATCATGGTATCTTCCTCCCTTCCCTCCCACTCTGTCCCTGTTCCAGCTTAACCCTCCCATTTCCCTATGTTCTCATCCCCCACTCCTCGCCCTCCGCAACCCCCCTACTCCCAGTCCACTCATGTAGATGTCATCCACTTCTTCACAGGATCATCCATGTGTCCCTCCTAGAGTCTTTCCTTGCTTGCTAGCCTCTCTGGAGCTGTGGGTTGCAGTCTGGCCATCCCTTCCCTCACATCTAGTATCCACTTATGAGTGAGTACATACTATGTTTGTCCTTCTGAGTCTGGGTTACCTCACTCAGGATGATATTTCCTAGTTCCATCCATTTACCTGCAAATTTTATGATGTTGTTGTTTTTTACTGCTGAGTAGTACTCCATTGCATATACACATATTTTTTAAAAATTATAAAATCTTTAAAAAACAAATTTGTGGCCAGAGAGATGGCTGAGCAGTTAAGAGCACTTGTAGAGGACCCACATTCTATTCCTTACACTCACATTAGGCAGCTTACACAGGCCTGTAACTCTAGAGCCAATGGAGTGTGTTTCCCTCTGCTGGCCTCCTTTGGTAACTGCATGCATATGGTATGCATACACAAACTCAGATGCACACACATACACATAAATAAATAATTTAATCACAGGTCAGAAATAACCATTCACATAACATCATATTTGCAGTTGTGATTTCATTCTCCTAAGAATAATTACTATGCTTGTGTAAAGTTGGTATTTTTATGTATTTGCTCATTTATTTATTTGTAAATAAGACTTGGTGTTAGTTATGTTATGCAAATATGATGGTGTATCCAAAAAACTAGCAACAACAAGGAAGCAGTCAGAGCTCCAATTTTATAAAAGTCAAAAGCTGATATGACAACCATATAAACACAGCAAAATCTATCATCTTCAAAAGAAATTCCTCACATCTAACTAATATGGGTTAAACCCTACAACTTAATAGGTTCTGCCATTCTCATATCAGCTGAGCTATCCTATCATTTTCCCCACTTTTCCTTAAATCCAGAACATGAGTCCCAAAATGCTTACTTATGAAGAAGGAACCCCAAGGCAGCAGATATAGGACATGTAATATTGTTATTTATTTGTTTGTTTGTTTATTATGTACAGGACATGAGCACTGGGTGTTTGGAGGTCAGAGAATAACTTTTTGGGAATCTATTTTGGCTTTCCACCTTGTTTTTTGAGGCAGAGTCTCCCTCATGGTTATTACTGTGATGGTGCACATTCCAGAATAGCTGGCCTATTTCTAGAGATTCTTCTGTCTCTAACCTTCCATCCTGCCGTAAGAGTGCTGGGATTAGAGACTGGTGGTGTAGCATCCAACTTTTTTTTTTTTTGGAGCTGAGGATCGAACCCAGGGCCTTGCCTTGCGCTTGCTAGGCAAGCGCTCTACCACTGAGCTAAATCCCCAACCCCAACTTCTTTTTTTAAGATTTTCTTTTAATTTTATGTACATGGGTGTTTTACTTGTATACATGTCTGTACCACATGCATGTAGTGATCCACATGGACTGAAATTACAGATGATAGCTGTTATGTGGGTCCTGGAATTTGAACCTGCATCCTATTGTTGAGCAGTTAGTGCTCTTTTTTGTTGTTGTTTTTTTCAAGACAGGGATTCTCTGTGTAGCTTTGGAGACTGTCCTGGAACTCACTCTGTAGAACAGGCTGGCCTCAATCTCACAGAGATCCACTTGTCTGCCTCCAGAGTCCTGGGATTAAAGGCATGTGCCACCACTGCCCAATGCAGTCAATGCTCTTAACCACTGAGCCATCTCTCCCCTAGCTACTTCTTTGTTGTTGCTGGGTTCTGGGGAATGAACTCCAGTCTTCAGGCTTGTCCAGCAAGTGCTTTTAGCTACTTATTTAACCATGCTCCTAGCCCAAGAGGTAAGATTTTATTTCAAAGGTAACTCAAGCTTCATGCTTAAAAAAAAACTTGATTGTATTTATTTCAATTACTGATTTTTGTGGTATGAGGAATCAAACCTAGGCCCTTTTACAAGGCAAGTAAGTACTCTAGTACTAAGTAGTATCCCCAGCCCTTAACAAACAAATGGTGGTTATGAGATGGCCGTGGAACACAGTCAAGTGAGAGGTCAGCATGGAAACACAGAATTAATGATTGTTTTCCTTGTTCAGAGAAAAGGAAGAAGACAAGGTAGGTAGGTGGTGATAGTTGAATGATGAGTCCTAGATTATGGATTGAATTGTTTATAGTTCCTGTACTTATTCAACCCTGAGTCCCCATGGCAAAAATCCATCACATTTAGTTTCTTTTCTTTTCTTTTTTTTTTTTTTTTTTGTGGAGCTGAGGATCGAATCCAGGGCCTTACGCTTGCTAGGCAAGCACTCTACCACTGAGCTAAATCCCCTTAGTTTCTTTTATATATCCTGAAGCTTCAGTATGCTTATACTTTTCTGGTATTTTCTCATACTTCATTTCCAACAGACACTCATTCAGGACCAATAATAAAATAAACACTCAGTAAATGTTTTCTAAAAATTTATGTTATTGGTAAAAGGAAGGGTTTTTTTTTCCCCTGATCTCCATACTGTGTTTGTGTTTATAAATGTTATTTTGATTTTAGTGAAGAGAAAATCCACCAGATGGCAACCTCATCTGCACTTGAAGCATGACGTGATATGCAATCCTTGGTAACCTATTACGGTCCCTGAGGCAAATATTCCCTGATTAGTGGTTGATTTCTGTAGCGGTCCTAGTAAATGGATACCTGGGAGTCACGTGGGAGTGATTGTCGGAAGGTAGAGGACGGATCCAGTTAGTCCATGTTACTAAGGATGAAATAATATTTCTTATTAATACTAAAAGCAAAAATACAGTTTCTAGGAGTTGGGAATTTAGCTCAGTGGTAGAGCGCTTGCCTAGCAAGCACAAGGTCCTGGGTTCGGTCCTCAGCTCAAAAAAAAAAAATCCAGTTTCTATTTTACTACTGCCTTCTATGTACATCTCTAACTTGAAGCTAAAATGAATCAAATTCATGTGTCTCTTGTTTGAGGCTGCAGACAATATTATTAGCTCATGGGCCACCAGTTAGTCTAGTTACTTGCTGAACTTAATGGTATGCTGAAGGTTATCTGGCTCTCTGCTTAAGGAGCAAAACAGCTTCCTAGTGTCTGAGCTTGATAGTATGTAGAGAGTACTGCTGGGCATATTTAATGTGTCCCTTCTTGTTTTCTGTTTATAAACAACCTGCCCTCAGGTACTAATTAGGTGGAAGATATTGCATACATTTATCAAATAGTGTTGTGTTGTTCCACACAAATAAATTTGTGGCTAAGACAAAAGTTACTGCTGAAATTATTATGAGCTGCATTTTACTAGACATATATGTAATAGTAAATATTTCAGAAAAAAATAATGGGTTTGTTGCAGTCTACTCCTTGGTAGCTATAGTCCCAACGATATGTGATATTTCCAAAGCTGGGAGTGGTGGCACACACCTGTAATCTTAGCAGCTGAGAGGTGGAGACAGGATCATTAGAAATTCGAGGTCCTCCAATAGCAAGTTGGAGATTATTCTGCTATGTGAGACCCCATCTCAAAAGCAAAAATCACAAGTTGAAGTATCATAAGTAGAAGACTATATACATTTTCTAAAAATTCATGTAACTAGAAAATCAATTATTTCTGTTTCCTACATAATTTACAATAATTTCATTGAGATATGTATTGTATGTTTTACAACAATTTCATTGAGACATATATTGTATATCACAATTCATTAATTTGCTGTATGTTAGGTTTGGGGGAGGGAGACAAGAAATGGGGATTGGACATTGAGTCAGACTGCCCTTCAGGAAAAGTTATTAATGTTGCAGTAGGAAGTGTGGGGATCTGAAGTAAGACAGATCTAGACAAAGTGAGGTGTCTACACTTACCGGTTTCTGAGGAATGGGGAGGCCCTGCATCATAAGAAAGCAGGCTTAGTTAATATATGACCTGTGCTATGTAACTTCAGGCAGGCCACCTCGAATCCCTGTCAGCATGCAAGCAGGGGTAGAGAGGATTTGGTTGCTCTTGATAGCTGGTAGTGGAGAAAGGCTACAAGGGTTGGAAGTTGCCTCTCAACTTCTTGGAGCATCTTTGAATGGATGGGTCCTAACACTGTATAAATCAATGAATTTTAGTAAATTAAAGTTCACTGGGTATATTTAAAATAGTATGGCTTCAGGCCAGCAAGTTGCCACAGTTGGTAATGGTACTTGCCAAATGACCTGAGATCAATCCCTATAACCCATGGCACGAGGAGGCATGATGTGGCCTCACTCAAATGAACATTTCTTTCTCCTCTCATGAAATAAATCGAATGTTATACCTAGGCTTAATTGCTTTTCCTTATTACATAAAGCTGCTCTCAACTTTGGTAGCTCATCTATTTTTGGTTCCTAATGTGTCTATTGTAAAATACTGTTCTTACATTTTTTTGTTTGCTTGTGAATTGGATTACGTACTCACACTACACTGAGTATTGAAAATTTAACTTCTCAAATAAAATTAACAAATCTAACCTTTAATGTTGTTCATGTTATCAGTTAGTAAATATTATTTTAATTTAATACATATACAATACTGACATTCTATGAAGCCATTTAATAGCATATAAAAAATGTATTTTCTTTCTGTTTTGGGGGAAGCTGAGGATTGAGCCCATCAGGAGAAGAAAAGAATGAGGGCTAACAAGATGGTTCAGTGGATAAGGGTACTTGCTGCCAAGCCTGTGATCTGAGTTCTGTCCCTGACATCCACATGGTGGCAGGAGAAAACTGACTTTGCCAAATTGTTGTTCAACCCTGAATGCATGCCCTTTTCAATCACCTAGTGTCCACGCATGTGGTCAAGCAATCTTCTAACGCAGCCCTGCTGAGTTAAGCAAGCTCACATCTTACTAGGGAACTTTTGTGGGCTCCCACAGAAACCCTGTCTCAAAAAACCAAAAACTAGGCCTGGCGGTGGTGGTGTACACCTTTAATCCCAGCACTCGGGAGGCAGAGCCAGGTAGATCTCTGTGAGTTCGAGGCCAGCCTGGTCTACAGAGTGAGTTCTAGGACAGGCTCAAAAACTACACAGAGAAACCCTGTCTCAAAAAAAGTAAATAATAAAATTAAAAGAAAAAACCTACAACTACCGAAGCATGGTGGACTGACCAGAACTTCAGTGATATGGAGGAGTTGGTATGACACAGGACCAAGTTATCATGGGCCATCTTAGCTTCCTTAATAGCTGTTCCTTGCACACCTCTATATGTGACCTAGTGTCCTTGTGACTACTATGTGAAACATTTTAGGATACATTAACATAACCAACCCCAGAGTAAGAATGTCCTCAGACAGCAAAGGTCAAAGCAGAGGTTTGTCTGCTTTGCTGAAACCCACCTCTATAATGTTCCCATCAGTTTTAGTGAATTGCATGGGATTTTTTTTAGCTGAAAAGTGTTGATTTATGACTTTCTTTTTTCTATTGCAATTAAGAACTTCATGAAACCACTACCCCATTGGAATATAGAGTTTGGGGAAAACTTAATCTGGATCCACTGGCCACAAATACATGGATTTGGCTCCACGGTAAAGTATCTCTTTTTTCAAGATTTATTTATTTTGAGTTTTTATATGTATAAGTGTTTTACCTGCATGTACATATGTGCACCACTTCTACGCCTGGTGCCTGTGGAGATCAGAAGATGGCATCAGATTCCATGAAACTGGAGTTACAGATGGTTGTTAGCCATACTGTGGTTGCTAGTTCCTCTGCAAGAGCAGCAAGTGCTCATAACCAACTGAGTCATATTCTCCAACTTCGGTCCTCCTTGTTGGAAACAGAAATTTTAGGCAATACCTTCCTTGTAGTAGAGACTTTAGGCATGCACCAGTAAGAAGAAGAAGAAACCACACATCTATTTGATGAGAATAAGGAGTATGGTTCAATAATTGTACTCACCAATGTTAGAGTGGCACAAAGTAAAATCGTCTATTGGCTACAGCAAAGAACTATTTCTTAACAGTTTCATCAGTGTTTTCCCCTGAGTGTGACAGCGTATTTAACAATGAAGCCATTGGCAAGTTTCTGATGCTTTACCACAAATTGTGTAATTTGTGAAGTATTCGCCTGAATACCATGCTATTTACGCAAATCTGACGTGGGAATGGGCAAATGTCTCTACTGAACTAACAGTTTTTCCCATTCATCCATATATGTTTTTCTACATTGAGGAATCCTAGCTTGGAAAATTAAATAAATAAAGGACAGGACATGACTGCTCCTAGCTATGGTGGAGGAGAAAGTTTATTGTAGATACAAGGGAGAGTACAGTCAGAGGCAGGGACATCTGGGATAGTCCAGAGTGGACATGAGCAGACTGAGCCAGGACATTGAGGAGAGTGGGTAGAGGAAAGGGGAGAGCCACACCAAGAGGCCAGGAAGGTCCAGGATAGATGAAAGGGCCAAGCAACCAAAATGGTTCCAGTAGACAGGGAAGTGGAGCTGAGGGAAGGGCAGCCCAGCCCCTGGGCTGGAGAAGTTTAGAGTAGGGGCCAGGTATGCCAGCCATACCCTGTAACAGGATGCTGGCCCAAAGCCAGGTCAAATTGATAAGTTAATGGCACTTCAATTAGCCACTTGTCTGGAGTTTGAGGTCTAACAAAAAACAACTTATAAGGGGGAGGGGCTGGGGTGGGGTGAAGGAACTGGGAAGAAGGGAGGGAGGGAAGCTTTGATTGGGATGTAAAAACAAAAACAACTTGTAAGAGAAGTCTAGGGTAGAATAACAAGTACAAAAATACCTGATGGGGGGTTGACGATTTAGCTCAGTGGTAGAGCGCTTGCCTAGCAAGGGCAAGGCCCTGGGTTTGGTCCTCAGCTCAAAAGAAAAAACAAAACAAAACAAAACAAAAAACAAAAACAAACAAACAAAAAAACCTGATGGAACTCATGTCTGACACGGTTCAGGTGGCCAAGAACCTGAGACTAGACCATGGACCTAGGGGAAAACCAAATACTGTTTGTTACACTACAGGGGGAGGGGGGATACCCCAGGTGTGCAGCAGTGGGCTGGACAGATAGATGCACACCGTGCAGGGCATAGTGGCCGTGGCAGCCAGAGATATACAACCCAGAGGATGCATCCATGTGGAGAGTTTATTTTATTTTTTTGGTTTTTCAAGACAGGGTTTCTCTATGTAGCTTTGCGCCTCTCCGGGAACTCACCTTGTAGACCAGCTGGCCTCGAACTCACAGAGATCCGCCTGCCTCTGCCTCCCGAGTGCTGGGATTATAGGCGTGTGCGCCACCACTGCCCGCCTGGTGAGAGTTTATTATAATAGAGAGATAAAAAGTCAGAGAGACAGAAAGAGGGAAACGGGGGAGGGGTCAAGGCATGCACACCTTGTGGGAGCGAAGTGGAAGAGGAGAGGGGGGAAGGGACAAACGGAGGGAGGGAGAAAGAGAGAGACAGAGAGAGAGACAGAGAAAAAGAGAGAGAGAGAGACAAAGACAGAGAGAGAGCACAAGCAGTTTTTCCTTAAAAAGAGACTTTTACGTCAGGACACAAGGTGGCACTTGTGAAGGGGCCCCAAAATAGCTTGACTGCACAGCAGCCATGACAGGCTTAGGGGCCTAGATACAGCTTCTGTGACAGGCTTACTGGCAGGCAACACCCCGATCCAGGAAAAGCCATAAGCTGATACCACGAAGGGATCTACCGAAGAGTGAGGAAGTACCTGACATCCCAAACATTCCAGATGTCCTTGAGTCTGGCACACACCTATTTTTTGTTTTACAGATATCCCTAGACAATTATCAGCCAATCATGGTCCTGGGCCCTGGAAAACCCCTCACCCCAACCTCTGCTATGATAAAAACCCCACACTGCCTGGGCTCAGGGCTGTCTGCTCTCACTGCTGTGTCGGACAGACAGAGGGACAAAGCCCCGGAGCTTGAATAAAGGCTCTTTGCTTTTAGATATGGGATTCAGTCTCCGTGGTGGTCTTTTGCCGTATCTGCGATCTGGGCATAACAGCACTAAGGGGCAGGATCAGAATATTAACATTGTTATTCTGCTAAAATTGACTCCTAATGACATTCTGCTATACTCACAGATCAGGATCTTGTTCAGCCATCATCAAAGTAGCTTCCTCCTGCAGTAGATGCTAACAAATACAGAGACCCACAGTCAGACAATGTGCACAGGGTGAGAAACTTTGGGACACTCAGTCCTAAATGGGATGTCTTCATTAAACCCTTCCCCTTGGGGCTCAAGAAACTATGCGGAAGAGGAGGCAGAAAGATTGTAAGAGCCAGAGGGGATGGAGGACACCAAGGAAACAAAGCCTTCTAGACACAACAGAACTCACACACATGTGAACTCACAATGACTATGGCAGCATGCGCAGCGCCTGCTCAGGTCTAAGCCAGATGAGGATTTCTGAGAGAAGTGGACGCACACCCCTATTCCTAAACTCAGAAGCTGTTTCCAATTGATAACCACTAGCAAAGGAAAAATAAGGTCTCTCCAATGGATTCTCACTGGTCATACAAACCACACTTAAGGTCAGGCCCGAGCCCAGCAGTAGATGGCCAACACAAAAGAACAAAACAGACTCAATGACATCTTTGGCATTTTTTTATGTATTATGGTTTCCAATTTTGTGTTTTTATGGGATTTCTGTGTGAGCAAATGTGTGTCTCTATGTTTCCATGTCTGTATGTCTTTATTGTGCTTTTTCTTTGGCTCTTTTTTTCCTGTTACTTTGTTCTAGTTTGTTTGTTGAATCACCTTGAAGGCTGCCTGTTTGTTTTCTACTGAGAAAGAAAGGTTGTGGATTTGGGTGGATGGAGAGGTAAGGAGAATCTGGGAGAAGTTGAGGGGGAGGGAACAATGATCAAAATATATTGTACAAAAAAAATCCATTTTCAATAAAAAAAGAAAACTATGTTTATTTTACTAACATGACATGATTTTTGTACTGGCTAGTTTTACATCAACAAGCTAGCATCACCAGAGAAGAGGGAGCCTCAATTGTGAAAATGTCTCCATAAGATAGGGCTGTAGGCAAACATTTAGGACACTTTCATAATTAGTGATTGGTGTAAGAGGGCCTAGGCCATTGTGGATGGGGCTATCCCTTGGCTGATTTTCCTAGGTTCTGTAAGAAAGCAGGCTGAGAAAGCCATGTCAAACAAGCCAGTAAGCAGCACCCCTCCATGGTCGGGGGGGGGGGGGGGCGGCAAAACAGCTTGACCACACAACTGCCATGACAGGTTTAGAGGCCCACACACAGCTTCTGTGACAGGCTTACTGGCAGGTAACATCTGGATCCAGGAAAAGCCACGAGTTGACCCCACCCAGGGAGGGCCTGCATCTAAGAGGAAATACCTGACATTCAAAACATTCCCAGAACCTAGACAAATGTCAGCCAGTCAGGGTCCTGAACCCTGGAAATCCCTTCACTGAAACCTCTGCTATGATAAAATCCCCACCCTTTCTGGGCTCCGGGCTCTCTGCTCTCACCGCTGCCTCACAGAGACTCCACACTCTGAGCTTGAAATAAGGGCTCTTTGCTTTCAATATGGGATTCGGTCTCTGCGGTGGTCTTTTTGGAGTCTCCCTGATCTGGACATAACAGTATCCACATCAGCACTTGCCTCCAAGTTCCTGTCTTGCTTGAGAGCTCCTGCTCTCACTGCTTTGGATGATGAGCGGAATAAACCCTTTCCTTCCCAAGCTGCTTTTGTTCATGAAGTATCATTGCCTGGAGGGCCAGCCTCCAGTTGCAAAAGCTCAAAAGGAATCCACAGCTCAGTACTTACCGAGACTTTTCTATTTGGGGATTAGGGGAAAAGACACTCAACACTCTCTTGATGATTTCCTTCTTTATTCTCTATTCTTCTGTGTTCTTTCATTGTTGGTTGAAGAAGAAAGGCACGCCAAGATGAAATTTTAAGGCCCATGTGACAGCAGAAAGGTCCAGCCTCTCCTAATGGACTGAACTGGACTGAACCCCGAACAGCTGTACAAAGATGTATTTATTGATTGTTACACAAAGTATTTCCTTATACCAAGGTCCATAACCTTAATTTACATGTCTTATTGAAGAAGAGCATCACATGCCTCCAGGACTCTAGTCCTTTATTATGTATCATGTGTAATACACAATAAGACAAGAGCCCCAGGGATGGCTGCAAAGTCCCTTCAGCAAAACCATTACTGTTTTCCAAAAGGATTCTTCAAGCTCAAGGTACTTCTAAAATCAGCTGTTCATTCTAATATCTACCTCATACAGTGATTCTGCTAAATTCCTACAGAGTACAGGTAAAAACATGTAATTTTTCATAACCAACTCTTGTTGGCAGCCTGCATATTGCAGTTACAAAGAAAGAATCAATCATTTTACTATTTATCTTGAAAGTTAATCTTATAAGGAATCTTAAAGGAATCACATACCTAAACTTTCATACATAAAAAATAATCAGTCAGCTGTGCTTTTAGATCTTTAGGATGCATACCCATTCATCAATAGCTTTTTAATATCAGGAGAATGAGGGCAGAAATGGGCACAAGGAATTAATCATCATCTTTGATCATCAACCAACCCTAGGAAGAAAATATGCTAGCTAGTAACAGTTGGGCTGCTTTGTATTTTTTATCTCAGCTGTGTGTCCTTGTGAACTTTAGATTTTTTTTTCTGGGGTTTTTCATCTTAAGACTATTATCAAAACATCTAACCTGAAGTTCTTATAAGGTTTTGTTTTAGATAATTATGCACACCAAAATCTGTGACTGTGTCTTTCAACATTAAGATTAAAGGAATTTGAGCCAGCCTGCCTCCTGGGACTCAACTGTTTCTTCTAACCATTAACTTGAGCTGTGATCCATGCAGCTCCCTAAGTGAAGCTCATAGGCCCCAGCTGTGCAACACCTCCCTGTCTGCACCTTCACTCATGGAAACTCTGTATAAGCCAACACCACCACTATCAATCAGATGGTACAGCTTAGGAAAGAAGCCACCCCCACAAAAATAAAAACCCACAAGTCAAAAGACACTCCGAGTTCTGTAATTCCAGGGCCCTGCCCAACCGAGATTCCAGGGGGCTGCCTCCCTGTGGACTAACACCCTGAACCTCAACTGCCACTCTCTGCTCTGCTGTGGATATCACTCTGTATAAATAAAGTGCTGATTGGCTAGTAGCCAGGCAGGATGGATAGGGTAGGCGGGACAAGGAAGAGGAGAAGGCTGGGAACAGGAAGGCTGGGAGGAGACACTGCCAGCCGCTGCCATGAGAAGCAACATGTAAAGACACCGGTAAGCCACAAGCCATGTGGCAAAGTATAGACTAACAGAAATGGGCTAAATATAAGAGTAAGACCTAGACAATGGTAGGCCTGAGCTAATGGCCAAGCAGTTTAAGTAATATAAGTGTCTGTATGATTATTTTATACGTGGGTTGTGGGACCGCGGGGGCTTGGTGGAACCTGGAGAGAAGCTCTCCAACTACACTGCTCCTCTGGCAATGATGTTTCATCATAGCCATAGTAACGTTAAATAAAACTTTTCTCCCTATGTAGCCCAGGCTGGTTTCAAACTCTCTGTGTAGTCAAGGATAATGTTGAACTTCAAGTCCTCTTCCTCTGTCCTGTAAGTGCATAGATTACAGGTGTGTGCCAGCATGCCTGTTTATGTGGTGCTGAGGATGGAATCTAGGGGCCTGTGCATACTACGCAAGCATTCTACCAGCTGAACTACATCACTAGCCCAACTTAAATGTTTTCAAATAACCAGAGGAAAGCATAAATGCGACAAAATAATTTAATTATTCACCTACGCTCCTTGCATCTTGGAATGCATATAGTTTTTGGAGTTAATGACATGATAAAGGTAATATCATGCAGTAAAAATTATTATTGGGGTGTGTGAAACCTGTTACTAGGCAAATTGTTCAGAAGATACATATAATACTGTATTATCCCTTTATAAGTTGAAATTATCATTTTTTTAGGTTAGCTATAATTATGGATTCACGGGAAATGGCAAATAAAAGAAAGAAACATGGCTACTCTTTCCATAGCCTGCTGTAGTTGTTAGTCTGTTTGCCTACCAGGTTTTCTCCCCCCATAAACCTGAAGTTAGTTATTTTGGTAGCAAAATATGATTTCATACACTCTCACACTTCTTTTGTATACCTTTTGTGTGTGTGTGTGTATGGTGTGTGAATAAGAACATTTACATGCAGCTGGGCGGTGGTGGCACACGCCTTTAACCCCAGCACTCTGGAGGCAGAGCCAGGCTGATCTCTGTGAGTTCGAGGCCAGCCTGGGCTACCAAGTGAGTTCCAGGAGAGGCGCAAAGCTACACAGGGAAACCCTGTCTCGAAAAACCAAAAAAAAAAAAAAAAAAAAAATTACATGCATATGTGTGTATGGAGACCAAAGATTAATGGTGGGTGTCTTCTTCATTCTCTCTTCACCTTATTTACTGAGGGAGGGTCTCTCAGTTGAACCCAGAACTCAATGATCCAGCTAGTCTAACCAGTGACCTTGCTCTTGGGGATCTCCTGTCTCCACCTCCAGATACTACTGCAGATGACACTCAGATCATCAGGTCCTCACTCACTACTGTGTGAGAAGAACTTTACTCACTGATCTGTCTTCCCAGCCCCAGTGTATACCTTAAAGTGTCAAAAACCATTCCCATTCACAGGACCAAGGACATAGATACTTCATGGCAATAAAACAAGAAGGAATAAGTGGATATGTTTCAAATTATTCTTCACAATTTTTCTCTGCGTCCCATTTCATAAACTCTAGTAATTTTGACTGGTAAGATGTCTGAGCAGGTAAAGGCACCCTGCTACCCAAAAATTTAAGCATGACAATCGAAGTTTGATTCCCAGGTGCTACGTAAGGTAGAAAGAGAGAACAGACTCCACAAAATTGCCTAGTCACAATGGCATGTGCATAACTCCGCCATTACACACACATACACAGTAATAATAAATCAAAAAAAAATTTTTTTTTTGGTTTTTTGAGACAGGGTTTCTTTCTCTGTAGCTTTGGAGCCTTTCCTGGATCTCGCTCTGTAGCCCAGGCTGGCCTTGAACTCACAGAGATCCACCTGCCTCTGCCTCCCGAGTGCTGGGATTACAGGCGTGTGCCATCACCACCTGGCTCACTGTCCTCTAAGGATGTTTCTGAGGTAATATTCCTTATACGTATTTTACAAATGTATAATGTACCAAGATTGTTTACAGTTTTCTTTATTACATACAGATATTAGATTTATATAGCTGAGCATAAAACTCACAATTGATCTTTTTAGTCATAATCACAGGTAGAAAATTATTTCCTATATGATATAGAACTGTCTGATACATTTTCTATGAATGTAGATTTTTTTTCACCACAGGTCAAGAGCAAATGCATAAACACAAAAATTCAGGCTACTGTAAATACATTTTTTTTTCATTTTTAGCTTGTTGTCATTTTATGGTTATTACATGTGTACATTTTTTCAAGGAGAACATAATTTGAAATGATCATAAATTATTCTCTAACATTTTCAGATTTACCTGCACCTATATTTTCCCTTTTCAAAAATTTTATTAACATATTTATTGTGCAATATGGTGGGCTTCATAATGACTTTGTGAGCCTGTATTTTCATCTGAAGGGTTTTCATTTTTTGTACTAATGGTTTGTTCACTTATTGTCTTAATTATAATTATATTTATAAACTTAATTAAATGGACACATCATCTCAGATATTTAAGTGAGAATGCAATTTTGTTCATTCGCAGTTAGCAATTTAACTTCAATAAAAACCAGTTCCTATGTTTCTCTGTGGACTTGTCTGTCACTGATGTATACCAATTAAAGTAAAATCTTTCCACTAGGGTTTAGGCCACCATTTTTCTAATTATGGCATAATTCCCTCAATGGAAAAAGAACCCTCCATCTGTAAAGAAGTATTTCCCAATAGAAATTTTGTTTCTTGTAGCGTCAGTTACTATATATACATTTCTCAATACCAAAGGCATCAGGTATCATTCAGGACATTAACATGATAGTGGCTAAGGGAAAGATAAAGCACATTGGAAGCAAGTCAAAAGCACTGACGAATCTATGAAGGAATGCGTTTGATTGCAGAGTCTTGCTTTTGCTACACACAATTGAAATCTTTAAAAATCTGTTTTCTGTACTGGGCAAATCAAATAAACTTTATTTTATAAAGAGTAATACACTTTTATTTCTTTTCATTTAGTTTGCTGTTTATATGAAAACATTGACTGCTCCTGATACAATTTAAATGACAACATAATCTGTAGTTCCTAGGCTATTGTCAAAACTAGTGTGTTATGATTTAACTAGACATTAATAAGGCCATTTCATTTATGCTGATGATAATACCATGATTGTTTCCAATATGATTTGTAAAAATTAATTGGCTGAAATGAATTGATCTCGATAATAAATTCATCTCAGCTTAGACATGGCATGTGATTTTTTTGCATTAACTGAGAATATGGTACATTTGTTTTATGAAATCTATTTTTAATAAGAACAGATACAAATTATATAATATATACAAAATCATGATTTGACTATAACATAATTAAAATGTAATAAATTTTAAAATAACAAATAAAATAACAAACAATTATAAAACATAAAATTATAGTATTCATATATCTCTGGTTTGTTTTGTAGCTTTAACTCAACATTTAGCCTATCATCATCTCAGAAAGTTGTTATTTATGTATCTTGCTGTCATAAATATTATATAAAGATTATAAAGCAAAATGCTTCTTGTTTCCAAATACTTATAGGTATGAAAATGACCACTGACATAGAACTGTATGGCTCTTCATATCTAGATATTCTTAGAATATCTCAGAATCGAAAACTAGATCATTTAGTTATACTTCTGAGTCAATTCATAATTCTTCTGTAATATGGCTAATAGACATTGTCACCTAGGGAAAAAGAGCTCTGAAAACCAACTTGAAATCTTATTCCACTGTATCATTCATCAAGAGTGTTAATCTAACATCACTCAACAAATTTCCACTCATTCTTTTTGTTCTCAATAGGCATCTAAAAATATAATATGATAAAATTAGATAAGATAAAAAAAAAAACAGAATAGGACAAAACAAACAGAAGAAAAATAGCCAAAGGAAAAAAACTAAAGAAACACATAAAAATGCAAAGACACACTAATTCATCATAACAGAAATCCCATAAAATTCCATAAAAAGCTGGAAACCATTTTATACATATATGCAAAGGACATGTAAGGCGAACAAAATCCTTGTAAAGCTTTATGAAACAAAGAACCTCCCAAAATGCCATTCAGTTTGTTTTATGTTCGCCATCTATTGTTGGGCATGGGGCCTGCCCTTAAATGTGGTTTGTATACCCAGTGAGACTGTGTTGGAGAAAACTAATATTTCATTTGCAAGCTGTTATCAGTTGAAGATGGCTTCTGGGTTAGGGATAGGAGCTCATGTCCATTTCCTCTCTCAGCACTGGGACTTCATCAGGCTCAGACCTATGTAGGCCATGTGCATGCTGCCACAGTCTCTGTGAGTTCATATGTGCACTGGTCCTGCTGTGCTTAGATAGCCTTGTTTCTTTGATGTCCTCCATTCCCTCTGGCTCTTATGATCTTCTTGCCTCCTCTTCAGCAAGGTTCCCTGACCCATAAGGGATGGAATTGATGGAGACATTCCATTTAGGGCTGAGTATTCCAAGTGTTCCAACTGAGTGTTCTCTCTTTATACATTGTCTGGCTGTGGGTCTCTATATTTGTTAGCATCTACTGCAGGAAGAAACTTCTCTGATGATAGCTGAGTATAGCAGAATGTCATAGGGGTCATTTTATTGCTATGTTCCTTTAGCTGAACAGTAGTATTTGGTTTTACCATAAGTCTCTGGGCTATCTAGTCTCAGGTTCTTGGCTACCTGAGCAGTGTTGGCCATGGGTTCCATCTCATATAGTGGGACATAAACCCAATTAAATATTGGTTGGTTAGTCCCATAAGCATTGTACCACTATTACACTAGCACAACTTGCATGAAAGACAACATTGTAGATCAAATGGTTTGTAGCTGGGTTAGTGTTTACCTATCTCCTTTGGTAGAGTGCAGAGTACCTTCCGGTACCATAGAGACTAGCCCATAGTGATGAAGGCTTTATGTAGGCCATGTTGAATGAGTTGTTTGATGTTGTGTCCTGCAATAGGGCCTTATCAGTTTGTAGGGAACAATCAATAGCCTTGACAATAGTCTGGGTTGTTTGGGGTTCCCATCAGGCCCCTTTGGCCAATAACTCAATTAATAACTAAGTATATTTCAATGGGAATATGTAAAGTAAGAACTAAAATTTATTTGTAACAGAAAGTCAGCTTCCACTTCAGCCAAGCACAAAGGAAAGCAAAAATTATTTTATAAGAGTGGTCTGTAGGCTCTTAATTGTAGGTCCTTACTTTGAGCTATTTCTCAAATTTAGTTATAAATCATATGTATTTACTGCTGTGTTATTATGTGGACCATAAAACATATGTAAAGTTAGAAATTATGAAGCAAGATTAAAAAAAAACAAAAAAAAAAAACAAAAAAAAAAAACCCAACCATGCCTGACATATCTAAGCCAGACATGGTGGCACAGAGTTGTTGTAATCCTAGAACTTGGAAAATGGAGACAGAAGGATCAAGTGTTCAAGACTAGCCTCAGCTCTACAGTAAGGCCCTGTTGCAAGCAAGCAAATATATCTAAATACAAAAGATATCCAGAATAGAAAAGAAACTCTTAAGTCTTGATAGTTAGAAGAAAAATACTCCACTTTAAAATGGTCAACAGATTTGGGTAGACAATTAGTTTTAAAGAGAAACAAAAGGATGCACAGTGTGTAGGGTTCATTCTCCAGTACCAAACCACAAACCAACAAAAAGGTTATGTGGGACTGGGGAGATGGCTCGATCAGTAAAGTGTTTGCTGTGAAAGCATGAGGACATGAGTTTGATCCTCAGAACTCAATAAAAAGCCAGACATGGAGAGCCACATTTGTAGTCCTGGTGCTGGGAAGGCAGAGACAGGAAGATCCCTGGGGTTTGCTGGTCAGCCAGTCTATCTGAACCAATGAGATACAGAGATACAGTTTCAGTGAGAGACCCTGTCTATAAAAACCATGAAGAAGAATGCAGGAAGATACTCAATGTCAACCTCTGTCCTTCACACACATGTGCACACTCTCATGCGTTTGCACATACACACACACACACACACACACAAACATGTATTCATACATGAACATGTACAGAAATAAATTAATATAAAAATGGACTCATCTAGCTCTGCTTTGTGGCTGAATGCAATAAGAGGAGATGCTACAAGCTCCTGCTTGCTGATGGCTCATTCCTGGCACAATTCTTGCCAGAGAAAAGCTAGGAGTCTATGGAATTGTACTGTGATCCAGTTCATTTAACACATGGTGACCTTATCATTTGTATAAGAAGGCCCAGGCTCATATTGAAGGAAACATGAAGTTGTATTTCAGTGATCTCACCAACAATGTCTGCCTGGTGAAGATCATCAGTGTAGCCAAAGCCTACAGCAATCTACAATTTGAGGGGCTAGAGACACATCAAGATTTCCTTTAACTTAGCTCACTATGTTGTAGATGTTGACAGGGTTGGTGTCTTGCAGCTTCTAGATGCAATTAAGACTTGTGACTCCCCTTTCTCTTTCTGCTCTCCTCCCTCCACGCAGTCTCTCTGTCTCGCTGTTTCTGTTTCTCTCCCTTTCTCTTTTCCTCCCTCCCTCTCTCCCTCTCTCCCTTTCTCTCCCAATAAAGCTCTAGAAAAAAAAAAGACTTGTGACTTTATCAGTTCTGTGCAGGTTTACCAGTCCTCAACAAATAAGCTTTATGGAAAAGTGCAGGAAGTACCCTAGAAAAGAAACCACACCTTTATATCTTCAGTCACCCTATGAGACAGCCCAGCTCTGTGCCTTATTGGACTGTCATGGAACTTCCAGTAGGCTTATAATCTCTTTGGGGTGAGTGTCACTCTCTTGGATCATCAAGAGTCTCAGAAGATGTGCTAAATTTGTTACTCAAAAAAAAAAAATTACTTGGATCAGCAACTAAGACTTATCTTGGACAATTGGAAAGCTTCAGCTTGTGAAATCTAAACACTGAATGAGACAGGGCCCAGGCCAAGGACTAAGTAGAGACGAGTGAGTCAAAAGTAGGCAGAACCTCACATATCGAGTAGAATTTTGGACAAGATTGCCTTACCTATGTGTTTCAACTGTAAACCGAGCAGCCATTCTGAGGAAGCCTTTCTGAAGTGCATTTCTTGTTGGTTTATCCCACTCATTTGTCTAATTGCAGTGCTCATGAAAACCTGAAGTCTTTGTCCTAAAGAACTTTTATGTAACAAGGTTTCTGTTCTTTTTATTTTATTATATTTTATTTCAAGATAGGGTTTCTCTATGTTGCCCTGGCTGTCTTGGAACTTGCTTTGTAGACCAGACTGGTCTCAAACACATAGAGATCTGCCTGCCTTTGCCTCCTAAGCACTGGAATTAAAGGTATGGGCCACTACTGCCTGGCTTGTTCTATTTATTTACTTATTATTATTATTTTTTTGAGCTGAGGATCGAACCCAGGGCCTTGCGCTTGCTAGGCAAGCGCTCTACTACTGAGCTAAATCCCCAACCCTTATTTACTTATTATTATTATTGTTTTTTTTTCCAGGGTTTCTTTGGATAGCACTGGTTGTCCTGGAGCTCACTGTGTAGACAAGACTGGTCTTGAACTCAAAGAGATCTGCCTGCTTCTGCCTCCTGAGTGCTGGGATTACAGGCATGAGCCATCACTGCTGAGCGCCTGGCCTTCCTTTTATATTTCATTCATTCATTCATTCATTCATTTATTTATTTATTTATTATGTATACAGTGTTCTGTCTGCACATATCCCTGCAGGCCAGAAGAAGGCACCAGATCTCATTACAGATGGTTGTGAGCCACCATGTGGTTGCTGGGAATTGAACTCAGGACCTTTGGAAGAGCAAGCAGTGCTATTAACCTCTGAGCCATCTCTCCAGCCCTCCTTTTTTATTTTTAATGGCACTGTACAAGTAAATAGACATGTGTAACTTATTTAAGTAGTACTGGCGCAAACAATTTTTTAAAAGCCATGCAAATGTGCACTGAATACATAAAAGGGTCCTCAATATCATTATTCATCAAGCCAGTGACAGTCAAAAATCACACCATGAGGCTACTGGGATGGCTCACTGGGTAAGTGTGCTTGCCAATAATCCTAATAACCTAACTTCAATCTTCAGGATTAACAAAGTAGATGTTATCATTTCTGGCATCTTCCAGCCACTTCTGGGGTCCCAGGGCTGTGTGTGCACTGTTAGCATTTAGGAAAATGCTTAGTCACCCCAGGGCCTTACGTCCCACTTAATCTACAAGCATGCTAATGCTGCATTGCATCATCAACAACATAAACTCATTTGAGGAAGATGCTGTTTAATTAATGAATTTCTTTGAAAAGCAAACTTTACCAATTTCACTTATTCAATGAAACAATCATTGTAAGTATATGAATGCCGCCATATACTGTACTTTTTTAAAAGCTTGTGGTACATTTTTAAATCTTTTCGTTGTTGCATTTGAACTTTCTAATGAGATCTTTGGCAATTTTGTACTTATTTTTATCATATTCATCTTCCCTTCTATGACTTCCTTTTTCACCCAACATTATGTAATTCTTCCTCCAGGGCCAGTTTATCCTACCCAAATATTCTTGGATTCTCCACTAGAGCATGGTTAACTTATCAGAGGCTACATTCTTAGATAAAGTTGACTTTTCCTCTCCCAGCAGCAAACAGTTGCTAATAGCTCCTTGACTGTGAGTGGAACTTCCTGCTTAACACCCTTCAGTGCTTAGAGTTTGTCTGGCTTGAGTTTGCACAGTTCTTATGCATGCTGTCACAACCTCTGTGGGTTCACATGTGCAGCTGCCCTGTGTTCAGGGCATGTGCTGTGTCCAAAAGATACTGTTTTCTTATAGTCACCTACTACCTCTGGCTCTTACACTCCTTTCATTCCCCTCTTCTGCAATGATCCATAAGCCTTTGGAGGAAGGGATGCAGTATATGTGTTCCATTTAGAGCTGGACATTCTGTAGTCTCTTATTCTCTGCATGTTGGTAAGTTTGTAGCTCTCTGTATTGATCATAACCTATTATAAATAGATGCTCCTCTGATGAGGGTTGACAGATACCTTAATCTACAGGTATAATGACAGGTCATTAGGAATTCATTTAAAACTATATACATTTAGCAGAATAAGAGTAGTAGGTTTTCTATGAGTATCTATGGCCTGTCTAGGCATAGATTCATGGCCATGTATGTGGTTCATCTTGTTGCGTGGGCCTTAAATCCAATCAGAAATTGGTTTGTTACCTCCATGACATTCATGCCACTAATATACCCATGGGCGTGTCTTGCCAGGCTGGTAACTCATAGAATTCACAATTGTGGGAGACTGATGACTGCTTTTTCTCCTCTGGTAGTGTTCATAGCACCTTCTAGTGCTATGTAAACTATCCAGAAGGGATAACGTTTCTGATTCAAGGGCTGGAGAGATGGCTCAGCAGTTAAGAGCACTGGCTGCTCTTCCAGAGGACCCAGGTTCAATTCCCAGCACCCACACAGCAGCTCACAACTGTCTGCAACTCCAGTTCCAGGGGATCTGAAACCTTCATACCAATGTACATAAAATAAAGTTAAATAAATTATTTTAAAAATGTTTCTGATTCAGTACCAGTTTGATTTGTCTATGTTGTATGGACTCAGATATGTGATGTCTTCAGTAATAGGGCCTTACAGTCACATTCTATAAAGCAAACAAGAACATTAGCAATAGCCTAAAAATGTTTTTTTTGTGTGTGTGTGGGTGGGGAGGGGCAGTGTATAGTACCTCACTGGTAACCTATTCCTGGCACTGGATTTTTATTTGTTGTACTTAAAAATATTTTATTTATTTACGTGTGTGTGTGTGTGTGTGTGTGTGTGTGTGTGTGTGTGTGTGTGTGTATGTGTGACACAATTGTGTGGATGCCCAGAGAGGCCAGAAGAGGGTGTCAGGCAGTTGTGAGCTACCACATATGGGGTATGAAATTGAACTCTGGTCATTTAGAATAGCAGCAAGTGCCACTTCCAGCCTTGCCATGTTCACGATTTTCGTTTTTATTATGTGAATTTGAGAGTTACTGACTTTCACAGGTTTTCATGAAAATTCACAGCTTCTCTTTTTACACACTCACTGACTTATTCACTTGCTTGTTAGTTGTTTCACTTTTACATATCCTTTATAAGGCTGTGAAAAATAGCCAAGTTCTAAGACTTTATTTGTTACACTTATAAACTTTATATTACATGAAGAACCAAAAATATAATGTAATGCTGTCTGAATATTGTGTAAAGGAAACCTAAAAAAAATATTTTCAGATTCTTCATTAGCTATAGAGACATCCATGGATCTTTCTAGTAATTAAAATGCAAGCAGGGAGCCTCTGTAGAAACAACAGCTTAGTCAATGTGAATCATGGCGATTATTGCACAGTCACATCAATGACTTTGCCCTTGAGGTTGCTTGGGTTACAAGATCTGGTAAGACAGAGTTGGCAGAGCCAATTGCCGTTCGACCCACCAGTGAAATGGGTCATCACAAAGTCAGAGATGATTAAATACTATGATGTGAGTGGCTGCTATATTCTCTGGTCCTGGTTGTACTCCATTTGGGAATCCATTAAGGACTTCTTTGATGCCGAGATCAAGAAACTCTGTGTTGGGGCTGGAGAGATAGCTCAGAGGTTAAGAGCACTAGGTGCTCTTCCAGAGGTCTTGAGTTCAATTCCCAGCAACCACATGATGGCTCACAGCCATCTGTAATGAGATCTGGTGCCCTCTTATGGCCTGCAGGCATACATGCAGACAGAACACTGTATTATGATAAATAATTTTTTTTTTTTCTGAGACAGGGTTTCTCTCTGTAGCTTTGCGCCTTTCCTGGAACTCGATTTGGAGACCAGGCTGGCCTCAAACTCACAGAGATCCTCCTGCCTCTGCCTCCCAAGTGCTGGGATTAAAGTCATGCATCACCACCGCCCGGCAAATAAATAATTATTAAAAAAAAAAAAAGAAAGAAAGAAACTCTGTGTTAAGAACTGCTATTTCCCCATATTTGTGTAGCCCAGTCTGGCCTTGAACTCATGATCTTCCTGCCTCTGCCTCCTTCAGCAAACTCTACTGGCATTCGCCACTACAGCCACAACAAAATTTGAACATTAAGAAAACCATTACTCAGGCTATAATCCACAACCCCAGAGAAGCTAGGTAACAAGGAGGACCCTAAGTGGGACACGCATGGATCCCCCTAGGAAGGGGAAAGAGATAAACTGGGAATGTGGTGAGGGGAGGAGGGAAGGAGGGAAGAGGAGGTGGCAAGAGAACATAAGGGAATGGGATGATTGAGTTGGGAGAGGGACAGTGAGGAAGAGCAAGGAAAGAGATATCTTGATAGAGGGAGCCATTATGGGTTTAGGGAGAAAGCTGGTGCTAGGGAAATTCCCAGGAATTCACAAGGATGACCCCAGCTAAGACTCCTATCAATAATGGAGAGGGTGCCTGAACTGGCCTTCCCCTGTAATCAGATGCATAACTATGCTAATTGTCATCATAGAACCTTCATCGAGTAACTGATGGAAGCAGATGCAGAGATCCACAGCTAAGTATTAAGTGGAGCTCCCAGAGGAGGGATTATATAAGCAGGGGTGGGTGGGTGGAGTGTCAAGATCATGATTGGGGAAACCCACAGAGACAGCTGACTCCAGCTAGTCAGAGCTCATGGACTCTGGACTGACAGCTGGGGAACCTGCATGGGACCAAACTAGGCCCTCTGAATGTGGGTGACAGTTGTGGGGGTTGGGTAGAATGTGGGGTCACTGCAGTGGGACCAGGGCTTATCCCTAGTGCATGAACTGGCTTTTTGGAGCCCATTCTCTACGGAGGGATACCTTGCTCAGCCTTGATACAGGGGGTAGGGGCTTTATCTTGCCTCAACTTGATATGCCAGACTTTGTTGACTCCCCATTGGAGGGCCTTACCCTCACTGAGGAGTGGCTGGGGTGTAGGGTGGGGGGAAAGTTGGGAGACTAGTAGGGGAGAGGAGGGAGGGGAATTGTGATTGGTATGTAAAATGGAAAAAACTTTTTTTTTTTCGTGACAGGGTTTCTCTGTGTAGTTTTGGTGCCTGTCCTGGAGACCAGGCTGGCCTCGAACTCACAGAGATCTGCCTGGCTCTGCCTTCTGAGTGCTGGGATTAAAGGCATGCATCACCGCCGCCACCACCTGGCAGAAAAAACAAAAAACAAAAAACTTTTAAATAAAAAACAAAAACAGAAAGAAAATGGTTACTGTCTAGGAGAATCAAACATGACCACCTACATCCTGACTCAAGTTAGGGAGATGGCTCCTAACTGGATTTTTTTCTAGTGACTAAGCTCAGTCTTTTTTTTTTTATTAAATTTTAAAATTTATTTTATATACCAATCACAGTTTCCTCTCCCTCCTCTCCTCCTGTTCTCTCTTCCATCCACCCCTTAGAAAGGGTAAGGTCTCCCATGGGAGTCAACAACAGATGACATACCAAGTTGAGGCAAGACTAAGCTCCTTCCCCCTGCATCAAGGCTGAGTGTGGCATCCCATCATAGGGAATAGGGTCCCAAAAGGCAGCTCATGAGCCAGGGACAGATCCTGGTCCCACTGCTAGGGGCCCCACAAACAGACCAAGCTACACAACTGTCACCCACATGCAGAAGTCCTAAGTGGGTCCCTTGCAGCCTCTCTAACTGTTGGTCTAGAGTCCATGAGCTCCCACCAGCTTGGGTCAGCTGTCTCTGTGGGTTTCCCCATCACGATCTTGACCTCCCTTGGTTGACCTCCTCCCTCTCTTCAGCTGGACTCCTGGAGCTTGGCTCAGTGCTTGGCTGTAGATCTCTGCATCTGCTTCCATCAGTTACTGGATGAAGGTTCTATGATGACAATTTGGGTAGTCACCAATCTAATTACAGGAGAAGGCCAGTTCAGGCACCCTCTCCACTACTGCTAGGAGTCTTAGCTGGGTCATCTTTGTGGATTCCTGGCATTTTCCCTGGTACCAGGTTTCTCCCTAACCCCATAATGGCACCCTTTATCAGGAAATCTCTTTCCTTGCTTTCCCTCTCCATCTCTCCCTCAACTTGACCATCCTGATATCTCATGTTCCCATCTCCCATCCCTTCCCCTCTAACGCCCCCCCCCCCCCCAATTTCCCCAGGACATCTTTTCGATTTCCCTTCTCATGGAAATCTATGAGTCCCTCTTAGGGTCCTCCTCGTTACCTAGCTTCTCTGGGGCTGTGGATTGTAGTCTGATTATCCTTTGCTTTACAACTTCTATCCACTTATAAGTGAGTACATACCGTGTTTGTCTTTCTGAGTCTGGGTTACCTCACTCAGGATGATATTTTCTAGTTCCACCCTTTGCCTACAAATTTAATGATGTCATTTTTTTTATAGCTGAATAGTACTCCACTGTGTATATGTACCACATTTTTTTATCCATTCTTTGGTTGAGGGGCATCTAGGTTGTTTGCAGGTTCTGGCTATTAAGAATAAAGCTGCTGGGCTGGAGAGATAGCTCAGAGGTTAAGAGCACTAGCTGCTCTTCCAGAGGTCCTGAGTTCAATTCCCAGCAACCACATGGTGACTCACAACCATCTGTAATGAGATCTGGTGCCCTCTTCTGGGTTGCAGACATACATGCAAGCAGAACACTATAATAAATAGATAGATAGATAGATAGATAGATAGATAGATAGATAGATAGATAGATAGATCTTTAAAAAATAAAATTAAAAAATAAAGCTGCTATGAACATAGTTGAGCAAGTGTCCTTGTGATATGATTGAGCATTCCTTGGATATGTGCCCATTAGTGGTATGACTGGGTCCTGAGGTAGATTGATCCCAATTTTTGAAGAAAACACCATACTGATTTCCAAAGTGGCTGAACAAGTTTGCACTCTCACCAACAGTGGAGGAGTATTCCCCTTGCTCCACATCCTCTCCAATATAAGCTGTCTTTAGTACTTTTGATCATAGCTATTCTGACAGGTGTAAGATGGTATCTCAGAGTCGTTTTGATTTGTGTTTCCCTGATGACTAAGGATGTTGAATAATTCTTTAAGTGTATCTTGGCCATTTGAGATTCTTCTGTTGAGAATTCTCTGTTTAGATCTGTAGCCCATTTTTAGTTGGGTTATTTGGTAGTTTGGTGTCTAGTTTCTTGAGTTCTTTATATATTTTGGAGATCAGCCCTCTGTCAAATGTGGAGTTGGTGAAGATCTTTTCCCATTTTGTAGGCTGCCATTTTGTCTTATTGACAGTGTCCTTTGCTTTACAGAAGGACTAAGCTCAGGCTTATCTCCTTAAATCATGTCACAACCTCAATTTGGGTAAATAAAATACTGGGATACCAGCTGGTTGTGCTGGTGCACACCTTTAACCCCAGCACTCAGGAAGCAGAGGCAGGCAGATCTCTGTGAGTTTGGGGCCAGTTTTCATTTCCAGAATTCCCTTAGTTTTTGTTTTCTTTATTGCTTCTAGTTCCATTTTCAGGTCTTGAACAGTTTTATTTCCTTCAACTGTTTGTAGTTTCTTGGCTCTCTTTAAGGGATTTATTCATTTCCTCCAATAATTTGTTTGTGTTTTCCTGGTTTTCTTTAAGGGCTTTATTAATTTCCTCCAATTGTTTGTGGTTTTCTGGGTTTTTAAAATAATTTATTCATTTTGTTCATCAGGACCTCTATCATTTTCATATAGCTGGTTTTAAGGTCCTTTTCTTGTGTTTCAGTTATCATGTAATATTTTGGGCCTGCTGTGGTAGGATAGTTGGACTCAAGTGGAAATCTATTGCCCTGGCTGTTATTGATTATGTTTTTATGCAGGTGTCTAGGTATCTGTGTTTGGGATGATTATAGGTCTACATGCTGATTTCTGGATTTGTATTTGTTGGGTGGGTGTTTTGTTACTTGGTTTCTGTTTCCGTTCTGGATTTTTTGGAGAGTATGATGGCTAGGTGTTGCCTGTTTTAATAGCTTGCTCAGCTGGAGTGTTCACAAGAAATGTCTGCTGGTGTTGGAGGCTGGGATAGTGAAATGAGTCGGGGGACGGGAAGTTAGGGGAGAAGGTCTTGATTCATTGGGGATGGGGTCAAATAGGAAAGGGAGATTGCAGTGTATTTCCTGCTACAGAGCTGGGGATGAGACTGCAGCGGCTGGGGCGAGGGGGCGGGGGGGGGGGGGGGGGGGGATTGGATCTTAGGAAGAGAGATGTGGGTTTGCCTTCAGCCTACTTGTTGCCCTGGGAGGAGCAGCCCTTAGGCTAGCAGGGGACACCTGATGTGTTTGGGGTCTGGAACAAAGCAATGAGAGTGGGGAGTGGTTAGAAGGGGAAGATCTATTGGATCCACAGGAAATGGGAGTAGGTGGGCAGGGAAGGCTGTCACTGGTGTTCTGCTGCAGAGCTGAGGATGAGACTCTGGGACTGAACTGGGCTTAGAGAGAGAGATTGCCTATGGATTAGCAGAGGGTGCCTGCTGGAGTTGGTGGCTGGGAACAGCTACTAAAGGAGGCTAGCAGTGGTTGGACTGTAGGATCCACAGGAGATGTAGACACTGGGTAAGGAAGACTGAAGCTGGTGTTCTGTTGCAGCACTGGGGATGAGACTGGGGGATAGGATTTGGAATGGTGGAGTGAGTGATGAGGGTCTTCAGTTAGCTTACTTGTTTCCCTGTTCTGCTTAGCTGCTGTGTTCCCAGTGAATGCCAGCTGGAGTTGGTGGCTGGGATACTGGGATGAGTTGGGGGAAAAGAGGCTGAGGGAGATCTTTGTACTCCACTGGGGATGGAGTCAGATAGGAAAGGGAGACTACAGTGGGTTTCCTGCCACAGGACTGGTGATGAAACTGAGGGTACTGGATCTTAACAGCCTTAGGAGTAGAGATTGTTGGTCTGCCTCCAGCTTACTTGCTGCCCTTGGGTTAGCCAGGGTGCCTGCTGGGGTTGGGGGCTTGGATTAGGTGACTGAGTGGAGGGATGGAGGTTAGGAAGGAGTGGACTGTGGAGTTAACAGGAAATGTGGGCAGGGGGAAGGAAGGATGAAGCTGGTGTTCTGTTCTGGGGTATTGGATCTGGGGGAGCAGAGAGAGCATATTGAAGTTTTAATTAGAAATCAAAACGAACAGTCCTTTCAAAAGTAAGAAAGTTGAATCACTGCTCAGTCTTTTGGCTAATATCAAGTATAAAAAGTTAATTTTGTGAAAGTGAAGAAAAGTTAAATGATTAAAATTTACCTTTAAGCTGGTGTGGTGGTGCATGCCTTTAATCCCAGCACTCAGAAGGCAGAGGCAGGTGGATCTCTGTGAGTTTGAGGCCAGCCTGGGCTACAAAGTGAGTTCCAGGACTGCCAGGGATCACACAGAAAAACGCTGTCTCAAAAGGAAGGAAGGAAGGAAGGAAGGAAGGAAGGAAGGAAGGAAGGAAGGAAGAAAGAAAGAAAGAAAGAAAGAAAGAAAGAAAGAAAGAAAGAAAAGAAGGAAGGAAGGAAGAGAGAGAGGTAGAAAGAAGGAAAGAAAGACAGAAAGGTGAAAGAAAAGAAAAAGAAATTTACCTTTAATCTTTAAGTAGTCTCCATCTCAAAAAGGTGTAAAAATCCATGTTTTAGAGCCTGCTTTCCCCAATGTTACTCATTTCTTCTACTTCTGAACATTTCAAAATTTATTGAGGATCTGCTAATTACTAGATATTCACAAATATTTAACTTAATGCTATCACCAGTGTGAAAAAACTTATAAATATCATATAAATCAAGAAAATATTCCTAAAATGTTAAATTAATTGCCCAAAATACCATATAAGAGCAATTGATGAAAAAGGAGGCCACAAATTTGAAAGCAATAAGAAGGGTTATATAGGAGGGTTTGGGGAGGGACCAGGAAGGGAGAAATAGTATATTATAATCTCAAAAGTCATACAAAAGGAAATTATTGTTAAGAAAACACCAGAGGGGAAAAAAGAAGACACCTGGGCTGATGAAATGACTTAGTGAGTAGGGATGCCTATAGGCAAGCATGACCTGAATATCTCAAATATTTGAGCAAATACTGCTTTATGGCTCCTATGTGAAGGGGTCAGCCCTTCACTGTCTAGTATAAAAGCCACTAGATAAATGTAGCTATTGAATACATGAAATGTGGCTAGTATAAAATAAGGTGGATGTATAAAATACACAACAGGTTCTGAAAATGTGTTATAAGGAAAAGGAATCTAAAATATCTTTATATTAGTTGCAGTACTGTACAGATACTATTTTTATATTTTGGGTTAAATAACATTAAAAACAGTTTCACTTATTTTCACAGTTATAATGTAGCCACTAAAAATTTAAAATTATTTATGTGGTTTGTATTTGTGGCTTGTGTAATAATTCTATTATGCTTGTTTTAGGTCCTTGCTGGGCAAAACCATGGTCCAAGTACCAATATCATTGGTATCATTTGAGATAGGTTATGTCCAACCTCAAGCCTCACATTATATCCCATGCTGACCTTAAATTCACTGTGAAAGCACAGGCTTTCCTCCAACTCATTTTTAAGCCTAAGTCTAAGTCTATGCACCAGTATGCTTGTCTAAAAGCATTGTCCTTTTTGTTTATTTTTTTTCTTTTGCAGTACTTGGCATCAAAACAAAGTCTCATACATGCTGGCAAGAATGTTACTGTTTCTTCCCTCAACTACATGTACATAAAAATCCTCTGGGCTATGGAATATGTTATTTTTATAACTTATTTGATATTTATGCTATAGTGTGTTTTTCAATATATGTATATTATATGTAATAATCAGATAAATACAATTCACATCTCAAATCCAGGCACACACCTAGAGTCTCAGCAGGATCAGAAGGTCAAGATCATTTTCAACTATATATTGAGTTTGAGAGTAGCCTGGGCTATGTGAGACCCTGTTCCAAAAACAAAAACAAAGATAATTAGAATTGCTATGTCTGCTGGGGAGGTCTTTTTGTATGCTGTGAATGTGTGTTGCTCTGATTTTGTTGATAAATAAAACGCTGATTAGCCAGTATCCAAGCAGGAAGTATAGTATAGGCGGGTTAAGCAGAGAGGAGAATTCTGGGAACAGGAAGGCTGAGTCAGGAGTTGCCAGTCAGACACAGAGGAAGCAAGATGTGAAAGGCAGAACTGAGAAAAGGTACCAAGCCACATGGCTAAACATAAATAAGAATTATGGGTTAGTGTAAATGTAAGAGCAGTCAGTGGTAGGTCTGAGCTAATGGGCGAGCAGTTTTAATTAATATGAGCTTCTGAGTGATTATTTTGTTTTTGTTTTTTGTTTTTCTAGACAGGGTTTCTCTGTAGAGCTTTGCGCCTTTCCTGGATCTCACTCTGTAGCCCAGGCTGGCCTCGAACTCACAGAGATCCACCTGGCTCTGCCTCCCAAGTGCTGGGATTAAAGGAGTGAGTCACCACTGCCTGGCCTGAGTGATTATTTTATAAGCGGCTTTGGGGTCTGTGGGGCTGGGCAGGACCAGAGAAAACTTCAGCTACATATGTCTTTAAACATTTGTTGTTTCTTTGTATGATAGTTAATTTTTTAAAAGATAAGATCTCACATATCCCTCCACTACATCGCAAATTATCGACCAGCCTGAGTTACCTCCCCCTACCCTGCACAGAAAACAAATTTCCTCTTCCTCACAGATGCTCAACTGACAGATACCAATAAGAAAGTAAAATGTAATGTTGAAATTATCTTTCCTTCAATTGACTGGATTCTTAATCAGGAAAAAACATGAATTGGTGGATACAATATTTTGCAATATATCGGATTTTTGTAACAACATACAGGAAATCCCAAAGACAGTGAAAAGGCTAGAGCTTCATAAAAGTAGAGAATCCTGAAGGGTCTACTTAGCAACATCTAGTATGCCTTTAAAAAGTTATCCAGTGTCCTTTTGTCTGGATATTCAGTGTTTCATAATTTGTATAGACATTCAAGCAATCTGTTGATATCTAATACAGATATTAGAGTAATGCTGAGTTTATTAAACATCCTCTGGCAAGACAGTGCTGAACTGCCTCAAACTGGGAAATTTGAGGAAGGATTTTATAGGACATTTGGGGGAGGAGTTAGAGCTTGCATAGATAATTTTTAGGCTGGGAGTTGCTACAGATTGGGTAGGGTTTATGATATAGTTTTGGGTTGATGAGCACGGTAACAATAATGATCTTGAAGTATATTAATCTTGATTAATTGACTGGTTCTTCAAGAGAAAGGATTACTTAGAGTGGCTAAAAATTTAAACCTAGTGCAAGTCTAAGAAAAAGAAGCTGTGCTTGATATCAGTATTATTTAAAAAATGAAATAGGGAAGCATACCTATTTTGCTGGTGTGGTGGCATACATTGGTAAGCCTAGCACTTGGGAGAAGATGAAGGAGGATCAGGAATTTGAGGCTAATGTCAGCCTAGACTACATGTGATCCCATCTCAAAAAATAGGCTGTTCTCAGAAATGCTTAATGCAGGAAGAGGAAATTATGCTATTATGTTCTAGTTAAGCAGTGCGCCACACCCAGCTGTTTCTATTGCTTGCTCTGTTTGCCTAATTTCTGGAAAAAAAAATCTAATTTTTTTGTAGCTTTAATGATATATAATTGATAATGCTGGAACTTTCAATACCTGAACACACTCCATTCCAAAATGGCTTCCACTGAGAACCTGAGGGCTGCTTACGGATTGTTTTATACTGAAGATATTTGAGACTGAACAGATGCAGAAAGAAGTCTCCTTGGATCTTCCCTCATCTGTCTAAAAACAGACCTTTCTGAGAAATGAGGACTGCCATAAGCTTTGTCTTTGAGGTGATTTCTACTCTCAGGAGACTTAAACCTAGCAGAAATCATCTCTCTGAGGGAGTTTCATGATCAGGAGGCAGAAGACTACTTACACCTGAATAAACAAATGTCACAGATCATTCAGTTTCTCATTGTTTTCTTCTAGAACCCCATTTGGGTTTTCAAAACAAACAAACAACAAAACAGAACAAAACAAGAGCAAAAAACAAAGAACAAAAACCCCAAACCCTCATTTTTTCCTTCCGTAGAAGCCCTTCTCCCTCCTCTTTTCTTACTGAGTTAGGTACACCCTTTGAGTTACTCATTACCAAATAGCCCTACAGAGATGTGTATTGTAATGTAAATAAAAGCTATTTTCTCCTGCTGATCTGTGAGTTATTTTATTCATTTGCTTCCAGTGACTGAACATAAGAGGGTGAAGCAAAACCTTTTCTTCCCTGATAATTTTAACATGCTGTTTCCTACCTACCATTGCATTGGCAAATTTTGATAAGCAGTTCTGAGTAAATACACACTTGTGAGTTTTTATGCTTATACAAATTAGAATAAAACAAGTTTGAAAATTTTCCTGTTTTAACTCTTTCCATACCTGTAGTTATAGCTATAGATGAGTTTATCTACAACTTTCTTATAGATATAAGTACAGGTATGTAAAGAGCATATTTACAAGTTCATCTACACTCTTCTTGCCATTGCCATTCTTTGCTGCCATCAGAACCCAGATTCTTCTGTCTTCCAATTGGACTGAAAATTATGAATCCTTCAACACGAAATTGGAAATCCTGAAGCATCCAGCCTCGTGAACTAAATTTACACTTATTAGGTTTTCAGGATCTCAACTGTAAAGAGAGATTGTTGGACTGGACAAATGGTAATGTGTAAACCAATCTAATAAATGCCCTTTATTCCTTCTATTATATCGATTTCTCATATATATTCATTCTACTACTTCTGTTCCTCTAGAGAATCTGAACTAAATACAAATGTTAATAGCTAAATGTTACTTCCTTTTCCATTTTCTAGTTCAGCAAGCATAAAATTTTGCCCTAGGTATGAGATTTAAACATGCTATACTTTACAAAAGCCATGTTAAAAAACCAAAATATTTTATTTATTTTTATTTTTTAATTTTTTTAAAGATTTATTTATTTATTATGTATACAGTGTTCTGCCTACATGCATGCTTGCAGGCCAGAAGAGGGCACCAGATCTCATTACAGATGGTTGTGAGCCACCATGTGGTTGCTGGGAATTGAACTCATGACCTCTGGAAGTCAGTGCTCTTAACCTCTGAGCCATCTCTCCAGCCCATATTTTTATTTTTTTTTCACATTGCAACTGAAGTTTTCCCTCCCTCCTTTCCTCTCGTTCCCTCTCACCCACCCCCACCCCATCCACTGCTCCTCCTCTGGTTCTCTTGGGGTGGGCCTCCCATGGCTATCAGCCAGCCAGCCATGGGATATCTAGTTGCAATGAAACACCTTTTCTCCTATTAAGGCTGGATGAGGTAATCTGGTAGGAGGAAAGGGTTCCAAAAGCAGGCAAAAGTGTCCAAGACAGCCTCTGCTCTCACTGTTAGGAGTCCCACAAGAAGACCAAGCTACACAACTATCACATATATGCAGAGAACCTAGGTCGACCTCATGCAGGCTCCCTGGTTGTCGGTTCAGTCTCTATGAGTCCCTATGAGCCCAGGATAGTTGGTAAAATTCTAAAATATCTTAAATATATTTAGATAAGACTTTCAGAAAATAAAACTAATTTCTTAATTTAAATTTTTCTTTTTTTTTTTTCTCTCTCTCTCTCTCTCTCTGTGTGTGTGTGTGTGTGTGTGTGTGTGTGTGTGTGTGTGTGTGTGTGACAGAGTCTGAGGTAGCCCAGGCTGGCAAATTCACCATGTAGCCAAGCATGACCTTGAACTTCTGAGTTTTCTAACTTCACCTCCCAAGTGCTAGGGAGTAAGGTGTTTAGTGCCATACTGGCTTAAAGTCATCTTGTTGTACCTTCCTTGATGCCCTCTTGAAATACTAGATTAGTTCGTGTATGATTAATATTTTGGAAAAGTAAACACCTGCCATATTACTTTGAAAGATTTATTAATGTTTTAAATGCATTTCAATTGGTATAGAGAAACAATAATTGTACATGTTTATGAAATAATGTGATGGTTTGTTATATGTAACCTGGTATGTAACATTATACAGTGTATACATATATTTAAATGTCTTCCAAAGTATTAATGGCAGCTGTGATTAGCTGTGGTTTGGAATACTTACTTGCTTAATTCTATATTCAAAATGCAATCCTCTAAGACATGGTGGCTAGTTTAGCTTCCTTTCTGTTGATGTGATAAAATATTCTGACAAAAAGCAACTTAAAGGCAGAAAGGATTTGTTGGGCTAAACTTTTCAGATCGGAGTCGATCACTGAGGGAAGTCAGGGCAAGAATTCCAGCAGAAACTTGAGTAGACAGAAAGCATGGAGGAATACTGCTTGTTGGTTCACTCAGGCTAGTACTTATCTACCTTTCCTTTATAGCCCGGGACTTCTCTTCTCCATCAATGAACCACCAAGACAACCTACCACAGATACAACCTATTTGCCGATCTGAAATGAACAATCCCACTATTGAAACTCCCTTCTCAGGTGACTCTAGGTTTTATCAAGTTGACAATTAAAGCTAATTAGGATAATGGTTCATACTTATAATATCAGTCTTTGGGGGAATTATGTAAGAGGGTTGCCTGTAAGGTCAAGGCCAGCCTGAGCTGCAAAGGGAGACCCCACTTCAACAAAACAAAACAAAGGATGTAAATCACTTAAGCATTGCCCCCCCACACACACAGAGGTGGAGAGGGGGGAAGGAAGGAGAGAGAGAGAGAGAGAGGGAGAAAGAGAGAGAGAAACAGAGACAGAGAAACAGAAATAGAGTAGCATCTTACATATCTGCTGAAGTAAAAATAAATTCATCACTTCATCTCAAGGGATGCCAGTTAAAAAAAAATTTCATATTCTCTACTTCATAAAAGATGATGGCCATACATTTTGCTATACTTCTTTCCTCTGGAGAAACATCCCTTCCATCTTTTTCTGACAAGCAAATTTTATCTCCCCACAATCATCTCAGACCTTCTTCTAACTTCCATTCTCTTTCTTTGTTTTATCATAATTAGCCCTTTGCTGTTCTGAAGTATTTTGTGTGTCTGCATTATATATTTTATAGAATAATTAAATTAATAAACATCTGTTTTCTCTGTACATTGCAAACTTCCCCAAACGGAAATGGTGGTAGTGGTGATGGTGGTGGTGGTGGTGGTGGTGTGTGTTTGTGTGTGTGCATGTGTAATTCAGGCAAGTGGCCATGATTGGTGATTGATACACAGACATCTCTAACCACAGGACAAGAGTTCAGCTTTATATCTTCGGTTACTTTTTGTGAGCAATGTAGAACTAAACATATAAACACCCGAATAATTGCTGTTGATAACCAGACAAGCGTTTTCAAAGCATTGCTAGACTTCCTTGAAAATTGAGCAACTCCAAGTTTAATTCAGTTCTTTGTTTCAGACTGTCAGCCACTAATGAAAGAAAAAGAAAAGCCATCTAGGAAAAAATAGATGGTTTGATGAGTCTTGTTTACTTGATCCTCCTAATGTGATGAGCACCAATGTGGTATGCTGTCAGCTGAAGTTTCATTAGGACTGCTTTGTTTGATTCTGTTGGCCAATGCTGCAGTTCATAAATCACGCCATGTTATTGTTTCTAGGGAACATTGTAGTTACTTTCCACTAACCAAATCAATTTTGGAAAAAAATAACAGCATATGCAATTTCATTTGTGACTGTATATTATGCACATTTCCGGCTGCATAAAATTATAATAAACACTACATGAAATATTTTGATTGTGACTTGTATACGGCAAGGGTGTGTACATTTGTATTACTTAGATGACGCTGTAATTTAGTATTACATTATGCTACGAGAGAGGTCAGCCAGGAAGTGGCCCAGGGTCTTTTAAAAAATCAAGTGCTCAGCCAATTTTATAAGTTGTAAGTGCTTTGCACTTTTCCTGTGAGGATACATCAGCTTAACAAAATAGAACTGGTTTAATTTCTTTCTCCTGGCAATTTAGCTTTCAGCCTGAGTAAATAAATAAATAAACAGTTCAGATAGCCATATTCTCCACACCAAGAATTATGAGATGAAAAAGAGAATTGGGGGTCAGTTACGGAGGCCTACTTGAAGAAAATAAACTCGTGAAGACAACTGAACCTCCCCCATTCTCCACACAGAGAATCTTAGAGGACCAACACTTGCATGGGTATGATGGTGAAGAGGCTTCTGCAAGGGCAGTTACTTGTGAATTAGACAGAGGGAGAGTATCCTGGGAGAGTCTGCTTTAATCAGGAAAGTCTTTTTTTTTTTTTTGAGCTGAGGACTGAACCCTGGGCCTTGTGCTACCTGTGCTAAATCCCCAACCCTGGGAAAGTCTTTTAAAGAGAAACCAGGTAGAGAGGATGGCATATTAGGTAGATGGCTGTGTCCAAAAATTGCAAAGCAGTTGATTCTGTTACATCCTATCTAATGTTGGAAGAAAGCCCAGTGACCGGGAAAGGTAACTGTCCTGGTGAGTGCTTGGATTTTAGCTAAATAAACAATGGTCAGAAAACCCACTTAACCCATGCCTATGCTACTAATCCAAGCTGCTGAATTTATGGAATGTCCCTGTAGAATACTGTTGTACCCTCCTTGGCTCTAAGAATAATTCCCTCCTAGAAATAAATGGGTAGGTTGGTAGACAAATAAAAAAGAAAAGGAACAAAATGCACAAGAATAATTTGAAATCTTGGTTAGGTATATTTTGACTAATAGGTGACTCTCCTCTACTTGAATAAGGAAAATAAGGATCTTTGAAAGGAACATGCATGATGTTTTTCTTTTTGTTTTCATATTTGTCTTATATTTTAAAAGGATTATATGTTCCTTTTGGAAAATTTGGAAACAAGAAGCTGGGGAGAAGTTAAGCTGTTTGCTGCTCAAATGTGAGGACTGGAGTTCAGACCTCCAGAAATCCAGATAAATGTGAGGTGGGCCTGGTGACCAGTCTTTTTAATTCCAAGTTTGAAAAGCAGAGACAAAGGATTCCCCGGAGCAAGCTAGACTAGCCAGAGCTGTGAGACCTGAGTGTGATGAATAAGGTGGAAGAGCTACTGAGGATGATTCCTGACAGGATCTCTGCTTTCCACATGCACAAGCACATTTGTGCACATGTACCCACACACGTGTTCCAATGCACATGTTAAAATCTGTATAGACACAGATACAAAGATGCACACCACACACATAAAACAAAAGAAAATTTGGAAATCATAGAAATCATAGAAAGGCACATCCTTGTAGGATTTCATAGCAGCTTTGTCTGTTTTTCATGTAACATGACACTTAGTCCTAGAACAGTGCCTGGTCCGTACTGGATGCTAAGATAATATTTATTGAGCACAGAAAGTATGATATGAATAGATAAATCATTTATTTTATTTTGTTACCATTTTTAAAGATTTATTATTCATTTTATTTTATTTAATTTTTCCCTTTTATTAAAAATAGATTTTTTTCTCATGAAATATATCCTGATTACAGTTTCCCCTCCCTCAACTTATTCTTCCCCACCTCCTCTCCCATCCAGATCCAGTCCCTTTCTGTCTCTCATTAGAAAAAAACAGGCTTCTGAGAGATAATGGCAACATATAATAAAATAAAATATAATAAGACAAAGTAAAAACCATCACATCGAAGTTGGACAAAGCAAACAAAAAACAACAACAACAAAAAAAAAAAAAACCAAAAAAACAAAACAAAAAAAAACGGAAAAGAGCCCAAGAGGAGGCACATAAATCAGAGATCTATTCATTCACATATTCAGGAGTCCCATGAAAACACTAAACTGAAAGCCTTAATATATATGCAGAGGACCTGGTGCAGACATGCAGACCCATGTGCTTGTGGCTTCAGTCTCTGTGAGTTCATAGGAGCTTTACTCAGTTGATTTAGAGGAGCTTGTTCTTCTCATGTCCTCAGTCCTTTCTGGCTCTTACACTCTTTCCACCTCTTCCTCCATGGGGGTACCCTGAGCTCTGAGGGGAGGGATTTGATGGAGACATCCCATTTAGAGCTGTGTGTTCCAAGGTCTCTCGCTCTCTCTCTCTCTCTCTCTCTCTCTCTCTCTCTCTCTCTCTCTCCACAATGTATGGCTGTGGCTCTCTGTATTTATTCCTATCTGCTTGTAAGAGCAAGCTTCTCTGATGATGGCTGAAAAAGGTACTGTTCTATGAGTACAACAGACTCTCTTTAGGAGTCATTTATTGTTAATTTTTTAGACCAGTAGTATTTTGTGGTGATATTTTATTTGTGCACTCCAATAAAACTTATCTGAGGATCAGAGGACAGAGCCAGCCACTAGATTAGACATAGAGGCCAGGCAGTAGTGGCATACACCCTTAATCCTATCACTTGGAAGGCAGAGATCCATCTGGATCTCTGTGAGTTCAAGGCCACGTTGGAAACAGAGCCAGGCGATGGTGGCACACACCTTTAATCTCATTATTTGAGATCTTATGTCTTTGCTTGGGAAGGACACATGGCTTTAATCCCAGGAAGTGATGGCAGTGATGGCAGAAAGGTATATAAGGCATGAGGACCAGGAACTAGAAGCTTTTAAGCAGCAGTTCAACTGAGACCCTCATGGGTGAGGACTCAGAGGCTTTCAGTCTGAGGACTCCTGGAAACAGAATCGGCTGAGGAGTTGGCGAGGTGAAGTTGGCTGTGGCTTGTTCTGCTTCTCTGATCTTTCAGCGTTCACCCCAATCTCTGGCTCAGAAGTTTTTTATTAATAAGGCCTTTAAGATTTGTGTTACAGTATTTGGTTTTATCCAAGGTCTCTGGGCTATCTAGTCTCTGGTTCTTGGTCACCTAAGCAGTTTCAGGTATGGATTACATCTTGTAGAAGTAATGGCCTTTAATCAAATCAGACAGCAGTTGGCTACTCCCACAAGCTTTGTGCCACCATTGTCCTAGCATATTTTTCAAGCAGAACAGATTGTAGATCAAAGGTTTTACAGCTGGGTTGTTTATGTTTCTCTTTTGGTAGCCTATGGAGTGAGTATCTTCCCAAACTAAAGACACTAGAACATAGGAGTGAAGTCTCTATGCAAGCACAGACTCAACCTCTCCATGTTCAATGAGTATGAGTGTGTGTGTGTGTGTGTGTGTGTGTGTGTGTGTGTGTGTGTGTGTGTGTTGTCTTCAGCAATAGGGCCTTGTTGTCAGTTTGTGGAGAACAACCTATTGTCTTGGCAATAGCCTAGGTTGTTTGGGGATTTCCATGAGACCCCCTTGGGACAAAAACTCAAATGGATATAACCAGGACTTGGTACTCGAAGCTTTGATTGGTGACAAGGTATTGCCTTTTGGGACTCTGTCTCTCTCATTATTTGGTGACAGGATTTGTTAGGATTGTCTTTATATATTTTAGGACATTTCCACTGCAGTAGATTTCCATAACACCCTTCAAATGCACCTTCATTCTAGCTGTCTCTCTTTATATCCCGTCCCTCAACCCTATCTCCCCTCCTCCTTCCCACCTAATGCTCCTGTTCTATTCCCCCTTGTCCCCTGTCCACAATAGAATCTATTCTATTTCCCTGTCCCAGGGAGATCCATGTGCCCCTGCCAGTCCCTTCCTCTATACCTGACCTCTCCGCGACTGTGGCTTGTAGCTTGGTTGTAATTTATTTAATGGCTAATAACCACATATAAGCAAATATATATCACATTTATCTTTCTGTGTCTGAGTTACCTCACTCAAAATGATTTTTTCTAGTTCCAACCATTTGCCTGCAAATTTCATGATCTCAATTTCTTTTAACATCTGAGTAATACTCCATTGTGTAAATGTACCACATTTTCTTTATCCATTCTTCTATTGAGAGGCATCTAGGTTGTTTCTTGTTTCTGGCTAGTATGAATAGAGTGGCAATGAACGTGGTTGAACAAGTGTCCTTGTGGTAGGATGAAGCGTCCTTTGGGTATATGCCCAAGAGTGGTATAGCTAAATCTTAGGTAGATTGATTCTCAAATTTTTGAGGAACCACCACACTGATTTCCATAGTTGCTGTGCAAGTTTGCACCCCACTAACAGTGGAAGAGTGTTCCACTTATTCCACATCCTCACTAGCATGAACTGTCACTTGTGGTTTTAATCTTAAAGTTGTTTTGATTTGCATTTTCCTCATGGCTAAGGATGTTGAACATTTCTTTAAGTGTGTGTGATTTTGCCTGTATGTATGTATGTACACCATATGAGTGCCTGCTGAGGTTAGAAGAAGGCATCAGATCCACTGGAACTGGAGTTATAGGTGCTTGTGAGCCGCCATGAGGGTGTTGGGAACCAAACCATTGAGCCATCTGTCTAGCCCTAAAAGATTTATTTTATCTTTTAATTGTGTGTGTGTGTGTGTGTTTTCTGTGTGTGTGTGTGTGTTTGTGTGTGTGTATGAACGAAGGTGTCTATGGAGTCCAGAAGAGAGTAATGGATCTACTAGAGTTTGAGTCTGAGTTGTAAACCACCTGACATGGGTTCTGGGAACTGAATTCAGGTCCTTTGCAAGATGAACAGGTGCTTTTAAACTCTGCCACTTCTACAGCTTCCTATTTTGATATGCTTTAAGAATACTGTAGAGTCCAAATACTGGTTACTTTCTCCACATCAAAAACTCTGATTTCTTTTCTCTTCAGTTCTATGCTGGTAGCTCTTTTCTCTCACAATTTGAGAGTATTATCTTACTGTCTCTTGATATTTGGCATAGCTGGTGATAATTTACTGTCAGTCTAATTAATCCTCTGCCAGCAGGCTGTTTCTTTCAAGAAGAATCTATTACATTACTTCATTTTAACCGCAATATGCCTGGATGCAGGATTCTTTAATTTATTCATTTTGCCTCTTGATGTGTACATTCAATATGAGGATTCTTCTTCTTCAAGTCTGAAAAATTTTTTCTTTTTTTGGAGTTGAGGATCGAACCCCAGGCCTTGCGCTTGCTAAGCAAGTGCTCTACCACTGAGCTAAATCCCCAACCCCTAAAAATACTATTTATTTAAATATATTTAAATATACTTATATATTTAAGTAAATATATTATATATTATGATACTTATATAAATATATATAGTTATATATTTACTTAAATAAATGTATTATATATTATTTAAATATACTGTTTAAAAATATATTTTCTCTGTGCTATCTCTTTAGTCTCTTCTTGTAACGGATTGAAGAGTGGTTCCCAGAGACATGTTCCTGTCCCGTACACAGAACCTATGAACATGATCATATTTAGAAATCATATCTCTGAAGACCATCCCAGGTTATTTGGGTGTACCCTATTTCCAATGAGAACTGTCATTTAAGAGACACCTAGAGGAGAGACATAGGCACAGGTAAGGGGGGAAAGGCCAATGGAAGACAGTGATGGAAAGCAGAGTTATGTAGCTATAAGCCAAGGAACTCTGAAACTGGAAGAGGCAAGGCAAGGTTCTCTCATGATTTTAACAGGCACAAAGTTTCTAATGCCTCATTTTCAACCATGGGCCCACATCTTTTTTTTGAGACAACTGTTCTCTGAGTAGAACTGGAATTCATGCTGTAGAGCAGGCTGGCCTTGAACTCACAGAAATCTGCCTGCCTCTGCTTCCTAAGTGCTGGGATTAAAAAAGTGTGTGCTACCACTGCCTAGCTGAGCCCACACTTTTATTATTATTTTTTATCTTCCAATCAATGTTTCCCTTCCCTTCTCTCCTCACAGTCCCTCCCCCACTTTTGTATAATATTTAAGGGTCCAGCTTTAAATTTATACAAATCCAGGGGCCCAGGAGAGGCACTACCATTGGAGCTAGAATGAATCCAGTTGCTCGGAGCTCTTTAGTTCAATTGTTTATTCCTCAGTCACCATCATTCAGTCACCAGTTCAACACTCTGATCTCTCCTGATTCCTCTAAATTCCCTTAGTTCCCATTCTCCTAGTTTCCCTAGTTCCAATTCTCTTACTTCCCCCAAATCCTAGTTCCTCTCCCAAACAGTAACACCTTATGTTTTGTATACAGCACAAGATGGTAGGGGTCCCTGCTAGAGGCTTCCTGGCAATTTTATTTGCAACCCAAAAGGGGAGACATAAGAGTGGAGTCAGTTAGCAGCTGGAATAAATCAGAAAAGGAATTTGTGTGCTAGAAATATATCCTTATTGTGGTTGGGTGAAAGCATTACAGGTCTATAATAAATGTGTTCAACTATAAATTTACAGGTGATGGGGTAGGAAAAGTCTGTAGGTCACTCAAAGTTAAAACTGTCACTTTTTTCCTCTGCCGCCAGTTTCCTGACAGGGCGAGGGGAAGAGTACTGATAGCTAGTCAATCTGCATCACGGCTTGAAGCACCTGATAAGAGGAAAGTCCTTTTTGATCTAAGAGATTCTCTGGGGGCGGTGAGGGGGGGGGGGGAGAGGCCTTGATTTGCACAAGAAACAAAACCTGTTCGTCAAGTTGATAGGCATTTGGCCTGTGAGACATGTAGTCTCAGAAAGGACATTTTATCTTAGTTTGTTGCGGGGGTGGGGGGGTGGGGGGGGGGGGGGGGTGGGGGGATTCAGGCGTCTAACAGATGCCCTGGTAGCTATCTGTTCCTAGCTTGTCTTTTAAGGCTTTGTTTGGGGTTGACGCCATCTTAGGAAGTAGCTCAAGGAGGGTATTTGCAAATGGCAGATACCCAAAACAAATGCTAAAGAGGGGGCCTGGAGCTCAGGGGCAGAAGGTTCTGTCTACGTGATTATCCAGGTGCTTTGAAATGGAGATTCACACATACATACACATTTTAGGAGAATTATGAGCACAAGGAATTCATAGCAAGACACAACTGAATATTAAGCCACATACCAATAGACCTTTCGGATTGGCTTCCCACTAGATTGACCTTGGCCTTATCAAGGTTCTAATATACAGCTGTACTTCTATTTGATATTCCTGTGGTTCGCCACACCCCACCTCTCCTCTTCCCCTCCCATCTACTTCTCTGTTTCTTTTCAGAAATGGGCAGGCCTCCTATGGATATCAGCCAGCCATGGCATATTAAGTTGTAGTGAGACTAGGCACCTCCCCTCATATTAAGGCTGGATGAGGCAGCCCAGTATGAGGAGTGGATTCTAAAAGCAGGCAACAGAGCCATAGACAGCCCCTGCTCCCACTATTAGGAGTCTTACAAGAAGACCAAGTTATATAACTGTAGCATGTATACAGAGAGCCTAGGTCAGTCCCATGCAGGCTCCTTAGTTTTGAGAGAATAAATTTCTATTGTTTAAAGCCATTAAACCTGTGATGACATGTTTTGAAATTAGTCTTGCTATGTGGCCTTCTTTTATTTCAAGCATGCTGCTCTTTTTAATGAATATAATTCCAATCTATATTTCCTTGAAGATCACCAAATATTTTTAGAATATGCATAGGTATGATACCTTAAACAAGAGTAGAAACATATACAGTATAACAAAAATAACTTTAAATTTGTACCAATATATAAAAATCCATACCAATGTAAAATGTTTGAGACTAGTAGTTGTGTTTTAGTACAAAAGTTAACTCAACCTCCTACCCTTTTATCTTATCTTTTCTATACTATACCCTCCCTTTTCCCTTTAGAAATAAATCCTTGAATCTAATTTTTTTGCTCAGCTTTTTCCCTGACCATAACCAATAACAACTTGTTACCAACCTCCCTAAATGATGATAAACATCCATAATCCATTGAATGACCAAAAACCACCCACCCCACCTCTTGGGAATTTGGGAATCCTGTTCTCTAGATTGCTTCCTGTTGTCTGAATGAGATGGCATCCTTGGGGGACCCTGAGAAAAATGGGATAATGGTCAATTTTTTGGAGAGCTAGCTATATTATTTTTTGTTTAGTCTCTGTGTGATTGGAATGTACAGAGCCTATCTGAAGTCCTGGCTGGAGTAGTGTGTGAGGCTAGACCATCTCAGCTAGCAGCTTTGAAGTTGTTCTAGATGTAGAATTTTGAAGAAACTGCAGCAGAGACATTCTGAGAATCTAGACCAGCTGGGCTACTTGTCTTCATTGGTGTACAATTCTTTTGTTCTGAAAACATATACAATTTAAAGGTAACATATATTTATCTACATTAACACAAGTATGGAATATGGTATGCACAAGTCAGTTAAAGATGATTTTTTTTTTGTTTTATGTTTGAACAGGTAAAAGGCATCTGTTAACTCTATAAATTTGTTTGGACTGCATAACCAAATCATGATCCATGCCATATGAAAGGATGGCATGTAATAATAAGTCATGAGGACTCCTTAACCAACAAGATTTATCATGTCTCATCCAGTCTTAGAGCTGCTCCCATAATAGAGGAATCAGCATATAAATCACCTGTTCTATATTGTTTCTTGGTTTCTTTCTTCATGTTTGTAGCCAGGATTTTTAGGTCTCCCCCAATCAAATTTGATCTTTATTAATTTTGAAGAGAACCGTAACTTTTTGTTTTCTATAGAAACAAAGACATCATTTCTTCCCCATTTTAGCATAATTTTTTATTTCAATTTTGAAGTTAAGACATTCTTAAAATATATAGATTGGTTTAATTTAGCAGTTTCCATAATCCAAGGTCTCTCAGCAGCTATTGTTTTTTGTACATTAGTATTTAAAATTCAAAGTCAACAAAGCACTATACAGGATCCAGACACTCTATATAATTTCCCATCTTTCCATGGCTTATTTTAAAATATTACTTTATTCTTTCTTTAAAGACTTTACTATTATTTTTAAACTATTTGTATTTTTATGACTATACACATTTTCCTTTCTTTCTTTAGCATCTAAGCACATTTTTTAGCATACTGTACTTTTTTGAGCTTTTCTGTATCTGGACTTGGCTATACTAAGCACCTATGGCATTCTCTGACTGCATGAGACAAATCTTAAACTGCCATATCAGCCACTGTTCAGCTCAGCTTAGTGCACAGTGCTGGTGGATGGCACTGGTGGATGGCTCCAGCCCACAGGCAGCAGCTGGTAGCTGTCCACCTGCATGTTGCTGAGAGACTGCAGGACTAGGAATCCACATTTGGTTCCTTGTACAGAACTTTTCTTAGCTTTCTTAGTCCCTGTGTTTGGTTATTTGAGTGTCCACATTGGATGCCGTATGTAACAAATCTTTTTGTGTCCCACCAGCCAGTTCCCAAAATAGTGAACAGAGACCCATTATTAATTATGAAAGCTCAGCCAATAGCTTAGGTTTATTCCTAACTAGCTCTTATAACTTATATTAACCCATATCTTTTAATCTACATTCTTTTTTAAAGATTTATTTATTTATTATGTATACAGAAGAGTGTGCTAGATCTCATTACAGATGGTTGTGAGCCACCATGTGGTTGCTGGGAATTGAACTCAGGACCTCTGGAAGAGCAGTTGGTGCTCTTAACCTCTGAGCCATCTCTCCAGCCCTTAATCGATATTCTTTTATGTGGCTTGGTTACTTTTACTCTGCTTTTTCAACATCTGGCTGGCAACTATGCATTCTTCTTCCCAGTGTTCTTTGTCTGGATGTCCCTCCTAACTCTCCTACCTAGCTATTGGCCATCCAGCTCTTTATCACATTAATCACAGCAATACATCTTCACAGTATAAAACATCCCACAACACTCCACTTCATGGCTGCTTAGACACTTCCCAGCCCTCTATCCCCCAACAACCATGTTTGCCTTTGAAACCTATTTGGAATTTCAGTGACCCTGATCATGGTCTAAATGTATTAACCAAAAATTATTAATGCTTATACAAACTAAACATAAACTAAAATAACTGAAAATAAAATCAAAATTAGTTGTTACATTATGACTGAAATAACTACTGTATTCTGTCTAAACACATGTTACAAGGTTACACTGACCTCATCCATATAATTGTGGGTTTTTGCCTTTTAAAATTCTGTACCCTGAAGCTTTGGTACTAAAAGACTCTGAGGCATTCATCTGTTCTTGGTCACTGGTCAAAATTGAAGAACTCTTCTCTTATACTCTTTTTTAATTTTTTAATTTTTTATTTTTTTTGGAGCTGAGGATCAAACCCAGGGCTTTGCGCTTGCTAGGTGAGCACTCTGCCACTGAGCTAAATCCCCAACCCTGTTATACTCTTAATTGGCTTAATTAATGTGGTGGTCTGGATCTTTCTTGAGTGGATCATTTCAGTATCATTTCATGGGCTGAATAAAAACAGAAATTAGATGAGCACCAGCATTTACCTATGCTTTCTGATTGAAGATGCAATGTGACCAGCTGCCTCCCACCTTCTCCATTGTGGTGGACTGTACTCATGAACTATGAACCAAAATAAAACTTTCCTTCCTAAGTTTCTTTAGTCAAGTGTTTTGTCACAGCTATGAAAAAAGTAACTAATACCAATGGAAAGCAAATAGTAGAGACTGAGAACAGATAGAACCAAGAAGATTTGATGAGTGCAGCTTGGGACATAGCTCAGTTATTAGCACAATTTCATAATATTCAAAAGGTCCTGGGATGGATACCTAGCACTGCTTATACCTGTCATAGTGGCGCATACTTGTCATCCTAACCCTTGAGAGGAGGACAAAGGATAATCAGAAGCTCAAGTTGTTATAAAAGGGTTATAAAGAGAATTCAAGGCCAGCCTGGACTATATGAGATGCTGTTTCAACAAAACAAAGCAAAAAATCTAACCATAGATGGAACCATGTACTGAAGAGTTCAAGAGGACCTGATTCAAATATTACACAGCACACACACACACACACACACACACACACACACACACACACACTGAAATATCACATAGTAACCCGTTAATATCTACAATTTATCCTTTATGAATTTATTTTCAAAATTAAATTTAAGCAAATTACACATCACAAAGTGTAGAAGATCCACTTTGTAAAGGAATAGAAACATTTCTTCTTCTTAGACAGGAAGGCAAAATATAGACTCATTTATTTAACACCCAGCAAACATAATTTCTGTTCCATACTTTATTTCTCTTCTTGAGCCTAGGCTTTGCTGCTGTGAGACTTGGAAAGAGGAAGTGAGCAATGTCTGGCAGTGGCCACTTGTAACTTACAAATACACCAGTAAAGTTGTTTTCAACTATGAAAGCAGCTAAATCAAAATTAGAGAAGAAGTAGCCTCATTCTGGCACCTTGCATCAAAAGAGTTTCCTTAACAAGCTAGTTTTCTTCTTCTTTTTTTTTTTAAAGGACTTATTTATTTATGTATGAGTACTCTATCTGCATGTATACTTGAAGACCAGAAGAGGGCATCAGATTCCACTAAAGTTGTGAGTCACCATGTGGTTGTTGGGAATTAAACTCAGGATCTCTGGAAGAGCAACCAGTGCTCTTAACTGCCGAGCAATATCACCAGCTCATTTTATTTATTTATTTATTTATTTATTTATTTATTTATTTATTTATTTATTCATTCATTCATTCACTCATTCATTCATTTATTCATTCATTTATTTATTTATTTTAGTTTTTTGAGACAAGATTTCTCTTTGTAACAGTCCTGGCTCTCCTGGAACTCACTCTGTAGACCAGGCCAGCCTTGAACTCAGAGATCTACCTGCCTCTGCTTCCAAATGTTGGGATTAAAGGTATGTACTACCACCGCCTAGTTGCTAGTTTTTTTCTTTTTTCTTTTTTCTTTTTTTTGGTTTTTCAAGACAGGGTCTCTCTGTGTAGCTTTGGAGCCTGTCCTGGAACTCACTCTGTAGCCCAGGCTGGCCTCGAACTCACAGAGATCTGCCTGCCTCTGCCTCCCTAGTGCTGGGATTAAAGGCATGCACCACCACCGCCCAGTGCTAGTTTTTTTCTTAAGTATAGAGATTTGTGTCAAGTAATTTAGTTTGCAGCTTGTTCCTTCATGTTGTCCAGCAATTCTGACCATTTCCTAGTTTAACTCTTTATTAAGCCAAACTAAGTTTAATTTCCAAATTAGCTAGAATGAATTGTTTTCTGTTTGTCTGCCTGCCTGCCTGCCTGTTTGTATGAGACAAGGCCAACAATCTATGATGTATTTTAAAAACAGAAGAATGGAAAATTCCTAACATATAAGAACATGCACACATGAAGGCCAGAGGTCAACGTCATGTGCTTATCTGTCTGTCTATCTATCTATCTTTGACACAGTTTTTCTTATTGAACCCAGAACTCACTGCTTTAACTAGATGGGCTGGCCAGAAAGCCTCTAGGTTCACCCTTTCTCCATCTCCCCATGGCTAAAATCAACACCATGCACAGTTTCTTAATGTGGTTACTGCAGATCCAAGCTCAGGTCCTCATGATTGTGTGGCAAGTACTTTATGTACTGAGCCATCTTCCTGGACTTCTCTATTTAACATCTTGAGAAGCTTACAGAAACAGAAAGGAAAGTCATTGAACTTGGTGACAGGTAGTTTGTCATTTTTTCAGTTAGCCCAGTGCATCTCATACCTGATTATGAATTGTACAGAAAAGTAAGTGTTGATTTACCATATCCCTAGGAGCTTCCTGAGAATGCCAGACATTTGAAAAAGCTACATCAGCAAGAATGCGATTCCTCAAAAATAATTATCTTTGCTTTACTTTAATGGCACTTCCTGGTGGTATGTGATTCATTAGTTGCTATTTGTTCAGAATTTCCAGATGAATCCTGTGACTTCTGCCCTTTCCTCTTTTCAACTACTTCCTGCTTCTCAAGAGTCCTTTTCATTCTGAGTTGTCAATTCTTTCACTGCTAAATGGATAAAATGGCACCTTTATTTATATGCTATACAGAAGGTGAAAGAAAAAGATGTGAGAAGAGCATATGATTCATCAGAGAAGCAGTTAATATGCACTTAGGTACACACACTACAGACTCTGATACATTAGGGCATTGGTTCTCAATCTGTGGATTGCAACCCCTTTGGGGAGGAAAGACCCTTTCACAGAAGTTGTCTAAGACCATTGGAAGATATAGGTATTTATATTATGACTCATAACAGCAACAAAATTATAGTTATGAAATAGCAGTTAAAATAATTTTATGGTTGAGGGTCACCAGAACCTGAAGAACTCTATTAAAGGTTACAGCATTAGAAGGGCTGAGAACCACTGCATTAGGGGTTTCTTTAGTTTGGGAGTTTTAATTATATGTATGTATGTACATATGTATGTATATGTGTGTGTTCATGTGTGCCTCTGCATGTATTCTATACCATATGTGTGAAGGTCAGAAGGAAACACTGTTAATTTGATGAGAGAATTTGTAGAGCAGAACATTGGTATTGCTATCTGTTAAGACTGCACACTTGTTCTCACCACCGTGAGTGGGTTTCCATCGAAATACAGGAACTTCAACTTTTCAGTCCCTCAAGGATGCAAATTACAGGAATTTTAGTAAAGTTACATTTCAGGAAAAAGGCTGAAGCAATTCTCTTAGTGCCTGCGCACAAACACACACACACACACACACACACACACACACACACACACACACTCACACACACTTTTCCATTTCTGCAGTTTGACTTCATCATTTTCTAGAGGAGCATTTCTAAAACCTCAAGAAGAAAGCGGCAGGGGCCAACTTCTGAAATATTTGCCCTCTTTCTTGTTTTAAGTTGAGACATGCCTGTGCATCCTTATGAAGTATACCAAAACAATAATTTGATTCATTTATAGTGTGTAATGAATAATTAGAGTTACTAGCTAGCTCTTCTGTCACCTCAAACGCAGGTCATCAGATGAGAAGCAAGAGATTTTCCCCACTTAAACAATATTGCCAACCCTGGGAAATGGTCTTCAAGGCAGGTGATAATGACTTTATAGTCCCTGTGCCATTTCAACTACTTTTGGAATATTAATGGACTGGGTTATATGGTGCTATAATCTACCTTTCGCCATTAAAAATTGTGCGTCCCTGTAGGACTTAATTTCTTTATAAAATCAAAGACCATAAAAGATTAATAATCGTCCAGGCGGTGGTGGTGGACGCCTTTAATCCCAGCACTCGGGAGGCAGAGCCAGGCAGATCTCTGAGTTCGAGGCCAGCCTGTGCTACCAAGTGAGTTCCAGGAAAGGCACAATGCTACACAGGGAAACCCTGTCTCGAGAGAAAAAAGATTAATAATCATTTATGTACCTTTCAGCTTAGAAATTCTGCCTATTTATTCATCTGCTAAGCATAATATTATTATGTCAATGATGCACTAATGAACATGTTGAAAACAAGGTAGAGAAAAGTACAAATACAAATGATAAAAATGAAGAAAACATGGGAAACTGCATTTTTATTAGTAATGCTCATGTGGTAATTGATTATGATGTATTTTCTGACATCACTTCTGCTGTCATTTAATTGATATATTGAGTGGCATTACTAGAACTCACTTAAGTAATTCAACAAATAATTTCTCATCATCTACTACTAACAAGGACTTCTGTAGACACTGCATATACAGTGATTAAACATCAAATCAATTTGGATTGTCAAAAAGGTTAAAAATACATTTTAAGTAAAGGAGTGCTTTAGGCACTTCATAATTGCAATCCGGACTATCTTGAATATGATAGGCATGGTGATACTTTATTTGTAAAATGTGATTTTATTTGTATGTTAATAAAGTTGCCTTGGGGTCAGAGGAAGCCATAGCAGAAGCTGGGCAGTTGTGGCGCACACCTTTAATCCCAGCACTTGGGAGGCAGAGCTAGGTGGATCTCTGTGTGTTCAAGGATATAGCCAGCATGGCAGACACACACCTTTAACCTCAATACCAACCATAGAAGACCTGGAGGTCTGTACAGACAGGCAGTGACAAGGAGGTCATGTGGCTGGGTTTACAACCAATGAGAAGGCAGAACAAAAAGTCTATATAAAAGACAGAACACAGGAAGTAGCTCTTTTGCGGAGAGGAAAGACAGCAGCAGTGAAGGGTAAGGTTTTCAGCTCTCAGCTATTGCTCTGACCTCTTGGCTTTTAACTCTGCAATTGGCTGTGTTTCTTATTTAATAAGACGGTTATATCTACAGATAGGTCCTCAGGTAATTGTTTTGACTTAGACTTGGTTTAAATTGGAATCTATACAGGACATCTATGCTCTCTAAGCAGGTTGATTTGCTTTATAATCTTATTTTAGATGTATTTATTTTATGCATATGGGTTTTTTGCCGGCATGCTTGTCTGTATACCACATAATGTCTGGTGCCTATAGAGGCCAGAAGAGGGAATTGGATCTCCAGGAGCTGGAGTAATGGATGATTGTGAGCTACCATGTGAGTGCTGGGAACTGAATCCAGTCCTTCTACAAGAGCAGCAAGTTCTCCTGACTCCTGTGCCATCTCTCCAGCCCAGATTTATAATATTTACAACTTAGATACTTTGTTCAGTTATCAGACATCTCTTCATGTTGCAGTTGTACAGAATTGCATTAGGTACCTATTTCTAGAACAAGGTTTGGTAATACAAATGGGTCAGTTATAACTATACACCAGTAAAATTTATATGTCTTTTATTTATAGAGTATCATGGCCTTGAATTCCCTATATGAACAAAAATGACCTTGAGCTTCTGATCCTCTTGCCTCCACTTCCCAAATGCTAGAATTACATGTTGTGCACCTCTATATTCATTTTACATAGTGCTTGGGATCACACTTGGGATTTGATGAATGCTTCATCTCCAGCCAAAAATTTGAAATCATATCAAAATGCTTTACAGGGGGCTGGAGAGATGGCTCAATGGTCAAGAGCACTGACTGCTCTTCCAGAGGTCCTGAGTTAAATTCCCAGCAACCACATGGTGGCTCACAACCATTCATAATGAGATCTGGTGCCCTCTTCTGGCCTGCAGGCATACATGCAGGCAGAACACTGTATGTGTAATAAATAAATAAATTAAAAAAAGAAAATGCTTTACAGATTATTCTTTAATACACACACACACACACACACACACACACACACACACACACACACCTGCATATATCCATGTTTTTTACAAAGGACAAGAAAGTTTCACAAAATAATTTGTCATGTGCAAAATGTACTTTTATATAATTTATAATATTCTTCTTTAATTAAAAATGCTAGCTGTAATAGTTCCAAAATATTCCAGGCTCATTTTGTCAGGCCAGTATTATCTTGATACAAAAGCCAGTCTAAACTGCTACCTGAAAACTGCAGAACCATATATTTGATGAATATGCATGAGAATTCTCAACACAATACAGAACACCAAATTTAACAGCATGTTAAAAGAAATTGTTGTGAACTGAAGCTCCCAGAAAAAAGTCACATAAATGAACAATTCTCTAAGACTGACTGCCTGATTACAAATTTGTGACTGTAGCAAGCTAGAATGTTGCAATTCTATAGGCAAAATTATCTGTGGCTTTTGTCTCCTTAATGGACATTCATCGCCTACCTCTGTGTATAGGCAACATCCTTTCATCTATCAGGTGAAGCACTTGGAATGTGTTAACTGGCTCCCACCAACTCCCAAACCCAGGAACATCATCAAATAACATCTAAAACCTATCAGAGTTCCCCCCCCCCCCATTTTCTGTAACTCACCTACCTGATATTTCCATCAATGCATTTAAAAATGCCTTGATTTACACTTTTCTTTTGTTCTGTGACTATAAGAAGTTCATGTAACCACTTTCATAGTAGAAGATGTTTTGGGGGTAATCTGAATCCATGTTTTTAGGTCACGGTAATTTCTATTAAGCTAAGAATAAACTCTTACTCCCTTTAAAGTGAAAGCTGTGTTTTTTGTCAAAATTTATATCATGACCAAGTGGGATTCATCTTTAGGGCACAAGGTTATTTTAATATGGAAAAACTCAATGCAATATGCCATATTTATAGGACAAAGTAAAAAATAATGTATCATAGCTGTGATGGTTGCGTACACTTTTAGTCCCAGCACTCTGGAAACAGAGGTAGGCAGATTTCTGAGTTCAAGGCCAGCCTATTCTACAGAATGAGTTCCAGGATAGCCAGGACCACACAGAGAAACCCCGTCTAGAAAAAAATTATGTCAATTGTTCCAGAATCATTTTACAAAGTTCAACAGCTTTTCAGTTATCAACACTCAACAAAGTAGGACTATAAGAATATAATAAAGATTTCATATGACAAGCCCACAGAAAATATCATATAGAATGGTGAGAAGTTGAAAGCTTTTTGTCTAAGGTCAGGAACAAGAAAAAGATGCCCGCTTTCCCCTCCTATTCTGCTTTGATTGACACAGTACTGGGAGTCCTGTCCAGAGTAATGAGGACAGAAAGAGAAACAGAAGACATCCATGATCTTATGTATAAAGTGTTGTGTCTGGAGGGAAGGTATGTAGATCTGGCAAAAGCCGAGGGAGTGAATATGATCAAACATGTTGTAGGAAACTCTCAAAGAACTAATAAAAAAAGATGAATCTAGCCGGGCGGTGGTGGCACATGCCTGTAATCCCAGCACTTGGGAGGCAGAGGCAGGTGGATCTCTGTGAGTTCGAGGCCAGCCTGGTCTACAGAGCTAGTCCAGGACAGGCTCCAAAGCTACAGAGAAACCAACCCTGTCTCGAAAAAACAAACAAACAAACAAAAAATAAATAAATAAAAAATAAAAAAAGAAAGAAAAAAAAGATGAATCTTAAAAAATTCTCTAAGAATCCCACCAAAGTTAAAGCCAGTAAATGATCTCAATAGTCACAGAATACAAAACCACCAAAAAAGTCAGCAGTATTTCTCTACATTCATAATGCATTATCTAAAAAGAAAATTAAGAAACAATACTATCACTTGGGTGGAGGAGACAGGAAGACTTGGAGTCCATGATCTTCATCTGCTACAGTCCAAGGCCAGCCAGAGCTACATAAGCTCCTGCTTTGGACACATTTTGATTATGTATCAAAAAGTCCCCTTCTCCACCAAAAGAAAAAGTAACAAAGTTGGAGGGACTGCATTTCTGATTCCTGAATTTTGCTAGCATCCTTCTTACCATGTGGTCTCATATATGTGCTTCTGCTCAAATTCTGCAATTTCCTAGCATTTAAATTCATTCAACCTACAGTATATTCTTTCTGTATGTCCTCCCAACTCCCTGCTTTTTAATAGAAGTTTTCTTTCTTTTTTATTTTTTAATATTTCTCTCTGTCTCTCTGTCTCTCTCTCTCTGTGAGTGTGTGTGTGTGTGTGTGTGTGTGTGTGTGTGTGTGTGTGTGTGTATGGTGCCTGTGGAGCTCAGAAGAGGGCATCAGATCCCTTGAAGTTGGAGTTACAGGTAGTTGTGAGCTGCCAGATGTAGGTGCTGGGAACTGAATTTTATATATATATATATATATGCATATATATATGATCTTTATTGACAGATAATTCACATAGTATATAATTTTCCTGTTTGCACAATTTGATAGACTTTAGTCCAGCATCCTCATAGGCTCATGACACCATCACCACTTCCTTTTTTAGAACAGAATTGATATATTCTTTTTTTTTAAAGATTTATTTATTTATTATGTATACAGTGTTCTGCCTACATGCATGCTTGCAGGCCAGAAGAGGGCACCAGATATCATTACAGATGGTTGTGAGCCACCATGTGGTTGCTGGGAATCAAACTCAGGACCTCTGGAAGAGCAGTCGGTGTTCTTAACCTCTGAGCCATCTCTCCAGCGAAGAATTGATATATTCTTAAAGCCCCAGTAAGCCCCTGTCTTTTGTTGTTGTTGCTTTGTTTGTTTTTAGGTGGGGACAGGATCTCATGTAGCTCTCGCTGGCCTCAAATTCTGAGTAGCAAGGATGACCTTGAACTTCTGGTTCTGCTGCCTCTGTCTTTCAAGGATTACAAGTGTGTATGACATATACAGGATAGGCCCCTATATTTTAAAAGGAATTAGGAGACAGAAATTGAAAAAGAGAAATGGATTCATTTTCAGTTCGGCCTAAAAATGTAGGCTAGGGAGTTTCTGTCTACCATCAGGGTAGCACAGGATCAGACCATCTACAACTCCAGCTCAAGGGGATTTGATGCCCTCTTCTGACATTTTAGGATACTGCACTCACATGCATGAAGGATTCCTATCCATTCCCAGCCTTGTGGTTCTCTTTGTTCATATTTAAAAATAAGTTAATAAAGTGAAGTTGCTTTCAATAACAAACAATACACTAGAATTGTACTCTTTTAATGCTGGGTATAACACACTATGAAAGTATCATTCATTCTCTAGATGCTATGGCCTCACGAGCCATGAATAGTGAGCCTTTCTTTGAAAGTCTGCTTTGTGTTTCAGATTCCTGCATCCCTGTAGAAGAAGCTAATTTCGCAAGTGAGAAGAAAGTGGTACTCTGAGAGCAGAAGGAAATGATGCAAGTGTGGAGACCCTGCTTCTTAGCAAAGGCAGCTTCTAAGTGTTTCTTCTCACCAGAGGCTTACCCGAGGGACTTCCTTATCTTGGACTCTCAGTCTTTAAACTGTGACCCAGATACATCTATTTTCCTCCGATACTTTTGTTGCAGCAACATAAAAACTTGAGTGTAACAGTCAAATGATCTTCAAAATGTTCGTAAAGCCTAAACAGCAGGAAAATGATATAGCCTCTTTTAAAAATTGTCTTCGTGGGCTAGAGAGATGACTCAGTTTTTGAGGGAACTTGGTGCTCAATCATGAGGATCAGTTTGGATCCCAACATCCATGTAACAAACTGGGTGTCCCTCAAGTACTTGTTGTAACTTCAGCTTTAAGCGGTCCAACATCCTCTTCTGGCCTCTATGCACACATATGCACATACACATGTGCGCACACACATTATAAATATTCTAAATAAAATAAGATAAAATGACTTTTTCTAAGAATAAACTTGGATTCTTGCTTACACTGTTAATGGTTGGAGGACAAGGACACAACTCCATGCTGTCACCCTCAGCTGTCTGAGGAGTTCTGCTAATGTTTTAGAGACCTTGACTCAGGCCCAACTGGGATTCCTGGCTTTGATGCAGAAAAAAATTTCAGGCATAATCAGTTTGAAACAATTGGTGATTTTATTGAAGATGTTAATGAAGACTCTCAAGAACAGGGAGTCTGGGTAAAGAGGATACAGGCAAAAGTTGATGTGGGTCTTCAAGGGAGAGTTAGAATGAACTATTTTAGCATGAGTCATAGGCACCACTTTGGGGGCTCTCAGGTTATAACTCAAAAAGTCATTAAGTATAGGAAGGAGACATGCAAGCTGCCAGCAGAGAAAAGCAATCAGCAGTCCTATCCAGCTATAACGCCTACAAACCACAGCAATCACCAGCACAGCAAGATATTCCTAAAGGTGCGATAGTGGCATTTATATCGGGGCTAACCAACAGCCACCTAATTGGAGCTAAGTCTCACTCAATAGGAGGGAATTCCTGTCTGGCACTGTAAACATAGCTAACTACCCACGGCTGGTGAGGCCATAGCACCTAAAGAACTTACTACTTGACTTTTCTAAAGTAGTATACTACTGAACTGCATTTTATATACATACATACATATATATATATATATATATACATATATATATATACATACATATATATATATATATGCTTAGCAAACTATGAATTATTTTATTTCATTTATGTTTCAGGAGTTTTGAATGATACTTTCATAGTGTTATACACAGCATTAAAAGAGCATAATTCTAGTGTATTGTTTGTTATTGAAAGCAATTTCACTTTATTGACTCATTAAAAGGACTTCATACGTAAAAACTCTCCCTATTTCTAACTGCATTGTAAAAACTTCTCCTTATAATCACAGCTAAGTGTAGCTCTTATCCCTCATTAAAGAAGCTCTTTTGGCAGTAGAGGGAGATCATCAAAGAAAGTCACACCAAGTTAAAATGCAGACATCAACTCATCATGGGATGCCTGTTCCCAATCAGTATGTCACAATCACTATAATTAAGACAGAAGAGCAGGCAGAAAGACTTTAAAAGCTAGAGGAACAGGACATCTACTATGGGGTGGGTCTGGGAGAAGTTGGGGAGAGGAGTGGTGGGCGAATGTGATCAAGATAGAGTGCATGAAATTCTCAAATACTTAATAAAATATTATATCCATGTTAAAAGAGGTAGGGTAGTCCTGGAGATGCCCTGGATGTAATTATAACCAATAAGGTAAAATCAGAAGCCACTAGGCCTCAGTTTTTAAGATACAGGAAAACTAGGCAACAAGTCTATGTACTTAAATTCCTAATGACACTGTTGCTGAAACTGAAAAAAAGATAAGAAGTGGGGCTGGAGAGATGGCTCAGAGGTTAAGAGCACTGACTGCTCTTCCAGAGGTCCTGAGTTCAATTCTGAGCAACCACATGGTGGCTCACAACCATCTGTAATGATATCTGGTGCCCTCTTCTGGCCTGCAGTCATATAGGCTGTATACATAATAAATAAATAGATCTTAAAAAAAAAAGATAACAAGTACTTGGGGCTTTGAATTTGTAGGATACAACATATGCTCTTCTTACTTATTAATTCAGACGCCAATGTGTTAGGTTAACAAAGAAACAGCAAGGTGCTGCACAGTTCAAGGAAGCTTTGGAGTATTTTCTCCACAGATAAAACTTCCTGATATACTTAATAATATTTACATTAAAATAATAATTCAGATCTGGATCATAATGGCTAATAGTTTTGATATAACCCAGGAGATTCTTTCCTAATGGCCTTTACCAGCTGTTCCATTTTCCTGAAGACTGTGGCCCTGGCCACTACTCAAGCCTCATCCACACAAATCCTAGCAATAATCCTCCTAGCTTTGAGAGACCGTAGGATATTCAACATATGCCCGCCCCGCATCCCCCACATGCACACAATGTGATGCTTGGCCAACAGGAGGAGCTGTGAATGAAAGCTCCTGAGAAGAAGCTCTGTCTGGCTGTGGACAAAAGCCTCCTGCTAGGAGTCTGCGTCTGTAGAGACTGATGGACCCACTGGAATCCCAGTACTGTGAAGAGATTGGGATTTTGTGGGTTCAGAGGCTGATTACATTACGGTGGGCTAGTTTTAGCTTTCCAGAACAGCCATTCCTTGTCCCACTCTGTATCTGAACTAATACCATAATAATAAATAAAATCTCTTAGAAGCAGCAGAATGCTAGCTTCTACCAAACCAAGAACTAAGAGTGTCATTACATAGTGTCTTTTGCCTATAAAAAAACCTTTTCCCAGTTTCGATGTACCTGCCTCTCTGATGTGTCCAGCAATGTATTTTAAAGTTAATTTGCCTTGATTTATGACTTTCTTTGGTTCTGTAAAACTATACAAACCCTGTGAAACTGCTTCCATGTTGGAACATGGAATTTGGAGTAACCTAAATCTATATTCCCAGGCCATGGTTACTCAAAATAGCTCCAGAACAAACTTCTCTTATTCCTTTAAAAAATAACAATATTGCCGGGCAGTGGTGGCACATGCCTGTAATCCCAGCACTTGGGAGACAGAGGCAGGTGGATCTCTGTGAGTTTGAGGCCAGCCTGGGCTACAGAGCTAGTCCAGGACAGGCTCCAAATCTATAGAGAAACCCTGTCTCAAAAAACCAAAAAAAAACCCAAACCAAACCAAACCAAACCAAAACAAAACAAAAAACCTCAAAACAATATTTTCATTAAATACAATGGGTACTTTTGTTGTTGTTGTTGTTTTTTGTTTCATTTTGTTTTTTGTTTTTTGAGACAGGGTTTCTCTGTGTAGTTTTTGTGCCTTTCCTGGAACTCACTTGGTAGTCCAGGCTGGCCTCGAACTTACAAAGATCTTCCTGCCTCTGCCTCCCGAGTGCTGGGATTAAAGGCGTGTGCCACCACTGCCCAGCTACAATGGGTGCTTTTAAATAAAAAGTGTGTTGAAGCTGAATATGGTGGTGCTTTTGTATTAGAGTTAGAGTAGCCATAAAGTTCCATTAAAGAAAAATCTCCTCTCTTGGCTCTGTGAATACCTAACATTGTATTTGGACAGCATCAATGACCTGATTAGGGGATCATCCCACAGGAAGGAGAGACCACTCCTAGGAATAGGGGTTCACTTTAAGCCAAACTAGAGAGCTAGGCAGAATAATTATTTTTTTAATGAGATACTCTCTTTTTCCTGCCCCAAATTCTCTCCCCTACATCACAGTCCCTACAAGCTCCTGTGAGATTCATGAAGTTCTTTAGGTCAACTGACTTTTATGAGTCCTCAAATATGACATTTCTTTTTCTGTCTCTTTCATTCAGCTGCTGGCTAGAACCCAAACAAGCTTTGGCTTATACTTTGGGTTTTCTTACTCTTTTTTTAAAATCCCCATTCTGTTGGTTCAGCGGCGTCGCTGGTGGCTGGCTGCCACAGCGGTGGCCATGCTGATGACAGAGGAGAGTGCTGGATGTATGAGTGGCAGAAGAGTCACCAGCCATGGTTACCTTTCTAGAGCTTTATTGGGAGAGAAAGGGAGAGAAGGAGAGAGAGGAGAGAGAGAGAGGAGAGAGAGAGAGAGAGAGAGAGAGAGAGAGAGAGAGAGAGAGAGAGAAAGACAGAGAGAGAGAGAGAGACAGAGAGAGACAGAGAGAGAGAGAGACAGAGACGGAGACAGAGAGAGAAACCACGTGGAGGGGGGTAGAATATGGAAGGAGACAGTGTGGAAAGAGAGGGCATAGAGGGTACGCCCGCTTTTTAGGTTGGGATGCTGTAGCAGGCTAGTGACGTAATTAAGGACATAATCCTTACACATCCTCATTACGTGGCTGCCTCCCACCATGTGGTAGACTTCTATACCTGCTTAACTAAAACGGCATGGCTATTTTCTTCTCTCTTCTTGTGACAGATGCTCAGATGGACAGCTTGCTTATCCTGTTTTTTTTTTAAACCTCTAATAATGTTCTCCTCGAGTTTTTGTTTGAGTCCATTCTTGAATTATTTTATTAACGAGTCTAAGAACCCAAAAAGGGGACATGATTTCCCCAGTATTCCATGAAAGGCCTCTTCAAAATTTCAGTAACCTTTGGGGAAGCAGAGGCAGCAGGATTGTTTCAAGTTCAAGACCAACCTGATCCACATGTGAGTTTTTGGCTATCCAGGGCCAAATTCAGAGACCCTGTATTTAAAAAGTGTGATGAGGGAAGAAAGGGGAAAGACACTGAAAAATTAAAATAGTTCGTTTGGGTTTAACTCACATCTTGGCTTTGGTAAAGGTACAATCAGTGTTGTCAATGCCCGACAGCCAAAGAATAGCAGAAGTGTAGTTGACTTCATTGTTTTTTTCTTGTTCTTGTTTTGTTTTTGTTTTTTCCCCCTGTTACTGGAATGCCTGACTTTCTGCAGTCTGTCACAAAACAATGCATTGAGCAGAGACAGGGATTGGATAGTTAAGCTGTGCATTATCAAGGAGCCATACATAAATCCGAGAAGGCAATGCATTAATGATGAGAACAGGAGATAGACTAGGGATAGGAACCTTGATCCTCATTCTGAACCACAAGCTGTAAATGTTGTTGATTTTGTAGAAATGCAAGATACGTTTGGGAGCTTTGATTCCTAGTCTGGTTTCTTATTCTCTTTCTTCTTGTTTTACACAAGCTAAGGAGCACCACATGCTGGTATGTGAGGATGCAATTGAAACTGAAGTGCTTGGACGCCTGGTGGATGGGATGACTGGATTGATCTGCTCACCTCCCCAACAGGCCAGAATCCCAGAAAGCCTTAACCCATAAATAGGAAGCCTTGATAATACCACATCTCTGGGATCTGTTTTATCTCCACAGGAGCTCTGCTTTCCTTCTTTCTCTTAAGCTCTCCACTATGGTCCAGTAACAAACACCTTTCTAAAAGGTTACCCTCCCTGTTGCCCATGACATCGGTTCTTTGAGTTTGGGAGACAAAGGACTGTAGTTAGAGTTTTCCTGCCTGGCCCAGTCAGGACAAATCTCTCTCACCCGCCAGTCCCACAGTCGCTCAGACCCAACCAAGAAAGCACACAGAAACTTATATTGTTTACAAACTGTATGGCCGTGGCAGGCTTCTTGTTATCTACTTCTATCTTAAATTAACCCATTTCTGTTAGTCTATACTTTGCCACATGGCTTGTGGCTTACCAGTGTCTTTACATGTTGCTTTTCATGGCGGCGGCTGGCGGTGTCTCTCTCCAACCTTCTACTTCCCAGAATTCTCTTCTCGCCTATACTTCCTGCCTGGCCGCTGGCCAATCAGAACTTTATTTACACAGAGCAATATCCACAGCAAAGGACATGGAAGCCACTGGCTCTGGGGTGGCTTTGAGAGTAAATCAGAGCAGATCATGCTGGGTCTTACTATTTGTCTGACTATCTGTCTAGTTGCAACATATGAAAGATCGCTCTTCTAGAGACCAAAACGTTTTGAACCACGGGCATTACAAAGTACATGATATCACAGTTAGAATATTTACAACACATTCTGAGGCTGATTAAGTGTAGAACTTCATTCAGTGTCCTCTGACTTCTGGCATGATGTGGTCTGTGAAAGCTGAACAAAACAGTGACATGACACATGGCTCACTTGCTTTACAGGTCACTTTCAGGACTTCCAATCTCATAAAAGGACCACTTGTAGATTTTTATAGCTTACTTGCCCTTTCCAACAACCACTACAGCCTAAAGTATTACTTAAGCACATTACTCAGCTATGTTCTCTGCCAACTTCCTCTAATGCAATTTATCACTGACCCAGTCTAGGTGTTTGCTAATTCACTCAGAATTAATTGTGCACTTTAATCATCTCCATTGAATCAGTTCCAATATCTGTAGCTTCTATAACAATAAGTACTAGCTCAGACTGATTAAAAATTTTCCCATCAGTTGTATATGATATATCACCATAAATTTTCTCTTTAATTTTTCTTGGGTGACTCATAAATTGGCTTAGATGACAGTTTCAAATGGGAGTAAAATGTCTCCAAGGGATAGCTATATTCATGGAATAAATGTTCTTTCTTCTCTTAGGAAAAGATTCATACGCTTATATTCTGATTTGTTGACACAATCTAGTTATATTAGTTAAAAATAATAATTACGAGCTGAACATTGTTGCAAGAGTCTTTATTTCCTGTGAGAGTTTTCAACTCTTTAAAATTTCAGAATATCATTTCATATTCTTGTTTTGTGCATAATAGTTTTTAAATGATGAAGTCATGGTTTGCAGTGACTGAAATAGAATGACTGTTACCACCATTTACAACCTGTGTTAATTGCTGGAATGAGACAATACAAGGCTAGAAGGTTGCTTAGTTAAGTTGGCTTCTGTAATTTTTGACAAGTAACACACTCATACAAAGCTGCATAGATCAGGCTGTGTCTTGCTCTAAATTGCTCAGCATTGTGTAAAAGAGTGGCTTTCAGGCTGTGCCTTGCCCTAGGGGATTCCATTTTACAAGCAGGTTAACTCTGTATATCCTTGTGTACATGGTCAGTACCACCAGTCCTGCACCACCTGCTAGGCAGATATTCATAACTAACTTACTCTTTAAAGTAAAAAATGGTATCCCTCTGTAACGGTATCAAAGTAGACTAGGGGCATATGAGCATAGAGGTGTATTCAAACCATATCAGATGTCGAGTTTGAGGCCAGCCTGGTCTACAAAGCGAGTTCCAGGAAAGGCGCAAAACTACACAGAGAAACCCTGTCTCAAAAAACAAAACAAAACAAAAAAAACCAAACAAACAAATAAAAACAAAACAAAACAAATCTCAGAAAAGCCATGCTTGAAAACATACCAAACACACCAGACAAAAGAATCCAATACCCTTGCCTGAATCCCTTAATGAGGACCTGTAATATTGTGATGATAAACCTCCAAATCATCATGTGATCACTCAGTGTGTGCCAATGTACTGACAGAAACTCTGTACATGTTTTGGGGGCTTCAACTTAGCTTGATTTCTATTGCTGATGAGGACTACTTAGATTGCTGTCAATCCATCTGTTCGTCTATCTGGATCATGTTCTGTACCTTGATTCTACAGCCATGTATTCCTGCACCTTCACCCTATGACTTTCATAAGCCTCCATCTTGCCCCTGCTGCTTGTCCCAACCTTTAGGTTCTGGTTCAACCCTGCCACTCCACACTTCTACAGCTTAGCTTGGTGTCTCCGTAGCTCTCCAACTGAGTTTTTTAATATCTGTTTTAGATTTTGGTGGGGGAAGGTTCAGACAGGGTCTCACTGTGGATCTCAGGCTGACCCATGTGTTAGAGGCTTTTTCTCCAGTGTGGCACTATTGGGAGAGAGGAGCCCAATAAGAGGTCTTCAGTCTTTGGAAGAGTACTCTCAAAGGACCTAGTCTCTTCTTCCTATTTTGCTTCGTTTCCTAGCTCATGAGGTGAACCATTTACACACAATCCTACCAAAATGTGTTGTGCTGTGTCATTAGATGTCCAAAGAAGTGGGTCCAATCAGTCTTGGACCAGAAGCTCTGGAACCTTCAGTCAACCCCCTTTTCTCTTGATAGGTCAAATGCCTCAGGTATTCTTGTTAAACTGCTAGAATCTGACTAATACTATTGTATATTTTTGAGACAGGGTATCACTGTGTATCCCTAGCTGGCCTAGAATTCACTATGTTGACAGGGAAGATTTTGAACTCATAGATATGTACCTGCCTCAGCTTCCTTAGTGCTGAGATTAAAGGCTTGTGCCACTATGCCCAGTCTTACCTTTTTCTTTTTAAGACAAGATCTTAGGTATCCCAAGATTGCCTTAAATTCCCTGTGTAGCTGAGAATGAATGACCTTGCGTTTCTGTTCCCTTAGCCTCCACATCTCATTGTTAGGATTACTGATATTCTCTATCACTCTGACTTTTGTGCAGGTGGGGATCAATCCTATGGCATCATCTATGCTAGGCTAGAACTCTACCAAGTGAGCTACATCCCCAGTCCTTGACTAATTATATCTTCAGTGTATCTTTCTTGTGATGCTTCAAATATTTATTCATTTTCTAGTCTCTAAGGTACTCTCGAATCATTTTACGTTAAAAATTTCAGGAAAAGTTAAGAGGAAAAAATGAAAGTGCTTAAATGTTATCATTTGGGAACTCCAGTTTAAATGCTATACTAGAACTACTTAATGATGTTTTGGATTTTTTGAAATGTGCAAATAATTTCACAATAAACTTTTATTAAAATTCCATTCTCAGAGCATTGTCTTAACAGGATAATCAACCTATTAATATTTATTGTAGTTATAGATATATTTGTATTTAGTGCTGCTGTCTTTTGTGTGGGTGGTCCTGAGAAGAGAAACTAGGGCCTTGTCCATGCTGCCATACTGACTATTACATATATTCCCATTGCTATTTTTATTTCATTTTTTCTTTTCTTCCTGTTGTCTAGATTGATCATGGTTTTTTTTTTTTAAACCAGAGTTAGAATGGGCTTTATTAGAGAGAAGAGGGGATAGGACAGAGAGAGGGAGAGAGAGAAAGAGAGAGAGAGAGAGAGAGAGAGAGAGAGAGAGCTAGAGAGACACAGAGAGAGACAGAGACCGAGAGAGTGCATGTTTTGTTTCAATGGTAAATATACTTTTTCTTTGCATCTGGCTAATTTCTTTTAACATATATAATTATTTACATGTATATACATGTATAATAAAACAAAGATTTTATTGAAACACATATCTTTTTTAATAGACAATAATCATAACATATTTGCAATGCTCTTTCCATTGTCAGCCACATTGAGATCTCCTAGTTTATTCTCATATATATATTTTTTGTATTATGCATCTATAATTATATGAACTCACCTACAAACTTACTAGTTTTGTTGCTTGCTGATTTTCTTTTACTTTTATTTTATTGTTGTGGAGTAGTCACCAGAGAAGACTGCTTGGACATGGATTTAAGCCAATAGAAAGTCTTTAGTAGTCTGCCTGTAACTACACTGGGTTTTTAGGATCCCAGTGTAGCACTGAACCTTCCTCTGGGTGAGCTTTTAAGCATAAAACCCATGTTATGGGTTGAAATACTTCATTAAAAAAAGATTTATTTATTTATTATTAGGTATACAGTGTTCTGTCTGCACATGTCCCTGCAGGCCAGAAGAGAGGGGCCAGATCTCATTACAGATGATCATGAGCCACCCTGTGGGTGCTGGGAATTGAACTCAGGAACTTTGGAAGAGCAAGCAGTGCTCTTAACCTCTGAGCCATCTCTCCAGCCCTGAAATACTTCATTTAACAAGAACAGTTAGCCAGAATCATAACTACAGAAGTCAAAAAGCAAGGTTAGTACATTTTAGAGACTTTCCCTGAACCATGGACTTTGATGGAGTAGGCCTTTGTTTTTTGTTTTGGCAGGTGGTGCTATCTACATGCTGATTTTACAGCCTGAATGGTACTTACATCATGGAGTGTGGTGATATTGTGTTCCCCAATATATTGTGCACCCTAATAAACTTATCTGGGGCCAGAGAACAGAACAGCCGCTAGACAGACATAGAGGCCAGAAAATGGTGGCACTCACACCTTTTATACTATCATTCCAGAGGCAGAGTTACATGCAGATCTCTGTGGATTCAAAGCCACACTGGAAACAGCCAGGCATAGTGACACATGCGTTTAATCCCAGGAAGTGAGGGCAGGAAGCAGAAAGTTATATAAGGCATGAGGACCAGGCACGAGAGCCTTTTTAAGCTTTTAGCTTTTAGTTTTTAGCAGCAGTTCAGCTGAGATCCATTCAGGTGAAGACTCAGAGGCTTTCAGTCTGAGGAAATGAGATCAGCTGAGGAATTGGCAAGGTGAGGCTGGATGTGGCTTGTTCTTTTTCTACGATCATTCACGTTCATCCTAATACCTGGCTCCGAGTTGGTTTTTACTTAATAAGACTACTTAGAAATTAATCTAAATCTGGCACCCAACTTGTTCAGTACGAATTCTTGAAAAAACTACTTCCCTATGGCCTTGCGGGCCCCAGCTCAGGCCTGAGCTGCATGTGACAGGTTGTGCTAGCACATGCAGGTAGGATTTACTAAAGGAGACAGAAGCAGGAGGAGTCCCAGTTGGAGGCCAGCCTAGGAGGCTTGCTGAGGAGAAGCTGTGGCCAGGGCCAGATCTGGCTGCAAATGGCGGTGGCGGACCATGGAGGCAGCTTCTGCTGCTTCACGTTGTTGGCTGCTTCTCATCATGTTGGTGGCAATGGCCATGCTTCTACTGAAAATGGAGAAGAAGGGTTTACCATTGCTTGTTCAGAGAACAATTGCCTGGATCATCGTGTTAAAAGAAAGCATCAGCCAAGATCAGTTTGAAGAAGAGGCAAGTGGTGGGGAGAAGAAGTTGTTGTGAAGATATTCTTTCCTAGGGAAGAACGTTCATGGTTCAGGGAGACAGACGTTTATCTGACTGTGATTGCTCCAAACCACAGAGGAGGCACAAAAAAAAAATGTCTGCAGGGAACCATGACCATGCCTAAAAGTGACTTTGAAATCTTCAAAAAGATGATGAGATCCCACAATGACGATTCCACATGGACTACAATAAAGCCATTATGCTGATTATCACCACAGTAAGATCTTTGGACTACAAACTGCTCAGGACAATTTCGAGATGGCTAGCTGAAATGATCCAGATTCACAAACTACTCCAGCAAGGACTTTAGACAAGCCCTACATTTTCCCATTATGCAGAGACTGGACAAATGATACAACTAACTCTCTCAGAACTTGACAATTAACCCCCAAATTTTCTTTTCAGTATTCCCTAAAGATGTCTTCACCTCCAGAAAGCAGGAAGTAATTTTAAGAAAACAATGGGGGTTGGGGATTTAGTTCGGTGGTAGATCGCTTGCCTAGCAAGCACAAGGCCCTGGGTTCGGTCCTCAGCTCTTGGTGTTTTTTTGGTCATATAATGAGTTATGGATATTGTCATTGTTTATGATGGTTGGTTACAAGTTGTTAATTGTTAATTGTAGTTAGATTTTTTCCTGCCTGGCCCACAGTCAGGACAAATCTCTCTCACCCGCCAGGCCCACAGTCGCTCAGAACCAACCAAGTAAACACACAGAAACTTATATTGCTTACAAACTGTATGGCCGTGGCAGGCTTCTTGTTATCTACTTCTTCTATCTTAAATTAACCCATTTTTGTTAGTCTATACTTTGCCACATGGCTTCTGGCTTACCGGTGTCTTTACATGTTGCTTCTCATGGCAGTGGCTGGCAGTGTCTCTCCCCAGCCTTCCATTTCCCAGAATTCTCTTCTCTCTTGTCCCACCTATACTTCTTGTCTGGCCACTGGCCAATCAGAATTTTATTTACACAGAGCAATATCCACAGCAGTTAATGGTCAGAAAAAAACTAAGCTTATTGTTTAAATAAAAAAAGAAAGAAAGAAAAGAGGATATAGATAAGAGGTAGATTATTGAATCCACTCTAAAAAAAAGAGATATAGAAATAATAGGATAAATGGATAGATTATTGCATCTACTCTAAAAAGAAAAAAGGGAAGATATAAAAATGATAAAAGGTAGATTATTGAATCTACTATGAAAAAAGAGCATATGGATATGATAAGATAAAAAGGTAGACTACTGTATATAAATCCAATCCAATGTAAAATATTTAAAAGAAGTAGTTCCTTTTTAAAAGTAGATTCAATAATCTACCTTTTTATCTTATCAATGGAGTCAGTTCTGCTAGGGTCTGGGGCCCTGTTACATTGTATGTATAGATGCTTTGACTGTATGCATTCCTGGGCATCACTTACATGCCTGGTGTCAGAAGAGGCAGATCCCTTGCAACTGGAGCTTCGGATGATTTGGGGTACCAGACCTGGGTTCTCTAGAAGAGCAGCCAGAGCTCTTAGTCACTGAGCCATCTCTCCAGCCCTGGATGCTAATTTTCATTTGATCTGATATCTTATTTTAATGAGAGCTTTTGAGTTCTTTTTTTTTTTTTTTTGTATGTGGAGCTGAGGATGGAACCCAGGGCCTTGTGCTTGCTAGGCAAGCGCTCTACCATTGATCTAAACCCCCAACCCTTTGAGTTCATCTTTAAAATCTCTTTTTAATCCCCGAGGCTCAGCGGTTCTGTCACTATGTGTGCCTTGTCTTCTTTTACTTTAGTTAGCATTTACTTGTTTCCTTTCCACCCCAAGACTCGTACCTCTTATAATTTCATGGAAATTATTTCCTCTTTCTGTTCTTTCATTTTGGATTTCCCATCACATGATATTGAAAGTTTGAAGCTAAAGGCAGGTGTGTTATGGATTACTCAATATTCCTGTTTCTTTTTCCTTTTACATTTTATCTTTTGGCTTGATAGTATGCTATATAAAACATGCTTGGGGGCTGGAGAGATGGCACAGTTGTTAAGAGCACACTGGCTGCTATTCCAGAGGATCCAGGTTCAATTCCCAGTGCCCATATGGCAGCTTACAGCTGTCTGTAACTCCAGTTCCAGGAGATCTGACACCTTCACACCAATGCACATAAAATTAAATAAATTATTAAAAATAAAACATGCTTGGCTTTCTTTTATTTATATATTTTCTAAGAGTTAAAATTGGTCCTTGTTTTGTGTTTGTTTTTGAGCAATCACAGCTTGGAACTGGCTGTGTAGATCTAATTGGCCTTGAACTCACAGAGATCCACCTACCTCTGCCTCCTGAGTGCTGAGATTAAAGGCATGCACCAACACACCTGGCTGATTCAGATCTTTAAAAATATTTATTTCTATTTATGTATGTGTCTGTGTGAGGTTATGTACATATGTGTATGGCCATGTGGGCCAGAAGAGAGTGTTGGATCCCTTTGGAACTGGAGTTCTAGACATCCAATGTGGGTGCTGAATGTGGGTCTTGGGAACTCAACTCTAGTTCTCCACAAGAATGACACATGCGGGTTGGGGATTTAACTCAGTGGTAGAGCGCTTGCCTAGCAAGGACAGGGCCCTGGGTTCGATCCTCAGCTTAAAAAAAAAAAGTAAAATTTTGGGGCTGGAGTGATGGCTCAGTGGTTAAGAGCACTAACTGCTCTACCAGAGGATCCGGGTTCAATTCCCAGCACCCACATGGCAGCTAACAACTGTCTGTAACTCTAAGATCTGACACCCTCACACAGACATACTTACATACACCAATGCACATAAAATAAAGATAAGTTGTTTTTTTAAAAAAAAGAATGACACATGCTCTTAACTGCTGAACCATCTTGCTGCCCATTCTTGTTGGTTTACAAAAGTTTTAATTTTATTTTTAAAAATGGATATGTGTGTGTGTGTGTGTGTGTGTGTGTGTGTGTGTGTGTGTGTGTGTATAAGTGTGGGTGCTTTTATAGGCCAGAAGAGGGCTTCAGGTCCCATAGAACTGGAGTTGCAGGCAATTGTGAACTACCTGATGTGGGTACTGGGAATAGAACTCTTGTACTTTGAAAGAGAAGCAAGTGCTCTTAAGTGCTGAGCCATCTGTCCATCACTGCTGGTTCTGTTTTAAATACATGTTTTTCTTGTTCATAGCCTTCTATACTCTGAGAACATTACTTATACCTTAAATATGTTTTTCACTTGCTGTCTTTACTTTTCCCCTGAGATGTTAGTCTTGGTGTTTATTGATAGTGTGACGTTTCTGACATGGTATCCATAGCTCAAATACTAATGAATATGTCTTGCTTGTATGCTTATCTTTGTTCTTGAGAGTCTTTAATAATATGTCTACAAATAGGTGTTTTCTGGAGTAAAGCTTCCCTTTGATTAATTCGGGGAAGGAAATACAGAAATATAACATGCTACTGATGAAGCATGCTAACAGTTTCACTTCTAGATATAGTAGCTTACCATTCTACTTATTTTAAGCAAAAACAAGCAACAAATAAAAGGCAGAAGCAAAATTTGTGCTAAGACTAAAGTAGTGTGTAAGAGCTGGTTCCCAGAGGCACAGTTATCTCAGATGCTCTGCATAAAACTCCCCCATTAATTATGCTGAAATTCTGCAATGCTCAAAGGCTCTTTCTTTTATATCACTGCATCTAAGCTTGAAGATCAAGAACCTATCTTTACAATGGTTTTCACATTCATTTTGATCATTGTGATTTTTTTATTTTAGCTTTTCTTTCTAAAGCTTTTATTTTTTATTTTTATTTTATGTTTATGAGTGAGTATTTTTCTTGCATGAGTGTATGTGCATCATATGTGTGAAGTGCCTGCTAAAGTCAGATGAAGGCATAGGATACCCCTGACCTGCAGTACAGATGATTGTGAGCTACCACATGGGTGCTGGGAACCAAACACAGGTCTTCTACAAGAGCAGCAAGTGCTCTTAATTGCTGAATGATCGCTTCAGTCTTTATTTTCATTTTTTCTAGCTTTAAGGAATATGATTTTCAATCTATAAAGTCATGTGTGCTGTGTCAGAACTATCATAGCCTTTATTTCCTACGTATCAATCACCCAGTTCTCTGAGCCCTGTATTTCTTTTTGGTAATTACAGTGTGTATACATGCAAGGTTGTGCATGAATTAAGATTCCAAGTACCAGTTCTGGTCAGTACAGTTTGTCAGCACAGACATTAAGTGCTGCTTACTTTTCTATGGCAGTCATTATGTATAATCAGGTCAATATTAGACTTGCCTAATTTTACCTATGTCTAAAACATCCAAATGAGGAGTAGTAGGGTAGGAGTATTAAATCACATTTAGGATCAATACCATACAATTTGCATATATGCAAAACTTGCAGCAGATGGATATGAGTAACAGGGCCAGCTGTACACTCAATCCACATACCCAAGATGAATATTTCATGGTTTTCTAAGTCTAAAAAGCCTGAGATTGTATAGCTTTTTGGTCACTTGTGGCCATTCTGCTCTTATATACCACTTGACTATTTGTCCTTGGCTGGAGCTTTTTCCAGGGCCCTTTCACAATATTGGCGCAAGTTACCATTGGGAAAGATAAGCACATTCACACAGAAAGTAATGAATGGACTATTGTAGACACTCACATACATGTTAAATCAGTGTTCATTCTACCCCTACCTCAAAGAGATATGCCTGGCTGTGGTGCAGATTAATAAATTAGACCTTATGGCGCATGTTATATTGAATAATTCTATAACAATTACAAATACTTTATTAAAAGGTAACCGTTCAGTTTCTCTTTATTATGTCAGAGCCAGTGCAAGAAATATAATAGAATTCATTATGGGTCTTAGACACACTCTCTCTAAGCTTTGATGGCAGTGCTTTAAGTGTTTCTGATGTTGAGTTTTTTATTCATTTAAAAAATACATATTGTTATTTAGTGTGTGTGTGTGTGTGTGTGTGTGTGTGTGTGTGTGTGTGTGTGTGTGTGAGAGAGAGAGAGAGAGAGAGAGAGAGAGAGAGAGAGAGAGAGAGAGAGAGATGCTGTTTGAAGAGTGTAGGCATGTGTGTGGAGGTGAGAGACCAGTTTCGGTTTTCAGGAGATGGTCCTCCTTTCTACCTTGTTGAGATAGCATCTCTCTTGTTTCTGCTGTGCTGTGTATTAGCTGGCTTGTGAGTTCGCAGGTAATTCCCCTGACTCTACAGCCTATCTTGCAATATGAGTGCTGTGATTATAGATGGGTGACACTGTATCTGTCCTCTTATCTGCTGACTTACCTCCAAGGACTATTTATTTCTTTATTTTGAGACAGATTCTCACATAGCCCAGTTGATTGAATTTGCTATATGGCCAAGATCACCTTGAGATCTTGATCTTCCCACCTCTGCCTCGCAAGTTCTAGGATTAAAAGCTTGTGTTGCTATGCTTGTTGTCATGATTTAGCTAGTAGTACTTTTGTGCAACTAAAAAATAATAAGCATGGGCTCTGTTACTAAGTAACTTGAATTCTAATCACTGGTTCTTCTGTGGAGTCACTGGGAGTGTGTTCAAGTTCTTCAACCTATTAAACCCCTTTCTCAGTTTCATCCTTGGGAAAGTGTGGTTGTAGTAGAGCCAAGTCTTTGTGAAATGGTTAGAATAGTACATAATATATGTAGCCCCTTAATAAGTGTATAGAGCCTCATAATAAGTCCAAAAGGCTTGTCAAAAATGCCATACACTGTGCTAGGTGTATCTCAGTGAAAGAGGGCTTCCCTGCTATAGACAAAGTCCTAGATCCCAACCCTAGTACTAGGAAAAGGTTGTATACTGAAAACTTTTATGAATATGAAGTATTTGGAGATAGAAAATATAGTAGTAATTACTGAGGGTTGAAGGCAGAGTTAGAAAAAAAGAGAGAATGACTGGCAATGAGTATGAGATGCTTTTACCTTTTTTCTTTTTTTGTAGTGAGTTGGTTTCAGTATGCAGTCCAGGCTGGTCTAAACTCTCCTATCTCTTGAGTGCTGTGAGGGAGTATGGAGTACTTTTTGTGGAAAACACAATATTCTAGAGTTAGTGGCAATAGTTACCTAATTCTGTGGTTATATTAAAGAGATTCTTAAAATTGTGCTGCTGGTTTGGGGCTATAGTTCAGTGGCAGAGCATTTCCATGACATGTGTAAGAACTTGAGTTCAAACCCAAATATAAATAACTAAACTAAATAAATAAGTAAATAATAAATTTCTCCTGTTTATTTAAACTCATACTTTATTCTCTAGTAATTCAATTTTTTTTACTGTTTTGTGTTTAGAAACTGTGTGCACAGATTAAATAAGTAGTAAGATAAAATGCACACTTTTTAGAAAACACATTATTATAATTGGATCATAGTTTTGCAAAACTGTTCCCATAAGAAAATGATTCTGCAGTTATTACTGTTAATCCATTAAATCACAAAACTGGCCAACTTCAGCATTTTTCCAGGCTCCTGCTACTGCACTTCTGATATTGCACAGTGGTGGTTGGAAACCTTGTCTGAATGTTCAGTTTTAGGATGTGAGATCCTATAGGAGGTGGACCAAATCAGTGTTGTTTCTGAAGGGACTAATCCTCTGTCTGGAACATTATAGCCATTTATCAAATATTTGTTGAATGACTTTATGAATACATAGCAAAAGTGAGCACTATTTAAAAAAATCTGTAAAATTTTTCAAAGTAATCAACCCTCCCCCACTTTTTAAGAAGTAGTAATCATTGATACTTTCTGATCCTTCAGAGCTATATCATTCATCCAAATATTATAGCAAAAGAAATGGAGGAAATTTTTGTGTAATCTATTGGTATACATACAATGCTACTTAAATGCCTTAAAGAGTATCTGAGAGTAGAATTTTCTTTTTCCCCCTTTTGAAAATTGACACCACATATAGCATCAAGTGCTAAGCTGTTAAATGACTTAACAGGACTAACTGAAGCTTAGAGAAAGAGATCTTAATGAATGTGTAATAAGAAATATTGTATCTCAATGGGATTCTAACAAAACATATGGTGATTTAGTTTGAGATAGACTGCCTACTCCTTATTAATATACTGAGATACCATGGTGCGTGCTGGTTCTAATCACCTCAGGTCCCCATAACAAAATGCTAAAGGGTAGGTGGTTTAAATGATGGGGATAAGTTTATTACAATTCTGAAAGCTGGAAGTCCAATGTTAAGATGCTGACCAATTCAGTTCCCTGGTAATGGCTCTCTTCCTAGCTTTCAGACAGTGTTTTTTTTTTCCCCCTGTATGCCCACTTAGTGGAGGGTGATGGAGAGTGAGAAGAGAGTGGGGAGATCTGCTTTATTTTTATGAAGGCATTAGTTAAAAGGACTCTACTGTCATGATTTCAGTTAAACCAAATTACTTCCTAAAAGTGATGTTTCATCAAATTGGGGTTAATGCTTCGACATATGAATTCTGAGGAGACCATAGATCAATTATAGCTGTGCTCTAAATGGTTTTGAAATCCAATAAATTTATCCGATAATCAAGCATTTATCAAGCCTTTACTAGGTACTACATTTTATTCTAGACCTTCAGGGGTATAGCAGTAAACAATAACCATCAAAAAATCTCTGCTTTCCTACAAGTTTTGTGCCTGTATCTATCTGATGGTTTAGCTCCTCTGTGAAACCCTTGATGTCAGACTTATGCTTCTTCCTGACTTGTTTCTAAACTGAGCCTTGGCTGCTATATAGTTCCTTTAGTGAGCAGGTGGCAATACTCCTTAAGAAACGGATAAACTAATCCCCATCATTTAAACCACTTAGCCTATAGCATTTTGTTATGGGAACCTGAGATGACTGGAACAAGCACGCACCATGGCTTCTCTCAGTTGATTAATAAGGAGTAGGCAGTCTATCCCTTTGCAATAAGACTAATTATTTTTTTCTTGATAGTATGAACTGGACTACATTGTCATGGGAATAAGAGTATTTTTGTTTTTAAATATTTTTTTCAAATTATGTTATGTTTTCATTTTGTGACAGGGGCTCTCATAGCCCAGGCTGTCCTCAGAATCACTAGTTAGCTGTGAGGATAACGCTGGACGTTATCCCAACCTTACTTCCTGTGTGCTCAAGAATTAAAGCCAGCCACTACCATCCTCAGTTCACCTGTTGCTTGGGATCTAACTCCCAGCTTTATGCATGCTAGGCAAGTACTTGACCAATTGGGCAGTATTTCTAACTGTTCTGATTGACCTTGAGGCTTCTTCTACTTCTGTGGTACCGAGTATAAGTGATGCTGGTGACAGGTGTCCCATTTCCATGGTCCCTTCAAGTCTTGCTAAACCAGATACAAATGCACCGGAGTAAGTGGAAAGTGTAACATAGGTGCTGCAAGTTGGGTAGCATGTTAGGTATACAACCTCCCACTTCCTCTCATTATCAGGGTGAAAGGAATATATTGTTGTTTTCAGTTTTACAGAATTGGGGACAGTTTGTAATTCCATTATTTTATCCAGAAAATGTTCAAATATATAGATAAAAAGTGAATGCATTCTCTATAGCACACCACCAATGTTCTGTAATTGATATTTTACTTTACTTGCTTTATCACACATTCTTCCATCTATCCGTCATTCAGGAGGTGAGGACTTCAAGTACTTTCCCCCCATAGGATTACTAGATCAGGTTCAGAAAAGGACCTCTTGATTGTTACAGCTTTGTCCCATGTTCGGCTTTGAATTTAATCTCTTTCATGTGACAAATTGAGTTTAGTTTTCAAATGCTGATAATTCTGTAAAGAATAACCTTTTCTATTAAGCTCTTGTCTAATTGAAGGGGATTAACTTGGTTGAAAGGCTTCTGGTGGTTTATTTATTTAAACAATTTTGCAATTTGCCAGCAGGTGTCCAGAAGCTCAGATAACCCATGAATCTCATTCATCTTAATAAGATATGCTTATAATAATAATTCTATTAAATGTCACTCCTTATCCCTGGGCTTTCTTGATTTAATCCAGAATGAGTCTATTGCTGCCAGCATCCTTTGTGGACTGGACATGTTAAATTAATTACAAGACTGGAAACATGATTATCTCTACTCATGGTTGACTTGATCTTTGTCCTTTTCACCCTCTTTCATTTTCTTTTGTACACTCAGTTCTTATTCATCTTAGTGATAATACTGAATATGAAAGAAGTAATAGAAAGGATTAAAAGTCTTGTCAAAAGACTATCAAATTCTTAGCCCTTAAATATACTTACAATGTTTAATACAATGGACTTACGTTTAAAAACATTAGCCCCATTAAAATTTACATGTAAAAATTATCAAGAAGATCATGTGTTTCGAGTGTTTCTTGCTCCCTTAAATAATTATCATGGGTTAAATAAGAAAAGAAAAATAAATGAGCAAATGGACTGAGCCAAGGATTTTCCTCAGGAAAATTCAGACCTTTATATATGGGATATTTTCTTTCGGTCCCCTGTGGTAATGAAAGTTTAGTATCTTCACAGCATAGCTAACTGCTTAATTGCAACAGAAAACAATAAAAGTAAAAAGATGTCTCTGTAAAAGAAAAAAAATGTCTCTGAGTTTCCCCAAATGTTCATCAAGAGCAACAGCTACATCTCACTACTGCATACCCAGCACATCAGAGGCATACAGTGCATGTTCAGTAATTATTCTAGAATAAAAAATGACCTTTCCATATTCAAGGTTTTGCATGTGGAACAAATTTAACAATGGTTCTTGAGACCTAGATAAGGGGGTGGAAAAATATGATCCATGTGTTAAAACTGGTCTCCCAATGCAACTATTCTTATTTGTCTATTATATTTATATTACTTATAGTTAATTTTCTTGATACAACCACACATAGTGTAGTATCTATGAAAGAGATGACTGTATTACTCAGAAATCTTAAAAGTTTTTACTCACTGTACTTTTTTTTTTGTTTGGTTTGTTTTGTTTTTCGAGACAGGGTTTCTCTCTGTAGCTTTGCACCTTTCCTGGAATTCGCTTTGTAGACCAGGCTGGCTTTGAACTTACAGAGATTCACCTGGCTCTGCCTCCCAAGTGCTGGGATTAAAGGTGTGTGCCACCACTGCCCCCCGGCTACTCACTGTACTTTTACAGGGCTTGTTATCCAAAAATCTCTTTTAAGGGAATTTTTTTTTTTTTTTTGGTGAAAATAAGGGAGAGTGTGAATTGAAATCAGTGAGATATCAATTGACACCTTCTAAGATGGGAGAGAGAGAGAGGGAAGGAGGGAAGTAAAGGGGGGGGGAGAGAAGGATTTGGCAGTTTTTCAAAAAGCAAAACATGGAATTACTACATAAGCAGCTGCAGGTTACATACCCAAAGGCAATGAAAGCAGAGACTCAAATATTTATGGGTTAATGTTTATTCTAGCACTATTTACAGTAGACAAAAGGTTGGAACAATTAAAGTATCCGTCTACAAATGAATAAACAAAATGTGATATAGACATACAATAGAATCTTTTTTTCTCAGAGAGGACCAATTTTATTTTTGTTTTAAATATTAAGTTTAAGCAAATTATATTATCCATCATATCAAATTTAAACTGATTATTAGCATCTATGTGGTTTTATATGTGTGTCTCTACATGGATCTTTTTTTTTTAGCTAATTTTTTAAAATTAAGAATGTTTTTTATCCATTCCACATACCCACCACAGATCCCTCTCATCCCTCCTCCTGCTCCCCCCCAGCCTTCCCTCCCAGCCTACCCCCTAACCCCTCTTCCGAAAAGGTATGGCCTCCCATGGGGAGTCAGCAAAGCCCAGCACATTCAGCTGAGGCAGGTCCAAGACTGTGCCCCTGCATCAAGGCTATGCAAGGTGTCCCACCATAGGTAATGGGCTCCAAAAAGCCAGTTTATGCACCAGGGAGAGATCCTGTTCCCACTGTCAGGGGCCCCTCTAACAGACCAAGCTACACAACTGTCTTGCCCATGCAGAGCACCCAGTCCAGTTCCATGCAGGCTCCACAGCTGTCAGTCCAAAGTTCATGAGATCCCACTAGCTATACAATAGAATCTTACTAAACTAAATAAAAGACCAAAGTGTTGATACATACTACAATATGAATGAACCTTGAAAATATCATGGTTAGTCGGTGAAAGAAGCCAGACACAAAAAGACAAATTCTGGTATCCTACTATGTGTGAGTACATACCATGTTCATCCTTCTGAGTCTGGGTTACCTCACTCAGGATGATTTTTTCTAGATCCATCCATTTGCCTGCAAACCTCATGATGTCATTGTTTTTCTCTGCTGAGTAGTACTCCATTGTATATATGTGCCACATTTTCTTTATCCATTCTTCAGTTGAAGGGCATCTAGGTTGTTTCCAGGATCTGGCTATTACAAACAATGCTGATATGAACATAGCTGAGCAAATGCCCTTGTGGTATGATTGAGCATTCCTTGGGTATATGCCCAAGAGTGCTACAGCTGGGTCTTGATGTAAAACAAAGATGACTAGACTGCTACACAACTCCAGGGAGGCTACCTAGAAAACAGGACCCTAGGAAAGACACAGGGATTACCCAATGACAGAGAAATGGATGAGGTCTACATGAACAGTGGACGACAGTGGGAGTAATGAAGGGCAAAGTTTGAGGGAAAGAAAGCTTAGGGGAGCAGGAGATCCCAGCTGGATCAAGAACAGAAAGGGAGAATGAAATCCACAATGATACATCCTCTGTAGACTGCTGGCAATGGTCGAGAGAAAGCCTGATCTGACCTAGTCTGGTGGTCAGATGGCCAAACACCCTAACAGTCGTGCTGGAACTCTCATCCAATAACTGTTGGAAGTGGATGCAGAGATCCTCAGCCAGGCCCCAGGTGGAGCTCCAGGAGTCCAATTGTCGAGAAAGAGGAGGGACTGTAAGAGTGTGAATTGTTGAGACCAAGATTGGAAAAGCACAGGGACAAATAGCCAAACAAATGGAAGCACATGAATTATGAACCAAAGGCTGTGGAGCCCCCAGCTGGATCAGGCCCTCTGGATAAGTTGAGCTGTTAGGGAGGCACCCAGGCTGTGGGACCAGGACCTGTCCTTAGTGCATGAGCTGGCTGTTTGGAATCTTGGGCTTACACAGGGACACATGCTCAGCTTGGAAGGAGGGGACTGAACCTGCCTGTACTGAATCCACCAGGTTTAAATGAATCCCCAGGGGAGTCTTGGCCCTGGAGGAGATGGGAATGGAGGGGAGGGGCTGGGGAGAAGGTGGGGGTGGGGGCGGGAGGGGGGAGGACAGGGGGAACCCATGGCTGATGTGTAAAATTAAAACACACAAATATAATAAATGAAAAAAGACAAATTCTGTATGATACATGTATATGGAATATCAAGAGCAGGCAAATTCAGAGACTGAAAGTACATTGGGAAGAAGAGGGAAATGTGTGGTTATTGATAAATGGTTGTGAGGGCTAATATTGACAGGGGAGGCTAGAGTTACCTAGATAACAAATCTCTGGGCATGTCTGGGAAGCCATGGTTGGAGGGGTCATAGGCCCCAATAGATGCTGCTATTGTTTTGCCTTCTAAGTATGTATGCTTATACCTAAAGCGGGCTGCTTTCAACTTTGGTCAGAGAGGATGCTTTTCTTTCCCCCCCTGGAGCTGAGGATCGAACCCAGAGCCTTGCGCTTGCTAGGCAGGCGTTTTACAATGAACAGCAGTCAATGGAGAGACACATGACTGATCAAAGTACTAAGAAAAAGAGATTGAGTGCTCAGCTCTAAATGGGACAAGGCTCAGGGAAATCATGGAATGGAGACAGAAAGAAGGTAAGAGCAGAAGGATAGGCAGGAATGCTGTGCCTAACTCTATTGTTGAAATCATGAACTCAGAGCATCTGTGCTTACCTGCACAAGATCAACTCAGCCAAAATTTCAGCATAGATGCAGTGGATGATTTCCTGGTCCTACACATATCGAGGGACTGTTGGTAATGGATAGTTGCTGGGGAATTGAGAATTATTCTTTTTAAAAATAGTATTCTTACTTTTTTGAGATAATAACTATATTACTTCCTCCTTTCCTTCCCTCTTGTTATCTTTCAAATACGTGGCCCATTTTTCTTTTTTTATTAATTAATTTTTTTAATTTATTTTACATCCCCAGTGCAGTTTCCCCTCCTTCTGTTCCCTCTACCTCTCCTCCCCTGACTCCACTCTGCCCCCTCCCCCCCCCAAACCACTCCTCCTCTGTTTCTGTTCAGAAAGGAGCAGGCCTCCCATGGGTGTCAACAAAATATGGCATATAAAGTTGAAGTAGGACTAAGTTTGTCCCTTCTGGGAGCCCATAGATGCTTCCTAGTGAGAACTTACTCAGGGTCAGAGAATCTGAGCTTGCTTTACTCAGCAGGGCTGTATAAGGGAATGATTTGGTCACAGGCATGGTTACCAGGTGTTTGGAAGGGTCTACACTTGGCTGTACTGTGTGCTTTGATTTTGAAGAGGGGAGGTCTTTTGCTCCTTCCCTTGTCATGTTATAAAAAGCCTCTTTCTTTCTTTCTTTCTTTCTTTCTTTCTTTCTTTCTTTCTTTCTTTCTTTCTTCCTTCCTTCCTTCCTTCCTTTCTTTTCTTCTTCTTCTTTTTCTTCCTCCTCCTTCTCCTCCTCCTCCTCCTCCTCCTTCTTCTTTTTCTTTTATCCGAGACAGAGTTTCTCTGTAGCTTTGTGCCTTTCCTGGAACTCGCTTTATAGACCAAGCTGGCCTCGAACTCAACGAACTCAAAGAGATCCGCCTGCCTCTGCCTCCCGAGTGCTGGGATTAAAGGTGTGTACCACCACCACCCGATCAAATCTTATAGATTATCACTACCACCGCCTGGCTAAAAAGCCCTTTTCAATAACGGGCAAGACTTTTAGGTATTTATCCAGGCCCTCCCAAAGCTATCCAGTGTTTCTGCTTTTCTTCTCATCGGCTAGGTCTCTTTCTATCTGGTATTTTCTTAACCCTCTCTCCTCCTCCTAAGAACCCTTCAAAAGGTGGGAGCAGATCAGAGATGGACTCCCACAATCTTCCACACTCCCTATTGTATTAAAGCTGAGCAAGGCAACTCAGTCTGAGGAATAGGTTTCCAAAAGCCAGCTCAAGTGATAGGGACAGGCCCTGACCCCACTGCTAGGAGTCCCACAAATAAACTAAATTACACAACTGTCACACATATTTAGAGGGCCTAGGGTGGTCCCAGGCAGGCTCCCTAGCTGTCAGCCTAGAGTCTGTGAGCTCCTATGAGTCCAGGTTAGTTGCTTCTATGGGTTTCCTTGTGATGACCTTGACCCCCCTGGTTCAAACCATTCTTCATCCAGCAACTGATGGAAACGAATGCAGAGATCCATAGCCAAGCATTGGGCTGAGTACTGGGAATCCTGTTGAAGAGAGGAAGGATGGTATGGGCCCCAGTTTTCCTTAATTATTGTTAGTGAAGATATGGTCACTAGTAGGCTTCTTGTGCTCAGTGGATGTTCCCATACTGTGCACATGTGGGCAGCACTAACTGGACTTAACAGGTTATCTGAAGAAAAAATTCAGTGGCTAAGAACACTTGCTAGTTTTGCAGAGGGCCTGGGTTTAGTTCCCACCACCCATGTGGTGGATCACAACTATTCATAACTCCAATTCCAGGGGATCTGGTTACCTCTTCTGACCTCTGTCTGTATCAGGCATATATGTAGTGTACATACATACATGCAAGCAAAACAGTCATACCCATAAAAATAACTAAATAAATTTTAAAACAAGACATGAAGTTGGGAGGAGGAGTGTTAGAGGAGCATGTGGGAGTAGGAGGGAGGAAATTGGAAGTATATATGATCATATATCATTGTATATATATTATAGTGTGTGTGTGTGTGTGTGTACATGCACATGGGAGTGCACACACATGTATGTGTGAGAGTTCATGCATCACAGCACAAGTTTGGAACTCAAAGGATAACTTTTGAGGGTTGGTTTCTCCTACTTTCTGTGTTCTGGGAGTAGAATTCAGGTCACTGGGCTTGACCAACAAGCACCTTTGCCCACTGTGCCATCTCATTAGTCCTAGCTTTCTACTTATTATACATCTCAGGACTCTAGCCCAGGAAGTAGTGCTACATACTTTTTGTGTGGGTCTTCTCATCTCAATTGGCCTAACCAACATAAGCCCTCACAGGCATGACTAGAGGTTAAATAATTCCTCAGAGGTGTGCCTGGAGGCTTGTCTCCTAGGTTATTTCAGATCCTGTCAAGTAGACAACTGACATATAGGAAAATTTATGGGGGACGAAATGTTCTCAAATGGTCACTGCATGGTTCAAGTTATGTAATAATCATAAAATAGCATCTAGAAGCATGGAACTGATCAGTGCTTGCTGTGGGTTCTCAGGGATATGGAAGAGGAAACATCTGTGACTATGAAAGGAAACCATGAGGAGGTCTTGTGAAGATAGTTCTGGGAGCCTCTGCATTGTGGTAGTAAATACGCACACCTACATGTATGTATTGTACAACCACATACTTAACACCAGTGTTTATATAACTGTTCAAATTTAAATAAGTTCTATGGGTGGTATGAATCTCAGATTCTTGATTTTAACATGTTACAGTGGTGTAAAATGGAAATGAGGAAGGTTAGGGAAATGGTATGTGAGAACTTCTATTAGTTACTCTTCTGTTGCTGTGATGAAAATGTGGTGATATATTGTATATTGATATATCACCACATGAAATATCATGACCAAGATAACTTACTGAAGGAGGAAGTTCTTTTGGCTTATGGGTTCAGAGGCTAAGAGTCCATCATGGCAAGGTGGAGGTATGGCAGCAAGCAACAGATATGGTGTAGATGAAATTCTAAATGGTCTTAGTAAATAAGAAACACAGAACCAAATACAGAGTTAAAGCCTAAGAGATCAGAGCACTAGCGAAGCCCAAGACTACCTTTAGCTTACCAGTCGCTGCCGTCGCTTCCCCTGAGTGAGAGTGACCTTCTTCTGTGTGACCTGTCATTTTATTGCCTTTCTGTTCTACCTTCTCATTGGCTCTTAACCCAACCACATGATTTCCTTGTCACTGCCTGTCTATACAGACCTCCAGGTTTCTATGGCTGGTACTATGATTAAAGGTTTGGGTCACCGCTTGGCTGTGTCTGTGAACACACAAAGACTCTGGCTGCCATGTGATCGGATTAAGGGCATGTGCCACCACATGGCTTGCTTTTAGCTCTGATCGCCAGGGAACTTTATTTATTAATATACAAATAAAATTACATTTCAGCACAAATAAAATATCACCATAATATGGCCCTAGGATCAGGAAACTGAGAGCTCATATCTTGAATCACAAACACGAAGCTAAGAGTGAACTGGAAGTGGTCACCCTCAGTGATAGACATCCTCCAGCAAGTACCACCTAAATCCGAACCACAAATGGGGGCTGACAGTTAAATACCCAAGTCTATGAAGGGTATTTTTCATTTGAACCACCACAGACCTCCTTGTTTATTTCTTTTGCAAATTTTTGTGAGCCTGCAATTATCAATAAATGAGTACTTACTTATATGTGTATTCATGTATAAAATATGAGTATACATAAGCAAAACAAACCTTTATACAAATATACATTGAGAGAGATATAGATGCAAGTGAATGAGTGTTACCATCAACTCAAAAATCATTTACTGAGTGAATCTATGACCAAGATTCTGATTAAAGCAGAGCTGAATAAATACATTTTCAATGGCCATCCATTCCATTAAAGAGACTCTTTCTGAGAGGTTCCAATCAATATACCATTAATCTCTCAAGAGAAATCTATTAGCCAGTAACATAAAGTAATTGAAATCTATCAGCTTTCCTCAAAATAGATTAATTATGATGATTGCATAATTTATTTTTCTTTCTGCTACTCTACTAAACCAATTTTTGTAAAAATCTCCAGATATGGCCTGATTTGCCAAATGGAAGTCCTAGCTGACCTCTCTGCAACGTTCGTCCTGTTAACCGATTTCTCCTTCTTCAAAATGGCCCATTTCTGCAGCTTTCCTGACATCGTTTTTTTTTAAGTTCTCATTAATGTCTCTCTAGCCAGTTTTACTTGTTTCTTTCCCATACATTTCCTTTGCTTTTTTGTAGATTCAGAAATAAACTCTGCAAAAGTCCCATATATCTTTTTCCAATACCAATTTCTTTGAAGTTGAGACAATAATTATTAAATGTTCAATTATATCCATTTAAAGGATGGCCAGAGTTCTCTAGTTTAATTTGATTTCTTTTCCCCCATTCTTGCTCTTTAAATGTGCCTTATTTAGTGGGTATTCAATAAGTATCTGTGTAGATGTAACAGTCTTATTAAATAAGAACAAACCTGAAGCCAGGTATTGGGGTGAACACTGGAAGATCAGAGAAGCAGAACAAGCCACAGCCACCTCACCTTGCCAGTTCCTCAGCTGATCCTGTTTCCTCAGACTGGAAGCCTCTGAGTCCTTCATCCAAATAGATCTTAGCTGAACTGCTTCTTGAAAGCCTGAAAGCTTAACCAGCCTAAAGTTTCTAGTTTCTGGTCTTCATGCCTTATATACCTTTCTGCTTTCTGCCATCACTCCCTGGGATTAAAGGCTCACTTTCTGGGATTAAAGGCGTGTGTCAACATTCCTGGCTGTTTCCAATGTGGCCTTGAACTCAGAGATCCAGGAAGATCTCTGCCTCTGAAATGCTAGGATTAAAGGTGTGAGTGCCACCATTTTCTAGCCTCTGTATCTAATGGCTGTTTTGTTCTCTGACCCCAGATAAGTTTATTAGGATGCACAATATATTGGGGAACACAATATCACTACATATCTGAATTAAAATAGAAGCATACTTGATGTTCTGAATAACACACAGTTCTACTATTCTCAAAATGTAGAATCTGCAGTGGGATTATCAGCTATCCTTTGTGACTCTGAAACTGCTTGTGCTTAACTATTGTTCATATACAGTTGTGACTGCTTGAGAAGTCCACATCTCAACTGGGTGTGCACTACAATTTTCCTAAGTCCTTCTCTTTCTATTAATATCCACTTCCATCTATAGTAAATGTCTCTTCTTAGTAAACTGCTGCTTCATACTGAATTGTTCTGCGATTTCTTTCTGGGACACAGTAAAGACTTTCAGCTACACCAGCGTACCGATATCTAGAGACAACTCGGTCTGCGGACAGGAGACAGCATGGGGCTGTGGCCACAGCTTCCATTCTCACTGCTGCTGACAGTTACATATCTGTGAGGGACCAGAACTCTGTGTGTGTGTGTGTGTGTGTGTGTGTGTGTGTGTGTGTGTGTGTGTGTGTGTGTGTGTGTGGTGGGGGAGAGGGAGACAGAGAGAGGAAGACAGAGAAAAAGAGGGGAATGGAGAAACTAGAGCACTCCCTATGATATAAAATCATAGTTATAAACTCTATCTTGGATTTACTGTTTGATTTAACTTCTGTTGTTGTGATAAAATATCCAAGAAAACAACATTAAGGGAGAAGGTTTACTCAGTTTACAATTCCACGTTACAGCTCATCTTTGTGGTGACCTCAAGGCAGGAACTTGAGGCCGCTAGTCACATAACATCCACAGTGAAGAACAGAGAGAAATGAATGTATGCATACCTCTTGTGCTCAGCCCATTCAATTCAAAACTCAAGCCAGAAATGACTCCACCCACTTTTATGCTGGTTCTCCCTATATCAGTTCATACAATCAAGATGACCACCCATAGACATTTCCACAGGCCAACCTATTATTACTGTTGTTATTATTATCATTATTATTCTAAATAGTCTCTCATTGACATTCTCTTCACAGGTAATTTTTTTGAAGCACAGTTTCTAGTTGTAAAAATCAAAGAGCTTGTGACAATTATCAAGTGAAGGAACTTGAGCCTTTAAATTATTTCATTATGGGGTTAGGGATTTAGCTCAGTGATAGAGCGCTTGCCTAGCAAGCACAAGGCCCTGGGTTCGGTCCTCAGCTCTGAAAAAAAATTATTTCATTAGTGCTATTACAAATGCTGTTGTAAATCAGGTGTGGTGGCACATGATTTTAATCCCAGCAGAGGAGGCAGAGGTAGGTGATTCTCTGTGAATTTTAGGCTAACCAGGTCCACATAGCAAAGTTCTAAGACAGCCTGAGCTACAGTGTGGGATCCCTTTTTGAAAACAAAATGCTGTTGTAATAAAGTTACTTCCGTTGGGTCTTGACAAAATCATTTATGATCATGGGGTACAGGCTGTTGTGGTTATCTGTAGCAGGAATCTTTTTTTTTTTTTTTGGTTTTTGGTTTTTCGAGACAGGGTTCCTCTGTGTAGCTTTGGAGCCTGTCCTGTAACTCACTCTGTTGCCCAGGCTTGCCTTGAACTCACAGAGATCCGCCTGCCTCTGCCTCCCAAGTGCTGGGATTAAAGGTGTGCGCCACCACCGCCGGGCTTGTAGCAGGAATCTTAAAAGTTCTTATTAATAAAACAAACCTGGAGCCAGGTATTGGGGTGAATGCTGGATGATCAGAGAAGCAGAACAAGCCACAGCTTCCTCACCTTCCTCCTCAGCTAATCCTATTTCCTCAGACTGGAAGCCTCTCAGTCCTCATCCAGAATGAATCTTAGCTGAACTGTGCTGCTCAAAAGCCTGAAAGCTTAACCAGCCAAATGCTTCTAGTTTCTGGTCTTCATGGCTTATATATCTTTCTACTTTCTGCCATCACTCCCTGGGATTAAAGGCTCACTTCTTGGGATTAAAGGTGTGTGTCACCATGCTTGGCAGTTTCTAATGTGGCCTTGAACTCAGAGATCCAGATGGATCTCTGCCTCTGGAATGCTAGGATTAAAGGTGTGAGTGCTGCCATTTTCTGGCCTCATGTCTGTCTAGTGGCTGTTCCATTCTATGACCCCAGATAAATTTATTAGGGTGCACAATATTTTGGGGAACACAATACCACCACAGTTACCTGCAAAATACTTTGGCACAGAGCCATGACAATGAAATAAGTAAAACAATATAGTGATAGCCAAATGTATGGTGACTCTAATGCAGCTGTGAACATTTCCTCTTAGAGGGGAGAGGGTCATTTGGCTTACACCTGAGATTCCACATATATAGCTTCCTTCTTCCCCTAGCTGCACATGGTCTTGAAAGGTATTAGAATATGTAAGAGGTTTAAGAGAATTCATTTTCATGGGTTATTCCACATGCTTAGTGGAATTTTTCTCAGATCAAGCTATTTTTGAGTCATTCATGTTCCTATAATTAACTTCTCACCCATATTTCAGTAAATAAATCCAACTAACTCATTGTTTTACTAAGCTGGACTGGGATAAAATAATTTCTTTGGACTGTTGGTGCCATATTTGAAGTGAATAGGTCTGTCTTCATGTTTCCTCAGAAAATGTCAAGCAGCAAACTGTGATTCTCCAAATAGCTCTAGAACAACTTAATAATGAATCAAAACTGAATTTTTGTCTGTCCAATGTAAGGTCAGAGAATAACTAGCTTAACAGAAATTTAAGAGTAAAGTCACGATATTTCTAAGATTTTAAACTGATCTTAAGGTTGATCTTTGAGTTGGGTAAGGAGCTTGACTACAATAGATAATGTCCATGATCCAATAGCTTAATATTTGCCAACCTAGCCTTCCAAAATGGACTTTCAGGGAATATCTGTTAGTGTTCTCAGAAAGTTGTTTGAATGTAAGATAAGCTTATGTGTAGTTTTATCTTTCTGGTAATAAGGCTTTAAATTAGTCAAATAATGCTGGGGCTGGGGACGTAGCTCAGTGGTAGAGTGCTTGCCTTGCATGCCCAGGGCTTTTGGCACAATGTCCAAACCAACAAAAATTGTTTTAGCAGAGTGGTAGAAAGAAGAATAAATATGCCATCACCATAATTAATCTATTTCAAGGGAAGCTGACAGATTTCAATTACTTTATGTTACTGGGTATATATGAAAGTATATACAGTAAGCTGAGTGAGTGTCTCATTGCCATCATTATGTATGGACAGGTATCTCATTTAGGTTTCTATTGCTGTGAAAAATACCATGACCCAAAGCACCTTGGGGAGGAAAGGGTTTATTTCCATTACTGAGGGAAGTCAGGGACAGAACTGGAAGCAGGAACCAAAACAGACAGGACAAAGGAACATTGCTTGCTCAGCCTCTTTTCTTATACAACTCAGAACCACTTGCTGAGGGCTGGAACTGTCTATAGTGGTCCAGGCCCTCCCACATCAGTCACTGGCAATCTGATGGAAGTATTTTCTCATTTGAGTTCCTCTTTGCAGATAACTCTAGCTTATTTCAAGTTGACAGAGTGAAAAAAAAAAAAGACAGCAAGGAAAGCTGCCTTGAGGTGATCAACTAGGAACTGAGACTTGAAATCATAATGTGAGTAGGCCACACAAAATGGAAGTGCTTTCAAGGTATAGGAACAGAGAATGTCAAGTCCCAGAAGGGACAAATGATCATTTAAAATTAAATAAGGGACTGGAGATGTGGTTCAGTGGATAAGAACACATACTGCTTTTATAGAGAACCCCATCAGGTATCTAACAACTATCTGTAATTCCAGCTCAAGGGAGTCTGACACCCACTTCTGGCCTCTATGGGCATCTGCAATCACCTGCACATACCCACACAAAGACACACACATACACATATTTAAAAACAATATAAACTTTTTTTTCTTTTTTTTTTATTGAGACAGAGTTTCTCTGTGAAACTCACTCTGTAGACCAGGCTGGCCTCGAACTCACAGAGATCTGCCTGCTCCTGCTGCCAAGTGCTAGGATTAAAGGCATGCACCATCATTGCCTGGCTATGACAAAATAAGCTTTTAGAAAGAATTTTAAATAGCTAGTTAGATGTTACCATGCTTAAAGGTCAATGGGAATACCCCTCACAATCTGAAGTTTGTAAAAGCAGGGAATGAAACTGAAGAACTTTGATTATTGTTCAAAAGAATGGGATCTGAATTCTTGGACAGAGACATGACATTTCAAACTTCCTCCAAGATTAGTACATGGTGAGAGGCTGCATGAGGCATATAATTATTTCTCCCATCAAGAGTTAATCCAAGCTGGGCATTGTCAGGGGCCATGCAAGAGGAATGGCAAGCAGTTTGGGAACTCATGGAAAATGGCCCAGCAGTCAGCATAAACACTTTGGGTGAGCCTTGGAGAGGCAAGCCCTGAGGTCCTGAGCACCTCATACTGTTACTGAGCATAGCTCTGTTTATTACCCTCAAGGTCACCACATCCCTCATAATGAGTTGTATGAAAACTGTAAGGGAGTTTCTAGCCCCTCACTGGGCAGGGTTACTGGTACTTACAATAATAGTCATTGACATTTTTCAAGCATTGCTGCTGGAGCAGATTAATGATCCAACCACCACACTTAGAAAGAATTTAGAGATGTAGATTGTTAGTAAAGTTCGGTTAAGATGTTTTTGTTAATGGCTTTGATGTAAAAAATCTTGGGGAACAATTTAAAGTTTAGAAAGGCACACTTTTAATAGCTGAGCAAGGGACTCATTGAGGTCAAGGAATAAGAACAAATGCAGCCCCATTATTACGAGCCTTTCTTGCTAAGGATGGGTTAAAGGTGATGATTAATTTCTTGTACCCATTTTTGTCCTCGGCTTCCTAGTATGATTTAATAAAAAATTGTTGATGAGTAGTGTGCACTCTGAGGACTTAAAGGAGAGATGACTGATTTTTTTTATATATAAAAGTTTAAATTTGTGATTCGTTTAAGATTTTTTTGATAAGATTATCTTTTGAGATAAATAATAAAATGATTGATCCTTTTTTTGTAAATGCAAAATGCAGCCTACCAGTAAAAGAACTGGCTGAGAAAAATACCTTCCTTGCTTATACTTTGTTAAACTATAACAAGCTGCTTAGACATGAATGTATGTGAATCTTTGGGAATAATTTTTTTTCACTTGCAATACCTAAAATGTTTACTTATGTGAGGGAAATGGGGAACATATTTTTTACTTGTATTCATTGTAATCATTCACTTAAAATATAGAATATATCCACATTGTAGTTTTAATACAGCTTGAAAGACTATGCTAGGGTATAAAAGCTGGAGTGGAAAAATAAGGAAAGAAGAAGGAAAGATATAGAGGAAAAAAACCATCAGGGAAGAAGTAGAAAGAGACATTAGAGAAGATATAGATGGAGAACATTAGAGAAGATATAGATGGAGAACATTAGAGAAGATATAGATGGAGAACAACTGGGACAAAGAAGAAGGAAGACATCAGGGTAGAGAACAGAACAGAGAATGAACAGAGTAGGAACAAGCATCAGAAAGAAAAGTAAAATGCAGAATTAAGCTTTGGCCCTCAGATAAAGTTCCTGCATGTGTTTGTGCTTCTGTCCAGTAGTTCACCTATCAACATCTCCTCCCTAGTTTCTCTGACCTGCTGGGGGCTGGGCCCCTAAGCAGCAGGGCATGGTAGCACATGCCCTTAATCCCAGCACTTGGGAGGCAGAGGTAGGTGGATCTCTGTGAGTTTGAGGCCAGCCTGGTCTACAAAGTGAGTTCCAGGACAGCTAGTGCTACACCAAGAAACCCATTCTGGAAAAAGGAAACAAAATAAACACACACACAAAAAGTTAATCCCAAGGGCCTATCAATCAATAACCTAGAATGAAAAATGCCCCTTAGGAAAGTTATCTGCTCTGAGACTTTAAGAAATGCTATAAAGCCATTGTTCAGGACTTATACATAGGAGCCTACAACCACTTATTTATATTTTGTGGTAAGTAGAAGAGTTGAGGAAAGGAACAATCCCTTTCAGATTATCTTTAATTGCAGGCTAAGTACTAAAAGGCATGCATCATATGTGATTTCTTAGACACATATATTTGACTTCCTCTGGTTGGTTCTAAGTTGAACATGGGGCAAAATGCAGGCAACTGTCAATTATTAATTATTCCTGCATGTTTGGGGCTTACAGAGATTGTTAAGTGGCTTCCTGGGTTAGTTGCTAGATGGAGTAGAGTGATTTGGTACAAATGTAATTGGAAGATAGTAAGTGGCATCCTGGACTGATTACTGAGTTCTACACCTATTTTTCTTTTTGAAATGGTCTTGATCTGCATCTCAGTCTACATTCAAACTTGTGATCCTGTTGATTCACCCTACTGGAATTAGAGGTGTGCACTAGTGTAACTAGGTATGGAGTTCTAATGTAATGTATTGTTTGGATATTATCTGTCTATGTGCTTTCTCAAGTATGATGTACTTAGAGAATAGCAGAAGAAGTAGTGTGCTAAGTGGACAGAAATGGAAAGTATTAGGAGATGAATCAGGAAAGGCTGACCGAGTAGATCTGGTAGGCCCTTAAAATCCATAGGAATGTGTTCTGACCATAAAGGTCCTTGCTCCCACAGATCACTAGGGAACCAGGAATGTTAACTATGCAGGGTTATCTCTTTAAAGGAGGAAATGAATATACTTGTTTTCCACCCAGAAGGCTGAGAGTGGGTATTGTTAATAACCTGGTGACCTTTGCTATCTGTAGAGCCAGACCTCACCCAACTCCCTCAGAATGTTTATCCCAGACTCTCCCTCCTTACACCTTTAGTTTTAAATTAGTTTCTCAGTCAATAGAACCCATCCTTAGGGGAGATGCCACTTTTATTTTATAGCCTGTTCACCTATACACTGTCTCAGTCAGAGACCATACCAGATCCTAGGCCCTTAAGCTATGGAACCCGTCTTCATGGTCACATGTACTTTGACTTGAGTTTTGATGTAATTATGCCTACTTGTGCACCAGGAATTGTATTATACCAGGCAGGTTTATTTTTCTAAAATTGTATTGTGTTTAAATATGCTCACAATAAACCACCTGGTATCAGACTCTCTGACATTTGACCCAGCACCAATTAAGTTGTGTTGAACTAAGTTTTCCTTCTTGCCTCTCATGGTTTGTTTCTCTGATAGCTGTGATTCTTGCAGGAACCCCCACAGTAATAAGTTCATTGTAGATCACTGATATGGAGCTCTTTAGAGTATTCTTAGCAAGAAAGCACTGTGAGCCAATTTCACTTTTAAAGGTAACTTTAACCATTAAGTCTTAAAGTCTAGGGAAAGATAAGTGCAGGAGCACAAAAGCCACTAAGTTAACCATTGCCATAGTTTATGTTTGAAATGAAGGTGATTGGAACCAGGAATGGTAGTCAGGAAGGCAGTAAGAGTTATTTATTTGGACATGTTTAAAAGTTAGAACCAGCAGGGCTGGAGAGATGGCTCAGAGGCTAAGAGCACTGACTGCTCTTCCAGAGGACCTGGGTTCAATTCCCAGCACCCACATGGTGGCTCACAACTGTCTATAACTCCAGTTCCAGGAGTTCCAGGGGATCTAACACCCTCTCATAGAGATCCATGCAGGCAAAACACAAATGTATTTAAAGAAAAAAGTTAGAACCAGCAAGATGTGTTGATGTGTGTGTGTGTGTGTGTGTGTGTGTGTGTGTGTGTGTGTGTATGTGTGTGTGTGTGTATGTGTGTGTGTTTGTGTAAGAGGTGGGGAGAGCAACTAAGACCGTCTTCAAATATTGTGTTGTTATTTTGTTTTGAGGTGGAGTCTTACTGTGTAGCCCTGGCCTGGAACTCACAATATAGACCATACTGGCCTCAAACTCACAAATATTTGTCTGCCTTTGTTCTCTGGGTGCTGGGAATAAAGGCAGGTGCCACCATACCCAACATTGGTGTTTTGAAACAGGGTCTCATGTAGGCCAGATTGTGCACCACCTAACTGAGAATGCCTTTTGATTTTGCTTCTAACTTCTTAGTGCTGAGATGATAGGTGTGTGTGTGTGTGTGTGTGTGTGTGTGTGTGTGTGTGTGTGTGTGTGTTGGTTAGTTTTGTCACCTTGACACAAACTAGAGTCACCTGGGAAGAGGGAACCTCAGTTGAGGAACTGGCTTCATTGGACTGTCCTGTGTGGCATTTTATTGATTTATAATTGATGTGGAAGTGTCTAGCTCACTGGATGGCATCATTTCTAGGAAGGTGGCAGTAGCTTATAGAAGAAAGCAAGCTGTGGGGCTGGAGAGATGGCTCAGAGGTTAAGAGCACTGCCTGTTCTTCCAGAGGTCCTGAGTTCAATTCCCAACAACCACATGGTGGCTCACAACCATCTATAATGAGATCTGGTGCCCTCTTCTAGTGTGCAGGCATGCATGCAGATAGAACACTGTATACATAAATAAATAAATCTTTACAAAAAAAAAAGAAAAAAAGAAAGAAAGCTGAACAAGTGCCCTCTTCTAGTGTGCAGGCATGCATGCAGATAGAACACTGTATACATAAATAAACAAATCTTTACAAAAAAAAAGAAAAAAGAAAAAAAGAAAGCAAGCTGAACAAGTAAGTCATGGGGAGCAAGCCAGTAAGAGACTTTTTTTTCCCATTGCCTCTGCCTCAGTACTTGCCCTGACTTCCCTTCCTATACGATAAAATAAACCTTTTCTTCCCCAAGTTGCTTTTGGTCTTGATATATTATCACAGCGATAAAAAGTAATTAGTGCAGTATGCCACCACTCTATATGGTGCTAGAAATCAAACCCAGGACCTTTGGCACACTGAGTGAGCACTCTATCAACTGAGCTACATCTCCAGCCCATCTTCAACTTTTTTTGAGCTGAATAAATGGTGGCATTCCAGAGAGGAATGCCTTAGTGTTCCTTCATTAAATTGTTTCTTGCTATATGGCTTACCTATGCTGTTAGAGTGTAGGGACAGAGTCTAATTAAATTTTCTTCCACTGTGATTAATAAAAGATTATAATGCAAGAGACTTGAGTGGATATTGTTGATGAACTCTGCTAAGGGAATAAACCAACCAACCAAAAACAAAATAAGTAAGTTTGGATGTTAGCTACCAAGCAGAGCGTCCAATTGTGATAATTGTTCCTATCCCATCCCCCACTTGATACTTCAGTAAAAGAAATGCATAATACCTAGCAAGGTTTTAGCCCATAAGGAGTAATTTGACCTCTTTACTGATGCAGTTGATCTAGATAAGTGTCAAGATCTTAAAACTGCATATGAAAGAATACAAGTATTTACATATATTTGAATCCAGAATATAGAAAACAACAAAACACTCTTTTGCACATTTTACTCATACAGAAAAGGGAACAGATTAACAACCCACCAGAAAATTATAACCAAATTGTATGTGTACATAAGATATCAACCTATTAGTTCCACTCTCATTCTAAACCTTTGTTAAGTGCTTAGATAAGATAGATTTTCTGCTGTGATTTAAATAGGAATTTTTGATTCATCGTAAATTTGAAATGGAACAAAGGGACCTTTTCTCCTCTTGTTCTACATGATATTCCCAGTAATCATAGTGTTATATAGAAATACAAGGGGACAGTAGTGCTTGGTTAGTAATGGAATTTACATATGAAAAGCAACTGATGCATATTCATGCCCCTGTTTCAGAAACTAATTATCACATTAGTCATTACTGTGTCACGATTTTTTTGATTGAATATATACATGAATTCAATATAAATGTGCATCGCTGTCATGAAGAAGTTTCCTTCATTAAATTGTGATGAAACAGTCATCAGTATATTTAAATGTTGCTTTGCAATTTTTCATATGGTTCTTTCCTAATTATCATATGCATTTGAAAGTACGCAAGCTTTGTTATCTACAGTTCCATTTTTTTCTACATCAAAATTTTGGTACAACAATGACTTTATGACATCACTACTAATTTCTAAAGCAACTTGTCATAGTAGGAATGACATACATATAGCTTCATAAGTAATCAAGCAAATTAATAGATGCTAAAGTCAAATGATACATTCCTTTTTTCCTGTTGTTTATTTCTTTTGAGACAGGTTTTTTTTATATAGTTATGGTAGGCCTTATACAGGCCCTTACATAGGCTGGGCTGTCCTGGAATTTGCTGTGATGTTTTGTGCCTCCCAAGTTCTGGATTATAGGTGTGTGTTACCATATTGGGATCTTTAAGGGGAAAACTGAAACATTTACATTTATTTATTTATTTACTTACTTAGGATTCTATTGCTGCAATAAAACACCAGGACAAAAAAGCAAGTTGGTCAGGACAAATCTCTCTCACCCACCAGTCCTGCAGCCGCTCAGACCCAACTGAGTAAACACGCAGAGACTTATATTGCTTACAAATTGTATGGCCGTGGCAGGCTTCTTGTTATCTAGTTCTTCTATCTTAATTTAACCCATTTCTATAAATCTATACCTTGCCACATGGCTTATGGCTTTCCAGTATCTTACATGTTGGTACTCACGGCAGCGGCTGGCAGTGTCTCCTGACTCAGCCTTCCTGTTCCCAGAATTCTCTTCTCTGCTTGTCCTGCCTGTACTTCCTGCCTGGCTACTGGCCAATCAGCATTTTATTTATATAGAGCGATATCCACAGCAGGGAGGAAAGGGTTTGTTTGGCATATACTTCCATATCACTGTTCATCATTGAAGGAGTCAGTACAGGAACCCAAACAGTGCAGGAACCTGGAGACAGGAGCTGATGCAGAGGCCATGGAGAGGTGCTGCTTACTGGTTTGCTCCCCATGGCATGCTCAGCCTTATTATTATTATTATTATGATGATGATGATGATGATGATGATGATGATGATGATGTATACAGTGTTCTGTATGCATGTATGCCTTCAGGTCAGAAGAGGGCACCAGCTCTCATTACGGATGGTTGTGAGCCACAATGTAGTTGCTGGGAATTGAACTCAGGACCTCTGGAAGAGCAGCCACTGCTCTTAACCATTGAGCCATCTCTCCAGTCCCCCAGCCTGCTTTCTTATAAAACCCAGAATCACCAGTCCAGGGATGGCACCACCCATCATGGGCTGGAACCTCCCCCATCAATCACTAAGAAAATACCCTACAGATTGATGTTAAGGAGGCATTTTCTCAATTGAGGTTCCTTTATTCCAGATAACTCTGGTTTGTGTGTTGAGTTGACATAATCCTAGCCATCATACCTACTTACTTAGAGAAATGGTGTCATGTAGCAAAGGCTAGCCTGGATGCCACTTTGTAGCCCTGTCTTGCTTTGAACTCACTGTGTAAGCCAGACTGGCTTTAAACTCCTGATTTTCCTGTCCCAGCCTGTTGAGTGCTGGCTTTATAGGTGTAAGGTTACCATGCAGAGCTCTCAAAATGATACCTTCTAATTAAAATTCAATGGAGTCATTCAAGCCCAAATTCCTACAATAAAAACAAAAGATTTTAAAGTGGTACTAGGAACATAGGCTAGAAAGAAGTAATTGTCAGATTCTAAATTTATTATGTTTATCCTTTCTACATATAAAGTAAAATCCCAAATTTAGGCTCAACTGAAGTAGAAACTTTCGTAATTCAACATTTGTGCAGTGAGGTAAAACTAAGAGAATATACAAATTACAGTCACGCCTTCACTCCCAGCACTTGAAAGGCTTAGGCAGGGGATTTGTGAGTCGGAAACCAATCTGTGAGATGACTAATAACACCCTGTCTCAAAAAGACAAGGGGCTTGGGGTGTATCTCAGTGGTGGAGTGCATGCCTAGCATGCAGACAGCTCTGGATTCTATCACCCTTACATCCAAACAACAGTACCAACAATACCTCATGTGTAGCTTAAATGTGTTACTAACACTGAGGTGTTGTCCTTGCTGCTCCTTTCTCAGTATTGACAAATAAATAGCCTGCTAAATCTGTCTTTCTGTAGGGATAATCAAAATTAATTCCATCATGGTAGAATTGAGTAGCTGGGCCAGGGCATGGACTTTGGCCTTGCCCCTGAGAAAATTCAGCCATAAGTGTTAGAGGAAATATAATAATAGAAGGAAGAGTATGGTATTTAAAAGATTACTTTAGAAGCTGTATTAAGTTTTATGTGTACGAGTGTTTTGCCTGCTTGTATTTCTATGCATCACATATACTCAGTGCCCACAGAAGCCAGAAAGAGTGTGCTGGGACCCTTGGAACTGGAGTTATGGATGGTTGTAGGTTGTTTGTCATGTGGGTGCTGGGAACTGAACCTCTAGAGAAGCAGCAAGAGCTCCTAACCCCTGAGCCATGTCTCTAGCCCTAAGAGTTTAATATTTTGCCATGCAGTTAGTTATCCAGTATTAGTGTCCACTCATGTGCCAGGTTTTGTGTTAGTCAGTGAGGATGCAGAAATGAATTGCTTTCCTCAAGGATCTTTTGTATGCAAAGGAGAGGATTGTAATGCAGGCAATAGTGGAAGAATGTAAGCAATCATTACCACTGGGATCATGAGGGGAAAATGGAAATTAGTTTCTAGTAGGAGGGAGCAGGAAAAGTAGTGCACCCAGATAATGAGGTGAACCAATCTGTTGTTTGTTTAGTTTTTGAGACAGGGTGTCATGTAGCCTAGGCTGGCCTCAAACTCCCTATGTAGCAGAGTCTGGCCTTGACCTGTTGCTCTTCTTTCTTTCTTTCTTTCTTTCTTTCTTTCTTTCTTTCTTTCTTTCTTTCTTTCTTTCTTTCTTTCTTTCTTTCTTTCTGTCTTTCTTGAGGGAAAGGACAATCTACTGATATAATACAGAAATGGAAGGGACTTTGCAAGCAGTCGGAGGAGAGTGTTCCCTTCTTTTTAAGGACCTCCTTCCTAGAATTGGATATTCAGTTAAGTATCGCCAGATATCTGGGAAAAACTTTCTACTTAAGAACTGCATGTTTTTAAAGTGCACTTCTGAGGTGCTTGGCTTGCTATACCATGCTTTGCTGATGCCTATGGGGGGGCCTGTCCCATTCTGAGCAGATACAGGAGAGGTGGATTGACTGGGGAACAGAAAGGCGGTGGGGAAAGGGAGAGGGAGGAGAGGAGGGAGGGGAGGCTTCAGTCTGGATGTAAAATAAATAAAACTAGTTAAATAAAAATAAAGTGCGGTTTGGTAAATTGTGTTTGTGTGTGCATTTTCAGGCCTCCTCCTCTAATCCCTGTAACCACAGCCTCAGCTACTGAAGAAGAAGGATTCATTCAGAGCATAGGTTAGAGCAAGCACATAATCAAGGTTTATTTTAACAGGTAAGAAGCAAGAGCAAAGTCCACTCTCTGGAGACTAAACTGAGTGGCAGTGGGACAGGCTGTCTCTGGTACCTGGAATCACACAGCTTTCTCTTCTCCTTGCCTCTGCCTGGTGAAGGGCCCTGGAAGGCTCAAGCATGGCAAACATCGTGTTGGCACGTTTTGCTTTTTGCCCTTCTCTTTCCCTTGCTAAAAACCATTAGACTACATTCCTAAAGCTAGGCCCCAAGATCCCTTCCCTTATTTGGCTACTGACTCATTCCTGAGACAAAATACCAACATCAAATAATCAAAATTCATCATTTGTCTAACATGTCCAATCAGGATTTACCAACTCACTCTAGCATAGGCTTCCCCCCTTTCTCCTTAAAAACTCATTCCTGAAAAAAAAAAAACCCAACCAAAACAAAAATAACAACAGCAACAACAAAAAACACCTGCTGCTACTTGCTGTCTGCCTTAGCCTGATCCAGAGGCAGCAACCCCCCACACCCCAGCTCTCTACCCTCCACCCCCACTTCCCACTTTGAGGTTATAAATCTCCTTTGTGCTGAGAATTTGGTGTCTAAGAGTGTCCTATACCGACTCAGAGGGGCTACCCCTCCCTTCCACCTGAGGTGGTCTGTGATGTTCTCCTTCCTGGAACAGGCAGAGGCGTTTTCAGAAGTTATCCTCTAATGCTATGAAGTCTCTTACACTTATATGCAAGACTATGTGTACAAGTGTAACTACTCAGAAGACTGAGCTTTTTACTAAGAGCAAGGGCAATGATGACTTGAATGTGCTCTTCAGGGCGCTTTGCACAATCTGCCCGGAGCATGCCCATAATAACTTTGTCATTGTTCCTAGAGCACCATCCTTTTTCTTAGCTAGTCAGGTCAGCTACCTCCTACTTAGCTGAAATACTTCTTTTTACCTTCCTCTTGTTTCCAACCTCAAGCTTTTAACCCCTACATTCTATTTAACCATCATGCTTGTTTTAACTGTAATAAAAATCAACCTTATCATCAGGAGAGTAGATATATCTACCACGCTAAGAAGTAATTGGTCCATGTGTTTGTTATTTTTGTTGTTGCCATGACAAACTATCTGTGCAAAGCAACTTAGGAAAGGAAGGATTTATATTAGCTTATGGTTTGAGGGCCATAGTCCATCAAGGCAGCAAAGACAAAGCAGTGGCAGCCTGAGGCACAGAGTCATGTTATGCCCTCGGTTAGGAAATAAAGAGATGAATGCTGCAACTTAGGTCATTTTCTCCTTTTCTCCTTCTTATTCAGTATGGGATCCCAGGCCATGGGATGGTGCTGTTCACATTCAGTGTCGAAATTTCCTCCTTACCTAAATTTCTCTGGAAATACTGCCACGGACATGTCCAGAGGTGTGCTTTCTAGATGATTTTAAACCCACTCAAGTTGGTAATTAAGATTAACCATCACAGTTCATCACCAAGTAAACAATGATCTGTTTTCCTTACTTACAGATTTATTTCTTGTATGATTTTGTATAAATGGAATCTTTGTAGTGTGTTTTATTTGGTTTGCTTTATTATCCTTGGTGTAATTATTTTGAGGTTCACCACTGTTTCTTCAAACTTCATATATAATGGTGATCTTGACCTTCTGGTTTCCCTAACTCTGTTTCCTGAGCACTGAAATAAGATACACCATACTCAGCTGTTTAAGTCATTTTATGACAGACATGTTAAAAAACACATAAAATTGTATGTGACCTCCCCAACAAGTCATATGAGAAATTTATATTTTTATTAGCCACTTTATAAACCTAGAAGAAGTTTATATAAGTTCAACTAATGTATTTTATCCAATATATAAAAATTATAGTATTCAATATGTAATAGGTATGAAAACTATGAATGATTCAGTTTAGAGTCCTTGTTCATATTATATCCTTGAAAGATCATATGCATTTCAATTTGAAATGGTCACATTTTGAACCCTCTATAGGCACATGTAGCTAGAAATGACTATTCAAAAATGTATTTCTTTGTATACATGTAATTGTAAAACAGATCTAATTTCTGTAAAGTTTTTTTTTTTAGTCAGCAGGAGTGTATTTTCAGCGTGAACTCATTCACCATTTCAGCAAAATCAGAAATTAAATAAAAAATGAAACAAAAAATGAAAATAGGGTGGCTCAGACAGTAAAAACTCTTGCCACACAAGCTTGACAGTCTGAGTACAGTCCCTAAAACCCACAGTAGGAGGAGAGAACTAACTCTCCAAAACAATCCTCTGACTTCTGGACATGTGTCAAGGCATACATGTGCCCCTCTCATTCAATAATAATATAAATTTAAAAATTAAAAATTAAAAATGGAAATAATGAGAGCAAAAAGCGGGAAAGAGCAAGTGGTCAGCCCTGAAAACATACATATGAGTAACATAGCACAAACTAAGCAGGTTGTATTTAGGACTATATATGTATATACATTACATGCATGCATAACAACAAAAAGAGTCCATGAATTTGACAGAAAAGCAAAGAGGGGATATGGGAGAGTCTGAAGGGAGGCAAGGGAAGGGAAAAACGTATTTATAGTATAAACTCAAAACTAAAAAAGTAAACAAGAGAACAAAACAAACAAAAAAGATAAGAGCAGATGGCTGTGGTGGTACACGCTGGTTGGCAAGTGCTGAAGAGGATGGGGCAGAAGAATCATGTATTCAAGGCCAGCTTTACTTAAGGCTGGGAGTTTGTCTTACTCAGTAGAGTGTTTGCCTAGTACACATGAAGTCCTGTGTTTTATCCCTAGCAGCACATAAACTAGGTTGCATACACCTGTAATCTCAAGACATGAGAAGTAGGATAAGTTCAGGGTCATCCTCTGATACATGTAACCCTTCCTCAAAACAAACCAAACAAAACAACAAAGAGGAGTTGAGACCCATGAAAGAACTTTGTCTTTTACATTGGGTATCATAAATAAATTATTCACAAAGATTATAGAGATTGAATATCTAATTTATCAAGCAATGCTGTAAGAATCAGATGAAAATTTCAAGCAACTGCAAATAGTGCAGGAAGGGAGAAAAAAAAAAAACCAAGAAAAAAACCAAGATAAAAATGCAAATAAATCGACAATCTCTGTAAATGTAAATGGGCTGAACACATCAATTGAAACATTATATTTAAGGAAAATAAGAAATCTAAGTCTTAGGATTTCTATTGCTGTGAAGAGACACCATGACCAATGCAACTATTATAAAGGACAGCATTTAATTGGGGCTGACTTACAAGTTCAGAGGTCCATTATCATCATGGTGGGAAGCATGGCAGCATTTGGGCAAATGTGTTGGAGAAGGAGCGGAGATTTGCAAGCAGCAGGAAGAATGAGTGAGCCACTGGTCCTGGTTTGAGCATAGGAAACCTCAAAGTCCACCCTTGATGATGCATTTCTCCAACAAGTCCACACCTCCTAATAGTGCCACTCCCTACAAGCCTGTAGGGCCGAATTACATTCAAGCAACCACAAAACACCACAAAGACCAACTGATCTTCCACTTGTAAGATGCATGTCCATGTGACAGAACCTGTTTACTTTACATAAGCAAGTAAAAAACTGTGTACTGTCAAGGACTGACTAAAAAAACCTCACACAGCTCTATTAATGTGATAAAATATGTATCTAAGAAAATGGATAAAATAATTGTGGTATATTTATTCAGTGATATATAACAGTAAAAATTAATGGTGATGATCTCAAGCTTAATAAGCAATCAGTAACATAATAAGTTGCTGAGGATATGTGCATTATGACCCATTTATATTATTTAAAACACGCATGTTTTAATGCATCATATATAATGAAACAAATCAAATTACATTTTGTCATGACATGCACCAAGCTGAGAACAGTGATATCATCAACAGAACCTGTTGTCTGGTTTGTTTACTCACTCTGGTGACAAAGAACATCAATTCCCTAAGTGTTGGTAGAATCTCAGAGGGAGAAAGACAAGGCCTGGATTTATTGGGAATTGAAAGTTTGGTCAAAAAGGCAATTTTAGATGCAGATGCAGTGCAGTGTTAGAGTTCACACTTAGCCTCATGAAAGACTTGACTTCCCAAGGTGGCAGCAAACAAAAAACAAAACAGATTTTTCAAAGTGGGAACTTAATTAGGGTTGCATATGAATTATGGTACAACAGCCTCCAATTAGTAGAAACAGCAAAGAGTTTTTAGTTTTACTTTATCCATGAATCTTTGTTTTGTCGTTATACTATGTTTTCATTGGTTCCCTTTCTCTTTACCTGCTACCTTCTTTCATCCTTACTCCAGTCCATGTTTATGTGCTGCTCAGTTTTTGTCAACTTGACACAAGCTAGGTTCATCAATGAGGCAGATAAGGCCCACATGGCAAGTGAACCAGATAAGCCTCAAGTAACAAAAGCTGTGACATGCACAGTAGCGCCTTGACCTAGAGGAGCCTGAGACCAGACTCCCAAGATGACAACTGCAGGTGTAAGACCTAGGGCTAAATCAAGAAATGCCATAATAGCCATAGAAGCAAATCCCACCAAATAGCCCCCACACAAATACCTCAGCCCTTTGTTCAATAAATGAGCTTGCTTGTAACCTTCCAGACTCTGTATCTTCTCACCCCCTGCCCCCAAAGGTACACGGGTTGGTAGAGTCAGAACAGCAACACATCTGGGAAGAGGAACCTCTATTGAAAAAAAAATTCTTCCATTAAGACCTTTGGACAAGTCTGTGAAGCATTTTCTTGATTAATGATTGATATGGGAGGGCCCACACCCCTGTGGATGGTGCCATTCCTGGGCAAGTGGTCCTGGGTTATAGAAGAAGACAAGCTGAGCAAGCCAGTAAGTAGCATTCCTCTAGAGTCTCTACTTGAGCTCCTGCCTCCAGGTTGCTCCTGTGAACTCCTACCCTACCTTCCCTTCATGGTGGGCTACAATTGAAAGCTGAGAAAAAATGTTTTGGTCATAGTGTTTTATTATATCAACAGCAAGAAAGCTACAAGTTGATTCTATTTTCTTATTTTATGTATTCTATTACTCTCCCTATGCCCCACCTCCCTTAAGCTCTACTTCTTTACTCTATGACCCCCTTTTCAGTTTCAAAACCTATAAACACACATACATTAAATAACACACATATATAAATGAATAATATATGAATTACATATATATTTATATACACATTTAGACACATACACAAATATAAATCTAGATTACACATATGAGAGCAAGTACATGGCACTTTGGGTATATAACTGAAGGAGAAATTGACACCTTCAAGGAAAAGTTGATAAGTCTTTGGGGGAAATTCCTATAATGAAAAAATCAAACCATCTTTCTGGACAAGAGTCTTCTTTTAATATTTATGGAAGGTATATTGGAGTCTAAGGGTAAGGAATCTCAGTGTCAGTAGGTAACCTGAGAAAGAAGGTAGATGTTTTAATTCTCAGTTTTAACTCTAGAGCAGAGGACTAGGCTCACAGGGATATGCACAGAAGCTTCTACTCTGACTGTAATGCATATTTCTTAAAAAAAAAAAAAAAACGGAAGCAAACAGGAAAAAATGATTCAGGCATGCCAATGGATATATAGGAAATTCCTTTGTTTTCTTAACAGTTCTTAGTATTTTTTTATAAGCTTAAGACATTTCGTATTTTAAAGTGTTTTGCTTCATATACAAAGATTTAATCTTCCTTTTATAAAATATATCATTTTGCACTTAAAGTGACAAGTCTTGAAATTATTATCTTAAGCTGAGTATCCAAGACTCAGAAAGACAAATGTCACATTTTCTTTCATATGCAGACCTAGTACTTTAATTTTTACATATGTATAGTATATGTATATCAGTATAGATCATACAGCTGAAAGGGGTCTGTGAGAAGGGGATCAGAGGACTTAAGAGGGGGTTGGGGAGAGAAAGATAAAAAGTTAAATATATGTGACCTGAGAGCAGAAGGGGGACTAGTCAAGGGAAGGGGACCAACAGGACATGGCAGGGAGTTTATGGAAGGCAGTGAGGGAAGAAGGTCAACAAAAACAAAGTCTATATGAAAATGTAATAATGAAATCCATCTACACATGTTGTAGAATATTATTTGAGGATGTGTTACATGTGTTTATATTGTGGGACATTTATTTAATGATGCAAAGATGTGTTGCATTCTTTTGTGTTGCATTTGTTTAACTCTGTGAAGTTGTGTTACTTAGTCTGTCTAAAACGCCTGATTGGTCTAATAAGTGCTGAACGGCCAATAGCAAGGCAGGAGAAAGGACAGATAGGGCTAGCAAGCAGGGGGAACAAATAGAAAGAGAAATCTGAGAAGAGAAGATCTAGCAGTGAGAGGAGGAGGACTCTAGGGGCCAGCCACCCAGCTACACAGCAAGCCACAGAGTAAGAAGTAAAGATAAAAGCCAGAGGCAAAAGGTGGATGGGGTAATTTAAGTTAAGAAAATCTGGGTAGAAATAAGCCAAGCTAAGGGCGGGCATTTAATAAATAATAATAAGTCTCTGTGTGTATTTATTTGGGAGCTGAGTGGCAGGACTCCAAAAAGAGTCAAAGAGTAAAAACAACCAACAAAATCCCCAAAGGGCCATATTTTACTCACTTTTTCCTTGAATGAGAGTTTCTTTGTATAGTATTGTTTCTCTCTCCCTCTTTATCCACATATATGCATACATACAACATATACATAAATACATGTAATTGTACACATACATATATATGCACACATATATTTGTATATATATTCTATGTGTGGCATAGATACATGTGTGTTTTATGGGAAGAGAGGTATAGGTATATACTGTATTCATGTAGATGCATATGTTCACGAAGACAGACAGAATCTGAGAAGTTCTATGACTCATTTGATTATCTTCTTAGCCAATATATGAATAACTCCTATAGCATATACTAGGCAGTGCACTGTGATGGTAGCAGTTGTCTGCAGATAAGAATGACAGCTTAGTGATACTTATTTGCTTTGTGATCTGGGGCAAGTTGTTTAAGATTCTTAAACCTTAATAAATGTCCCATAGACAAAATAGGGTGATAGTAATGGCTACAATTCAGGCTTTTGTTACATTTGTACTAAAAAAAACCCAAGGAAGATATTAAGCACAGAGCTTGAGACAAAATATATTAGTAATTATATTAAAAGGTTTTATTTTTTAAGTTATATATTTGTGGGTTTGTGCACATATGTGCAGGTGCCTGCCTGAGGAAGCCACAAAAGGCTGTCAGATCCCCTGGAGCTGGTGTTGCAGGAGGTTGTGAGGCAGCTAATATAGATTCTGGAAACTGAACTCAAGTCCTCTGTAAGATTACTATGCTCTCTTAACCATTGAGACTTATCCACACAACCATTTCTCCACTCCCAGTAATTACACTCTGGTCCTTATCACTATCTCTGATAAAAATGATAACTAATCTCCATTTAAATAATACTTTACTTTGCAATCCTGCCTTATATGCCTGGACATTCTCTTTACTGGAAACACGATGAACTTAAATCATTTCTCTTTACATTTGATATTCTGGCTGTAGTTTTATCTTTTGAAATTATGCAGGCCATGTTTCTACAACTTCAATGTGAATGCTTTGGTAGCTTGAAATGTTGAGTTTTTAAAGGCTTGGCCTATAGAAATGACATCAGCCTTTCTCCAGGCATCTAATGAGGTTTAGAATCTAAGGTTGGGTGTAAAATTTTATGTTTCCTTTATTTTCATTTGAATCAATGTTTCTACTTTTAATTTGTCCTCTAGATCTTCATATATTTTGCTGTTTTGGGGTCCAACTTCCTACCTGTTTTGTTTTCTCAAACCTGCCTTCTGCAAGCCTATGGGTGATAATATCTTTCTATTGCACTAGTCTCTTGGTTGTTTTTTTTTTTTTTTTTTGCCATTTCATTTGGTTTCATAGTTCTGTTCCACCCTTTTCAAATAGTCCCTCTATTGACACTTCTCTCATCTTTAAAAATTATTTAACTTTAAATTAAAACATAATTACATGATTTCCCCTTCCCTTTTTTCCCTCCAACTATTTGCATATCACCCTTGCTCCCTTTCAAACTCATGGCCTCTTTTTCTTTATGTAAAATCTTCTGAGCTCTTGTTTTTCTTTTCTCTTCTTTCTTCCTTTCTTCCTTCCTTTCTTTCTTCCTTCCTTCCTTTCTTTCTTCCTTCCTTCCTTCCTTCTTTCCTTCCTTCCTTTCTTCCTTCCCTCCTTCCTTTCTTTCTTTCTTTCTTTTTTTTTTTTTTCTGGAACGGGGTTTCTCTGTGTATCCCTGGCTATCCTGGAACTCACTCTGTAGACAAGGGTTGCCTCAAACTCAGAGATCTGCCTGCTTCTGCCTCCTTAGTGCTGGGATTAAAGGTGTGTACCACCACCACCCGGCTCTGCTGAGTTCTTTTAGTATTGTTTGTATATACATGATTTGGGGGCTGACCATTTGGTATTGGATAAACAATTAGGGGGCTCTTCCTTGGGGAAGACTAATTCTCCATTTATCAGAATTCATTAATTGCTTGTATCTCTTCATGTAGGTGTAGGGCCCCATGAAAAATTCCCTGTCTACATGGGGATGCCATTTGATATTGTCTTTGTTCAGGTTTTACTTAGAAATTTGTATTGTTAAGAGTTTAGGGGTACAGCTTCCCTGTCATATCTAGAAGACACATTTTTCAGGAGACTTCCTGGTCTTCTGGTTCATATAGTCTTTCAGTCACCATTGCCTGAGCCTTAAGTGGGTTGTGTTGTAGATGTTATCAACTAGAGCGGGGCACCCTACAATCAGTTGTTCTCTGCATCCTGACCATTTCTCTATTATTTATGAGTGTGTGCATAAACTGTGTGTGTGTGTGTGTGTGTGTGTGTGTGTGTGTGTGAGTGTGTGTGTGTGTGTGTATGTTTCCATATGTGAGGGGTTACACATGCACATATGCCTGTATGTGAGAAGGTTAGATGTCAGCTTTGGGCATTTCCTTCAATCACTCTTGATTGAGACAGTCTCTTACTGAACCTGACGCTCACCAATTGCCTACACTGACTGGCCAGAAAGTCACAGGGATCCTCCTGTCTCTGGATCTCTAGTGCTGAAATACATGCCATAATATCCAGCTTTTTACAAGTGTGCTGGGGTGCAAGCTCAGGTCCTCATGCCTGTGTGGCAAATACTTTGTCCACTGAGCCATTTCCTTGATCTTCTGTTCCTAACCTTCGCATGTAGAGTTTCCATTTGTTCTCCCAGCTCAACATTTTGGTGGTGAGGTGCTCTTCTACTTCTTATGTTGAGAATGCTTAAACCTCGTATCTCCCCTTACATTGCTTAACATGTGACTAACATTCCAAAATCAGAGGAGGGGCATATGTGGGTGAGGTTACACTGCTGTCATTCTTTCTTTGGTGTGTACTACAAATTCTTCCTGGGTGATCACATCCAATAACACTGGCTAAATTTATCTGTACAGTTAAACTTCTTTTTTTGAGTTCTGGACCCATTAATGACTGCATTTTCATGCTTCAAATGTTTTCAAACTAAGCATGTCCCAAATTGAATTACTTTGGCCTGTTTTTCCATCTAAGCGAATAAGGCCATTGACCCTTGTTCAAACCTTATTCTTTCTTACCTTACTTATGTCCTTCACTACCAAGTAATGTTGATCTTACCTTTATCATAAGTCATTTGAGAATGTATCCATTGGTCTGATTTGCTCTTCTTCATTCCATTGTCAATTGTGCTTCCATAGTATGATTCCCTAAACTTACAATAAAAAAAAAAAAAGAGAGCATTGCCTATAAAGCCCTACAAACACAAGTCTCTTTTCCAGGTTAGACTGTATGATGAATAAATGAGGAGATGAATGAATGATTTATTTATATTACAGGTGTTTTAAATTTCTTATTTTTATTTTTTATAGATTGTAAACATTTTTTTTTTTGAGATAGCATATCTTATATCCTAGGATTGACTCAAACCTGCTTTGCAGCTTATGATGACCTTGATCTCCTGATCCTCATATCTCTATTTCTGGAGTGTTGAGATTCTATGTGTGAGACACCATGTCCAGCTTATGCAGTACTCATGATTGAAACCAGGGCTTCCTTTGTGCTAGGCAACTGGGTCACAGCCCCTGCCCAGAAACATTTTCATTGCAAACTTGACATCTCTGCATTGTGTAATCTGCTTTCTCCTCCATATTATATGTGATTTAATGAATAAATGCTTCATATGAAAATGAATTAGGAGCTCAAAATTATTTTTCAAAATGTCTTCACCTACATTTATTTCTATTCTACGTATCTAGTCTTTATCTTTCATGATCATACTCAAACTGGGAATTGAGAAGTTTTTCCTTCAAGTTTGTAAATTTTTCACTGACAACTATGTGCAGGTAGGATTTTGGAAGGTAAAATGATAATTTGCAGTCAATTCTAATGTTTATAGTGACTATGTCTTTGGAGAAATAATTTTTCCAGAATAATCAATTCTAATATCTATAATAACCATTTCTTTGGAGAAAGAATTTTTTCAGAATGATGAAAGCATCTATCTAGCTCATTCTTTATGGGTGACTAGGGGAAACTTGTGCTGATGTCCATGATCCGAGTTACCACAAGGGCTCAAAGAACCATGCCTGTTGAAGTCCGAGGGCTGTGCTGAGCTGCTCCCACCCTTCACTGGCCCTGAGATAGCTGGATACTGCAGTAGGAGAGCTGGTTGCACCCCTTAAGGGAGAGTTCATCTTCACATTTAGGAAAGATGACCCCATGCCTCACTACGGGAATGCACCTCACCTGGGCAGCACACTAGAGCTAACCCTGTTGGAGGGAGCACAGGTAAGCCAGCCTTAGGGCCTGGGAGCAGGAGAACTGACCCTGTATATCCCTCATATTCCCCCTCTAACAATCAGGAGAGAGGACCCTGCACCTGCCCTGGGCAAAGCAGTAGAGCTGGCCCTGGTGGTGTGAGTGTGGGTGAGCTGGATCCTAGGTCCTGAGAGCAGAACTGGCCCAGCTCCTTGCTGCAGGCTGTATTGAGTGAGCTAGCTGAGGCACTTCTGCAGAGCCTGCCTGGATAGTGACAATGAGGGAAAGATGGCGAGCTGATCAACCCAGCTACCACCAGGCCCAGAGCCAGGGGTATGAGTTAACCCACCCAACATCCACCTCAACCATGAGCATGTGAAGCATTTTGGACAAATCTACATGAGCATGTGAAGGGGACAAATCTACAGATCCAAAACTGCAGGGTCTCCAGGACACAGGTCAACAACAGGATATCCAAGAGGAGCCTCAGTGAGAGCCCATTATCAATAGTGTAGCTTAAGCCAGAGGGCTTGAACCAGACCAAAAACTCATAGAAATGAACACAAGTAAAGATGAATGGACTAAAGAAAAAACTGTGTGACTCACAGGGCAACACTACAGCTTTCACGCCGAGATTCTTCTCCCTTTTTTTTTTTTTGGTATTGTTTTGTTTAGTTTTTCTTTTAAATTTTGTTTTGTTTTGAGGGTCGCAAGGGCAGCGGGCAGATGCAAAAGGACAGAGAGATAAGTGAGATCAGGATGCATGATGTGAAATCCACAAAGAATCAGTAGAAGCTAAAAGAATAATAAAGGAGTTTCAGGTCCTTTCTTGCTACATAGTGAGTTTGAGGTCACTATGGGATACATAAGACTATTTAAAACAAGTGGCAGAATTGTAATTATTTGCTTTGGGTTGCTTGGGATGGAGAATTAATCATTGCTAGGGCAAAGTTGTGTTAGAGAATGGATATATTTGAAATGTGTATTCAGTACTAAAGTAGAAGTATAAGGAGTTGCAGTGCAGTTGTGATTTTGTCTCTGTAGAACTAGGAATAGCTTACAAACCTCCCTCGTCTCCTGTGCTGTCTTGTCAAATAGACTACACCCCTTCTCTACTCATTATTCATAGGTTTACTGTGAGGGTCAAATGAAAGTACAAAACGGAAGATCTGTTTAAAATGTAACCTATTGGCTTGGATTGATGGCTCAGGAGTTAAGAACACTTGTCCTTGTAGAGGACTCAGTTGGATTCCTGGCACCCATCTGGTGGCTCACAACCATTCCTAACTTCAGTTTCAGTGACCTCTGAGGGTACCAGGCATGCACACGGTGTACATACATACTTGCTGACAAACTACTTATGCACACAACATAGATAAATCAATTTTATTTTGGACCAAACCCAGGGCCTTGTCCCCAACCCCAGATAAATCAATTTTTAAGGAAAACTATCCCATTGGTGTGTGTGTGTGTGTGTGTGTGTGTGTGTGTGAGAGAGAGAGAGAGAGAGAGAGAGGGGCGGGGGATATATTGTCATTTCAGATGCCTGATCTCACTCATCCTTCACATTTATTCTAATTGGTAGTTGAATGTTATTTGATTTTTTTCATTGTAGGGCTAAATAAACAAGTTTGACCATCAACTTGCAAGTTGGGAAAGAATGAAAGCTGAGAGGGGTAGTAAATACAGAATAATAATGAGACCTCCAAATGATAAGTACCACAAATTTGTAGCAGTTATTACAATTTATATTGCAATGAAGAAGCTAATGCAATGCAATTTACATCTTTCGACAACAGAATTTGTTAACAGCAAACAAAAGAGTCAGCATTTATTATCCAGGGATCAAAGTGACATGCTGAATATTAATATAAATATGATTCCATTTGAATACAGTATGAATCTAATTCATATATAAATGAGTTAAAACCAAAGAATTCCCAATTTTCCCACATAATTATTCATTTTTGTAAAAACAAAGTTATTTTGTACAAATGCAGGTGAATAGAATGTATTACTTAATATAAAACCATTTAAATGTATTAAATGGACCACTTATACCTACTTAGTAAGTATGGTGGGACCTACACATTCAAAATTAGGTATTGAAATCCAGAATTTTTAATTTGGCATGGATAGAAAGGTTAGCCATCGTTACTTGTTTAACATTGACATTTGTTGTCCAATATTTGATATATAACCCTTTGCAATACAACTTGTTTCATATGACTAATGATTCTGAAATATATACAACTGTGTATATTTAGTAGTACCCATATTAATGTATACTATTTTGGAAAATTCATGTGGTCTTTGTATTAAGTTACATTGCAGGAAATTGTTGACATATAAGCATCTTTATATACATATGATCCAATAAAAAATGAATTTTTCTCTTAAAATAGAGTATACATACATGTAAATGACCTACCTGTTCATATCTCAGCTCACATGCAATTTGAGGGAGAATGGGGTGGGGCAGGGAATTGTCAAGTCTGTATTTTGCACAGAAAAATAAATTCAAATTATGCCCATTGGTTATTACAGCTGACTTTCAAAGCAGTAATATGCTAATTAATACATTCGAGGATATAACATACTTAATAGAAATGGAGATTTTTTTCCTTCACTGTCATGAAAACATTCAGTTTATTAAACATTAAATACCATGTGAGTTACCATAATGACACATCTGCTTAAATGCATTTCCATTTATTTTCTCACTGGAAACTGTGGTGGATTATGTTGCTATTTTGGTGTGATTTCTGCTGTGTGCCTTGGTTCACGCTCAGTTAAGACATGGATCCCACAGGGGTTGCTGTGATGAAAGAGGGTGGTTGTTTTCCTAGTGAGCAACTTGATCATAAATTAGGAATCATCACCCAAGGTAGTACTTCCAGAGCTGTTTAATATTATGCAATTTTGGTTGGGGTGTTTAGGTAACGGGAAGGCTGTGTCTCCATTAGCTTCAGCAACAAAGTATTGAGAAGCTTGCTGTTCACTGCCGTTGAAAGTATAGCCAGATCCAATATTTATCCAGCCACTGACTTCTCTATGGTAAAGTGCATTCAAATACTGTGGGCACAAAAAGGAGAACCTGGAATGACAGGATACCTGTGTCCTTAAGTTCTTGGGTATATTGCCCTCCTTGGGGAAGCCCATGTATGGTTAAGAGTAAAACATTTAAAAAAAGTCCACGGAGTCTTAGTATTGAATATAGACACAACTTAAACCATCAATATATATTCCTATAAGAGTGACTTTGCATTATGGAAAATAGAAAGCCCAAAGTCCTATCCAAGTCTTAGGCTACCTGCTAATTCTTCTGAATGGTGCAGATGCAGCTGCTGTCTCTGACAGTGTGCAGTTGTAACAGGTGTGGCAGTCAGCCTTGCTGCTAAGTTTAGCTCTGCATGTGGGGATTTCATGCTGTGCAGCCCCTTGGAGAGGGGAGCATTGGCAAATGACTATGTATAAAAGTAGAAAGCACTTGGGAATTTCACCACCATGCTAGATTTAGATCACAGTAAAGGGGCCAATCTAAATTGGTTGCAGACTATAGAGAAATATATGCCTGGCACAGGTGCCACGAATTTCACATCCATTCCATTTTTGCACAACCACCTCAGTTCCCAAGGGGGATTCCATGAAATTTACTGACAATGCTTTAATTACAAGGGGTGACTTTTTTTGTGAGCAGGTAAAATTCTAAGACAGGTATACCATTTCTTTGGCGGCAAGAATAGGACCAATTTTGCAACTTCTAATTTGTAAATGCCACTTGTCTCCTTTGGTTTCACTTTGAAAAGTCAAGTTTTTTTTTTAATTAAATTATCCATTACTGGCACACTAGAGCTACTCATGAGAATGGAAATTTTCAAAATATATTTCTCTTATAGATACTAAGTGAAACACTTCAGATTTTGGCAGGGATAAGGAAAGAAGGAGCATTTTCTGGGAAAGACAAATGTGACATTTGAGGACATTGATCTTATTAAGAACTTGTTGCAGGGTAACTTTTAGTCTGTGTGTGTTTTATATTCATATCTGAAAAGTCATAATGAAATTGCTCTCTCTGAACAGTTTTCAACGAGAAAAATCCGAGACCCAGAAAGCTGGCATGTTTTGGTCAAAGTCACAATCACTCAGTAACAAAATCCCAAGATTGTTTTCTTTCTGCTTTAAAATACACTGGTGTCTTCTTTGCCAAGGCAGCCTTCAAATCAAGTTCATATTTAAGTGCAACTCAATCCTGGTTCGTGGTAAGGAGGGAGTCAAAGACACAGAAGCTGCTCATATAATGTAGAAATCCTTACGAGAAAAGTTTGACTGAACTTTTCTTTGATTTGGAGGCAGCTCATTGTCCCAGACTGTAGTAATACATCTGCCATTATCTGCATTTTTAAAGGTCCAGTAATAGTAATAACACAGATATAATATGCACATTTTTTCTCACTCACCAGAAACTTTCTGCAAAATTTCTCTTTAAGTAATAAAAGGTTCTTTAAATCTCTCTTATTTGGGAGAAACCTGATGGCCTATGATGATTAAAGCATTGTTCTTTTGAGGAAAGATTAATAATCCCTTCCATTCTCCTATGGCATGATTAAGCTCCATGTCAGGAAATATCTGTGTTATGAATGAAGTAATTCTTTAGGGCTAAAGTAATAAATTAAAGCCTGTCATTTCTTAGAAGTCCTCAGAATATTCTAAGGTAAATTCTTGTTTGCTCTTGCAGCTTCCAGAGATCTTGTGTTTTAACAACTGCTGCCTATGAATTTCTGTGGTCTGAGGTTTGTTCAAGGCTCAGGCTCTCCTTGGTTACTATGGAAACCTGTCAGCTCAACCAGCTGCAATTTCCCTTATTCCTTTAAAAAGAATGACTCTTAAGCCTCTTAGATGTCCCATAAGCACAGTCACGATGAAGAATGAAGAACAGAAAACACAAGCAGCTTGTTACATGCGAAGGCTCGCATGAAAAAGAAAGCCTTCCTGAGCACCCCGGGGTTTGCTCATATTGGCTGAGACTCACCATCATTCTGACTTTAAGGAGTGGGAATTCGGCTTTGCATCTCTACATCTGTGAACTGAGGAACACTTTCTGTGCTCTCAGTGATGGGTGAGATGACATGTTTGAGCCGAAGAAGCATTGTGAAGAGCAGGATGAGAAGAATGGCCAGGAGGCTCAGAAACAATCCTACGTACATGTACAGGTTGGAATACTTGTCTGAAGTGGTGTCAACCTCTGTTGCCAGAGTGGGAAAATGAGCCCGCCCAGTGAGATTTCCATGATACTTAAAATGCACCTCCGTCATCACTCAAGACTTGAGTTGATATTTACTTCTATTTGATTTCTATTGCCCTTGAGGCATTCCACAGTCACTCAGCCTGTCTGTAAATGTATTGGTGGTGTTTTAACAATGTGATACAGACCAAAGTCAGTGGTGCATAAGCAAGAAGGCAGTGAGTGGTCTTCTAAACTGCCAATTGTTGCACTTCCCTGCCTCTAGCAAGCAGACCACCCCCCACAAAGAGGTTTATCAGAACTTCTTAGTCAGTTTAGACAGTAAGTAAATAAATAGTCAGTTTTCACACTCTTAGTCTTACACTGGTGAAAATAAATAAATATGGTGAAACTGCTTTATAATACTGGCATGGAGAATCTCTTACGGTATTATATTAGACTTCTGAGGCGTTTTTGTTTTGTTTTAGTAGAAGGAGAAAAGGCTCTTTTTTTTAATCCACAATTCAGCTAGATCTGCAGACTAATGGTTTAGATTTAATTGGGTTCTTCTGTGAGGCAAGTTGCTAAAGACTTTTGTATATCTCTGGCTCAGCATATCTGAGTTTTCAGCCCTTTTGCCTGACTTTGTCAATCTTCCCTAAGGCTAGAGATTGTAATGCTCCTACCCAGATGCCAAGCTTGAAAGATATAAGAATACAGGGCATGAATTGTTTAGAGCTTTGTTGACATCCCTCCCTGTAGGCTGCAGGTAAGTGTTGTCAGACCTGTTGGTTCTCAGGTGGAGGAGGTCTCAGCTACGTTGACAATAGGCCAGGGCTCAGAGAATTCGACAGTTAAAATTCTTCACAGATTAAATTTCCTGAAAATAAATGAGAGAGAGAGAATGGTTCATTCACCTAAAAAAAGTAGATGGCAAATTATTTTGAAATAGTATGAACATATATATTACAAATTAGTTTGCTGCAGGAAAACTAGATATAAAGTTAAAAACCTATGTGTTTACATAATTTTTAAATGTCTTTTTCCTGTGCAGGAAGTGGTGAAAGAACAGAAAAGGGGTTACATAGAAAGGAACAAAATGCAAAAGGTGAAAGAGCAGCCATATCATTTGCTAAACTGAAGCTAATTACTAGGCTAGATTAGTATGGTGCTTTTCATGCTGACTGATGATGAGATTTACCTAGAGTTCTTGTTAATACACAGACCCTGGTCCCCAGCCTAGATTTTTGGATACTAATCTTCAAAGTACGACTTGAGAGATTCAGACTTTATTGGTCTGGGATGAGGCTCAAGCAGTGCTAACTTTTAAAAGCTCCCCAAGTAACTCTAAATTGCAGCCTGGACTGCAAACCACCAGAAAGCCAGCCATTGAAACAAAGACCTGAATTTTAAGACTTGGTTTTCAGTCTCCAGGTCCCAGTGCCAATTGTCATTCTAATGAATCACAGAATACTCAGGAATTCAGGCTTCCCTAATATTGTTCTTGTTCTTTCTCATTTGGGTTTGTGGTATGAGGATATACATTTGATTAAACATTTATAGATCAAAAGAACTTGGAGGTTATACCTATTCTGAGTAAATAATGCATCCTTCGTAATGAGGTAGGGTAGATTCTTGCCTTTGTTGGTAAAAATACTCCTCTGTGTAAATAGAATGGTTCCATTTGCCATTACAAAGATTAACATTGAATATAAGTGTCAAAAAAACCCCATAGGAACGAATCATCATTTGTCGCACTTCTGTAGGCAACAGTAGAAGATTGCTGGCAATGTAGCCTCTTTCTGTCTTTTTATTTTCAGACCTAATGAGTGTTAATAGAAATAGCTCCAACAGTCACATTACTCACAGTTGTCTTGAATTCTATCCCTAGACTGGGAGCACTTCAGTTTGAGTTTATATTCCCTAGTCTTCATTGCTATATTTTGTGTGATTCATATGTACCTTAGTTTCTTGACCAGTGATTCCCAACCTTCCTACAACTGTGACCTTTTCATAGAGTTCCTCATGTTGTGGTGACCCCCAACCAAAAAATTATTTTTGTTGCTACTTCATAACTGTAATTTTGCTACTGTTATTAATTGTAATATAATATCTGATATACAAGATATCTGATATGTGAACCCCGTGAATGGGTCATTCAATCCCCAAAGGGATCCAGACCCACAGGTTGAGAACCACTAATCTCCACTTAGTACCCCTGTTTCCCACACAGAGCCACCTTGCTCACAAGAAATGAGCAAAAGAGAAACAGTCTGCTTGTATTTTTGTTGATGTAATGGTCTAGGATACATACTTGCTATTCTTAAAATTATAACTTTTTTATTTGGGGTTATCTGGGATCAAGGGCCAGAAATACAAATTTTATGCAAGTGATTCCCTGCACATTGAGCTTTGAGAATGAACTATTGTTTTTCCTCTAGATAACTGATTTGTTTTATTGATTGCTTGAAGGTCTTTTTTAAGTCAATTTTTTTGTCACACAATATATTTTGATTCCTTCTCCTCCTCCAATTCCTCCCAGATCTTCACTTCCTTACCCACCCAACTTCATGTTTTCTCCATCTCTTAAAAAAAAAAAAAAACCCAAGCCAGGCAGTGGTGGCACACGGCTGTAATCCCAGCACTTGGGAGGCAGAGGCAGGTGAATCTCTGTGAGTTCAAGGCCAGCCAGGTCTACAAAGCAAGTTCCAGGACAGCCTTTGAAAGCTACAGAGAAACCCTGTCTTGAAAAACCAAAAAAAAAAAAAAAAACAAAAACAAAAACAAAAAATGAAAACCAAAACAAACAAAAAACCCATAAGACAAAAATAATAAATCAAAACAAAACAAAATGTGTATATACACACACACATGCACACATGCACACACACACACACACACACACCATGGAGTTTATTTTGTGCTAGCCAACTACTCCTGGATACACAATGGTTGACATACTTAGTGACATTCCATAGGTAAAAAGTTTTTTTCCCTTTCCCAGCAGGTTAGGGGTGTGTCCACTTCCGCTTCTTAGTGCTGGGATTTTGTCTGATTTGAACATGTGCAGGACTTGTGTATGCTGTTTCTACCTCCAGTACCTGTGATTCTGACCTTATGTGGTAATAAGGCCTTTGCGGATGTAATCAAATTAAAGTGAGGTCATTGTGTTGGCCATAATCCAGTGACTGATGTCCTTATAAGACACACAGGGAGAACACTGAAGCAGAGACTTCAGTGATGGGTCTCTAAGCCAAGAATGCCAAAGAATGCCAGAAAACACTAGAGGCTAGATGAGGCTAGATGAGGTTAGATGAGGCTAGATGAGGCTAAATGAGGCTAGATGAAGCTAGATGAGGCTAGATGAGGCTAGGAAGGATTCTCCCTTACAAATTTCCAAGGATGTATTTTCCCACTGATGCCTGGATTTACATTGGTGGCAGTCTAGGCAGCCTCCTAGACTAAGAGAATTATTTTATTTTATTTTGATTTTTTTTCCAAGACATGGTTTCTCTGTAGCTTTGGAGCCTGTCCTGGACTAGCTCCGTAGACCATGCTGACCTTGAACTCACAGAGATCCTCCTGCCTCTGCTTCCCAAGTGCTGGGATTACCGGCCAACACCCCCCGGGCTGAGAATTATTTTATTTTTGAGATAGGGTCTCACTACATAGCACTGGCTAGCCTGGCCTCCAACTTGCAGAAATTCTCCCAACTCTGCCTTCCAAGTACTGGGATTTGAGGCTTGTGTCATACACATGGTCTCAGTTGCTGTAACTTTCACCCACCTATGTTCATGCACCTACGTTATGGAACCTTTAAAAAAGGAACACCCTACAGTCCTGGGCTTTTCTTGATAATATTTCCTAGTGGGAGCTGAGAGAAGTCTCTTCAACCAGAATAATGCATGTGGAACATACTAGTTAGAATGCAAATTCGTAGGCCACTTCCTTGGATCCCTAGTAAGAATCCCTGGGGACAGAACCTTGAAATTTCTGTTTGTAGCAAGTTACCTACTTAGTTTCTAAGCATATTCTTTAGGGAACACATTTTAGTCATGAGTGTACTTCAGGATTACTTATGAAGCTTCTGGAGTGCGTATGTACACACACACACACACACACACACACACACACACCCTGAAGAGGTTCTGAATCATTCAGCTTGTGTGGAGGATGAACATCTCTGTATGGCTTAAAAACTTCACAGGAGATCTTAATATGCAGTCAAGATACAGAAGCCCCACTCTACAAACAGAAGAGAGCATTTCAAATTCAAGACTCTTGGCAGTCATAGACAACTCACACAGAAGCTTCTTTTGATCAAAGTGCTCCTTTGGGTATTAGATATCTCATTTTTCTTAGATAGGGTGTCAGTCTGAACAGCCTTCCTTCCCAACCGACCTGTTCCCTGTGGCTCCTTTCATTAAGAGTACTTCCCTAGCTTAGAGCCAGTCTTGGAAGTACATAATTTTTTAGCTCAAGTGGTGGAGGCAGGAGGACCAGGAGTTCAAGGCCATTCCTAGATACATGGGACAATCAGGGCCAGCCTGGGCTACACGAGAGCTGTCACAACCTCTTCTACCAAAAACCAGATGACAGAAGAAAGAATGATATTAGCCTAGAAATAAGAGCTTAATATGCTTTCCACCCTTGACTCTTAAAGTTACTTTTCCATACACCTTCCAGATGAGAAGCAGAAGGAAAAAATAAGCATTTGCTATGTATTAAGACAGCTGAGAGAGACCTCAACAGTACTATAGTATCTTTCTGGTTGAACTTGTAGATAAAATACACAGGCTTTGATAAATTATATCCCTTGACTTTTGGCACATTGTTATCATTAGTAAATTCAGGGGTTTTGTTTACTTAGGAATACAATGAACAACCATAGACAAACATCTGTGAATAAACACCAAGTACAAGAGACTAATCACTTATGTTTTCTTCATCTTATCCCTCTATCTACTTCTTTCAAGCAGTAGCCAATACCCAATATCCTGAATTTTGTTCAGCAACCAATACCTAAGCAATGTTGGTGTGATTTATTTTAAAATTTGAAAAACTCTAACAAAAAAGAATGTATAAAGAAAATGAAAAATTATTCTATACAGTGGAATTTTTCAGCCATAGAGAAGAACAAAGTTATGTTGGTTCCATGAAAATGGATCCAACTGGAAAGATCCACGTTAAACAAATTAAGTCAGTCTCAGGAAGACAAATACCATGTTTTCTCTCATTTTCAGGTCCTAGATTTTATTTAAACACATAAAATCACACACACACACACACACACACACACACACACACACACACACACACACGGAGCGGGGGATGAAAACAGAAATAAAACTATCTAGGAGGAAAAGGGACCGAGAGAAGGGTGGGGTATAGGAGATATATACTCAATGTACAATATACACTTGTACGAAATGTCTTCATGTAACAGTACCAAGCACAATGAATATATACAATGAAACATTTTAAAATGTTTTGGCTTGGACATGATGCGCAGCTTGTTATTTTTACCCTACATCCTATTGATATATGATTTAGTTTTGACTACTTTATAATAATAGGATGAAAAGGGCCACAAATTGCTTTTAGACTTCTTATTGCCATTGGACTTTGCTCCATTCTCCTTAGCTTGATATGTAAGATTTTCAATGTCCAGGCTGTCCTTAATTCCTTCTAATATCCTTTCCAGTAATGCCCACTCAACCTAATTCTTTGCTTTCATGTTTTTGTTGGAAAAAATCCCTCTACCTTTATATAGCTCTGCATAGGGAAATACTACCATTCTTGAAGTTTTAGTTTATGAAACTGACCTTGGTTTCTCACCCCAATCTTAATTCCCACATCATTTTATATCTCTTCTAGAGGAATTATCCTTGTCTAATATTGTAGCTATCTATTTGGTATGTTTTCTACACTCCTTGATGTTTTCATACAATACTCCATCTTTTATATAACTCTGCTTACAGTAGCTGATCAATAATAATTGAATAAATGCATGGATATGACTGAAGAAATGCACTTAGTACTGAAAGCTTGCAGAAAAATACAGCCTTTTCTTATTTCTGACTTAGTTGTGACTATAACTGTCCATTAGTATTGGTTACAGATCTCCATAGCTGCCAAAAGTCCAAGCATACTCAATAGCTTATGTACAGTGTCTCATTTACATAGAATTTTTATACATCTTTTCTGTATATTTTAATCCATCTGTACATTCCTTGTAATACCTAATACAATGCATATAGTACATAAATGATTATACCTATTTTTAGAGACTAGTGTGAAGAAACAAAAGGTTGTATAATTCAGTAGAGCACAATTTTAAAATTAATTTGCCATCTGTAGTTGCCTGAACCTGCCGTTGTTTGGATTCACAAATTTAGTACTTTATATAATTTCTTAAAACCTCTGTAGTTTATGGATAACAAATTCCTGGACCAGTTCCGACAAGTGTATCAGTTTCATTTCTAAAATTCATAAAGGACTTTAAATTTAACAAATGAAAAGTTAGGGATCACGGAACTGTCACTGTGTTCCTGTATCTGTGACCCAACTTCTCATAAACATTTTCCAAATAGCAATACTTAATTAATGAGTAATTAATGAATTGCACAGATGACAGGACTTCTCCATGAAAAGCTGCACCATCTGAAAGGAAAAACAAAAGAACAATATTTCTGTCTACTCTGGAGATCTGATTGTTGTGGAAAGATTTTTTTGTTTTTGTTTTTTCTAGACAGGGTTTCTCTGTGTAGCTTTGGAGGCTGTCCTGGAACTCACTCTGTAGGCCAGGCTGGCCTCGAACTCACAGAGATCCACCTGCCTCTGCTTCCCGAATACTGGGATTAAAGGAATGTGCCACCACCACCCAGCTAGAATTATTTTCTTATCCTGCATTCTTTTCTGGAAATCATAGAAATATAACTTAATTTCTGTTCTTTGTAAAAACTGAATCATAAGTGTTGCTGGGAAAAGATAAGAGTGAACAATGGACATAAAGGTGACGAATTATGAAAAGACAGAAGAGAGGAAATTAAGAAAGGGCAAGAACACAGAAAAATTGCCAAGGTGGGTATAGATAAGGAAGGATGTGGGGGAGAAGAGGTGTGAAAAAGTGAACTGTTGAGACAAAGAGAAAGAAGAGAAATGGGAAAATATTTGGAAAGAAGAGAGGAGGAAAGGAAGGAGAATGGAAGTTTGGAGGAAAGGGAAAGAGAAAGACATTAATATAGTTAATTGGCAGTGTCAACATTAACCTAACAACTATCTGCTTTACTTCACATCTAATGTAAATAAAAATACCCAAGAGAGATAGCAATGAAACTTTGGCTTTCAGTTTGCATAGTCAGTCATTAACTTGGTAAACAGAATCTTGGTAATAAAAATCTTCTTATATTTTATTATAAGATTTGGATCAATAAGTTTAGTGTATAAAGCCTCATAGGAGTAAACTGACATACACTCTTAGATCATGAATTTTTCCCCTTAAAATAAGGAAAGAATGTGGCAGTATCTTTCTCTACCCACCCCAAGAGGGATCACAAGTGTGAGACTTATTTCTAACAAAAGCAAGGAAGTTCTACAGGTCTACAAAATCAGACTGACATTTATTCAGCTAAACTTTATTGAGTGCCAATCAAATTCCAGGCACTAAGGTGAAGGCTAGGGATACAGAATCAGTGTAAACTTATCCCTGTTTTTGTCATCGGGGTGCCCAAGTAGTTACTTTTTCTTTTTATTGAAGTTCTGAAAACAATCCTGAGTCATTTTATAGTTCCTTGTATGCTATCTGCTATATATAAGAGCTGAAATCCCAACACACAAACAGGGAAGAAAAACAACCAACGGAATAATTCCTAAAAGCAAGTCCCAGCTGTTAATTGGCATCACTTTTAAGAGTTAACACATTCTGTTTGCATGTATCTGCTTAATGAGGGGCAGGAAAGGGAGGTAGGTACTGTGAGAGTATCGAGTTTCTTATCAGCCTGTGAAAAACCAATGTCAGCGGCAAGTGCTCCTTCAGTGGTTGGAGACATAAAGTATTAAGCTTGCACAAGTGGAACTTGCTGTATCTTTTGTAGCAGATGGTGCCTGTTACACCTGCTGGTAAATACAATTCATGTTCACTTCGGCATGAATAGCATCATTTTACTTCCACATATTTCTTACCTTTCCTTAGTCACAGAATGAATGGATTTGGCTATTTAAATACCCCTTCGGAAGCTCGCACCGGCAGACAACTTGTTCAGGAGCATCTCTGGAATATCTGGAAAACAGAAGGAACCTTTGAAGCGTCCCCGTACCCAAAGAATCAGGATTATGCCCATGCAACCTATAATTTCTCTTTCACCTTCCTGAAGAGTCAGCCTTTTCAGAAAAGCAGAAAACCACCTTCAATTAGTTACTTAAAATCCCAGTTAGCACTTACAGCGTCAGAGTGCAGTTTCTGATGTCCGTTTCTTCTAAGCTGCAAAGAGCATTGAGAAGTCTCTGGATGGGTATATGCCCTCTTGGAACATTTGAATAGAAGCAGTCCGAATATGTTAAGTCCCTGGTTCCTCCTTTGCAGGCAACAGTTTAGAGAATGCAGGAAAGGTGACGATTCCACTCAGCTCAGCTTTGCCTGAGCCACGGTGTGGAGCCCCAGAGGGAGGGAGGAGATGCGAGAGCAAAGTTTGTACAAGCCTTCCACTTTAACCCCTTCAAGCCTCCTTCACTGAATCTGTGGGATTAGCTACCGCTTCCTCTCTTTGTAAAAGCTGATTCATGTGTCATTTAAGAGGATCAGATCTCTTGCTCAATTCAAGAGATTTTCTCCTCCTAGCTCTCATAGCAATATGGGCTTAGAATGGAAACATGCCAGGGTGTGGTGGTATTTAAATAATTCCATCTTTACAAAAAGAATGAATGCATGTGTATATCTGTAGGCTTGAAAAACTGCTTTTAGGCATCATGTTCATAAAATTTAGTTTGAATATAATGTGGAAATTAAACAACAGCCTGTTACCAGTTAGGGACAGAAAAAAAATCTTTGGAAAAAAAAAAGATATCTGTTCCATTAGAAATGAAATCATCTATCTGTAGTTTAAATGCTCTATCTTGTATATACTAAGTAGGAGACTAACATTTCTTGAAGGCTAAGTATACAAAAGCATTGAGTCGGGTGTGATGGCAGCACTTGAGAGGCAGAGACGTGATGATCAGGAGATCAAAGCCAGCTTTAAGTGAGTTCCAGGCTATCCTGGGCTACATGAGATTATGTCTCCAGGAACTAAACCAAACCAAAGAAGTCAATTTCTTTTCCATAGGAACATTCTGGTTTGTGCAATATGATCTTCCTTTTCATAACAGAGAATGTCTATAGTGTAACTGAGGGAGAATGGAGCCAGCATTTAAGAATAAGGCAAGGTGGTCCCAAAGTCTCTCCTTTTTTCTCTGAGGCAGTGGCTCTTGACCTTTGTCAGTCATGGATTTCTTTGAGAATTTACTGAAAGTCTGGCTTGTATCAACAGCAGTGCATTGTTTATTCAATAACACCTGGTCATCAAGAATTCCTATTATGGTAACAATAAGAACTTTATTAATAGCAATGTCTTGCCAATTTGAAGAAATTACTGGGCTGGGCATGTGGTTCAGCAGTAGAGTAATTTCATAGTGTACATGGGAGCCTGGGTTCAATTACCGGCACTGCAAAGAATTAAATAAATGATTCCCTGGCTTTTTTTTTATTCCCACACTTTCCTTCACAATTTCAGATTTTATGTCTTCATTTCCCATCATTCCAGTGGTGGGATTACAATTATTTGAGATCTCCTTGAAATCCTAAATGTCTTACTTACCGGTGTGATTTAGGGTCTCGATCCTCAAACAGGTAGAAGGTGCTGGGATTTTTTCTAACTGGAGCATTATGCTTATGAGCAATGAAACTACAGGATAAAGCTAGTACATTTTTCTAGAGAAGTAATTTTACATAAATATTTGGAAAGATAATAGTTACATAATATGATTAAAATTCAAGTTTCCAGGAAGATAATAGATGTTCTACAGTAGATAAGAAATGCTGAGGCCAGATCATCATACACAGGATTAACACTGAAAGTTCTCTAAAAAATAAGAAACCTTATTAGAGAGGGGACAGTTAAGGGATCTGTAGAAGAATTTCTCTTCAGGGAGTTATTGCCATCTTTTATTCTATCACCCATAAGAGTGAAAATACCTACTGCACCTCAAACACTGGTGGAAGAGGAGGTGTTCTCAAGAGAGATACTTACGTCACTCTCTTTGGCTAACAAGTGTGCAGGAATCCAAGTTTGAAAATGAGTGTGCTTAGCAGGTGTGCAAGAGTCCAAGCTTGAAAATGAGTATGTTTAGCAGTCATACAATAGTCCAAGCTTAAAAATTGGTGTGCTTAACAGGTGTGCAAGAGTCCAAGCTTGAAAATTTGCATGCTTGTAGGTGTGCAAGAATCCGAGCTTGAAAATTAGTGTGCTTAGCAGGTGTTCAAGAATCCAAGCTGGAAGCTGACCTGGAAAGAAAAGATCTTTCTCTATCTTTATGAAATGAATGGACCTAGGAACAAAGAACTCTGCTAGACCTAGAATGCCTGGGCATTTTACAGCCACCATCTTAAAATCCTTGAGATTGTTCTCACTTTCAGATGGGAGTGTTTAAACAGGGTAAGGTAGCTCATACCTCCTCATTCTTCGGATACTAGTACCTGCAAGGCTGATGCAGGAGGATTGCCTTGAGTTCAAGGCCAGCCTGGGATAATTAGTGAGTTTGAGGCCAACCAGGGCTGTAGTGTTAGATCTTTTCTCAAAACAACAAAACACTACCCAAAACAAACAAAGCGCGGAGATCCTTAAGATGGAATGCCAACCCGATTTTTCTCATTTGGTTAGGTCTTGAGGAAAACTTACCTGTCTCTGTAACACAGAACAGAGGCAGTGGAAGAACATAGGGCCTGAGTTGACTTTCTCCCCAGGAAAAGATTTATTGAGGTGTTTCTAACACATAGTATATGGGAAGATGGCAGTTAGGGTTATTTATGAATACAGCCCAATATAAAATTATATACCTACTTAGGACATTATGAGATTTTTGTGTGTGATTTTGTTTTTACTCTTTTTCTTTTTGTAATTTGGTTGCCAAATTCTCTTTTTAAAATTGTTATTCTGGCTGGGCGGTGGTGGCTCATGCCTGTAATCCCAGCACTCAGGAGGCAGAGGCAGGTGGATTTCTGTGAGTTTGAGGCCAGCCTGGTCTACAAAGCGAGTTCCAGGACAGCCTACAAAGCTACAGAGAAACCCTGTCTCAAAAAAAGAAAAAAAATATTATTCTGTCATATATTACATCCCAATCGTAGTTTCCCCTCCCTGCTCTCCTCCCAGTCTCCCCCAAGATCCACTCCTCCTCAATTTGCCTTTAGAAAAAGGCAGACATCCCAGGGATATCAACCAAACACAGCATGCCAATTGATAATAAAACTAGGCATATTCCCTCATATTAAGGCTGGACAAGGCAACCCAGTAGGAGAAATAGGGTCCCAAAAGCAGGCAGCGGAGTCAGAGACAGCCCCAGCCCCCACTGTTAGGAGTCCCACAAGAACACCAAGCTACACAACTATAAGGTATATGCAGAGGATCTAGGTCAGACCCATACAGGCTCCCTGATTGTTGATTCAGTCTCTGTGAGCCTCTTTGAGCCTTTATGAGCCCTGCTTAGTTCATTCTGTGGGCTGTTTTCTTGTGGTGAGTTCATCCCTATAGCTCCTACAATCTTTCCAAGCTTTTCTCTATAGGATTCCAGGACCTCTGCCTAGTGTTTGCCTGTGGGTCTCTGCATCTGCTCCTGTCAGTTACTGGATGAAGCCTCTCCAATGACCATTATGCTAGGCTCCAGTCTACAAGTACAGCAGAGTATCATTAGGAGTCATTTTATTGACCTCCCCAGTCCTGTTTGGTTCTATTCTAGGTCTCTGCGCTATCCAGTCTCTGGTTCCTGGCCCTCCAGGCAGTGTCTGGCACAGACTTCCTCTTGCTGCATTGGTATCATTTGAACCAGTCTCCCACAAGTTCTGCACCACCTTTACCCCATCACATCTTTCAGGCAGGGATAATTGTAGGTCAAAGATTTTGTGGCTGGGTTGATGTCCCAGTCCCTCCGCTGGAAATCTTGTCTGGATACAGGAGAAGGTCTCCCAATTCTTGAATGTGAGCATTGTAGATGTTGATCCATGGTGCAGCACCAAAAGGTTGGACAAGCCTGGACTGTAAAACTGTATCACAACATATTTTATGTGTGTTGTGGACTTTACCTCCTGGTTTTCTTTTCGTTGGGTTTTTAAAATAATACTTATTAATTTACTTTGAGAAGTTTGTACAATGTATTTTGATCACATTCATGCTCCCACTCCCCCGAGATATACCCCCTAGTCACCATTTTGTGTCCTTTTTCTTTTCTTTGGAAAACTTTTTTCTTTTTGAGAGAAGGCTGGCCTTAACGATGGTTTGCCACAGAAGATGACCTTGAACTTCTGACCTCCTACTCCTACCTCCTGAGTGTTGTGATTACATGCTTGTTCCATTCTGTCTGGCTTTTGTGGTACTGAGGATGCTTTCACTTCATCTTCCGTAGAGGGGAGAGGTCCAGGGTGATAACATCTCCTGAATCTCAAATGCAGCCTTGTAACAGCGCTTTCAAGCTGAAGCATTGATGGAAGAGGAGCCTTTTACCAACTGATCTACAGCCCAGCCTTGCCTCCTGTTTTTCTGTAAATTGCTGTAATACCCAGTGGCACAGTGTGGTGGAAATTAGATTTCATTCTCCCCACAGTTTGCCAAAAAGTAAATAAATTCACTTTTCTCAAGGTAGCAAGTAAGTACATATGTGCTAGGTAAGAGTGGGAAAATAACTCAACAGAACTTGACATTTATTCCTTGCAACAAAAGCAGAGGATTAGAGCTACAAAAGCCAATGCAGCCCCCGGCAGAAGGAGAGGGTTGATGGCATTGGAATTGGGCTGTATTTTGGTTAGTTCTTCTGGACAGACCATGTGCGTTTCCTGAGAATCCAGTGGGGATTAATTCATCCTGGACTCTATAAAATAGAACCATCTGGGGGAGGGGTGGTGGGAATGCCAGAAACAGGGAGCTGGAGATAACCTCTGAATACTTTGGCACAGAAGGGTTGAACACTAAATAGAAATGTGTCAGTTCAGAACTTCCTGATTACACAAGAGGGAGTCTCAGTGACAGAGGCCTTTGAAAAGCCCCCAGGGACCCACCCCAGCAGTGGGGAGCCATTTCACTTATTTTCCATGTTCATACTTCCACCTTTCGAAGATTCAGAGAGGAGTTGACAAGTGGAAAAGAAAGGTGAAATCATGTGTGCCCCATAAAGCCTAATATCATTTCTCTCCCTAATATCTCCTCCAAAGACATTTGGAGTCTACCGGCCTCAGTATGGGCAAGGGGAGAAGATCTCATCTGGAGTAAAGACTGAACAGATTTTCTTCTCTCTTTCTCTCCTTCTCCCTCCCTCTCTCTCTCCATCTCACTCTCCCCTCCCCTCATATTGACCTCAAAATTATTATCTGCCTGAGCCTGAGCCTGATCCTCCACCAGCATCTACCTCCCGAGTACTGGGATTACAGGTCTGTGCCACAAGACCCAGTAAGACTGAGGAATTTGATTAATCTCTTAGAAGGACTACATATTGCTGAATCAAGATTATGTTTTGTCATTTAGTGTGACTGTAGAATTGCCATCTGTCCAAATTTTCATCTGAAGCAGTGGTTCTCAACATGTGGGTTGCAACCCCTTTGACAGACATCTATTTTCAAAATACTATTTATAATTCATAAAAGTAGCAAAATTATGATTATGAAGTAGCAACAGAAATCTTACGGTTGGGGGGGTCACCACAACATGAGGAACTGTATTGAAGGTTCGTAGCTTTAGGAAGGTTGAGAACCACTGATCTAGAGTCAGAAACAGCATACCTCAGTGGTGTGTATTTTATTGGGGCATTGAGAGACAATAATAAATTGCACTTTAAAAAATACCAGTTGTGGGCTGGGGAGATGGCTTAGTCCATAAAGTGTCTGCTCTGCAAGCATGAGAACCTGGATTCACATCTGGATTACCACAAAAAACTGAGCATAATGAAGTGGATCTGTAACCTCAGCACTGAAGGAGTGGAGACAGAAGGCTTCCTAGAATTCTTAGTTAAATTGATAGGCTCTGTGTTCAGTGAGAGACCCTGTCTCAAAAAATACAGTGAAGAGTGATGGAGACAGATACCTGATAATGGTCCTGTGTCGTCTACATGCAGCGTACACATGTACATATACCTATATGCATGCACAGATGAACACACACAACCAATTGTGCTTGACAATTCATTCCTTTTTTTGAGCTGAGGATTGAACCCAGGGCCTTGTGTTTGCTAGGCAAGCGCTCTACCACTGAGCTAAATCCCCAACCCCAACAATTCATTCTTTTATCAATGAGTGTATTGTGTTATGCATTATGCTAGGAGTAGGTCATACAATGAGAAGGGAAAAAAATCCTTGCTCTCAAATTGCTTATTGTCTATAGCAAAGGTTAACAAACCATTTTTTTTTCTACAAAAGGCCACATAGATATTAGTCTTTATGGGGTACACATGATTTTACCTTTTCCTTCCTCTCTTTCTCTTTCTTTCTCTCTTTGGTCTTTGTTGAGATGAGGTCTCATTGTGTAGCTCTGGGTAGCCTAAAGCATCCTATTCAGACCAGGATGGACTATCCTCCTGCTTCTGCTTCCTGATTGTTGAGATTACAGGCCTGTACTACCACACTCAGCTGCTGTGTCTTATTCTTTTTAAACTAACCCTTAAAACCAGGCATGGCTCACATTTGCAACCACAGCATTCAAGATCCTGAGACAGGAGGATAGCTGCAAGTTCAAGGTCAGCTTGTACTACACAAAGTGTTCCAGGCCACTTTGATTCACAATCTCAAAAAAAAAAAAAAAAAAAAAAAAGACCAGAAAAGAAAAAAAAAGCAAACAAATAGATAAACCAACCATTTAAAACTAAAAATGACTCTTCTATTGAGAGCTAAAGGAAAAGAGGCCATGTGTCAGAGTTGGCCTCTAGACCCTTGTTTGCTGCTACAGGCAAAACAAAATACTTAAGTACCACCAATTACTATACATTATCATTATTTTTAAGAATGCATTTATTCAGCATCACAATTATTCCACCACGTTTAGCAATTGACAGCATGGGCAGGAAAAAAAAAAGTCCACATTAAAGCCCTTGTTGGAATGCTTTATACTCTCTACAGAACAGAAACTAAAATGACCTGAAATACAATTAGTCATAAATACAGTTCTTGATATTTTTTGCCCACACATGAGTATTGTTTAAGACATTATTTTCCCAGTAGCTAGGCACCGCAACCTCTGTGATTGGCTGAGCACACAAATCTTTTGTAACCTGCAGCTTCCCTGTCACTTCTCTGCCTCTCCTTTCCTGCTAAGCTTTGTTTCTCAGCAATAATTAAAACCTTCTGCACCATCATGGCCACCACTGCTGCTGCAACTGCTGGGTTCACTTTGGTTTTGGTGTTTCACAAATTGGTGGCCTCAACATGATAGGAGCCAGAGCTTCTGCCTCCAACGTTTCTTCCTTTCATAGATCCAAAATTTGAAGACTGACTGTGGGATTTCCCAAACCACTGCAGCTTCTTCCAACTCCAAAGTTTCTCTCACGACCATGCTCAGAGCTATCTGTAATTTCTTTCTTTATGGATTTCGTATGTTTCACATGAACTAGCATAGCTACGGTTCTGATTTCCATAACGCTGTCCGCCACTTTCATAGCCTCTGCTTCCTCCACTGTAAACAGAGCCACCTCCTCCCATAACCACCATCACCAATTCCATTATATCCAGAAAATTCTACAGCATCTATCCCCACCTCAGCTGCCTCCAAAGCCTCCGTATCACTGTCACCAAAACTAACTTCATAACCACTACCAAATTTTCCAGAACCACTCCAACTTCTCAGGTAGATGAAGCACTAGCCATCCCTTGCTTCCACAAGGCTTCTCCTACTTCTCAGCAGTGGCAATTCCCATGACGGTTTTTCTGAAAGACTACCTCACTGACAGAGTCATGGTCATCAAAGGTTACAAAAGTACAGTGCCTCTTCCCCCAATGCCTTTGTCAGTCATGATTTCAAACACTTCAACCTTCCCATACTGTTGGAAACAATCTTGTAGGTGATGGTAGTCGATGTCTTCTTTAAGTCATCAATGACGATCTTTTTCACAGTTAAGTGGGCACCTAGTCTTTGAGAATCATCTCTTTGCACAGCTTTGGTTCTCCAGCCTGTGAGACCTTTCATTCATAGCCATACCCACCTCCTCCACAATGGTGTAAGCGACAAACAACCTCCCAGAGTGGTTGCTGTTTGGATCTCTTTATCACATAGTCATTGAGTGTTATCAATTGGTCGAAATGGCTCCCAAGACTCTCATCAATTGTTTTGAAGCTCAGCTTCCCAATGAAGATCTTCCCGAGCTATTCAGGCTCCTTAAGAGACTCTGAGAAATGCACGCAGCAAGGTAAGATAATTCAGTGATGCTTCCTCTAGGATGTCCATAGGCAAAAAAGAGTAAGCTAAGGAATATATCCTACCATATGGCAATTAGAATTGAAGATGCATTTAGGGTATTAGGAGACAAAGAAAATCATTATTTAACATAGATTGGGAAATCAAGGCTTCTAGGGAGAAGTAATGTTGACCTGAGACCAGAATGAATAGGAGATAGAGTAAAAGCAATGAATGGTGTTCAAGGTCAAGGAACTTATCAAAGAGGGAAAAAGGTTGGTTCACTTTAACTTTTCATTGTGTGTGTGTGTGTGTGTGTGTGTGTGTGTGTGTGTGTGTGTGTGTGTGTGTTTGTATGTGTGTATACATGTGCTTCTGGGAATTGTTTCCCTCTTTATATTGAGTGGTTTCTGAGCTATCTCACTGGTCCTTGGTTCATGCTAGAAAGAACAGAAAGGGTAAACTTCAGAGAAGTTAAATTAGTCAGTGACAGAGGCTAGACTCAACATAGAAGTTCCTGACTCCAAACTGGTGCTCTTAGCTACTGGATAATATTGCAACCCCACTAGTAAAATCTAATATCTGTTTCAAGAATTTACAAATCAGAAACTGAGTTTGGCTCATTTCTGATTTCTCTGAGGGAAAAAATGTCAAAGTTCTAAAGGGCTTAAGGATCTTTAAGGTAGGAGAGTGAATCAATAAGGTTGGGTTGGCTTCATTAGACCCCTAGTTCTTCCTCTAAAAAACAACCCATTCTCCCAGTGAGTTTAGAATACACTGTGCAAATGCAAGGAATTTTAATGTTTCATCCTTGCAGGAGTGTTTTTCCTGGTAGCTAAGTTTGAGGAACACTAGAATATGATTTCTAATATTTTATCTAAGATTTAGACATTTAGAAAGTATGGAAATCTCTGGCTTGGGGTACTGTTCCCATCTTCATCAATCACATCGATGACTGTAGGCCAGTGAGTTTACTCAGTACAGATAAAATCCATCAGTTTTTCATTGATTGCTTGGTGGATTTTGACTGAAGTAGCATGGTCTGGAAAGTCAGATTGGCCATACAGTTACTACTCTGTGAAAGAACTCACATTAAAGCCTCTCTTCTACCCTTGGGGTCAGCAAGAACGGAGGGAGAAATGGGGAGGAGAAAGGAATGGCCCAACCTCTGCTGTTGCTGGCTTTCCAGTGGTCCGTATTTTTAAAACGAGCTCTCCAGCTGAATAACCACTATCAAAGCATGCAAATGCCTACTGAACTAATTGTACTAAACAATATATCAGACCATCTTGATCTATGCTTAGAAATTCTTGAGAAGGAACTATATAAACTTGTACTGTAGTGTTTCAATTTGTTGTGCTAACAAAATCGTCTTTTACTACTAAATAAGTTGGATGTTATCATAGCAATGAATATAATACTCCCTAGTGCTCTATTCTTAGAAAAAAACATCAAACTGTATTTGAAATGATTTTATGCATTTTCAGGAAGTTAAAGATCAAATATAAATTATTGTCATGTATTGGCTCAACATCCCAAGATAACAAAAGAATACAGAAGATACAAATTTACAATGATGGAGAAAATGGGAATGGTGTTCTTGGAGAATGAAGTTGTAGGAAAGCTAGAGAGCAGAGCAGTAGTCATTGGGGAAGCAGTGTGGGGAAAGCCACAGTTTAGAGTAATTGCAGGGGGTGATACAATGAAATGGAAAATTGGATGCTATGGTTTAGAAGACTGTCTCACAAAGGTCTGTGACTGAAGGCTTGGTCTACAAGGTACCGCAAATGCAAGTGGGATATGGTTGAACCCGTGGGAGGTTTCACAGAGTGGAAGGAGGTAGTCCTCAAGATGGAGGAGACATGTCTTTGCAAAGGATTATGGAACAATGACCTGTCACTCACCAAACCTCTTTCTTGTTAAAGATGTGCTCACATGTTCCCTCACACACACACATTACCATTACCATCTGTTTCACAAGATGAGGTAGTTAAGGGGCATCCCTTATTAAGCTCATGCTACTTTAAAATTGGGAGTCAAATAAACTTATTTTTCTTTTTAAATTATTTGTCTCAGGTCTTTCATTTTAGCAATACAAAGGTAATTAAAGCAACCTTTTTCATATAAATAGCTTGAAAAAGAAACTGAGACAGAAAGTGGGAATTGAATGAGGTCATTTTTCATATAGGTGATTCATTACCTTCCTAAATCTGATGCACAGAATGCCATACATACAACGATATTATTTGTGAGCTTCAAAAAAACCGTAGTGATACTTTTTACAGAAACTCAGAGATCTTAGAGAAAATTCATCCAACATTGTTGCATTTTAGGACACCCTATAGCAAAATGGCAAACTTCTTTCATGTATATAAAGTTTTTACTTTTTTTAAACTTTTATTTCCTTATTCTTTGATGTGAATAACATATCAATGATCAACATATTTGAGAAAAACTTTCAACATAAAGAGAATGATAAATAGACAAAAAACAGAGACAGAACATTAGGATCAGGGTGTTGTCCTAGTTAGTTTTCTATTGCTGCAATGACACTATGGCCAACGAAACATAAAATATAACATTTAATTTGGGGCTGATGATTCCAGGGGATAGTAAAGTACCACCATGGCGAGGAGCATGGCAGCAGGCAGGCATGGCACTGGAGCAGTAGCTGAGAGCTTACATATTAAGACAAAAACTGAGATGTGGAGAGGGAGAGAGGGAGAGGAGAGAAGAGGAGAGGAGAGGAGAGGAGAGGAGAGGAGAGAAGAGAGAGAGAGAGAGAGAGAGAGAGAGAGAGAGAGAGAGAGAGAGAAAGAAGCTAATTGGAAATGACATGGGCTTTTGAAAGGCCCTTGTAGGATTGTAGCCATAATGCAAAATATACTTAGTTCAATTTCAAAAGTCTGCACAGTCTTTCAGTTTCAACACTGTTTAAAAATCCAAAGTCTCTTCTGAGATTCAAGACAACCTCTTAATTGCAACCACTTACAAAATCAAAAAGGAAAATGTACACTTCCAATGAACCATAGAACAGAACATAAATTACCATTTCAAAAGGGAAGAATGGAGGCATAATGGGAAAATACTGGACCAAAGCAAGACCAAAACTAAGCAGGGAAAATTCCAAATCCTGCAACTCCATGTCTGATAGCTCCATTCTTCCAGCTCTGTTGACTACAACACATTCCTTTCTCTTGGGCTGGTTCAATTCCTTGTCTGCAGCTCTTCTTGGTAGACATCCCATGGCTCTGGCATCTCCAACATCTTGGGATCTCCAAGGCAATCCAAGCTTCACTTTCACAGCTTCACACACCAGCCTCTCCGGTGTCTATGCAGAAATTCCCCTGACACATTCCTAACCTTAGTTAGTGACTTTTCTTAACCATGGAGGAAGATTCTGTAACTCCTTTACTCCTGTATCCTTTATGACTCTCTAAAGTCAGAACCAAGAGGCAACGCTATGCCTGTTTGGGATGGAACCTGGCCCCATCCTTGAAATATATTTGCATAACCTTTGATTTGTTGATGCTTTCCTTTGTGGAATATATTTTCCTTTACTTTAGGAGCAGAAAAATCCTTAGGCATTTTCTTTTCACAATTGCAGGTTGAGTGGGGCCTTGTCTTGAAGGTATCACTTCCTTTATTCAATTTCTTGTCTCCTTCAGAACAAGCCCAGGCTACAACAACATTAAATTTCCTGGTGCTCTTTTCTCTCCCCAGACTGTACATTTTTTGTCCTACTAGCTCTTTTTCATTGTAGATCTGCATAAGAGTGATTACTAACAACCACAGGATAGAGTAAATATTAGGCTGTCTTGAAATCTTTTCTGCAAATGAAATTAGTTCAAAATTCCTCAAGTTAGTTTCAGGCATATTCTTAGTTCAAGGGTAGAGGAGGGAATATGGGGAAGGATAATTAACCCTGAGACCTTTGAAAAAAGCCAATAAACTTATTACTATACAAATTTTCTAAGATATATATATATACACAAAAAGAGGTTTAAAGGAGTTACCCTACAATAGGGGAACAATACTCAACTTGACACCTCATGATAGCAAATAAAAGCCTCAGTACCAGAAATGAGTCATCTCTTTTTAAGTTGTTGGTCAATGGAGTCACATAGACACCAAAAAAAAAAAAAAAAAAAAAAAAAAAAAAAAAAAAAAAAAAAAAAGTACTGGCTACTGGTAATACTCTTGGCTTCCCTCTAGAACTATTGTTAAAGACAACACACAGTTGTGTTATATAACGTAGAGAAATCAACCTAGTACTCCTCTGGAAGTCTCATCCATACTGGCTAGCTGGTGCTGGAACGTGCTATGCATGTTGTCAGAAGAGAAAAGTAATTACCAATCTCACTTCTCTCTTAACAACAGTGATTGGCTTGACATGACCACTGTTGCAATAGTGGCACCAACGTTGTGGAGTAATTAACCACTTTCTGATTGTTATCTAAAGCTCAGTTAATTGAATGAAACCTATACCTGACACTGTTAAAGGATCCAAGAACCTGTGACTAGGCCTAGGGGAGTACACAATATTTTATTCTACTAAATGAACAAAATATTAAAATTATTCCTAATGAATTATTGTTATACTCATAGATTAGAGAATCTCTCAATCTTCATTAGAGAAACTTCTTGCAGTACATGGCAACTAACACAGAGTCCTCCAACTGGGACTATGGAGTACTCAGCTCTAAATGGAGCATACATTTTAGACCCTTCCCTCCAAGGCTCAGGAATCTTTGCAGAGGAGAAGTAGGAAAGGTTGTAAGAGTCAGAAGTGGTTGATAATATCAAGGAAACAGTTGAACAAATGAACTCACAGCAATTGTGACAGCATGTACAAGAGCTGCCCAAACTCTAGCCAGACAAAATCCCAGCACAGACAGGAGGAAGAGGACATGAAATCACATCACTAGCTGAGGAGCTATTGGCATTTGATAGCTTCTGGGAGAAGATGAGTAAGTTCTCTTTAATGATGTGATCCCTGGTATACTGAACACATGCCAGAATAGGTCCTACTCCCAGGACTAGCTGGGCAACACAAATTAGACTTGATGGGGAAAGAAAAAAAAGAACTCTCATAGTTGAGTGGAAGGTACCTTTAAGAGTGACTCTTGCACTTGCTAGGCAAGCGCTCTACCACTGAGCTAAATCCCCAACCCCAAGAGTGACTCTTTAAAGAAGCATATAAATAAATTCAGCCGGGCATTGGTGGTGCATGCCTTTAATCCCAGCACAAAGGAGGCAGAGCCAGGAGGATCTCTGTGAGTTTGAGGCCAGCCTGGTCTACCGAGTGAGATCCAGGAAAAGGTTCAAAGCTACACAGAGAAACCCTGTCTCGAAAAACCAAAAAAAAAAATTCAAAAGTTTGTCCTAGCTAGTGTGTTAGGCTTTGTAACATTGTGACATAGCATTGTTATTAGTAAAATTCATGCTTCAGAACTACACAATTAGTTTACAAAAGAAAATCTCATAATATCGTGTTAGACCACATTCCTAGTTAAGAATACCTGCTATACAGAAGAAATTTGTGTTGTGGCGTGAGGAGCAAAATTTAGTTTTCATTGTAAATCCTTCCATAGCTTATTGTATTCGGCCTCATAAATTTATTGCCTTAATAAACACATCTTCATTATTTAGGAAATTGTTATCAGAAATAACAATGCATAAAGGGATTTAGATCAGAAAAGTTAAGTAATAAATATTCACTGAGCATTTACTTTGTGTCACAAATTCTGTTAAGAGTTATAGAGGTACTCTGAGAATGTTTAAGACACAGTTTTTGTGCAGGAGAAAGTTGAATCAGTACAAGAAAAAATATAAGAGTGAAAATACATAGTAAATATGGAGTAAAAGGCTGAATTGCTGGAATGTTAAATCATGGTTACTAGGAAATCTGGCAGCAAGAAAGTGAAGTTAGCTTGGACTGAAATTACAAAGGACCACAGATAGGCATGTTTATGGTTTTAAATTGTGGAAAGATAGAACAGGCCAAGAGAGGGAGGGCCTTGGAGGAGGCAGCATAAGCAATGGCCTGGAGCAGAACTTTTTCTTTTTATGTATTATTAGAAATTTTAATCTTCTCTAATATCACTAAAAAGCTTTTTCTGTATAAATCTTCCTAATATAACAACTTTCTCTGAGTGGATAATTTTTTTCTGTCTGACAGTGCAGTAAATTTTCTGTCGCTTTGCAGAATGGGAACTGCCATTTACTAAATGAGCTCTTCTCCATTCTGCTCTCCTTTGGTGCCAAGTCTTACTAAAGACAGATGGGTTCTCCCATCCTGTGGCTGCCATCCATCTCAGGCTGACGACTGAGAGACTGAGTGCCTGACCCCTTTCCTGTCGAATAATAGAAAAGCCTTTATCTTTATTTATTGCCACACTTTAATTACTAGCAGAAAACTATCAATTAAGGAACAAAGGGTTTCAAAAGTCATTTAAACAAAACCAGGAATTTAGAGCAAATCAAAATGTTTTCTATTTTTCCTGTGAAGGAAGTGAAAGTGTTGAGGGTGATTGATGTTATTTGGGTTAAATTCTAACAAATACAACCCCATAGTATGTAATGTTCCAAGGAAGAACGTACTTGGCAAAAACCATTATCATTATAGGCCCACCAATTCAAGTATTTGGGCTCAGTTCAATGACAAATTTAGTCAAGTGATTAGACTTTACAGGTGATCCTGGAAGCTCTTTACAGACACAGCCCGAGTCAGTGCATCAGACTTCAGAGTGCTTTCCTGGCACTAATCACTATGACCTTTAGAAGAAGGTGTTTTGTTCCTGATGTAAAAACAACAGGAACTGGCCACCCCAGATATTCTGCTCTTTTTCTGTTTAAAATATAAAATGCCATTCCTCTCTTCCTTGGTGGTACAATTTTGCATCTCTGTAGAGCCTCTGGCAAATGGCAGGTAGGATTTTTTTGGCCTCAGTTGGCTTTTTAACACTTCAATGTGACTTTGTTTATCTGAGTATGTGTGTCTGCATACAGCAATATTTCAGAATAACAATTCTTTCTTTGAAGTTTTAAGTTATAAAACCTATAACATAATTTGTATGTCATGAAATCTGACATACATATGAGAGCATTTGCAATATATGCATATACTTAAGAAATACTCATAAAATGAACACCCACTTGCTCACTACTCAGCCCAAGAAATTGAATGTAACCAACCCAGACCTTTGAAGTACAAAGACCTTCTTTCCTCTTCTCCAGAACTGGCTATTATCCCAAGATTGAGCTTGGTGGCAGGGTTTTTTTTTGTTGTTGTTTTGTTTTTATGTTTTGTTTTGTTTTGGTTTGGTTTTTCGAGACAGGGTTTCTTTGTATAGCTTTGTTACCTTTCCTGGAACTCACTGGCTGGCCTTGAACTCACAGAGATCCGCCTGGCTCTGCCTCCCCAGTGCTGGGATTAAAGGCATGCGCCACTACCTCCCGGCTGCCCTTTTGTTCTTACTCACAGTGTGGCTTAGTTTTTATGCAGTTTTAAGATCTTGAAATACATTAATCCATACTGTATAGATTTTCCTTGAACAATCTTTGCTTACTATGTGGTGACATTTACTCATGTTAATGTGGATGGCTTTGTTTAGTCATTGTTATTCTATTATACAGATACACGTAATTCATCCATTCACAGATCAAATGCTTACACTGGGTTAAAAACCTTTTCATAAGACAATACACGCTATGATTTGAAAGGAAAACCTCAAGAAATGTGTAAACATATGAAGTAAAATTTGGTCCATTCTCCCCATCCCCTGTATGAAAGCAACCACTATTAAGAGTTCAGTTCCAGGAATGCTATGTTTTGTTGCTGTCCGTGGAAGGCCTGCTCTTTTATGAATATAAATGGAGGAAGAGTGGATGTGGGGCAGAGGGGAGGTGGAGGTAGGGACTTGGAGGAGAGGAGGGAGTGGAATCCGTGGTTGAGATGTAAAACAAGTAAATAAATATTTTTAAAAATTTTAAAAAGTTTAGTTTCTATATTTCAAGAATTTTCTGTACACATGTATGTTTATTTGTATATATACTTGCATAAGGAACAGAATTACACTTACGTAATAGGGTAAATAAATTATTTTTATTCAGTTACATATTATGGGTATCATTCTATGTCATTAATATATATTTTGTCCTTTTTAGTGTTGTCCATACATACCTTAGTATTTATATGCTTAACTTATATTACAGTATATTATTGATAAGTATTATTAATGAAAAGTTGTGCTATTATAATAGTACTATTATAATAGTATAATAATAATGCTGCCATGACTGCTCTTATACATACATTTGAATGAAGATAAAAATAGAATTGAGTTGAAGACAGTTTTAATCATTTTTACATACTTGTCTTTACACTGCCATCTTGTATGGTATTTACTTCATGTTTCTTCTAGTAATTCTACATGTACTTTTCCTCCTGATTATCAAAAATATTTCATTTGTACATAATTAGGAAAACATAGAAAAGTAGTAAGAAAAAAATCAAAACAGCCTATATTCCCATTAATTAGTAAGAAGCTCCATTGTTCTTCGGTTACTTCTTTCTTTCTATAGATTGAGGATATTTGAAATTCAAAGGAGACATGTCTCGAGACATAACAGCTCCCGAAATCTTGACTGTGTCTAGAATACATCTGACTCAGAAGACATATTTTTTGGAGGAACTATAGGCAGTAAGTGAAACAGACTCTTAATCACTTTTGTTATGTTTCCATGTGTAAAACACAGTGAAATTGCTCCTATTAAAGATCTCTCACATTGTCAAATTCAAACAACTCTACAATATTATTTATTTGGAAGTTTTACTTGGTCCTTATGAGATGGCTTAGTGGGAAGTAATTGCTTTCAAACTGGAGGGCCTGAGTTTAATTCCAGGGAACCATGTGGTAGAAAGATTGAAGCCATTCATTCACACTGTCCTCTGAATTCCTTGTGTGTGTGTGTGTGTGTGTGTGTGTGTGTGTGTGTGTGTGTGTGTGTAACAAAACAAGACCATAAAAAATAAAAAGCAAAAACCAAAACTTCTACTGCTATATACATATTATCTACAGGTTTTTTCTCTCCAAGTACTATCAGCAGCAATTGCATCTGCATTTTCCAGGTCACTTTGAACCAAATTGAAAATAACGGCTGCTCATTTTCTCCATATTGTTCATATTTTATCAATGACTCATTTTTGAATGTGCACATATTTTCAAATCTACTTAACACTGGAACTATAAGTTTTTGTAGATTTTTATATCATTTTGGGTAGTTATGCCTGGGCTAACAATGACTACTGATAATTGCACTATTGGTTTCTCAAAATGAGTAGACCATCTCTGTATTCCCAAGAATGCAATATGATCATGTCGTTTTGTAGTTTTGTTTTATTTTCAAGTTCTCACAAAATACTATTATGCTAGAGATTTTAATGCATAGTTCTATTTTTTTTTTTATTTCTGTGGTCATCCTTTATACTCAATACACAAAGATTCACTTTTAAAAAACTGGGTTACACAACTCCAGAGAAGCAAGCTAACAAGGAGGACCCAAGAGGGATGCATGGATTGCCTAGGAAGGGGAAATAGATGAGATCTCCATGACTAAATTGGGGATGAGGGGTGGGCAATGGAGGGTAGGGGATAGGGGATGAGAACATAAGGGAACGGGATGATTGAGCTGGAACAGGGATGGAGTGGGAGAGCAATGAAAGAGATACCATGATAGAGGGAGACATCATGGGAACAGGGAGAAACCGGGTGCTAGGGAAGCTCCCAGGAATCCACAAGGATGACCCCAGATTAGACTACTCAGTAGTGGAGAGGATGCTTGAACTGGCTTACTCCAGTTATAAGATCACTGAATACCCTAACTGTCATCATAGAGCCTTTTCCCAGTAACTGATGGAAGCAGATGCAGAAATCCACAGCCAAACACCAGGCAGAGCTCCAGGAGTCCTGTCAAAGAGGGATTCTCTGAGAAAGGGGCATCAAGATCATGTTGGGGAAACCTACAGAGACAACTAAACCAAACTAATGGGAACTCATGAAATTTAGACCAACACCTGTGGAGTCTCCACAGGACTGGGCTATGTCCTCTGCATAAGTAAGACAGTAGTGTAGCTTGATCTGCTTAAGGGGCGCCCTGGCAGTAGAATCAGGATCCATCTGTGGTGCATGAGCTGGCTTTTTGGAGCCCACTACCTATGGAGGGACACCTCACACAGCCTTGAGGCAGTGGGAGGGGCTTCAACCTGCCTCTACTGAATGTACCAGGCTCTGCTGACTCCCCATGGGAGGCCTTACATTCTTGCAGGAGGGGATGGGGGGAAGTGGGCCAGGAGGGAAGGCTGGAGGGGTGGAAGGAGGGAAGAGGGGGATCTGTGATTGGTATGTAAAATGAGTAAAAATTTCTTAGTAAAAAATAACTGGGTTGTACTATACAGAATAAAGTGCTATAATTTGCTCAAGCATTATCTTATGGATTGCCATCTCAGTGTTATTTCAGTTGTTTGATATTATGATCAACACTCTACGAGTCACCCCTTGTTTCAGTTTATCTGGAACTTTTCTGGCTTGAGCATGGAAAGGTTCAAACTCCGGGAAACCTCTCTGTTCCACGCAAACTGAAATAAATGGTTGGTTGCCAAAACCTGTCATTTTTCTCATTTCTTTTTGTCCACTGGTACCTTTGCTGCCATTGAATCTATTCCCAGGAATGAGATTGCCCCAGGGTTATCTGATTTGGTTCCTACAGGACACTCTGTGGGATGTGCTCCTGGAATGGGACACAGGTTCCCTCTAGGGTGGAGAATGTAGAGAAGGAGTCATAGAGTAAGAATCTGGTCTATATTAGAATTCACAATAAAACCCTTTTATCAGTTGGCCATTTCAGTAGAGGAAGAAGGAGTCATAGAAGATGATGAGGGAGAAGAGTAAAGGACCTAATGACAAAACTCACTCTCACGTTTTAACATCTGGTAAAATGTCTGCTTTAAGCACCCAGAAGATGAGAATCTGAAGATCTATCTTGTTTAATGTCTTTTTAAAAATTCAAATAGGAAGAACTAATGTTTGGCTTCTTTCTGGTAATCTGTGTACATTAGAAGACTAAACTCCAGTTTTAAAGATAGACTTAGAGTACTTCAGCTGTTATAAGGGTTATAAAACACGAATATGGCTCCCGGTAATCCACAGATGTCTTCTTGGACTGTTTACAGATGTTGGGTTACATTACCATCTCTTCATTAATACTGAGAAAATAAGATTTCAGCTGGCCTATTTAATATGCACATGTACAGCTTCTCCTGCCATCTGAGGTAGCGAATAGAGCTAAGCTTCTCAATATTGTTTGCCTCCTGCTTTTAGTAAAGCGGCAATTAAGGAAGGAAGAACATGTGCCTTCCAGGACCTTGCACTCATCTGTCACTTCTAAAATAGCTTCAAGGCGATTTGTTAGATAGTGCTGCCTGAATGATTGCTTTGCCTGTGATAATTGCCAATGAATTTCCTGTAAGGCCAGAAAAGGAGAGGGGGAAAGGGAGAAGGGTAAGAAGGAACATTCTAAGGCTCTTTGTTCCTTATAATATTCTTATATCAAGTCTTTGGAAATTCTTAGACTTAAAACACAAGAAAAGAACAGCAACTAATCTGCTTAACTGTGATGAAATCCTCAACATCTGGGAAGCTGACCTTGAGGCACCAATTTAACTGAGAGACAGAACTGTGAAAGACCTTGCAAACCTATAGTCCCAAACTACATGACAGTTTCCATCAACAGATTTTGGAGGCCCCAGCTTGGGAGAGAGAGAGAGAGAGAGAGAGAGAGAGAGAGAGAGAGAGAGAGAGAGAGAGAGAATACGAATGAATCTGAATCGGGGACAATGTATTTCCTTCCTATTTCTGTTGAGTGGTACTTCAGGTACTGGCCATCAATTTATTGTCTGCTGGATGTGGCTAGTAAAGCCTGTATTGTCTGGAAAGACAGTATCAGGTAGTTGTTCTCATTACCAACAATGAGATCAAACTGCATTGGTTTCTGTCTTGATTGTGTCATGGATTTGCTGTGTGACTTGGGCAAGAAACTCCAAACCACTCATAATTTTGCAATCTGTTAAATGGAATAATGACATTGCTTTCCAAGGACTGTTAGAGGCTAGTTTGAGCCATTCTCTTTATATGTGTCTCTGTGTTTTGCACATGTATGTATGCATGTTTGTAGGTGTATGGATATACTTGTCCACGTTCATACATGCATGTGTGTGAACATATAGAGACCTGAAGACTGACATTAAGGGACTCTTCCTTGATAGTTTTTACCTTTATTAATTATTAATTATTACAGAGTTCTGACTCTAGAGATCCCTGCCTCTGTCATCTAATCTCTGGGAATGTGGGCAAACTGTGGATGCTGGGGATCTGGTCTTCACTCTTGTGCTGTAAGGTTTTTTATTCACAGAACTTTAGCACGAATCTTAAATGGTCTTATTAATAAAAACAAACCTGGAGCCAGGTATTGGGGTGAACGCTGGAAGATCAGAGAAGCAGAACAAACCACAGCCACCTCACCTTGCTAATTCCTCAGCTGATCTTGTTTCCTCAGAATGGAAGCTTCTGAGTCCTCATCCAAATGCATCTCAGCTGAACTGTTGCTCAAAGCCTAAAAGCTTAACCAACCTAGTTCCTGGTTTTCATACCTTATATACCTTTCTGCCATCACTCCTGGGATTAAAGGTGTGAGTCACCGTGCCTGGCTGTTTCCAGTGTGGCTTTAAGCTTACAGAAATCCGAATGGATCTCTGCCTCCCAAGTGATAGGATTAAAGGCATGTGTGCCACCATTTTCTGGCCTCTATATCTAGTGGCTGTTCTGTTCTCTGACCCCAGGTAAGTTTATTAGGGTGCACAATATTTTGGGGAACATAATATCACGACACGGAACCATCTCCCCAGATCCATCCTTTTAAGATAATTCATGAGAAGTACATAGAACTGTGTCTCACATAGTTTTCTGACAGTTGCAATCATATATGATGCTTAACTCATAGGCACGGTATCTAGCCAGCCTATGTCTAATCATGATTCTGCCAATAAGTGACCCTGGAATATTACTTAGCCTCTGTATGCCTTCATATTTTCATCTGCAAAGTGAGGATGGAAACAGATACATACTTCAACTAGTTAAAGCAGTTTGTCTCAGACTCCCACAATGAGCTTCCATAAATAATGGAGTTAGGATTTTAGCTTAGATTTATCTAATTTCTACATTCTTATTTTATGACATTTGATAAGCTTTTGTTTAGAGTCAGAAAGATGTCTTAGTGGGTAAAGGTACTTTCCTTCAAGCCTGATGAGCTGAGTTCTGTCTATGGGACCTACATAGTGGAAGGAAATAACTTAGTCCAACAAATTTTCCTCTGACATCTACATGTTGTGCACACAGTCTTCCCCCATTTCTCTGCCAGTGTTCTGCTGTTGTGGATAGACACCATGATCATGGCAATTCTTATAAAAGAAAGCATTTAATAGAAGCTTGCTTACAGTTTCAGAGGTTTAGTTCATTAATGCCATGGCAGTGAGCATGGAAGCATGTAGGTAGGCACAGTAGTAGCTGATGTATGTGTATGTGTGTGTGCGCGTGTGTGTGAGTGTGTGTGTGTGTGTGTGTGTGTATGTGTGTGTGTGTATGTGTGTGTGTATCCATACAAATCTGTTCCATATGTACAGATCCACTTCCTCCAACAAGGCTATGTCTATTCCAACAAGGCCACACTTCCTAATCCTTTACAAGTAGTGCCATACTCTGATGACCAATCATTCAAATATATGAGAGTATGGGGAACATTCTAATTCAAACCACATTCCACTACCTGAACAACATAGTGTTGTAGCCAAATAATATGAAAAATGCATTCAGTCCAACTTCAAAAATCCTCATAGTCTATCCCAACACTCATTAAAAGTTCAGAGTTCAAAGTCTCTTCTGAGACTCAAGGCACTCTCTTAACTGTAACATCATATAAAATCAAAATGCAGATCACATACTTCCAACACACAATGACACAGAACATACATTACTATTTCAAAATGGAGGAAAGGGAACATAACAAGGAAATTCTGGACCAAAACAAACCTGAAAAACCAGCTTGGTAAACTCGAAACTGTATCTCCATGTCTGATGTCAAATCACTCTTCATATCTCCAACTCCCTTCAGTTTTGTTGAATGCAACCCACTTCTCTCTCTTTGATTCCTCACCAGCAAATGTGCAGCTTTGTTTGGCAGGTATCCCATGGCTCTGGCATCTCCAACATCTTGAGGTCTCTAAAGCAATCCATGTTTCACCTTCACAGCTTCTGTTGTTGGTGATTTCCTTCACTGCTTAAGCTTTTCTTTAGTCCCTTCTTACAAATTGGAAGCTTAGTTGGGTGAGGTCTTGCCCTGATGTCACCACTTCCTTTATCCCATCTAGCATCAGGCTTTTCTTTATTTTTAACTCTCTGAGCACTGGACTTAGCTCCATTATTCTTCCCAGTGCTCCTTTTATCCTCAACAAACATTTTGTGTTTTTTCCTTACTTAGCTTGCTCTTTTTCATTATAGAGCTGCATAAGAGTGACCACTAGTAACCTCATGACAGAGTCAATATTAAGCTGTCTTGAAATGTCCTCTGTCAAAGCCACTAGTCCAAAAACTCTTCAATTTAGCCACAGGCACACTTTTTGGACAAGGGCAGAAAGGAACCACATTCTTTACCAAAATATCACAAGAACGATCTCTAGGCCACTTGCTAATATTCTTCTCTTCTGAAATCTTATGAGCAGGGATGTCATAAATCTACACTGCTCTCAGTACCATTGTCTTCCATGTTTCTACTAGTATGGTCCATTAAGCCATATTGCTTAAAGTGTTCAACTGCTTTCCTAATCCAAAGTACCAAAGTCCATATGCTGCCAACAAGCAGCGTGGTCATGCCTGTCATGTAAATACCAACTTCTGTCATAGTCAGAATTCTGTTGCTATGAAGAAACACCATAACCATAGTAACTCTTATAAAAGATAGCATTTATTTGGGGTCTTGATTACAGTTTCAGAGGTTTAGTCTGTTATCATCATGGTGAGAAGCTTGGTGGCATAAAGGTAGACGTGGTAATGTAGCTATAGCTGATAGTTTTACATCCAGATCCATAGACAGCAGAAAGAGAGAAAGGCACTGGGTGGGCCTGGCTTGGGATTTTGAAACCTCAAATCTCATCCCCACTGCCATACTCTCCAACAAGACCACGCCTTCTAATTCTTCTCAAGTAGTGCCACTCCCCAATGACTAAATGTTCAAATACATGAGTCTATGGGGACCATTCCTATTCAAATCACCACATCCCACATGCATAAGAATAAATAAATGCAAAGAAATTTTTAAAGACTTTTCCCCCACAAAACACAGTGTCACGAACAATGAATCACTTTAAGGAATGGGAGATTTGTCTGGTAGGTTAGGTGAAGAAACAGCAAAAACTACTATCTCTGCCTAGTCTCTTGTACTGTGAAGCCAAGGGAACTGCAGTGGTACTTATTGGAACTGAAATTCATTTTGGAAGTAATGTTGCAAATCTCATCTGGATCCAGACAGTGGATAAAACTGATCCAAAGTGCTGACTTTAGAAGTTCAGTATTTACAAGGATGTAACAAAGAAAGAAGGAAACCCAATTGATGACTGGGTAGATGATTCCTCCCTTGAGTTTTACTAGCCTACAATATAAGTCAAATCAGCATAGTACTTATCCCAACATCTGTGTTTTGAAAATATGTAGTCATGCATCTAACTTCACCTCTGGGATTCAGCCTACACAGCTATTGATTATGATGCTGGCTAGTAAGATGGGGGAAGTCATATTGTGTTCAAATTTTAAAAATCCCTCTTCCCCATGGAGATAGTAAGAACAGATAGCAAGGAATAGGCAATAAATAGACATATATTTGAGCTGTAGTTGGCTAATGTTTTCTAAAGAATACACTGGATATTTTCCATAATATTCTTCATGGGTCATATTTTAGTGATGCACATTATGAAGAGCTAAAAAATTTTCTCTCCTTAAATGTAATTATCCATCTGTCTGTCCATCCATCTGTCCGTGTGTGTGTGTGTGTGTGTGTGTGTGTGTGTGTGTGTATATGTGTGTGTTTGTTTATGAATGCCATGGTGTATATGTGGAGGTCAGAGGACAAACTCAAATATTGGTTGTCACCATCCAGCTTGTTTGAGTTAGGACCAGGTTGGTTAGCCCATTAGCTTACTTCACCTCCCTTCTCCCCATAGGGGCACCAGGATTGAAGATGTGTGCCTCTTATCCTACTTTACATAGATTCTAGGGATTTTTTTTTATGCTTGTTTAGCAAGTGCTTCACCCACGGATCCATCTCTTCAGCCCAGGAAGGCTTATTTAGCTTTTGAAATGTTCCTCTTAATGGGGGCACAATAAAGTTTTTTGTTAAATATGGTACAGGCTCATCGAAGATTATGTCTTAGGAAGACTTTGTAGCTCAGTTGATGCATGATTCATTAGTGGAGAATAAGAAAAGATTGATTATTTACTTTTGTCCAAATAATACCATAGGATGATGACTACATTGAACTGAATGACAATTTCCATATCCTCATTCATTTGGGGTGTGTACTTATTGAAATGGGTAAGACAGGCTACAAGTTTTAGCAAAGCAAATTTGAATATTAGACAAACAACTAATAATTCTTTGTCGTATAAATTTGTTTTGTGCAATGATTATATTTTGTTATTACAATATTTTTATTATTTGAAACAGTTTTTAAAATTTAAATATGCTTTGATTGTATTCTTCCCAACTTGGGAATATATGTAAGAAGTGAAGGAATTCAAGCACAGAAACATTATTACATGTTCTCATGTATTTATGGAAGCTAAAGCCAATATCAAAGAACTTAATGTTTGCAATGTTTATGTGAGGGGATGGGAAGAGCTTGGTTTATGGTTACAGGGGTATATCATAATAAGCAGAACTTCTAATGTGCCACAGTAGTGTGATGGTTGCTTTTAACTTTTTATTTATTTATTTATTATGTATACAGCATGTATGACTGCAGGCCAGAAGAGGGCACTAGATCTTGTTACAGGTGGTTGTGAGCCACCATGTGGTTGCTGGGAATTGAACTCAGGACCTCTGGAAGAGCAGTCAGTGCTCTTAACCTCTGAGCCACCTCTCCAGCCCTCCTTTTAACTGTTAACTGACAGAATGTTGAATCATCTAGGAAGAGAGTCTCAATGAGGGGTTGTCTAAATCAAGTTGGCTTGTGGACATTCCTGGGGGAGGTTGTCTTGACCATTTTAATTGATATGGGATGACCCTGCTTAAAAATGGGTGGCAGCATTCCTTGGTTTTGAGCCCTGCTCTTGACTGTGGATGTGACTAGCTGCTTCAAATTTTAGTCTCCACTTTCAAGCAATGATGGTCTGTAACCTTGAGTTGTAGCCAAATAAACCCTTTCTCTTTTAAAGCTGCTTTTGCCAGGGAGTTTTGTCACAGCAACAGAAAACAATGCTAATAATATACGTAGGGTCACTCCGGTTGAGAAGAATCAATTGTATATTTCAAAATAGCCAATAGGATTTTGAATGTTTCCAACACAAAGAAAGGGAACAGACATGTTACTTACTATGATATCATTGTAGTTAGCATCAACATGTTAAATGTCACACTGTACATTACACATATGTACAATTGCTGTGTGTCAATTAAAAAGAAAAATCCACTTTAAGAAATAAATAAATTGAACTAAGGCTACATTTTAGCTTTAAATAAGAGAGAAAAATGATAGAGTGAAAGCAAGCACATTTCAAAACAAGGAAAATTAGGCAAGGTCTTTGGTTTTTTGAAACAGGATTTCTCTGTGTACGCCGGCCATCCTGGAGCTCACTCTGTAGACCAGGTTGTCCTTAAACTCATGGAGATCTTCCTGCCTCTACCTCTTGAGTGCTACGATTAAAGGCATGTGCCACCACTGCCCTGCTAAAGATTGTTTTTTAATCTGACTAGTGAATCCAGGAGTGGTTGACTCATCTTTTTTATTGTCCCTTAAATTGTAAGTGTGTTTATCTTTTGTGCAAATTTCATAATAAAAATGAAAAAACAAATTTTCTATGTTTGTAGGCTACCTATCCAATGTCAGTCTTTGACTGAGACATGCTTTTTTTCTAACTCTATGAAAATACAAAATTTTTGTTAGTTTATTTCTAATTAATGATTAAGTCAAACTTTTGTTTTCTGAGTCTGATGTATTGATGTATTTGTACAATTCAGAACGGACCAGTTTGTGTGAGCAGATAATTTTGTTTGACATAAAGCGGTAGTATAAATCACTCAACTATGCCTTATATTTAGCACACAATAACTCACTGACAGGCACCAACTGGAAGGATGTCATTTGTTAAGTGACTATGATGTATATCAGTCTCTGCTGCTAAATTAGAGATGGCCTATGTGAAATTGCATTTGTGCAATTCAACTTTGAAATGGACCACAGGCACAGGTAGTGATATATCAAACTTTTGTGATTACATCACATTGAGGGGAAAACATGAATGGTGTCTGCCAGACTGTACTACAGGATTAAGTCCTTGTCTCAATCTTTTACTTCAAATAAAATGCCCTTTGCTTTAGACTGCAGCCCCAGGAAACGTACTAAAGGAGCATAATAATGTCTTTTTCATGGGCACACCACTCAAGACTGCTCTGTACTCTAGTTTCTTCTTGTATAAATACAAAGGGTAAATGATAGCTAAAGTTACTTTGATATCAACATGGTATGGCTCTGTAATCTGAGCAGTGCTTTCAATCTGTCTGTGATATTCCTTATAATTTCATTAAAAATGATTAGTTTATAAAGAGTTAGGCTCCATTGTGGAATTTTTCAAACATTTATTTTTTGTTATTTTTCTACCCTTTCCTCTTCATTCTCTCTCCCTCCCTCCCCTGTGCCCTCCTACCCCCAGAAACCTCCTTTTTGTTATCCCCCTGCCTCTCAAAACTTTTTGTTCTTCACTTGTGATCTCCTATCTAGTTTTATGGACTACCCTCAGTCCATAACAACTCCCCTAAGTAGTTAGGGAAATAAATGATCATCACCAATGTAAAGATAAGAAGAGCAGGGCTGGAGCTGGAGAGATGGCTAAGTGGTTAAGATCACTGGCTGCTGTTGGAGAAGATTTGGATTTGATTCCCAGTACCCACACTCTGGCTCAAAACTGTCTGTCACTCCAGTTCCACGGGATCCGCCATGCTGTTCTGGCTTCGGCTTGCTCCCAGGCACACACTTGGTGCATATGCAGGCAAAACACTCACACACGTAAAACAAAACAAAAATACATGTTTTAAAAAAGAAAGCCAGGGCTCAGAGAACATGGCACTCTCAAATATGCAATCCATTTCAAGGAAATTTTAGACATTGTTGAGACAGACTAGCATTTGTATTGATGCTTATATATAAAACAATTGATATATAACAGAAATAGTATTGCAAGAATGTGGTGGCAAACTCCTACTATTTAGCACATAGCACTGAAACAAATGATTATCCATATGGAAAAAGTGAAATTGGATCTCTATTTCACATTATATACAATGATCAAATCCAGGTGGTTTTTAGGAGGCCTATGTATATAATACAAAACCGTTAGTATAAAAGGACATTTTATTGTAGGAAAGAAGGGTTTCTTGAATGAAGCAAAAAGTATAAACTAGAAAAAGAAAACATTTAAATTTCACTGCACTAAAATATTATTAAAGAGAAATGGGTGACTGGATTAAGAAATAAAGAGTTAAGTGTATTTCTTGAAGTTTATAACTTGATATAGATACTAAATGTGATCTTCCAAATTTGAAGGGTGAAGTAAGGAGGTAGAATTTGTGAGTTAGGGTCTTAGCCAAATCAAGAGAGAAGTCAAGGAACTCAGATTCATCATCTGTGTCAATATAGATTAAATCAGATAAACGAAGAACCAGCACAACGAAACAGCATAAAAAACCACTATACACAGAAAGAGAGATGTCTAAAGGGATTTGTCGGAGGGCAAAGGGCAGGAAGGGAGCATTTTACTTGTCATTTTGTACCACTCTGTACTGCTCAGGGTTTTATTTCCCATTTACATGTTCCCTGTATAATAAAAAACATAATTAAATGAGTAGGAAAAATAAATATGACTAAGATGTAGGCTTTGACCTCATTTTCTAACCAGAACTTTCAATATGACATGAGAGGATCAAGTTGGCAGGTTAGATCCTAAGCATTGCATCTGTTAAGTCCCTTGGGGGGATGATTGCATTTCTGAAATAAGGCAGAAGCAGGTTGGAAAGTGTTTCAATCCTTCTCCCGTCTCCTCTGTTTACATGATTCATGGGGAACAGATGGCCCATCTGTCTGTATTTAAGAGAAGTGTGTGGGGGTGTTCATGGTTTGTAATCAATGAAGCAATAATTACAACCATTTCGAGTAAACCAGACTCCATTAAAAATGTTTTGATTTGTGAATGAGATGGAGGGACAAAGAGAAGGTAGGGTGATTGGAGTATAATTACAACACATTGAGGAAAGGGTCTTTAACACTGAATCAGCCAAACACCTCACTACAGTCCTGATGGTACTATGTTGGGGGAAATGGACCGTGATTGCTCTAATCCTACCTTACCTAACTAATTTGATACTGTAGCTGATTTTTTTTTGTTCAAAACTGGCATAGTTTCTTTCATCCAGGAAACATTACTGTTACCAAGATTATACTGGAGTCCACCAATTTTGAGAACTAGGTGGGAAAGCTTTATTTCTTCCTCTCTAGACCCCTGGTATATTTAAATATTATTATTCAAATGCTATTAACTCCTTCCCCTCTGAGAATTCTTCTCAGGAATAAGAATGGGAATGCTTTGTGACTCTCAAATAAATATTGAATAGCTGTAAAAAAGATTGGAGTTACACAATTAAAGACATGGACGAAAATAAATTCTGCCCACTTCATGGGGTTTTGGAATGTGTAAATAGTTACACTATTCTTAGTGGTGTCTTTTATTTACTGAGTGTTCAGAAGATCTTATCAGCATGCTAACAGGAAATTAAAAGGGAAGGTTCCCAGCTGCTAATTTGTGCATAATGACCCAGTTTTTTCTCTCCACAGCAGCATATTCCAGCTGTGTCTATGTAACTTTTCATAATTTGTTCACTTCAAATGGCCACCAATTTGTAGGCTGGTCAATGTTGCACAGGACAGGTATTGATAAAGAATGGAATTACATGGGCATCTGCTTTTCCAGCTTTTCACCTTAGGTTGACACTTGGAAAGACCTATAAAAATATATTGATGAATATGAATATATTTGACTTTGAAGGACCATATAGTCTCCTGTCAAACTGTGCTATTGTAGTGGAAAAATGGATATGAACAATAAGTACATGGATATGTTATCATATGTATGTCATAAAATTTTACTCACAAAACAGGTAATCGACTGATTGTTTACTTTTGCCCTAATTTTATTTTTTCCAACTTTTATTACATGACTCAAAATATTGTAATACATTTGTTTGGAAATGTATATGACACACACACATTTATATTGAAGAAAGGGAGATCTTTTCATCTTTCTTTGTGGCCAAGATTATTATTACTTTTCTTGGAACATAGTAGGTGGTCAATCCACAAGTGTTTCTTCTTTTTATTATTTTGCTGAGACAGGGTGTCCCACTGTAGTCAATCTTGGTCGCAAACTCTTCATCCTCCTGCCTCAGCTTCAGGTAATCCAGACTTCCCTCAGTACTTCCTTGAATAGACACGAGTACAGAGAACACTAGAAGTAATACTTCTACCATGTTATGAAAACTAATCTAAACTTTTGGCTTTATTAAACTCAAGTGGCCTTGCAGAAAAATGGATTCACTGAAGCAAAGCCTTGATTTAGCCAGTTTCAGACCCATTTTTCAGCCTACCTCATTTAAACAAGTCAGAACCAGTACAGCGCTTGACATATAGAAAGCATTCAATAAGAGTTTGTTTTAGGCTGGGCGGTGGTGGTGCACACCTTTAATCCCAGCACTTAAGAGGCAGCGGGAGGTGGATCTCTGTGAGTTTGAGGACAGCCTGGTGTACAGAGTGAGTTCAAGGACAGCCAGTGCTACACACAAAAAAACTGTCTCGAAGAAAAACCAAACCTCCCCATAATAATAGCAATAATTTTGTCTTGTTGAATTTCAATAATAAAATGTACCCTTCTTGGGGCATTTGCTATAGAAAACTAAAACTCACTGCCAAGCTCATTTTAACTGTTTTTCTATTCCTAGCATCTAGAAAGAAAGAGAGGGAAGGAAGGAAGGAAGAAAGGAAGGAAGGAAGGAAGGAAGGAAGGAAGGAAGGAAGGAAGGAAGGAAGGAAGGAAGAAAGAAAGAAAGAAAAAGAAAGGAAGGAAGGAAGGAAGGGTATGAAGAAAGGAAGGAGCGAGAGAAAAGAAAATAACAACTCAGTCCTAAGGGCTCAGAATATAATGATGAAGGGATATTTATTCACAAGAAACAGAGGCCTTAGCCACACATGGTGGCACATACCTTTAATTCCAGAACTCAGACAGGGGCATGGGTGCTGCTGCAAATTCAAAGCCAGGGCTACACAGTGAACTCAGGAGAGAGATGAGAAAGAGACAGAAAGACACACATACACAGAGACACACAGAGAGAATTATTCATGGAAGGCGGCGAGCTTCTCATAGCCAGAGGTGGATGTGCTTCATTGCAACTCTTTTCAGTGGTTGACGGGCCTATTGGTTTGTGCAGAAAATCATCAAGCATCGCCTTTGTAACCAAAGATCACTCTTAAGGCAGCCTGCTTGATTTTTTTCTTGGGGGAGTAATCCTTTAGCTCATTAACTTTCTTGTGGGTCTTGTTAAGCTGTTCTGAGTGTTAGTGACACATAGGCGTAGGTGCAGTGTCCCTGAAATCTACAGTGTGTGCCTTTGTCGGGGCAGAGAGGTCAGTGTAGGTGATGAGGTGGTAACTCCAAGGGAGAAGGCTTCAGGAGCATTTCCAATGCTGGGGCAGTACAATGCATCTGAAAATCAGTCAAGGCTCAGGGGGACGGCATCACTTTGCTAGATCTGGGGCTTGTTGTTTGTGGTAAATTGGATTGTGGAGCAATGCATGCCCATCTCATAAGTGTGTATGGCAGCCAAACACTGAAATTTACCAACTGTTGAACTGATGGAGCAGAAAAGACACCATCTGCCTGATTGACTGAGGATGACCAACACCAAGAGGTTCTTTCTCTGCTCGTTACAGCCGTGTCCAACCTGTGGCATGCAGGCTGCTTGCATCCCAGGATATACGAGACTCCAACACACACACACACACACACACACACACACACACACACACACACACACACATATATATAATATTGCAATGTCAAAAGCTTTGCCACCTTAATAGAGTGTATCAAAATTAAAACTCCACATTGATGCTCATCTTCTCATTCACTTCTTATCTACTTCTCAGGAAGGTAAGATCAAGATAGATACAGTGTGTGTGTGTGTGTGTGTGTGTGTGTGTGTGTGTGTGTGTGTGTGAAACAAGTTTCTAGGGGAAAGACTAGAAAAGCTCTGATTTTCATTTTTGTTTCACATGACTCTGCCTTTCCTACTGTGACAGACTAAAACTGTGAGTTCAGATAAATCCCTCATCCTTGTTACAATGATAAGAAAACTAGTAAACTATACAAGAGAGTACTACAGCAATGAAGGGGAACAAAGAATGCCTAGATGCTACAAATGTTGATGAGTTGAAAAAGCATTACACAAAGGGCTAGGAAGGTGGGTCAGTAGATAATTGCTTGCTGTGTGAGCACAAAGATCTGAATTCACATCCCATGAACCCACATGAAAAAATACTGTGCATCTATCAAGTGTGTGAGATTGGGGCACACAGTGGAGGCAAGAGGATCCTGGGGCTCAGTGGTCATCTTTTGTATACTGAGGGATGGTCCCTATGGGGAATGATTGTTAATGTATATGGGAATTATTTTTAGGATGATTAAACTCCTCTGGAATTGTTGATAATGGTTGTATAACATTGCAAGTATATTAAACCATTCAATTTTAATTTATTCTTTGAGAAATGTCTCATAATTCGAAAGATAGTTTTAGTCATATGAATTGTATTCTTAATAAGCTATGCAACTGAAGGTGGCCTTGAAGTTTTTTCCTCCTGTCTTTACTTTCTGAATGTTGGGATTACAGAGGTGTGCTACCATACCCACTAATAACACATTCCTCAAACATTAGCCGAATTCCTATCACAAACACCCCCTCTTGTTAAGTCTGAAGAGAATGAATTGGTGAGATGGTTTAGTGGGTAAGTATACCTGCTACTCAGGCTGATGAACTAAATTTAGTCCCCAGGGCCCACTAAGTGGAAGTAGAGAATAGACTTCCTAAAGTTTTCTGTTGACTTCCACATACCGCCGTGGCATGCACCCACCCCCACACATAAAGAAATGGAACTTACAAAGTACTACACTTAGCTGAGCATTTAATGGCAATTGATAGATGCTGGAAGAGGGACAATCAGTTTTCTTTAAAAGTGTGGCCGGCCTGTGGTAAGTTGGCTATGCTCCAGTGGAGGGCCACATATCCAAGAATCCATGGGCAATGCAAACTGGATTTGATGGTGTGAAAAAAGAGGACACTTGAAGGGTGGATAGGGAAAGGGCTGATCTGAATGAAACTGGGATAGGAATGGAAATGATCAAAACACACTGTACAAAATTCTCAAAGAACTCATAAATTGTTTTTTAATTAAAACTAATAAAAAGACCAAGAGGAAGAAGAATTGAATGCAGTACATCACTTATTTATTATCCAATGTCTGCACATGAATTTGGTATGACTTTATCCAGAGATCTGATCACAAGGTCACAAATTACATGAATCTCATTTTAAAAGAACCCCAGCTTGCTATGCATTAATTTTGTGACATTGGGCAATAATTTTAACAAATCTGGTATGCATACAGCTGCCTTTAAAGGAACAGAAATATGGGTAAAGATGAATATCTAAGAACTTTCATACTACATTGATTGTAAATGATGATAAGTTGAAACCATTCAAATGCTCTCTGAGGGGGAAGTGATGAGAAAGAGCTATGATGCATCCATAAGGTAGAAAACTGCAGTCATTACAAAGGTGTGATTGGAATAATGGGTAATGATGTGGAAAATTCCTGTGAAATAAAAATCAAAATAGAAAAAAAATAAAGAAAAAAGTAAAAAGCCAGTCAATGGTGGCACAAGCCTTTAATCCCAGGACTTGGGAGGCAAAGGAAGTCAGATCGTGTGAGTTCTATGCTAGCCTGGTTTAAAAAGTGAGTTCCAGCACAACCAGGACTACACAAAGAAACCCTGTCTCCAAAAACCAAAAACCACTCCCCCAAATATAATCCCAATTTGAGGACCCCCCAACACCAAAATACCAACTCTTGGATCTAGGTGGGCTGATTACAAAAGATTTCTATTTTGCTCCCATATACTCCAATATGTTTTAGAAGATTTCCTCTGTGTACAAGTCCTCCATATATGTGCTCAAAATTACTTGAAATATCAACAGTAAGAACAATAAACTTGAAGGAAGTTAGCACTTCCCTGTGCCTTTCTGAATTGTCTTGCTTTTTGGTTGGTTGTTCTACTCAATCAATCCATGAGAGACAGGATGATGTGCAGATTTTACAATTAAGTCGGTCAATTAAAGGGCAAGGGTATAATATTGAGCGGGATATTTAGAGGATGAGAATTGTGGAAAGAAGACCAAAAGGGATGAAATATGATCAGTTAGCAGCTGGAAAACATCCAATGGGAAGTCTTGTCTTTCACCAAAGACTGGAGACCAGAGGATTAAATTGCAGCTGGAGGGAATTAGAGCAAAATTATTGCAATACTATTGATAGTAGACTGTTAAATCCACTGGTGTTTCACATGGAAATTATTGCTCACCTATGCAAAGATGATTTAACTCCAGATTTATTTACAGGTGGGCACAGGGAACAAATGACTTCATGTAATATTTTTCAGGCACAGACTCCTATGATTTCATGTTTTAATAGGAGGGAAGAATGCTGATGACATTTTTTTTAGAGGGAGTATAGGCAAGGAGAAGTAAATGAGAACTGATGATTGCATTTTTATCGTCCTGCCATGTCCATTGGTAATGGAATTCTATATTTTCAGAACACAGCTAAATATTCCCTAGTGCCAGGCCACAATGACAGTTTTGTTTTGTTTTGTTTTTAACACAATGCAATGAAGAAATCTCAAAGATTTTTCTTCAGTAGCTCTTAACATATAGCAGCTCCAAAGAATTCTGATGTCAGGATCCTGCAAATGGTGAGTTTTAGAACTGGAGCTCTGGGAGATTGGCCCAGGCTCAGGGACCCATTTAGCTGATGCTATGTTTTGAAATCACCCTGCAGTGCTTCTCTAAGTGCCAAAGCTACCTCAATGGCTTGACTCTGCAACTTTAGCGGGATCCCAGGAAGCCCATTGCAGCGGTGTGAGTTGTTGCTGTTGCTCAGCTGGGGAATTGTTACTGTGAGTTACAGATCTCTGTGCCCTAGACAAAAACACTGAGCCCAAAGGGAGTGCTGCTGATCTTTGAGTAGAAGAAAAGGTCTGGGACCTCAAAAGAATTTGATGGTAATTCTCTCCTAGGGGCAACATGAGAGGCAATGAGAAAGTCCTGCTTACTTCTGGAAGAGGGCTAGTTGAAATGAATGTGCGCCTTTGGTGGGAAAAGGACAGTATTTCTGTAATAGAAACGAAAACTTGTTATGCATTATTTATTTTTGAGAGAGAAAATAGGATGATAGCATAATTTATCCATACTCAAGTGAAGATGTAGACGGAAGTTTCTACTGAGTGGATAACTAAAGTAGAATGTACACTGCTTCTTTAGGGAGGGGGTTTCAACACAGAACCAAGGAGAGAAAATGAGATGGCAAGGTGGATCTATCTGTCTTCCCCAGAATAGCATTGCTAAATTCTGAGCACACATGTTGATATGGATAGGTGTTTCTTTATGAATGCACGTGGGTACAAGCTCATTATGTGTAATATTGTGAAGAAATATTCAAAATTGCTGGATACTCATGGATGCCAGACATTATACACTCATTTCCTTATTCTATCCTTACGAGGGAATTATTACTCCTCTGTCAAGAGAGTGAGGCTAAGACTTAATATAACTCTTGCTCAAGGTTTTAGGATACAACTGAGTCTGGAAACAAAACTGATAAAGGGATTAGAGGCTAGTCTTGGATTCTACTTAGGTTTAACCATCTTTAAGTGAGATAATATTACACACACACACACACACACACACACACACACACACACACACCCCAAGACCTTTAGTATTTGAATCAAGGCTAGACCCCCTTGGAGCCCTGAGTCACGATAAACTGGTAAGTAGAAAGCATGCTACTTAACCCCGCTTTCAAAGGCTTCTACTTTTACCCATTTCAAGGCTGGTTTTCTTAGATTTGTGCTTACTAATCTGACTCCCCTGAGAGCCATCTTTTGTGACCTTACAATCACATAGCCTCTCAGAACCTCATTGAACTTCTAACTGGCTTTTCTCCAAATGAGTCATGTTTAGTCATTATCCAAGAATCTTGGTATCTCTTCCTGAACATCTCATCCTTCTTTTCCACCTGGATAACTGCCACTCTTCACTAGAATAATTGCTGAAGGTGTCAGGCAGGCAGTTCTACCTCAACTAGAGAGCACACCATCTCTTCAGGGAGGGGAGTTCAATATAGAATAAGAGAGAGACTATAGGATGTCATGTGAACCTATCCTTCCCGACTCAGCTCCAGGGAATCCATATACGCATGTTGTTTAGTATGGGTATTCCCCAGGGTAAGGTGAGGGTATGGGATTTAGTTTAAAGCTAGTAATACAAAGTTTAACTACAATTATTAAAAACTACCCTTGAAATCTATTCAACCATCTCCATGTCATCCCAAGATGCATGGTTATTTGCACAACCTTGTATGTAAATACGAATGTGAAATATATGTATCATTAAACTGTAAAATAACTTTCAGAATAATGTAGTGAGGCACCGGAACTATGAAAGTGGGAATTGAGATCTCATGAGGGAATCACAAATGCCAATCTGCCTTCTCATGCTCACAGAATTCTGGGACTTGCTGAGACTTCTTGGTAGTCTGAATTATTAAAATTATGTGTTTGTTTTCTTTCAATGCAGATGTGATCCTTTAGCCAAAAACTTTGAAACGAGTGACTCTTAAGGGCTGGCCCCATGCCCAACAGTAGAACACAACAGAAAATAAGCTTAATAGCATCTTTGGAGGTTCCTTGCCTCATAATGAAGTGCTGGGGCTTGTTTTTGATTTTTTAGTTTAATCTTTATTACATCTTCTTATATTATCTTATATGTATATTTTATTTATTTATTTATCCTCTCTCTCTTATCCTATAGTTCCTCTGTGTTCATATTATGACTGACTCCTGTTTTGTGATTTTATGGGATTCCTGTGTCTATATCTGTTTCTTGTGCCTTTCCTTGGCTCTTTTCATTATTTGTTTTGTCCTATTCAGATGTGTGTTTTTGTTTTGAATTCTTATATTTTATTTTATTATTATCCTTTAGGAGCCTGTTTGTTTTCTAATGAGAGACAGAAAGGGGGTGATTTCAGATGGGAAGGGAGGTGGGGAGGAACTGGGAGGAGCATAGAGGGGGAATTATAATTAGGATATATTATATGAGAAAATAATCCATTTTCAATAAAAGGAAAAAACAATCCCCACAAAAACAAAAACAAAACAAAAATCTCCCCTACTTAATGGGTTTTGCCATGATTATTAAAGTATCATTTTCCTCAAATAAACTAGGAGCTCCTCCATGATCTGTACCATCTTCATTATGTCTCACATCCCATAGCACCTAAGTCAATTCTTAGCAAAATGAAGCCAGAAAATTTCAAAACTATTGGAAGCTATTGGGAAATTGTTCTTATATTCAGTTTTCTGTGTGAGAAAGAAAACACATGTTCTTGATTGTCATTGATAACTTTTCATTACCATAAGGAGACTCTAGCCTTGGTAGCTGATTGTAGCATGAATCTTAAAAGGTCTTATTAATAAAAAACAAACCTGGAGCCAGGTACTTGGGTCAATGCTGGAAGATCAGAGAAGTAGAACAAGCCACAGTTACCTCACCTTGCCTATTCCTCAGCTGATCCTGTTTGCTCAGACTGGAAGTCTCTGAGTCCTCATCCAGAATGAATCTCAGTTGAACTGCTGCTAAAAGCCTAAAAGCTAACCAGTGCTAGTTCCTGGTTTTCATGCCTTATATTACTTTCTGCTTCCTGCCATTACTTCCTGGGATTAAAGGCATGTGTCACCATGCCTGGCTGTTTCCAGTGTGGAATTGAACTCACAGAGATCTGGATGGATCTCTGCCTCCCAAGTGATAGGATTAAAGTGTGTGCCACCATTTTCTGGCCTCTATGTCTATCTAGTGGCTGTTCTGTCCTCTGACCCCAGATAAGTTTATTAGGATGCACAATATATTGGGGGACACAATATCACCATGGCTGATGCTACAATAAAAGGAGGAAACTGAATTCATATGATATTTTTATTGTGGTAAAATATATGTAATATATAATTTACCATCTTAACCATTTAAAATATATCGTACAGTTGTACTAACTACAATAACATTGCTGTACTGTCATTACCACCATCAATTTCCAGAAATCTTTCATCTTACTTAGCTAAAATAAAAAATAAAGTAAAACCCACTGAAAATGACAACTCCACTTTCCCACCCTCTTGTCCCTGGTCCTCCCCATTTCCACTTTATCTATGAAGTTATACTAGATAATTCATGAAAAGGAATCACATACAATGCATATTTCACTTAGCATAATGTCTCCCAGGTTCATCCATTTTGCTGTGCATGTTAGAATCTTTTTTTAAAATGGTATTCTACCTTCTGAATATGTAATATTTTGTTTATTCCCTTTTTTGCCAGGCACTTAGATTGATTTCTTCTTTTCTTTGTCATGGATGCTGCTCCTATGTGCATAAGCACACAAGTATCTGTTTATGTTCCTGTTTACAATTTTTTGGGACATATGCTTAGAAGTGAGACTGCGGGAACATATGGTAGTTTGATTCTGATTTTTAAAGAGTTTCACCTTTCTGCTTTCCACAGTGGCTACGTTGTTTTGCATTCCTGTCAGCAGTGTACAAAGGTTCTGGTTTCTCTACATCTTTGTCAGCACTTATTTTCTTTCTTATTCCTTTATTTTCATTTCACTTGTGACAAAACTAATGAGTTTGAAGTAAAAGCTCATGGCTTTGATTTACATTGTTCTAATAATGGGACATGTTATATTTATTGGCCATACATAAATGCATTTTATTTGGAGAAATGTTTTCTCAAATTCCTTGCTTTTGAACTTTTTTTAAAAAATTAATTGAATTGTGTGTGTGTGTGTGTGTGTGTGTGTGTATGTGTATGCACACAGAGTTCAAAGTTCAGGCCTTTAACTTGGGTCATCAAGGATTGGTGGCAAGTGCCTGTACCCTCTGAGCTATCTCATTAACCCTCCTCACACATTTTAAGTAAAGTTTATTATTATTATTATTATTATTATTATTTTATTATTATTATTATTGCAATGCATTTGTTGATATTTTTAAATTGCTGAATTAAGGAACCCAGATGTCTGTTCTAACTTTTTAGCCCTGGCTGTGTGTTGTAGTAAACTACCTAGTAATGTCCACGTCGTATCTTAATTCCTGAAATTTGGGATTATAGTCTGTTATGTAGGAAAGGGGACTTTGGTGTTGTGACTAAGATCATGAGATGCAAGGGTGATCCAGGTGGGCCTATTTTAGTCACTGCGATGAGCCTCATAACTAAGGAGCAACAGGGTAAGAGTCGGAGAAGGAACAGTGGAAGCAGAATGTCAAGTAACCCAAGGCTATGAGACAAAGATTTTAGAAGCTGAAAAGGGCAAGGAGTGGTATTTCTTTTAGTGCCTGCAGAAAGAATGCAGTCTACCAACACCTTGACTGTAGTCCTAAAAGATTCATTTCAGACTTCCAACCTAGAACTGTTAAAATTTTTTTAAATGAATATTTGTTTTTGGTTGTGAGCCTAGCCTTCTTGGTATTCCAGACTTTGTTGACTACCATGGGAGGCCTTACCCACTCTGAGGAGTGGATGGGGGTAGAGTGGGAGGGAGGTGAGGAGGCGGGAGAAGGGCAGGGGGGAGAATTGGGGTTGGTATGTAAAATGAAAAAAATTAATATTTAAATATTTAATATTAAATATTTAAATAAAAAATATTTGTTTATAGTAATACATAATAATAGCAATAGGAAGCAAATGCCCTACCTTATGGTTTAAACTACTTGAAGCTGAGTTTTGCATTATTTACAGACAAATGTATCTTAATTGCCACATCAAATAAGCCAATAATAAAATAATAGGCAATTACACATTTTCAGTGAACTCTGACTACGACGTAATCAATCACATTTAAGGAGGTAGATGCTAGGCACTCAGCATATGGCAAGGGTCTGGCTCCATAAAGAAATGGTGATGTGTGGTGAAAATACAACCAGAATGACACTCAGTAAATGTTTTCTTGATTAATACATGAATGACTATGTTGGCCAATTTGATTATTGGTGCTCACAATCCCCCCCAGGGGGTGGCTGAATAAGTCTGTGGAACTGAGCTGGAGGGCTTGTGGATTCCTCCTAAGGCTCTGGCCTGGCATGCATGTTGAAAGGTGTACTATGCATAGTTGATTGTGGCCCCAGGGGCTCATCTTATAAACCCAGGCTTTAGTGCAAAGCCCAGCTTGCATCCCACAGGGATCCTTTCCTCCTCTGTTATTTGTTGTTCCATCACTAGGCTGAGCTAGCACCCAAACAACAGATCTTTCCCTTAAGTCCCTGAGGACAGAGACATGGTCCAAAAACCTTGGACCATTCTGCTACAAGTCTCCAAATCACCAATGAAGCCTGAAATGTCTCAGCCTGTCAATACTCACATCCTGATTCCACATCAGGTATTCAGACATTGTTGCTTTGAAACAGACAAAAAACAAAACAAAACAAAAAACAAACAATAAAAACCTCACAACCACCACCACCAAAAAGATGGACTTACTTCCCTACCCTTCCTGATGTTTGTACTTGAGTCTGAACCTGGCTTTGCCCTCTTTCCTCTCTGATGAGAGTGTGAGGAATTACAGAACAACACTGAAAAGATGGCAAAAGACCCTGCAGATTACTTGAAGGGGAAAAAATGCTTTCTGGAAAACATGTAAGCACACCCTAGGCGTAGATGTAAAGTAGGATAAAGTTTTCCATTCTATCAGGCATCTGTTTTCCAAGGAAGAGATCCAAACAACTGGAGATGTAATTATCTTTCTGTCTTGGCTAGTTGATCATCTCAGTTGAGAATTATTTAGAAATTTAGCTTCCCTAAATCTCCTCAAGCTGCTTGGATTTTGGACTTTCCACAGTAGGTCAGTGGCCAAATTAAAGCTTTCATACTGTTCCAGACCACTGCTACCCAGATCTTAAGACTCATGAGAAGCTGTTTCTGTGAAAACAGGTCTCCAGCTAACAGCGGACCACTTGGACTTCAGGGCTTGAGAGGTGACCCGCCTGTCCAGATAGATTTGTCTTGTCTTGTGTCTCTCACCAATTCACATCCAATACAGCACTTTTATTGGGGAGGAAGACCAGCCTGGCTTCAAATCTTTGTTCTCTCACTGATGTCCGTAATTTTAAGGTCATTTAACCAGTTCAAGTCTAAATTCTGTCTTCTACAAGATACTGGACCTGCCTGTACTGAATCCACCAGGTTTAATTGAATCCCCAGGGGAGTCTTGGCCCTGGAGGAGATGGGAATGGAGGGGAGGAGCTGGGGGAAAGGTGGGGACAGGGGCAGGAGGGGGGAGGACAGGGGAACCCATGGCTGATATGTAAAATTAAAATACAAGTATAATAAATAAAAAAGGAGAAAAAAGATAATCACTAGCTCACAGTGCTTGTGCAGGCATTAAAAAAAATAATGTGCACACAAATGCTTAGAAAATGACAGAAAGAATGGGAAATATTTGCAGTGGCTATTTGGGGGTCAAGTTTTTGCCCTATGATGATCTCGCCTTGGTTATTATTAATAAAACCATCACTCCTTCAGGACCTTTAAAATTAACCATTGATAAACAACTCCAGAACCATAGCTTCAATCCTGCAAGAAAAGAGTACAGGTCTTACATGGCATGTAGTAGTAGTCCAGAATTCCTCAGTTCTGCCGAATGTGATTTATTATGGTATAGCTTAAGGAGTGAGCAACTTCCCTCCACAGCAGTGATGCATTTAGTCTAACAGGTTTTGTATCATTACTTAATATGTCAAATCACAAATCTTCTTGCCTAATTGGACCCACAGATATTCCATTCCAGTCACGTTCTTTTACTTCAGCGACTTCCAACCCCCCAGTGATGGCAACCTGCCTTGCTGAACAGGTTGTTCTTTCCTCTCTCCCTGTTGTGTTTTATCAGGTCACTTCTTTTTCATAGGAACATTAAGATTCAGGGGAAATATGAATCTGTCCCAGCTTGACCTACTGACTACAGAAAGCATTGTTAGAGTCTATTTCATTCTACTTCTAGAGGAGTACATTAATCACTTTCCTTTTCCAAAAGAGGTACATAAGGTCATTAAATGATCTATAGAACATCTAAGCTTGCCTTATGTCCACCATGAGAATGATACTGAGTGCAAAGAGAATTTGTCTACTCATCACTAAGTGGAGTCTTACATCAATATAAGACCCCAGTAACTTTCTAGCATTATTTCTTCTAAACTTGGCAATTAGAAATAGGAATAAATATATACATTTGTGGTTCAGATGAATCAGAAGAGTAACAATGACATAAGAGAGAAGCCCAGACATCCTACGCTTGGATATAGTTTTGGTTGTTCAGAACAGAACCTAATTGACAAGACCTTAAATAAACATGTTAAGGTCTGGAGGTAGGTAGATCTCTGCTACATAAGATTGTCCAGGAATCTAGACTCCTCATACCAAACCACTTTTTGAATAGTTCCCCTGTCCATAGGGTTCAAAAGACTTTCCGCAAAGTTGAAGAATCAAACAGCATGAAGGAACTAGAAGGAGGTACCATCTTTTACGAGTTTGACCAGAGAGTTCTTCATGTCTCTTCCATCTGCATCTCACTGCCTTTTATTACATGGTCCCAAGGAGCTGCAAGGAAGCAGAGGAATGGATTCTTTTACCCAGTTTGTCATATACCTAGCTAATGATCACTTTACTTTGTAAAAAGGGGATGATGGACATAAAAAGAACTGATAATGGGCATAAAAATAAAAATAACATTTTACAAGCTTTGCATGTCTTTGAATTTCTAGAAGAAAAACGTCAAACTAATTGTATCCTGACTATAAACATCTTTGAGTTGCATTTCTGACCACAAATCTCCTTGGGTAGCCACAAAGACAGGGTAGACACATAGCTGATTTGTCCTACTGTGACTTTTCCAGCATCGAATTCCTGATAGTCCTTCATATTGATTGGTGAACAGCTACTGTTTTAAGAATGGACACTTAAACTCTTTGGCTGACCATCTCCACTATGATCTGTACGTCGAGGCCTGGTTCAGCTAAGACATTGTCGATTCTAATTGTTTCCAACTAGTCAAGATAGATAGCAGCCTAGGTCGGCCATCACCCCCATGCTGAAGATGCCCCAGTAAGGAGTTAACTCAAGACTTTTCAGTTCCCTGACTCAAATATCTGACATCGAGTATTAATAAACACTCTACATACTTGATCATGGCTGACATTGTATCATGATTTCTGAATCACAAAAATACACAATTCCTTTTGTAAGAAAGCAACTTCATCCCAATCTAGTCAAAGAGAAATTTTAAATAGACCACTCCATAAAGAAAACATGGGAAGCCATTAAATGAGGCTTTAAATGATAAGGTCTGGCAAAAAGAAGAGGCAATGTTCTACAAGAAAACAAGAGCAAATCTAGAAGGAGTCTCTATGCAGCAATACTAGCATCTTAAAAGACAGAGTTATAAATTAATGCATTCCCCTTATCCAGGCAGGAAGAGGTCTGCTGATTGGCGTACTCACTGTTATTTCCCAGAGGAACTCGAAACAGGCAGTATGTGTGGAGACTCAGAATAATGTCATAAAGCTAATCATGCCCCAGCATGCACTTTTACCTCATCAATATTCCATCTCCTTTTGCATGCCTAAGGAAGTAGGCGAGGAAAACCTGGTTTAGGAAAGTTTCTTAACCTCTCTGAGCCTTGATGACTACCAAGACGAGGTAATTATATCTGCTTTCCAAGATGGTTGTGAGGTTCAAAACAAGAAAATGCATGCCATATCTTGCAGTTCTGGGAAATGGTCGGTGTTTAGAAATTTTCAGTTCCTTCTTTGTCAGTTTGCTGACATTTCTAGGTCACTATTTATTGCCAACAGTAAGAATTTCAGGACCAGGTTTGTTGTTTTTACACCTGTACTCCTGACATTCAGGAGCCTGCGGCAAGAAGAGCTTGAGCTTGAGACTACATAATAAATTCAAAGCCAGCCTGAGCTCCATAGCAAGACCCTGTCTCAGAAATAAATAAGTGAACAAATAAAAATAATTTCATCACTTCACAGATCACATACCCAATTTCTCACAGAATTTCAGATGTGTCCACCTTACCTGTTACCTCTGCTCCTGCCTCAGGACTCTCGAGTCGGTTGGAGATCACCGTATTAGCTGTCTCATATAAGTGTAAGATGTAAAGCTTCAGCTGAACCCTCCGAACAGAAACGCCTCTTGATGGGTTCCATCTTCATCCCAGTTTCTTTTGTTCTCTCCATTCTTGCAGTGTTTGTGGCTTTCTGCCTAAGCATCATCTTTCCATCACATCTTAGCGGCTAGCTAAGAAAACACCCTGTACAAATGCATCTGTAACTGTGTAGCATGAATCTTAAAGGTACTTGTTAATAAAAACAAACCTGAGGCCAGTTATTGGGGTGGATGCTGGAAGATCAGAGAAGCAGAACAAGCCACAGCTATCTCACCTTGCTAGTTCCTCAGGTGGTCCTGTTTCCTCAGGCTGGAAGCTTCTCAGTCCCCCTCCACATGAATCTCCGCTGAACTGTGCTGCTCCAAAGCCTGAACGCTTAACCAACCAAATGCTTAACTAACTACATGCTTTACTCCTTAGTTCCTGGTCCTCACGCCTTATAAACCTTTCTCTTTCTGCCCCCACTCCCTGGGATTAAAGGTTGAGTTTCTGGGATTAAAGGTGTGGGTCACTATGCTTAGCTATTTCTAAAGTGGCCTTGAACTCAGAGATCCGCTAGCTCTGCCTCCCAAGTGCTGGGATTAAAGGTGTGGACCACCACCGCCCAACTTCTGCTATGGCTTGCTCTGACCCATTTTCTAGCTACCATTTTTGGCTTTGTTCTAGTGGCTGTCTGTTCTCTGACACCAGATATGTTTATTTCAGGGAACACACAATATTTTGGGGAACACATCCCACCACATAGTTGCACTTCTTTCTCCCTGCATCCTGATTCATAAAGGGAAATGCTGTCATCTGCCTAAGTTTCTCCTCCCAGCTCTGTGTGCACGAATCCAATCCGTTTTCTACTTTGAAAGCCCTATACCTTTCCTTATCCTTCTGTTCTTTGGTTATTTTAGTTAGCTCCCTCCCACTAGGATTTTAAACAGGTTCAAATATTGTGGTAGTCTGAATGCAATTGGCCCCATAAGCTTTTAGGGAGTGGCATTGTTAGGAGGTGTGGCCTTGTTGGAGGAAGTGTGTGGAGGTGGGCTTTGAGTTCTCCCATGCTCAAGCTACCCATAGTGTCAAAGTTGACTTTTTTTTTTTTTCTTGAGAAAGGGTTTCTCTGTGTAGCTTTGCGCCTTTCTTGGTACTTGCTTTGTAGACCAGGCTGGCCTTGAACCACTGCCGCCCGGATTTATTTATTTATTTATTATGGATACAGACGAGGGTGCCAGTTCTCATTACAGATGGTTGTGATCTACCATGTGGGTGCTGGGAATTGAACTCAGGACCTGTGGAAGAGCAGTCGGTGCTCTTAACCTTTGAGCCATCTCTCCAGCCCCCAAAGTTGACTTCTTGTTGACTGCAAGACATAGGACTCTCAGGCACTTCTCCAGCACCATGTCTGCCTGCACATCAATATGTCCCACCATGATGACAATGGACTAAACCTCTGAACTGCAAGCTGCCACCTCAATTAAATGTTTCCCTTATAAGAGTTGCCATGGTCATGGTATCTCTTCACAGCAATACAAACTTTAACTAACACAAATATCTACTGTCATTTAAAAAGATCTCATGGTTATGAAATGGAGAGGTGGCTCAGCAGTTAAACATCCTTAACTTCTAGAGGCCTTGAGTTCAGTTCCCAGCACCCAAGCCAGGCTCACAACCTCCTATAACTCCAGGAATTAAATCTCAAGAATGAAATTCAGTTACGCAATGTATCTTTAAAGTGGGAAGATGATGATATCTTTAAGTCTCAAATTCCTAAACAAAGTTACAGCTTTCCATTCATTGGAAAAAAAAAAAAAACTTAAGATATGAGATTCTCAGACCTAGAGAAATTGTTCAGTGCTTGAGAAGTCTTGCTGCTCTTGTATAGAATCTAAGTTCAGTTCCCAGCTCCCATATGGCAGTTCACAACCACCTGTAACTCCAGTTCCCAGGATCCAATGCCTTCTTCTGGTCTCACTGAACACTGCACACATACTTACACACACAAATAAAAATAAATGTTTTATATTCTGCTCATAGATGTCTTTAAATATTGTTTCCTCATGTATAGATGCCAAATATATCCCAACTAGAAAAAAGTAAGCCTTAGTTTATTCTATTTGTGCTAGTTTTGTCTCTATGTTGTGAGAACATCATGGTATGTTGTTTCTTTTTTGTTTTGATTTTTGCTTTTTTTTCTGGGCAAGAGTAGCTTTCAAAGAAAATCCATTTTTTTTTCTTGAAGGTCATTTTGTGTGTGTGTGTGTGTGTGTGTGTTTTGGAGACAAGGTTTCCCTGTGTAGTTTTGGTGCCTGTCCTGGATCTTGCTCTGTAGACCAGGTTGGCCTCGAACTCACAGAGATCCACCTCCCGAGTGCTGGGATTAAAGGAATGCGCCACCACTGCCTGGCTTTGAAGGTCATTGTTAAGTAACAGTTCTTAGGGGTATTAGTCTTATAGTCCATAATAGGCAAAAGCAGAGGGCGTCATTATATAAAAGTTTAGTCTTGTCATTGTTTACAGATTTCTGTACATAAACCTTGTAGTTCAAGGGACATAGGCCACAGAGTATTTTGAGATCTTAGGAAGGTGATGCTCAATTCCACCCATTGCATGGGTCCCACTGTCCCCCTGGCTCTCACAGTTGCTCTTACCTGTCTAGTGTCTATGAGGTGACCTGCTTTGAAATAGCTTTATGGGCCTAGAGTAAGAGCTAGCTTCTCCTAACCTGCTTTTTCAGCCACAAAGGGTGTGATCATCTAGCTCTGTGTCATGTCCAACAATTTTTATAAAGACAAACAATGTCTCAGAATACCCATATAGGAATTAATTTTGTTAATTTAAAAACAGCATAGACAAAGGAAATTGATTCTAGAGACCCATTATATTCTGAAAATGGCATTCCTTCCAACTGCTCTTTTTAAATTCTGAGTCTACCTTTTATATAATGACGCCCTCTGCTGTTCTCTGGTGGAATCTACTTCAGACCAAATGGTACTTGGGTCTGTGTCATTATTCTGTTCAAAACCATTATTAGAGTTGAAGTGACATTTGGAGATCATCTGCTTTCCTTTTGAAGGTGAATTGGAAAAGTATGTGCACAATAAGGAAGTACCTCAAATCAGTCACAGCACAGGCGGACCTCAGACTTCTTGAATACAAACAAGACCAGTCTTCTTTAGTCAGAACGTCAGCACAGTAGGAAAATAGACTTGAGGTGGTGCATGCACTTGGAAGGATGAGGCAGGAGAATCAGGGATTCCTGAGCAGTCTAGACTGTGTAGAAAATTTCAGGCTAGCCTTGTTTATATAATGAGGACTGTCTAAAACCAAACCAAACAAAGCCTACTTTTGAGTTTGGCTTAAGTGTCTCAATAAACTTGATTATCTTGACTAACACTTGTTCTCCCTACTAAATCATGTATGCAGTCACTCAACAAAGAAATCCAAAGTCATTTTTTGGCCTTGATTTTTTTAACAAATATATTTTTACTGTGTGGGCTCAATCAACTCCATCTTATAAGGCTAGTTTTCCATTGCAATAGCTTTTTAAATGTTTCAGTGTCTGTTGGGTTCATTCAATTGTATTTATTCGATCAATAAATGCTCACTTAAAAACCTCACCATGTTAACCAAAATAAGTCTAGTATTACTTGCTTCCCTTCAAACATGGAATTTATGTACACAAATGAAAATGCACTTCAAAAATACCTACAATATTTCAGGTACTATAGTAGAGACCCAAATTTAAAAGATATGTTCTCAAGGAAGTCAAAGTTTAGTGGAGAGATGTAAATATGAAAATGTATGTCAGTCTGGTAGCAAATACCTATAGTCCCAGATACCAGACACAGAGTCAGGAGAATCGTGAGTTTGAGGCCATCTATACAAGATATTCATATATATAATATGACAGACAGACAGACACACAGGCAGATAGATAGAGAGAGATAGATAAATTCATGAATGAAAAATTTTGGTTCTGCCAAATATGAAAACAACCCTTCTCTTCCTATTATCCAATCAGCCTTCTTCTGTTCTCATGTTTTGTTTTTTTCTTCATTTTTAGATTCCACGTATCACAGAAAACATGTGATGCTTGTATTTCTGAGTCAACAAAGATTCAGTAGTATCTCCAGAGGCTTAGTTGGGACTATTCATGCAATTTTGAAGTGTACTTTAAGACACATCTTATAATGTGAAGAAGGCTTGGTTACAACTGCTGTCATGATTTAAGATTAGAGGACCCAGAAAATGAGGATCTCAAACAGTGTTTTGAGTAAAACTTATTGCATAATGTTATCTGCGGATTCATTAAGTTCCTGGAATGAACAATAGGGTTTATTGTTTTTTAGGCAGAAGGTTTCTGGAATAATAGAGAGATGCTGATGAAGACCATAGAAGTTCTATGTAGTAAACTCCTTCAGTCTCTCATGTTGGATAGTTTTAGTATCCATCCCAGCAGGAGTGAAGATATTTTAGAGACACTTGTGCTTTTTTTTGGTACCCAGGGAAGTGGAATTTGCCAGGAATCTCATTCTAGGAGGTAAAAGCTAGAACCTATTGTCAGTCAAAGGAGAGGCTTGCCTCCCATGGAGAGATTTCACACACCGTTCTGACAACTTATTAGATAGCCTTGCAGAACCAACTGGAGTCTAGGCAATGGTGGGTCCGTCATGGGGGTGGGGATGGCGGTGGGGCAACATCTTTGACCAATATTGCTTAGTTTTCACACCTCTTGCCCTCCATTGGGAAAACTAAATCTCAGGTCAGGACCCTGAAAGTGGGGGACAGGATATCTATCACAGGGCTTTTTTGTTTGTTGCTCTTTCCAACGTGGCCATATTTGAATCCATTTTTCTCCTTTTCACTGTTACTTGTGTCAGAGTCTAGCTTCTGAGGCCTGGGAGAGGAGACTGACCATAAATAGGCTTGATGAGAGCTTCACTCTCATAGGTAACTACAAGAAGATATGATAATCACGTGGATGAAGAAAGGCATGGTCAACAATCTCTGCAACAGAGTGGGAAAATCAGAAAAGATTTTAGAGACTTGAGCTCTGTATTAAAATGGGAATAACAGTCCACATATGCCATCATGCATTTGTTTAAGCATTCTTTAGTTGATTGACATTCGGGTTGCTGTTCCACTTTGGGGCTATTATAAATAATGCTGTTGTGAACATTTATATACTCAGATTTTTGAGAACACGCCTTTTCACTTCTCTCAGGTACATACTTAGGAGTGAAATTGGTGGATCACACAGAGAATCCACGGATTATTTCTGAGGAATGGCCAAACAATTTTCTGAAGGGACTGAATCATTTTATATTTCTGCCAGCAATGTGTAAAGGCTAAAGTTTCTCCATGCTTTTGTGAAGGTTTATTATTTCCAACTTTTAAATCTATTTGTTGGACTAGCAAGACCATAGGGAACTGATGTGGTTTCCCACCATGATTTTAATTTACATCTTCCTGACGATTAATGATATGAACAAATGCCACACAATTTTCATTGTATGTCTTTGGAGAAGTGTTTTTATTTTTTAAAAAAGACTTCGGCCATTTGAATGTATTTTTCTAATTAATTTATTTTTAACAATTTCACACATGTGTGTAATATATTTTGACAACAGTCTTCCTCATTACCTTCTCATCCCTTTCCAATGGAATCTTCTTTCTAACTAGTTTTCTTTCTACTTTCCTGTTATTTTATTTTATTCCATTTATTTATTTTATATCCCAACCGCAGGTTTGCCTCCCTCCTCTCCTCCCCTCTGTCCCACTCAGCTCACTCCTCCCCTGTTTCTGTTCAGAAAGGGGCAGGCCTCCCATGGGTATCAACACACCATGGCATATCAAGTTGCAGTAAGACTAAGCTCCTCCCCCTGTATTCAGGCTGGGCAAGGCAATCCAGTATGAGGAGTAGGTTCTCAAAAGCCAGCCAAACCATTAGGGACAGCCCCTGCTCCCACCGTTAGGAGTTCCACAAGAGGACCAAGCTGCACAACTGTCACATACATGCAGAGTGCCTAGGTCAGTCCCATGCAGGCTCCCTGGTTGTTGGTTCAGACTCTGAGTTCCTATGAGCACAGATTAGTTTTTTCTGTGGTTTTTCTTGTGGTGTCCTTGACCCCTCTTGCTCCTACAGTCTCTCTTCCCTCTCTTCAGCAGGATTCCTTGAGCTTGGCTTGATGTTTGGCTGTGGGTCTCCGCATCTGTTTCCATCAGTTACTGGATGAAAACTCCCTGATGATTATTTGTTAGTCACCAATCTCTATGGGTATAGCAGAATATTGTTGGGCATCAATATATTGACATTTTTTCTCTCCAATCACATTTGGTTCTATCCTAGGTCTCTCTCTGGTCCATTCTGCCAGGCGGTATCAGGGGTGGGCTCCCTCTCATGGCATGGGTCTGAAGCTGGACCAGTCATTGTTTGGCAACACAATCTCTGTGCCACCTTTACCCACCCCACCCCCACATCCCATAGGTAGGACAAACTGTAGATCAAATGTTGTGCTGCTGCTGGGTTGGTGTCCCAATAATCCCTCCACTGGAAGTCTTGCCTGGTCACAGGAGATGTCCAATTTAGGCTACATATCAACCATTGCTAGGAACCTTAGCTGGGATCATCCTTCTAGATTCCTGGGAGTTTGCCTAGCACCAGGTTTCTATCTGACCCCAAAATGCCCCCTTCCAATTATCTCTTTCAGTACTCTCCCCCTCCACCTACCCTGAACCTGATACCTCATGTTTGCATCTCTATCCACCTCCAGTCCACCCACGAAATTTCTTCTAGTTCCTCTTTCCAATGAAATCCTAGCCCCAGCACTCAGGAGGCAGAGGCAGGTGGATCTCTGTGAGTTTGAGGCCAGCCTGGTCTACAAAGTGAGTTCCAGGAAAGGTGCAAAGCAACAGAGAAACCCTGTCTCAAAAAAAAAAAAAAAAAAAAGGAAATCCATGCATCCCTCCTTGGTACTTAGCCTCTCTGGAGCTGTGGACTGTGGCACGATTATCCTTTACTTTATAGCTAATATCCACTTAGGAGTGAGTACGTTCCATGTTTGTCTTTCTGGGTCTGGGTTACCTTATTTTTTGATACATTGACTTTAATTAGGGCTTGTTTCCATGGGCATGGATTGTGAGTGATCAATCAGAGCAGACAAATTGTTTCTAATTGTTGAGTTTTTAAAGGTCATGCCTTTGAATACATGTCTCGTCATCCTTTTTTATTTTGAGACAGGGTCTCACTGTGTAGCCCAGATTCAACTTGAACTCACTGTATAGTTGAGACTGCCACTGACTCATGATGCTCCTGTCACCATCTGCCACACTCAAGTGCTGGCACTATAAGAGTGTGCCACCATGCCTAACTCTGGGAAAAAAAATCCCTTATCAAATACATGATTTTCAAACATTTCCTCCATTCTATGGTATGTTTTTTCACGTTTTTACAAAATAATTTCCTTTAAACATAACAGTTAAATTTTATTTTAATTCAGATTGAAAGTCACAACATAAAATTGACCTTCCTTAAGTGAAACAGTCAGTGGATTTTAGTGCATTTAAAAATGTTGCACAACCTCAACTGCTATCTAGTTCCAAAATATTTTCTTTATCCCCCAAGGAAATTCAGTGCTCATTAAAGAGCTGCTCCCTCTTCTGCCTCCCCTCTAGCCCCTGGCAACCAGACTTGTGTACTGCCCCAGTGGATTAACTATTCTCAATATTTCAAATAAATGGAATCATTTGCTTTCTGTCTGGTTTCTTTCAGTTGCTATAATGTTTTCAAGACACTTCCACACTGGAATGTGGACGAGCATTTCATTCCCTAGGTAGCTGAATAATGGAAAGTGTGAGTTTTCCAACTTTATTCTTTAAGATAGTTTTTGACTACTTGGGGATCCTTGCAGATATCTTTCATTTCAGAATTTACATGTCCATTCCCCCACACACAAAAAAATGACCTTAGAATGTTTTGTTTTTAGGAATTTCCTACATGAGTACTGTATTTATAAAATTTCCACTCTCTCTCTTCCTCCCTCCCATATCCACTCACTCTAAAATTCATAGCTTTTTTATTTTTATTTATTTTTTTGCTAAGGATTGCATAGACTTGCATTGGGTAGTGTCATTATTATAACAGTATTGGGTCTTCCATCCTTGAAAACAGGATTCCATTCTGTTTTATTTAATCTTCTTTAATTTCTCCTAGCAATGTTTTCTAGTTTTCAATGTTAAAATATCCCAAATTTCTGATTAAGTTTATTCCTATATTGTTATTATTGTTATTTGTGTGTGTGTGTGTGTGTGTGTGTGTGTATGTGCGCGCGCACGTGTGATTTATGTTAATATTGCTACACTTGAAATAGGATTACATGTAGCCCAGGATAGACAGCTGAGGGCAAGCTTGAATTTCTGTTCTTCCTGCCATCACACTCAATTTGTACAGTGATTGGGATTGAAAACGGGACTTAGTGCATACTGGACCATATCTCCACCAATGTTTTAACTTCCTTAAGGGGATTTTCCTTTTGCTTATATATAGAAATAATAAAGAGTGATTAGACATCACCCAAACTGCCTTTATTATCTCAGTCAAAATCATGTGGATTTATTCATTCTTTATGTTAATGTAATGCATAATTGTTATTCATTTAATGCTAATCCATCATTGCAATCATGGGATAAATTCCACCTGCTCTTAATATATAATTCTATTAACATGTGTTTAGAGTTGGCTTCCTATTATTTTTGTTGAGAATATTTGTATTTCTAGTTACACAGATATTCATCTGTAGTTTTCTTGTGATACATTATTATGGTTTTGGTTTCAGGGTGCAACTGACATCATATGACTTTGGATATATTTCTTTTTCTATTGTTTTCCTTCTGGAAGATTGCTATAATTCTACTTTAAATACTGTGTAAAATACCACCAGATAAGGGTGATCATCAACCTTTTTTTTTTTTTTAAAGATTATTTATTTATTATGTATACAACATGTATGACTGCAGGCCAGAAGAGGGCACCAGATCTCATTACAGATGGTTGTGAGCCACCATGTGGGGGCTGGGAATTGAACTCAGGACCTCTGGAAGAACAGCCAGTGCTCTTAACCTCTGAGCCATCTCTCCAGCCCCGATCATCAAACTTTAATTAAATAAACTGCTGTGGACTTAAGATTTTATTTCTTCATGAGTCAGTTTGAGCTATTTGTAGTTGTAGGAATTTGTTCATTTTGTCTAGATTATCTTATTCACTGATATATTAAACAAATGTGATACAATCTTTCCTAAACATCCTTTTCAACTTTTTATTGCCTATGTTTGTATTGTTTTATTTAGGAAGACTTTGCCTAATCTCATGATAAGATTTATTGCTATATTTGCTTTAAGATGATTTATCTTCCTTCCTTCCTTCCTTTCTTCCTTCCCTCCCTTCTTCCTTGCTTCCTTCCTTCATCATTCCTTTCTTCTTCTCTTCTTATTCTCCTCCTATTCCCTCTTGCTCTGCCATCTCTTCTTTTGCTTCTTTCTGTGACTTTTATAGTTTTAGCTCCCACATCAATGTCTATGATATTCTTGACCCACTAAAATTTTATAAGAAGTGAGATAATTGTTAGGGGTCATTATATGTTTATTAATATATATTCAATTATTCTTTTTGTCATTTTTATGACAATATGGTTTTGATGCACATTAGTTCTCAAACTTGATATAGAATTTAGCACCAGGGTCAGGGTGTTTCAGGAAAAACTTCAATTTTATGCCATACTGACATCATCCACACCTAAACTAGAGGGCAGAGCTTGTCATTGTATTCTTGTAGCCACTTAGATTGTTCCATACTGCTGTCTACCTGCTTGAAAGTCATTGAACTTGTGGTAATTGAGATGAGTTGGGGCCTAGGATGCTGACAGCAAAACACATACCTCGTTCTCCTCTCTCATCCTATTTTTCTAAAGACTCTTCCCTCAACTTTCCAAACTTGTTTCAAATAACCTGGGAGATCACCTGATATTCTGTATGGTAAAAGTTGACAGGAAGAAGAGATGAGGAGAAATAAAGATGTACTTGTCAGGAGGAGATGAGGAGGAAGAAGGAGGGAAGCCTGAAATGACAGGAATGAACAAGAAAGATGTCTGAGAGTGCAGAGAACAGAGACAGAGACGAATTTTAGGAGAGCAACAGCTGGCTATGACCACATTCAAGCTGGAGAAAAGTCAGAGAGGCAGGGTAGCAAAGAGATAGCACTCAGAGCAGGGAAGTAATGTTATTATGTTTCCACAAAAATAAAGTTAATCAGCATTCCAATAAAAGGTAAAAATGGTTGTTATTTTTCATGTATTTCATTTCACCACTGTTTCTATACATACTGTCTAACAGATATAACAATTATCCTTGGGCGGGGGGAAAGATGTGTTGCAGTTGCATCATCCAAAGTGGACTCTAGGGGGAAGAGTGGTAGAGTCGAAGGGCTGTAGGCCTTGCACCAATATAGAAACAGGTCCAAATCTTTTTGGTTCTGCCTTACACCCACATTTCTATGTATAGACATCTTGTGTATGATATAAAATAACATGATTTCCTTCAATTTCTTTCTCATTCTCCAACTTTTCGTATGTCCCCACCTCAAATCCATGGTCTCCTCTTTAACTGTCATTGTTACATATATGTACACACATACATATATTAATAAAACCTACTGCTCAGTGTCGGTTGCATATACATTATTTCAGTGCTGACCACTTGATATTGGATAACCAATTAGGGGGCTCCTCCCTGGGAGAAACGTTTCTTCTTATCCAATATAACACTACTTTTCCTGTAGAAAACAAAAATTCAGTTATAATTTTCAAGAGGCCCCAAATAAATATTCTACAGTGGCCAGAATAATATACAACTATGACACTATAAATGGATTTCACAAGAAAAATTTTGAGCAAAATGAGCCAGATGCAAAAGAATACACAGCATATGAATCATTTTTTGCAAAGTACAAAAGAAAGCAAAGCTAATCCATATTATTAGTGATTGAGATAATGGTAAGTTTGGAGGGGAGGCACATAATAACTTTTACAGCTGGCTCCTTTTTTTAATCACCATTACATTTATGAAATTAAATTCACTGTGTGTGTGGATGGAATTGTGTTTGAAAAGGGCATGAGGGGACCCCAGGACATGGCAATGTTCTGGGTGGTAGGTGTACTCTTTTCATGAAAATTTATTGCTCGTCTGAGTGTATTCATTTCTAAATGAATGTCATATGTCAATGCAAATTTAAAATACAATGGAGATGAATGTGTTTGGTGCACAACTTTACTCAGCACTCACAAGGCAGAAACAAGTCTCTGTGAGTTCAGGGTCATCCTGGTCTACATAGCAAGTTCAAGGCCAGCTAGGTATACCTAAATTAGAGACCTTGTCTACACACACACACACACACACACACACACACACACACACACTAATCATGTAATCATGATTGGACATATGATATGATAGATGTGTATATGTGTGCATATACGTACATATCATTTAGATTGTCTTTGCTTGCTTTTATATTTTATAAAAAAATTTAAAAAGAAGTTATTTGCTGAGCGTTCTTTTTCATCTGGGCTCCTTTTGCTCAACATTGTGCTTGTATTTGTAGATAATTCTTTTTACTGTAGAATATTCGCTTTGGGCCTCTTGATAAATGTTATACAATTAAATTTTATTTTTCATTATGAAAGTATTGTGTGTAATAACGTACCAAAATGCAGATCATCATCAGTGCCCTTGTCTGAGGCAGGCTTCAGAGCAAAAGGATTTTTTACTTTAGGCCACAAGATGGCAGCATTAGTTGCTGTTTTAATTTGCTTTCTATTGCTGTGATAAACACAGTCACTATAAGCAGCTTGAAGAGGAAAGGGTTTATTTGACTTGCAGTTCCAGGTCACAGTTCATCATGGAGGGAAATCAGGGCAGAAAGTCAAGTAAAAACTGAAGCAGAAACCATGGAGGAACGGTGCTTCCTGGCTCATTTCCTCTGGCTCACGCAACCCTGAAGCACCTCTCTAGGGGTGGCGAGATCCTTCTCCATCAATTGGCAGTCAAGAACACACCGCAAAGTCATGACCACAGGCCAGTCTGAAAGAGGGAATCTGCCAGTTGATACGCCCTCAAGTCACTCCTGGTCTGTGTCAAGTTGACAGCCGAAGCTATCTAGGAGACTGCATAGAAATCAAATTCCAATGTGTTTCAGCAAAAAGACATCTTAAGTACTGACTATTTGGTACGTTATCTTAGAAAAGAACTTAGTGGGGTTTGTAGTTAGAGCTCTCTAAGTTTTCCAGTGAAAAAACATGTCATAGAATGAGGATTTGCCAGAGAATCCATTGCCAATCCGAAGACAACCCAGGCTGACAACTCATTGCCGAGCTATCAGCTTGTGCTTTCAGACTTAAAACTCTTCTTTTCAGCTCCAGCTCCATCCTTCTCTGGCTTGGAAGAGACCATTTCCCAGTAATAAGCCTTCCTCCTTCATTCTAGCAGAGCGAAATCTCAAATGGAATAGAAAATGCCTAGAATTGGCAGGACTGACAAACTACAGTATGACATTTCCTTATATGGGCTTTTATAAATATCACATGGCCAATTCTGTTGGAGCTGGCTTAGGCTTCTACTTCCTTTTATGCGGCAGATAAACCAGATTTCACAGTTCTCTCTGACATGTACTTCCTTTATCACCTCTTTTTTCTCATTTGTCCCCACCTTGCTGTCACTCTCTAGCTCTCTCTTCCCTGCTCCCTGCTGCATTTCCCTTTCTTATTTAATGTCTTCTCAGGCAAGCAGCATGGAAATCCTTCATTTAAAAACTGACTGCCCACTATGCGTACTCACGGCAGAGTGCAGGTTCATGAAAGAGACTACGGGGTGTCTGAGTGAGGGGAAGCAGTCAAGTCTGTTTTCTTCCTTGGCATCACTCCTTGTCTGTAAATGACCCAGGTCACTTCTGACACCCGAGAAAAAAAGAAAACAGGATTGCCAGCTTGCCTTGCAGCTCACTAACTCCAGACCCTGACTGTACTTCTCTACCCAGGGTCCTGCTTCTTGTCACTGGCAAGTGTAAAGGACACAAATGCAAAAGCTTATCAGAGGGAAACCAGAACACATGGTGACCGAAGGGAATGTTTTGGTTGATTTATGTTTCTGGGTAAAAGGGAAAACCAGAGCAGACATTGTTTCAGCCCTTGCAGCTGAAAACGGCTCTCCTTGTTTCCTTTGCTCCCTCCATTCCTCTCTCTTTCTGAGACATAGTCGCTTTTAGCCCACATCGGCCTCTCACTCATTCAGTAGCCAAAAATAATAATGAAGTTATGATCATTTGGCCTTCGCTTCCCGAGTGCTGGGATTACAGGTGTACAAAACCATGCCTGGTCGTATGTGGTGTTGGTGACAGAACTCAGGGCTACTTGCATGCTAACACTCCCACATTATCCAGCCCTTGAAAAATATTTTCATCCATGTGTTTCTGTTTTTATGCTAGGAAGTAAGAAAAGCTACAGAACATGTTCAGAGCAGAAGTTTTCTTTATTTAACTTATCATTTTGTTTATCCAATGATCATGTTCCATGAGTAGAGCGATGGGGTAGTCCAGTTCTTCATTTTGCAAGTAAGAGAGTGGAAACCCCGTTGGAGAAAGTAAGTCTGCAAAGTTCTTAGGGTCACAGAGTTGGGAGAGTGTAGATCCAACTTCTTTCTTCTAAAATTAGGAAGGAAAATAATATTGCTTAATTTGAAAGTCCCGAATAGTGTAAATAGAAGGCACGAGTTACCCTGTTTTTCACCCATTTCTCCAAGTCCTAGCTAGAACTGCTCTGACAAAGTAAATGATTGAAGCAATTTTCTGAATCATTTGAGCTAAAACCCCATTGCACAGCCATAGCCTTTAAATATATGTGGTGTGGCTCTGAAGTGATGTGACCAGTTTCCACAAACCACACAAGAAAACTGGGCATGCCATTATATATTCATAGTGAATGCTCTGAATTTTCCATGAATACAGGGGACAGGAAATCCAGAAATAACCCCCAAACTTGTTTTGAAACTAATTTCTACCTCCACCTTCAATAAACCTTTTGCAAAGGGCCAGTAAAAAGAAGCCAAACTGATTTATCCATACCACCACGATTCTTCTTATCTCTTCTCTTGTGCCTGTTTATTTTACTGTCTGATAATTCTAATACCAAAGAAAGTTACAAAACAAAACAAGTGCAGACAAAAGGGGATTATAAGGAGATGAGAAATGAAAACCAGTCTACGTGTGGAGTAAGAGAAACCAACTACAAACGGCTGGTCGTGATGACCGCACTGCAGAAGCAGAAGACAGTGTGCTGACTTCTTGCCTTGTTCATGGCACATCAGCTTCGCTCTTCAATGTGGTGTCCAAGTCTCAGCAGCAATGGCATGACCCTTAGTGTGTCCTACAGATGCATGATCTGAGGCACCATGACATACCCTAATGAAAGACAAAGCAAACCATAAAGGCACATGAGAGAAAAGTTAAGAAATATGATAGATGGTCATTATTTGCATTCAATGACGTATTTCCCTTCAAGGCTCACGTGATTTGGTGGCTAGCTTGTGGTGTTACTGCAAAGTGATTGGAACATGAGGGTATTACTATGTCAATATATTAATCCTTCAATGAATTTATAACTGAATGTGTTATTAGGAAGTAGGGCCTGGTTGGAGGAAGTAGATCACTGTTGGTCTGTCTTGGAAAGGTTTATCTTATCCCTAGTCCCTTTCTACATCTCCATTCTGCTTCTTGGCTACATGAGGTGAGCCATGAGCTACATGAGCTTTCTTCTGAAATATCATTCCACCATATGTCTGCCTTGCTACAGCCCTAGAAGCAATGGAGTCAGCCAATCATGAACTGAAACTTCTGAAACTATGGGCCCAAATAGATCTTGTAGAATTAGATGTTCATTTTTACTAGAGTTCTAGAACTTTAGGGGACAAAGATCTTCAGAAGTCTACTAGCCCAATCTCTTCATTTTACTCCTAAAAAGACTGAAACTCAGAAAGGGGAATTGACTTGCAAAATTTATTAAACTAGTAAGTTCCAGAAGCATGGAGAAAAAAAAAAAACAACCTGGTTTTCCAAGTTCTAATCTAGAGTTATACTCAGCATTCTCTATATCAGTGCCACATACATGTCAATGTGTATGCAAATGACTTTGGGATCTTTTGCAAAAAGCTACTAGTAAGGAGAAGTAACATTGATTAATTAGATAGGCAGCTTTTCACCATAAGGGGAGGGAAGTAACTATTTCTGTCACCTCAGTTTATGATTGAACGTCAGGTGATGGGGCTTCCTCTGTCAGTTTGCCCCAATCTCACTGGCCCTCGGGAGTCTTCCCAGATGGGGTTGCTATGGCCGTCAGCATTTTCCAGATTTCAGAGTGAGTGCATGTGAGGTAATAAGAGACAGTAGCCATGCTGATGATGGAGAGGAAGTAGCATTTGTAGCCACATCTTCTGGTAAATTCTCATTATGAGGAGAAGTAAGAACAAGCTAAGAAGTAAATCCTAGCCCACCTGGCACTTCCATTTCCCAAGGCCACTAGGAAGGATCAATTTCACCCCAAGTGCTTATTTTCCTCTTTCTGTTCTTCCACCTTTGGGATCAGATCAAGTTTGCCTTACCACCTCCTAGTGTTTGGCCATAGTCTCAGTTTTTAAAGTGAGCTAAAAGGAGATAGAAGAGGGGGGTTACCAGAAAGCCAAGGTTATGTTCTGTAAGAAGAGTATGTCATTGATATGGCATCTTGTGCCTCTGTCTTAAAAGACAGGGAGGAACAAAAACTTTTTCAACACTTCACTTCTGATTACCAAAATTATACAGTGACTCTTCTCTACCATTAACCAGTTCTCCTCTGGACACCTCCTGGGTGTTCTCTGCTTCAGCTCAATTATGACATTGTCTACCTGGATATAGTATCAGATTACACGAGCTGATGCCTCAGTTCCACAACATTACACCCACCTACGTCAGGCGCTAGTCACAAGTAGTACCTTATCCCCTGTACTTGGACTATAAATTGGGAAGTCCCTGCCTGTTTGATACAGTGATGTAATAGTGGCACAGACATTGTGGGAGTAACAACCACTGTCTGATGGGATGGAAGCCATGCCTGACACCACTCAGGTGGCTAAGTACCTGAGACCAGATAAGACATAGACCTAGAGGAAAACTAAATACTATTGTTCTGCTTAGGAAACATAGAAAATGATTCATAGATCAGTATTTCACTCTGACATCATCAGAGTAACTTCCTCTTGCAGTAGATGGTGACTAACACAGAGATCCACAACTGGACAATGTGCAGAGAGTAAGAAATTTTGAAACATTAAGCCCTAAATTGGATATCTTCATTGACTCTCTCCCCTCCGGGCTTAGGGAACTATGTGGAAGAGGAGGCAGAAAGATTGTAAGAGCTAGAGGGCATGGAAGACACCAAGGAAACAGTGTCTTCCAGACACAACAGGACTGATGCACATACGAACTCACAGAGACTGTGGCAGCGTGTATAGAGCCTGCGCGGGTTCAAGCCAGACAAAGTCCAGTGCTGAGAGGGGGAAGTAGACATAATCTCCTGTCCCTAACCAAAAAAATACCTTCCATTTACAACCACTTTCAAAGGAAAAAACCGTTTTCTCCAATGGAGTCTCAGGGGGTGTATAAACCACATTAATTGAGAAGACCCGTGGCCAGTAGTAGATGGCTAATACAAAATGAACTCAATGGTGTTTTGAGGACTTTTTTTGTATGTCATATTGCTTTAGGAATTTTTTTTTTAATCTTATTGGTCTTTTGCTTGTATGTTATGCTTTCCAGTTTTGTCTCTTTATGGGTTTCGTTTCCCTCTCATTTGTTCTTTCTGTGTGTTTCTTGTGCCTTTTCACTTTTTAAAAATTGTTATTCATCTTTTTGCTTTACTTGCCTATTTGTTTTTTAGAGAGAAAAAGAAAGTGTGGAGTTGATGAGTGGGAATATGGGGAAGATCTAGGAGGAGATGGGGGAGGGGAAATGTGATCAGAATACATTGTAGAAATTTTCAATAGAAATAAATAAATACATTGAAGAATCCTATTACTCCTTTCTCAGGTTGTTAATAAGCTACTAAAGTCAGTAGAAGCCGGGCAGTGGTGGCACACGACTTTAATCCCAGCTCTTGGGAGGCAGAGGCAGGCAGAGAACCCTGTGAGTTCAAGGCCAGCTTGGTCTATAGAATGAGATCCAGGACAGGCACCAAAACAACACAGAGAAATCCTATCTGGAAAAACCAAAAGAAAAAAAAAGTCAGTAGAACCAGAGAGGGTCAGTGAGATGACTCAGCAGATAAATGCTCTTGCTGTCAAGCTTGACCAAGTGTGCGCACTTCCCAAGACCCACATGGCACAAGGAGAGATCTGACTCTTTCAGGCTGTCCTATGACTGCCACACAGATGTCATGGCATGTCCATAACCAAAAACTTAGAAATCAGTGCGCGCGCGCGCGCACACACACACACACACACACACACACACACACACACACACACAATGAGAACTAGCATGCAAAGTTGTCCTCTGACATCCATGTACATGGGCCCATACTCTCAAAGACAAATACATCATACACATATATTATATGGAAATATACTACATTAACAAGACAGTTGTGTAGTTTGAACTGTTTAAGGGGTGTCTGGCAGTGGGACCAGGATCCATACCTGGTGCATTTGCTGTCTTTTTGGAGCCCACTACCTATGGTGGGACACCTCATACAGTCTTGATGCATGGGGAGTATGCATGGCTTGGACCTGCCTCTAGTGAATGTACCAGGCTCTGCTGACTCCACATGGGAGGCCTTATCTTGTTGGAGGAGGGAGTGAGGGGGGGAGTAGGTGAGGGGGGAGGGTGGGAGGAGGAAAGAGAGGGTGGTCTGTGGTTGGTATGTAAAGTGTATAAAATTTCTTAATAAAAAACAAAACAAAGACAAAAACAAACAAAAAAGTAGAGGGGGTTTAAAGATGGCTCAGAGGTTAAGAGGACTTGTTATTTTTGTAGAGGATCTAGCACCCACACAACAGTCCCCAACACCCACGTGACAGCTCACATTTGTTTGTAACTCCAGTTCCAGGGGATCTAATGCTCTCTTCTGACCTTTGAGGGTACCAGGCACATATACATGGTGCTCATACATACCATCAGGCAAAATACTCACACACCTAAAATCAATAAATAAATCTAAAAATAATTTTAAAAAAGATACAGATGAAGAAGAACATAGCACAAGGCCTGAAAATGTCTGAAATGCAGTAACTTTAATCTTCATTGAGTTGATATGTGCTTGCCAACTGGGAAACTCTGAATTCTGCCTCTCTCTCTCTCTCTCTCTCTCTCTCTCTCTCTCTCTCTCTCTCTCTCTGTAGACTATTGCACAGACACAATTGATTACACCATTGTCATTGATCAACTCAGCCTTCAGTTCTTTCCTCTTGGGAGACTGAAAGATGAGCTTATGTTTTAATCCTCTCATCATGTGGTTGGTTTCCCTGGCAACCAGGCCCTTTAACCATCAGTCATCTTGCTAACATACAAAAAGATACTTATCTCTTTGGAGATTCCAAGCATTTTTGGAGTTATATGCTAGGAGCCTGATACATACTTTTATTATTTCATAATTTCACATCTTTAAATCTTAAAGAAACATCTGTAATACTTGCATGAGTCATAATTTCTACAAAATAAACCACTGCAATCTTGCACAACAGATTTTGAGGATCAGAAACTTATTCAGAGCTTTGGTGAGTACTTAGTGATGGATAGGATGGTATGGAAAATTCAAGATGGTGTCATTACGTTCCCATGTCTGATGTCTTTGTGGAGATGGCTATAAGACTGGATTTAGCTGAGACTGTATTCTTAGAACAATTCAGTTTCTTACATAGAACTTGGCTTCCCTCACATGGATTGGATTATCTTAGAAGATGCAGGGTAGCTTTTTATAACCTAAAAACTGCCATATTTTGTTGGTTGAGTTAGTTACAAACTCACCATGATAGAAAGGGAAGGAATATTGACCTTGTTTCTGATTGCAATGAATGGTAACGAATTTGAGGCTATTTAATAAAAACTCTACGGTGTCTAATAGCTATATAATACTGTGGCAACCCTAGATTGAAACAACTATACTGCCAAAGATCTCTTTTTCCAATCTAGTTGGGAGTCTACACAAAATTACAAGCCCTCATGTTGTTGTAACCTTGGCCTTCCTAATTGTGTGTATGTTTAGTGTTACAAACAGTTTTGGGGTGGAGGATATTCAAGGATGCTCAGGGAATATGACGGACTGCTTTTACTCATTGACTTAGTTAGATAAACAAATCCACAAAATTGATTACGTTATACCACCCATCTCATTTTAGACATTCACTGTAAATAATTTGACAACTGCATTGCTTGGCTTATAAAGGATATTGCTATTTTTGCTATTTTTGAAAACCAAGAAATGAGGCTACATAAACATAACACACACACACCAAGGATAGTCTTTGTTTTTTGGTTTTTTTTTAAATACCATTTGTGAGACAAAACCTTGTGATATAGCCTAAACTGACCTTGAATGTCCTATCCCTCAGCCTCAGGCTCTAAGAGCATTACAAATGTCGGACACCACTTCCACCTGCACTTCCTAGCTTCCTTTGCCTTAAAGTGAAAAGGTGAGTGAGGACACGGAAAAAGGTGTGCATAATCTCTCTCCCTCTCTCCTGTCTCCCATCCTCTTCCTTTTGTAGAACACACACATGGGATATCTCCTTTCCCCGGGTTCTACTCAGATTTCCAAGACATGTGGAATGTTTATTACTGTACTAGCCCCACTTGGGATCAGAGAGGAAGGAAAGAATATACCACGCAGAAAAAGGAGATCCAAGAGAGCCAAGAGAAAGAATCTGTTTATTGGGTTGTCTTAGGAGTATATTTTCTATGATTCACCCCAGCAGAACGGTCTAATTGTGTGGCTCCACAGTGTCAAGGAATACATGAATCCCAGTCTGGACCTGAACTCACTATGTATAGGAGGATGATCTTGAACTTCCAACTGCCTTTATCTTCTGAAGTGCTGACATTATAGGTGTGTGCCTCCATGTCCAGTTTATGCAATTGTGTGGATCAAACCTAGTGCTTAACAGGCAATCACTCTAGCATCTGAGCTACCCCTCAATCCATTTCATTATCTTTTAAAAATGAAACTTCTCAAATTTTTACAAAACAATTTATTACAGTTTTTGATTTATGTTTTGGAGGAGGTGTATTTGTGTGCATCACAACATACATGTGGAGGCCAGAGGACAACTTTTGGAGTCAATTCTTAGGTTCCATCATGAACTCAGGTTGATGTGCACAAGATCATGTACTCTCTGAGCAGGTTGAGGGACTCTGATACTCTCTCCTTTATTTTGTGGGTCACCTGCTCTCACTGATTACTCACTCTGTACCAGGCATTGTACCAAGGATATTCTATACATGTTATTCTACTTAAGACTTGTAAGACCCCAGGACACTTGCCTTGCTTGAATGGGCAGAGATCAATTGTGAGCCTACGGGTGCTATAGCTTCACCCCAGGACACTTACCCTGTGTAGGCAGAAATCAGCCATGAACTGCCGGCACCAGACATTTGGGCACCATTATAATGAATGGGTATATGGTGGGGAAATGGAAGAGAGAGAGGTAGAAAGGTTCATATGCTGGGGAGAGAGGAGGATATGAAGAGTCAAAGGCAGTGAGGAACCAGCTGATGTGGATGGCCTGCTTGCCACTCAGGGCCGTAGTGATGTCAAGGCCTGGGCTGTTGCCAAGGGCCATGTCTGGGTCCATGGTCCTGATACAGCAATGGTGGTCTGTGTTGATGTCTGTGGCTCCTGTTACCACTGAGGATCCTGAAGATGCCCAGAGGCTGGGCCACCACCTGTGACCATGTCTGTGTCCGAGGGATGTGCTCCCAGAGGGGCCATGCTGATTTAAGAGGCCTGCACTGCCACCTGGGTCCATGGTGACATCTGGGCCTGGACTACTTTTGAGGGCCATGTCTGGCTCCATGGCCCTGCTGCAGCGGAGCTCTGTGTTGATGTCAGTGGCTCCTGTTGCTCCTGAAGGCTGTATAGATGCCCATAGTCTGATCTGACACCTGAAGCCATTTTGATATTTAAGGGTCATACTGCCACTGGGGCCATAGAGATCTGGATGGCCTATTCTGCCACCTATGGCTATGGTGACATCTGGATCTAAACTGTGGCCAAGCAGATGCCTGGGGGAGGGTGTATGTCCCTTGGGGACATGTTAACATTTGAATGCCATGCTACTACTGGGGCTATGCCAATCTGAGTGACCTGTGATGATGACATCCGGACCCAGGCTACAACCAGGGATCATGTCTGGGCCCATGGTCTTACTGCAGCCTGGGTCTGTGTTGATGTCCATGGCCCATGTTACCACCAAAGGCCACACAGATGCTCAGGATCTGGGCTACCTCCTGTGGCAGGGTTGGTACCTGAGAGTCATGCCATTGCTGGGGCCATACAGACCAAAGTGACATGCACTGCCAACCAGGGCCATGGCATCACAAGGACTAAGCTTCAGCAAGAGCCATGTTTGGGTCTGTGGCCCTGCTGCAACTGCAGTCTGTGTTGAAATCCATGGCTCTTATTAACACCAAAGGCAATGAGGATAGGGCTGCGGAGTTGCCCCCACCCCTCATTGGCTGCAGTACTAAGAAGAACTGGCTCTGCCTGCCCCCCACCAACTGCAGCACTTGGGAGAGTGGGTCCTGCACCTTGCCTAGGAAAAACAGAAGAGCTGGTCCTGGTGATGTGGGTGTGGATGAGCCAGCACGGAGAGGGAGATAGCTGGATAACTGGTCCACCTCTTTGCTGCCTCTTATAGTGGATGAGTGAGCAGAGGGAATGCTGGAGCACTCACCCTGATGGTGACAATGAGGGAAATTGGACAGGCTGACCACCCAGACCCAGAACCAGGACTATAAGTTGACCCCACCCAAACATCCACCTCATGTATGAACTGCTGCAGCATGTGAAGGGGCTGGACCTATAGATCTAAAGCCTCAAGATCTGTACGATACAAGGCCACAACAGGATATCTAAGAGGAGTTCCAATGAGGGTCCAGTATGAAGGCTGTAGCAGAGGCCAGAGGCCTCGAACCAGACCGATGACTCATTGCATGAACACTTAGACAATAATCATTATAAAGTTGTAAGGACAATGTATTTATCATTAGTAATACTGTTACTTAGGGGCTATGTATAAGTAACTGCTATAAATGGCCAATATCTGGCCAAAACCAGATTGGAGACTTATATGTAGCACGTAATTATAAAAATATTAGTTAGTGGATAGATCTGCCAGACTGAAACTTAACAGAGAAATAAGGGACCTAATAGAAATTATAACTCAAATGGACTTAATAGATATCTACAGAACATTCCACCCTAACACAAAAGAATAAACTTTCTCAGCACCCCATGAAACCTTCTCTAAAACTGACCACATGCTCAATCACAAAAAAAAAAAAACCTCAACAGATACAAAAAATTTGAATAACCTCCTCTATTTTATCTGGCCACCATGGCTTAAAGTTAGATTTCAACAACAACAAAAGTTACAGAAAGCCTATAGTCTCATGGTCAAATTAATCACCAATGGGTCAAGGAAGAAATAAAGACAGAAATTAAAGATTTCATAGAATTCATTGAAAATGAAAGTACAACATACTCCAACTTATGGGACACTATGAAAGCAGTGCTAAGAGGAAAATTCATAGAACTAAATGCCCACAAAAAGAAGATGGAAAAATCTCACACTAACGACTGAACAGCACACCTGAAAGCTCTAGAACAAGAAGAAGCAAAGTCACGCAGGAGGAATAGATGACAGGAAATAATCAAATTGAGAGCAGAAATCAATGAAATAGAAACAAAGAGAACAATACAAAGAATCAATGAAACTAAGAGTTAGTTTTTAGAAAAAAATCAACAAGACAGATAAGCCCTTATCCAAATTAATCAAAAGGCAAGGAGAGAGAGAGAGCATCCAAATTAACAAAATCAGAAATGAAAAGAGAGACATAAAAACAGACAATCATCAGGTCATACTTCAAAAACTTGTACTCCACAAAATTGGAAAATCTAAAAGAAATAGACAATTCTCTGGATAGGTACCACATACCTAAGTTAAATCAAGACCAGATAAACAATTTAAAAAGACCTATAACCACTAAGGAAATAGAAACAATCAATAAAATTCTCCCAACCAAAAACAAACAAACAAACAAACAAAAAAACCCAGGACCAGAAGGTTTCAGCAGAAGAGCTAATATCAATACTCTTCAAGTTGTTCCACACAATAGAAACAGAAGAAACATTTCCAAACTCCTTTTATGAGGCGACAATTACTCTCATACCCAAATCACACAAAGATGCAACAAAGAAAGAAAATTACAAAAGAAGATCAAGAGGATAAAAATTGGAAAGGAAGAAGTCGAACTTTCACTATTTGCAGATGTTACGGTAGTATACATAAGTGACCCCAAAAATTCTACCAGGTAACTCCTACAGCTGATAAACTCCTTCAGTAATGTGGCAGGATACAAGAGTAACTAAAAAAAAAATCAGTAGCCCTCCTATATACAAATGATAAACAGGCTGAGAAAGGAATCAGAGAAACACCACCCTTTATAATGAATGCCACAAATAATATAAAATACCTTGGGGGTAACTCTAACTAAGCAAGTGAAAGACCTGATAACAAGAACTTTAAGTCTCTGAAGAAATAATTTGAAGAAGATATCAGAAAATGGAAAGATCTACTATGCTCATGGATAGGTAGGATTAACATAGTAAAAATGGTGGTCTTACCAAAAGCAATCTACAGATTCAATGAAATCCCCATCAAAATCCCAGCACAATTCTTCACCCTCCTGGAAAGAATAATACTCAACTGGCTACTACAAAAAATGCTGCTATGAACATAGTTAAGCATGTGTCCTTGTGGTATGATTGAGCATTTCTTCGGTTATATGCCCAAGGGTGTTGTAGCTGGGTCTTGAGGAAGATTGATTCCCAATTCTCTGAGAAACAGCCATACTGATTTCCAAAGTGGCTGTACAAGTTTGCACTCCTGCCAACAGTGGGCCTTGCCTTGGTGGAGGTGGGAATGGGGGGGGTGGGTTGCAGGGGAAGGCTGAGGGGTGGGAGGAGGGAGGGGAGGGGAATCTGTGGTTGGTATGTAAAATGAATAGAAAATCTCTCAATAATAATAAAAAAAGAAAAAAAATAGGCTAAATGAAATACATCTCTAAGTAAAACTGAGCCAGCCTATGTGCTATTTTTGAACTCTAATTTAGATAATTCAACCAAAAGTTAATACTAAGATGTAGGAATTTCTATAGTATTGTAACTTGCTACCTTATAGATTTAAGACAAAGCTGTCTTAAATGCTTCACATAAAAATGCCTTCTATGTTGTTTCCAATAAAAATAATAATTCCTTTAAGCCACAGGTACATAATAAATACTTGATTAAAAGAAAAAATAGTAGTTAGCATTTCTAGTTTATAGTGTACCAAGAATTAATGCATCATCTTACATATATAGATTTATTAATTACTCACAACAACCTAGATAACAGGTAGTATTATGATCACAGTTTACATCTGAGGAAAATGAGGCATGCAGAACATAATTAAGATAGTCACAGCCAAGTAAACAGAGGAAGCTTAACTAGGAAATCCAGGTTAATGATCATTACACAGTAATGCCTCTTTAGACTGTATCAGTACCTTGAAGCTAAAATTAAAGACACTGTTAATTTTTTGAAAAGGTGAAGATACATAGATTACACTAGATAAGCAAATTGTTTCCTTTCTGGTCATCTTTGTTAATGAGGAAGCTCTATGCTATGCTATGCATTTTGGAAAGATATGAATACAGCAATCCTCAGAAGATCACATCATCTTATTGATTTTCTTTTTTAATAAATATATTTATTTTATATTATTTCTTGTATATCTATAGCGTTTCCTTCTTGACTTTAAAGATGATCTTTCTTTTTTATTATTTATTTATTATGTATACAGTGCTCTGTTTGCGTGTACCACTGCAGGCCAGCAGAGGGCACCAGATCTCATGATAGATGGTTGTGAGCCACCATGTGGTTGCTGGGAATTGAACTCAGCATCCAGTGCTCTTAACCTCTGAGTCATCTCTCCAGCCTGATATGATGATCTTTCTGTACTTGCTCCCTTAATCCTAGAGCTCTTAGATTATCATAAGTTAATGGGGAGACACAAAACACACATCTACTCACCTAAGATAGGGAGCCCACACCAGACCAAAGTAGGGATACCACCAAAGTCCAACTTGGTGAACCAATGAGCTTTATTAGGGTTACAGGAATATGGGTGAGGGGTTACTTACAGAAGCAGAAAAGACTCAAAGACAGCTTCATTGTTAATTCAAAGCAGAATATCATGTAAGATAAGAACATATCATTCACCAGGCGGTGGTGGTGCACGCCTTTAATCTCAGCACTGAGGAGGCAGAGGCAGGCGGATCTCTGTGAGTTCGAGGCCAGGCTACCAAGTGAGTTCTAGGAAAGGCACAAAGCTACACAAAGAAACCCTGTCTCAAAAAACCAAAAAACCAAAACCAAAAACATATCATTAGAGAAAGAGCCACAATAATTCTATAAAAGAACTGCTTCACAGGAAGGTATAGCATTTCCTAAATGTATATTAACCAACCCATGGAGCTAAAAAACACATAATGTAAAACAGACAAGTCTACAGACACCATCAATAGTATTCCCCCAAGAATTCTTAGAACAGTGAAACAGAAACTCAGACACACATAGAACTCAGAAACATCTACCAATCAAGAGGATAAAGTTGATATTTTTAAAGAATATTCAAGAGAAAAAGAAAACTAACCAAACAAAAACACTTAGGTATTATTGAAAATGCAAAATCCTCACAGTACAATTCATGCTAAATTAATACACCACACAAAAGGGAAGATCTTGAACAGAGAGTTATGGTCATGGCTACAAATTCTAGTACTCACAATGCTGTGGTTAGTCTAGACTATGTGCACACATACACACACACACACACACACACACAGAGAGAGAGAGAGAGAGAGAGAGAGAGAGAGAGAGAGAGAGAGAGAGAGAGAAGGATAAATCTACACCAAGAACATAAAATGAACCTAAAGCAAGCAGAAAGAAATAAAAATCAATGAAAGAAACAGCAACATCAACAAAAAAAATCAAAGAAATATGAACAACATCAGCAAATATCTAGCAAAAGTGAGGAAACAAGTGATTAACATCAAGAATTAAAGAAAATATCACTGATTATGATGATTCAGGCTAAGGTAAGCGGATCTTTGAGTTTGAAGCTAACCTGGGCTACATACACAGTGAGACTGCTTCAGAAAACCAAGCAAGTAAACAAGCAAAAACTAACAGCAGCAAACGCAAACAACAAAACAAAACAGCATCACCATAGGCTTTGCAGACATCAGAGGATAGTAAGGGAATACTCTAAAACCTCCATACATAGCAACTGATCATTTAGAACAAATGGACCACGTTCTTGAAAAACATCTTGGGGGGCTATGGTCTCCAAGTCCATTATGCACCTATGTTTCATGTATAATGAATATATACTGATTAAATATATATTATAAATAAAATACCAAAATTGACCTCTAAGGACAGAATTTTACACTATGACCAATGGGAGTTATTCAAGAATAAAAGTAAGTACATTGAAAAACATAAAAGTCAATAGTTTTGATTTTTTATTTTTCCCTTTAATCTCCTACTTTTTCCCTGTGTAATTTAAAATGTAACAATGAAGCAATGACTATACATTTTATTACACCACTATATATGAAATGATGCAAAACTGTGTTAAAATGACAAGTTAAGACTGTAGAGATGGCTCAGTTATTGAGAGTGCTTGCTGCTCTTACAGAGAGACCCATGTTCATTTTGCAGCATCCATGTTGGTCAGCCACCTGTAACTCCAGCTCCAGGGGACCCAATGTCTCTTTCTGATCTCCACTGGAGCAAGATGACTGATAGGATCTCTCTATTATTTTTATGACTCTAGGTAACTCCATAATAATCTCAAAATAACAATATAATTAGAAATCAGAACACACAGAAAAAGATCATATTTCTGAATGGCAGGGTAATATGTCTAGAATCGGATTATAGCTGGCTTTTATTTTTTCATCTGGGCTTGACAAGACTTTTAATTGTTCTAATATGAACTATGGCGTTAGTGTATTCATTTGTGTTCTGTGTGCAGATTAGTGTGGAAGCACAGATCTCTTTTTTCTCTTTCTGTCTGCTTTCCCACAAGCTTCTGAAGTTATTTAAACAGTCTCCTCTCACAAAGCTTTGACCTCATACCACTTCACTCCTATCTGCATTTAGATCTTACACTTACTCTGTAGAGCCTACCACCTGCATAGCAAGGATCAAAGACATACCTTAAGGCTAGGATCCGGGAATGGATTGCAGGTTTTAATCTGAGGAAAACACAGAAAGAATTTGGAACATTAGTGGTGGGGGCCACAGGAGCCTTAACTCTTTCACAAAATACACAATAGCAGAACACGGTAAATGAGAGCAGGGCTGGTGGGATTTGGTGGTGTTTTTATTTTGCGTCCACACATTCAGCTTTAAAAGAGAATCAGAAATAGACATCTGCATTCTTTTTCCTTTCTACAAATGCTGGGGAATTAGTATTCGTCTCACTCCTAAATGACATGGCAAATCTCTGTAGAACATTTTAAAGACACCAAGGTTTACCTTTGATTATTAAAAAGCTTTCACCTTGTTCTTCTTATCCGCTTGTGTTTTTTTTCTTCTATTCAGATCTTGAACAGTTTTATTTGTTTCTGTCAACTTCTTGTTTTTTCTTGGTTTTCTTGATATTCTTTAAGAGATTTATTAATTTCCTCTGATTTTTTGGTTGTTTTTTCCTCCATTTCTTTAAGGGATTTTTCCATTTCCTCTTTAAGGACTTCTATCATCTTTATAAAGTTATTTTAAGGTCATTCTCTTGTGCTTCAGCTGTGTTGGAATGTTCAAGTCTTGCTTTCATAGGATATCTGGGTCCTGGTGGTGCCATATTGCCCTTTCTTTTATTAATTGTGTTCTTACACTGGCATTTAGGCATCTGGATTTGGGATGGCTATAGGTCTAGGTATTGATTCCTGCATTTGTCTTTGTTGGGTGGGTATTTTGTTCCTTGGTTTCTGTTTCTCTTCTGATCTTCTAGCCTAAGTGGCCAGGGGTTCTGGTGACTGATGAGTCTTCAGGTCCAGCAGGGTGTCTCCACTGGTGTCATGGGGGCCTTGGGTCTCTTGATCCAGTCTGGCCTCCAGTAAAGCCTAAGTGTTCTTCTGGGGCATCTAGAACCAGCCTGGCCTCTGGTAGAGCTGCTGGGGCTATTTTTCGAATAGTGTGGACTGTACTATGGGCCTTTGGCAGCTGGCCTTCCAGCTGGTGTGAACTGTGCCTGGGTCTATGGCATATGCTGCAGTTCTGGCGTAGGGATGCTTGTTGACTGGTGAGGGTGGTTGTGGCTGGTGTAGTCTGAGCCTCAGTGGCAGATGGCCGCTGGGGTTGGGAGCAGCACCCAGCAGCAGCAGCAGGGACAGGGACAGGTTGGGGTGGTGTTGGCTTGGTGATTCTTGCCAGATTCTGAAGGCATGTGGTGTGTGTCAGTTTTAAGCAAGAGCTATTAACTTGGATTCTTGAGGGAGCTCCTTCTTCACTCTTTTTTTAGGTTACATTTTCTAGCATTTCATTGTGAAGTTAAGAAAAGTTGAAAATTTTACAATGCCATACAGACTTATCACACAGATTTTACAATTTGCATTTGATTGAATTTCCTTTATCATACTCTTATGCATTTATCCATTCATTTGATTTCTTTGCAGACATCAGTACACTTCCTTCTAACCACATTGCTCTGCATGATTGATTGTGGCTCTTTTAAATTTTGCATAAACAAATTTGCATACACAAATGTACAAATCTTATATCATAGACAAAGTTTTTTTTTTTATTTTAATGTGTGTGTGTGTGTGTGTGTGTGTGTGTGTGTGTGTGTGTGAGAGAGAGAGAGAGAGAGAGAGAGAGAGAGAGAGAGAGAGAGAGAGAGCGCCCAAGTACATGTGTGGCGGTGGAGGTCAGAGAATGACATTCAGAAGTTGGTTCCTTCTTCTAGCATGTGTTCTAGGATTTAACTTAAGTTGTTAGGTTTTCATAGCAAACAGCATTACCAGCTGAGCTATATTGCCAGTTTCTAATAAATTCTGATTGGTATCTACTTGCCATAGTTTGTTTCCATTATCAACTTAACACACCTCAATTGAAGAACTGCCCACACTGTGTTGGCATGGGGCATTTTCTTAATTGCTAATTGTTAAAGGAGGCCCCAAGGTACTGTGAGTGGTGCCACATCTCGTCAGGTGGGCCTGGGCCATGTAAGAATAAGCTAAACATGAGCCTAGAAGAAAGCCAGGAAGCAGCATTTCTCTAAGCTCTCTCCTTCAGTTCCTGCCTCCAGGTTCCTACCTTGAGCTCCTGCCCTGAATTCCCTCAGAAGACATGTAAGATGAAATAAATCCTTTCTTCCCACATGTTTGCTTTTGGACATGGTATTCATCACAACAGCACAAAATAAACTGGGATAATATTCATTGTATATATCCATAGGCTTTACACATTTTCATACAAGTATGTTGAGTACTTTACCAGACTGAGTGAGTATTTTAGGCTGGAAAGAACTGAGAATCTACAAAAGTTGAGAATACCTGTCTCTCCTCCCACACCCCTACCCGCCCCCGCCCCCCCCCCCACACACACACTTGGAGCAGATACTACGAAATCAAATTACCTTGTTCTTTCTTTTCTGAGTCCGGCCATGAACTCTGGGAAAGTTATTCGGAGTTTCTTCCTCCCTTGAAGATTCTCCTATGACAGAAACTCTGGGAAGACAAGAATGTCAGTAAGCCAACTTTGCCAAAGTTCTAGCTAGCTTTTTACCCTGCAACATAAACCCTTTTCTGTTCTGCCAGAGTTCGCCACAGCTATTCACTTCAGCAAACTTTACATAGAATACGCACTTTTCTTTGGTTCTTTGGGCTTTCATTGCTGAAGACTCCTAGGTAATATTAAATGTGTAACTAGAGGAAGTTGTGTGTTTTTCTCCTGTTATTCTGTCAAGGACCCCTACAGGTGATAAAGAAGCCTCCCTTGCATATAGCAGCAACACCACTAATTCTGGAGTGTTGAAGCTGATCTTTTAACTAGCTCTTGATATGAATACAAGTTACTTCATTAATCAATAGTGAGATTTTTTTCTGTTGTAGAGCAATATTCTATCAGAGGTAGCATGTTTCTTTCATCTATCACATATTGAAGGATATTTATATTTTTTTCTCATTTTAGGAGATTATGAATAATGTTATAAACACTCACAGAAGGATACCATTTAAAAGATTATAATGCATTTTGGTCATTTTCACTTCCATTTCCCTCTCATTCCCATTCCACTGAATTCTCCTTTCCCAACAAATGCCCAACTATTTCCTGCCTCTTTTTTGCTTGTTCTTTTTTTTTTTTTCTTTCTTTGGTTTTTCGAGACAAGGTTTCTCTGTGTAGCTTAATGCCTTTCTGCCTTTAATCCCAGCACTTGGGAGGCAGAGGCAGGCAGATCTTTGTGAGTTCGAGGCCAGTCTGGTCTACAGAGCGAGATCCAGGAAAGGCGCAAAGCTATATAGAGGAACCCTGTCTTGAAAAACAAAACAAAACAAACAAACAAACAAAAAAACCCCACAAAAAAGAATGTTCTTTTTGTTGGTGACTTCTTAAGTTTAATTAAGGTTGCCTATATGAGCATGGTTTGAGGGTTATTTACTGAAGTATGGGAAATTTAACAATGATTAGATCACTGAAGAAAATGATTCCCCATTCCCTAGCAACCCATAACTGCCAATAACTGCTCATGAAGCCCTTCCCCTGTACATGATGGGATGCTGATGGGTTCAATTTTGTGCAGGTAGCCACAGATGCTTTTGAGTTCATAAGTTTGTACAAAGGCAATTTCATGTCCAGAAGATATCATTTCATAGCACATCACCTAAATATATTTTATGTGTTATTTTCTGTCACCATCTTATTTTTTTGGCATTTTTTAATTATTATATTTGTGTTTTAATTTTATACACCAGCCATGGGTTCCCTTGTCCTCCCCACTCCCTCGCCCCCCCCCACCTTTTCCCCAGCCCCTCCCCTCTATTCCCATCTCCTCCAGGCCCAAGACTCCCCTGGAGATTCATTTAAACCTGGTAGATTCAGTACAGGCAGGTCCAGTCCCCTCCTTCCAGGCTGAGCAAAGTGTCCCTGTGTAAGCCCAAGGTTCCAAACAGCCAGCTCATGCACTAAGGACAGGTCCTGGTCCCACAGCCTGGATGCTTCCCAAACAGTTCAAGCTATTCAATTGTCTCACTTACCCAGAGGGCCTGATCCAGCTGGGGGCTCCATAGCCTTTGGTTCATAATTCATGTGCTTCCATTCGTTTGGCTATTTGTCCCTGTGCTTTTTCTAATCTTGGGCTCAAGAATTCACGCTCTTTCAGTCCCTCCTCTTTCTCAACAATTGGACACTTGGAGCTCCACCTGGGGCCTGGTTGAGGATCTCTGCATCCACTTCCATCAGTTATTGGATAAGAGTTCCAGCTTGACTGTTAGGGTGTTTGGTCATCTGATCACCAGAGTAGGTCAGATCAGGCTTTCTCTAGACCATTGCCAGCAGTCTACAGAGGATGTATCATTGTGGATTTCAGGGGACCTCTTCAGCACTCTGCCTATTCCTGTTCTCATGTGGTCATCATTTATCATGGTCTGTTATTCCTTGTTCTCCCTTTCTGTTCTTGATCCAGCTGGGATCTCCTGCTCCCCTAAGATCTCTTTCCCTCAAATCTTGCCCTTCATTACTCCCACAGTCATCCAGGTTGTTAATGTAGATCTCATCCATTTCCCTGTCATTGGGTGATTCCTGTGTCTTTCCTAGGGTCCCATTTTCTAGGTAGCCTCCCTGGAGTTGTGTAGCAGTCCAGTCATCTTTGTTTTACATCTAGTATCCTCCTATGAGTGAGTACATACCATGTTTGTCCTTCTGAGTCTGGGTTACCTCACTCAGGATGATTTTTTCTAGATCCATCCATTTGCTTGCAAACCTCATGATGTCATTGTTTTTCTCTGCTGAGTAGTACTCCATATGTGTATATGTACCATATTTTCTTTATCCATTCTTCAGTTGAAGGTCATCTAGGTTGTTTCCAGGTTCTGGCTATTACAAACAATGCTGATACGAAAATAGCTGAGCAAATGCCCTTTTGGTATGATTGAGCATTCCTTGGGTATATGCCCAAGAGTGCTACAGCTGGGTCTTGGGGGAGATGGATTCCCAATTTTCTAAGGAAGCACCATATTGATTTCCAAAGTGGCTGTACATGCTTGCATTCCCACCAGCAGTGGAGGAGAGTTCCCCTTGCTCCACATCCTCTCCAGCATAAGCTGTTTTCTGTGTTTTTGATCTTAGCCCACTCTGACAGGTGTAAGGTGGTATCTCAGTGTCATTTTGATTTGCATTTCCTGGATAATTAGGGATGTTGAGCAATTCCTTAAATGTCTTTCAGCCATTTGAACTTCCACTGTGGAGAATTCTCTGTTTAGTTCTATAGCCCATTTCTTAATTGGACTGTTGGGCATTTTGATGTCTAATTTCTTGAGTTCTTTATATATTCTGGATATCAGCCCTCTGTCAGATGTGGGGTTGGTGAAGACCTTTTCCCATTCTTTAGGCTGTCGCTTTGTCTTGTCGACCATGTCCTTTGTTCTACAAAAGCTTCTCAGTTTCAACAGGTCCCATTGATTGATTGTTTCTCTCAGTGTCTGTGCTACTGGTGTTATGTTTAGAAAGTGATCTCTGGCGCCAATGCGTTCAAGAGTACTTCCTACTTTCTCTTCTATCAGGTTCAGAGTAACTGGATTTATGTTGAGGTCTTTGATCCATTTGGACTTAAGTTTTGTGCATGGTGACAGATATGGATCTATTTGCAGCCTTCTACACATTAACATCCAGTTATGCCAGCACCATTTGTTGAAGATGCTTTCTTTTATCCATTGTACATTTTTGGCTTCTTTGTCAAAAATTATGTGTTCATAGTTGTGCGGGTTAATGTCAGGGTCTTCAGTTCGATTCCATTGGTCCACATGTCGATTTTTATGCCAGTACCAAGCTGTTTTTATTATGGTAGCTCTATAGTAGAGGTTGAGGTCAGGGATTGTGATGCCTCCAGAGGTTGTTTTATTGTACAGGATTCTTTTGGCTATCCTGGGTTTTTTGTTTTTCCATATGAAGTTGAGTATTATTCTTTCCAGATCTGTGAAGAATTGTGTTGGTAATTTGATGGGGATTGCGTTGAATCTGTAGATTGCTTTTGGTAAGATCACCATTTTTACTATGTTAATCCCGCCTATCCTTGAGCATGGGAGCTCTTTCCATTTTCTGACATCTTCTTCAATTTCATTTTTCAGGGGCTTAAAGTTCTTGTCATATAGGTCCTTCACATGCTTAGTTAGATTATCCCCAAGGTATTTTATATCATTTGTGGCTATTGTAAAGAGTGATTTATCTCTGATTTCCTTCTCAGCCTGTTTGTCTATTGTATATAGGAGGGCTACTGAATTTGGTTATGGTGATGTCCATTTCTTGAAAACTGTTCCATTAGGTTCAGTTTGATATGCTGCATCTACCATGAGTGACTTTATTTTGATCTCTTTGAGCTAGTTTAGGAGTTCTATCTTCCTTAAATCTTCCTTAACAAGTGGAATTACACAGATATATCATAGATATGTGTTTATCAATTTATTGTTCATTTACTTTAAAAGTCCATTGTATATGCTTCTATGTTACATAAAGATATTTTCATGCAAGTGTATATTATATGGTGAGCATATTCCTCCTGTAATTATTTTGAGACAGGGTCTTTCTGTATATTTTTGGCTGTCTTTTTTTGTGACTTTTTTGAGCCATAATTTTTATGACTCTTCTGTCTCAGTCTCTTATGTGCTGAAATGGGTGTGAGCCTCCATGTCCAGCTTTTAACTTTACAAGAAATTTCAAAACTGTTTTCCAGAGATATGCAATATATAGCATTGTACTCCCACCAGTAACAGTATCCACCACAATACTCCCACCAGTGAGTAGTTCTTATCATTCTATTTTTGTTATTATTATTACTCAAACTACTGGGGATCCAACAGAGGGCCTCATGTACATTTCACAAGTGCAGTTCTCAGAGCTTCAATTGTTCTCAGTGTTCAGCAGCAATTGGGGTTTCCTTCCTTCCTTCCTTCCTTCCTTCCTCCCTCCTTCCCTCCCTCCCTCCCTCCCTTCCTCCCTTCCTTCCTTTCTCCCTCCTCCCTCACTCCCTTTCTCTCTCTCCTTCTTTTCTTATTATTTTAGTCATTCTGATAAGTGTGTAGTGATATTGTTATTGTAGTTTACATTTCCCTAATTGAAAATAAGAGTAGATACACTCCCATGTGACTAATTGCTCTCCATATACTCTATTTAACGTACTCATTAAAGTTTTTTCTCCTTACAACTATTTAGTGGGTGTGTGTTTGTGCCACCATGTGCCTGTGAAGGTCAGAGGACAACCTTCATGAGTTAGCTCTATTGAACTCAGGTCGTCAGGATGGCATAGTAAATACTTTTGCTTATTGAACTCTCTTGCTATGCATCCCTCATTTTTTCAATTTTTTAAAACAATTAAAATATAGTCACATTGTTTCCCCTGTATTTGAAGTTTTCTCTGGTTCTGCCCAGCTCCACGGACCCCACAGCTGCTTATAAAATAATCACTGAGAAGCTTATATTAATTAATACTGCTCGGCCATTAGCTCAGGCCTATCACTGACTAGCTCTTACATTTAAACTCAGCCCATTTCTGTTAATCTATATGTTGCCATGTGTTCTGTGGCTTTAACTGTGTGCCATTACGTGCTGCTCCATGGACGGTGGGCTGGCATCTCCTGACTCAGCCTTCTTCTTCCCAGAATTACCCTTGTTTCTTATCCCACCTATTCTTCCTGCCTGACTACTGGCCAATCAGCATTTTATTTGTTAACCAATCAGAGCAACATATATTCACAGCATATGGAACATCCCACAGCATTTCCCCCATTCTCTTTCCTTCCTCTAACTCCTCCCATGACATTCCCTCAATCCTGCTCAAACTCCTGACCATTTCTTCCTTAATAGTTATTGTTACATACATACATACATGCACACACACACACACACACACACACACACACACACACACACACAAGAGAAAAAAGAGGGAGGGAGAGAGAGAGAGAAAGACCTGCTGAGTCCTTTCAATGCTGTATGTACATGATTTTAGGTTGACCACTTGGTACAGGATACTAATTAGGGGACTCCTCTATGAAGGATGACTACTTCTCCTGCTCTCAGATTACCTTGGCTGCTTGTGGTTCTTTGGATAAGGGTTGGGTCCTATGAATTTTCACCATTCTACCTTTGTATGTCAATTTCTGTTGTCCTTGTTCAGGTATTGTTTAGGCAGCCATATTGTTGAGGTATCATGAGTAAAGCTTTTCTACAAATTATAGGATACATAATAGTCTCACAGGAGATACCCTAGTCATATGGCCCTTACAGTCTTTCCATCTCTCAGCCTTAGATGTAGGAGTTGTATTATAAATGTGTCCATTGGGCACTCCATGATCAGTTCTTTGCATTTGAATCAGTTGTGGTTTTTCTGTAATGGTCTTTGTGTAAAGAGAAGCTTCTTTGGTGAGAATTTGGAGTTATACTTATCTACTGGTATAAGGATGATTATTTAGAATGCAGTTAGAAATTATAATGGTTCAGGAAATTGGTAGCAGTAGGCTCTCTTCTGAAATCTATGGCCTCACTAGCCTTACGTAGTTGGCTAAGTTTATAGTACCAGCATGATTTCCCCTCATGTTAAGTGAGCCTTGAGCCAATTAGACAATCTTTGGTTACAGCTAAGATGTAAGTGCCTATTGCATCCTTGGGACTATCTTGCTATATTTGTCATTGTTGTGATTCATAGGTGTCATAGCTGTGTGTGAGTCTTGATTGCTTCCTTCCTTTGGCATCCTTCCATTGCATATCACCTTCCAATACTATGAAAAGCTAGTCCTCAGGGATGAGGCTTTTGGATCAGTCCAACTCAAATCCTCCAAGGCCTATGTCCAAAGTATGTGGTGTCTTCAGCAAGAGGGACGTACTTTCAACTACTGGAAGGCAACCAAGAGCAATAGCAATAGGCTATATTGTTTGAGGGGTCTCGTGGACTCCCCTTAGCAACAACTTGAAAAGAAATTTCTCATGCCTGTACTGGAGTTTTTGTTAGATAGTCTGCAGTTCTCAGGGATGGTATTATCACTTCGAGTGGTGTAATCTCTTTTCAGCTATAGAACAATATAGAAGGAACGGGGAGAGCTGAGGAATAAAAAACACCAAAGGTACTTGAAAAAGACATAGGGAATAACTATTTTATATTTACCTAAAATTACATATAATAGTTATGAATGTATTCATATATATGCATACACATATATTAGTTCATTGCTTTCATTCCTAAATAATATTTCATTCTGTAAGTAAAAAATTGTTTATTTATTCCTTTATTGATAGACATCTGGGATGTTTTGAGTTTGAATTACTGTGAATAAATTTCTACAAATAATCATATACAAGCCTTTTCTAAACATGTATTATCATTTATCTTGAATAAAAACCCAGTGTTTGAATTGCTGGGTCATAAGATAGTTACAGGTGCAATGTTGTAAGTAAGTGTCACACTTTTCCAAAGTGTCAGAAAATACTCCTGTTGTCCAAGGTGCTTGAGGAATCTCTAACTCATGATTTCCCCAGGATTAGAAGTGCTCTTTAAGCCAGGCAGTGGTGGCACACACCTTTAATCCCAGCACTCGGGAGGCAGAACCAGGTAGATCTCTATGAGTTTGAGGCCAGCCTGGTCTACCAAGTGAGTTCCAGGAAGGGCACAAAGCCACACAAAGAAACCCTGTCTCAAAAAACAAAATAAAACAAAACAAACAAAACAAACAAACAAACAAACAAGAAGTGCTCTTTAGTCTGGAGATTGTGGAGGTGGCATGCTTTCCACCCCTTCCTGGATCTGAACTCATTTAGGAATGTTTGTGGCTCTCCTAGCAGCTCTGCTCTCACAGCTGTCAGCCCTGCTCAGAAGGAGGTGGGAGGTTTAATTACAATGCTTCTGACAGTTCTGAGCAGAGAACCCAGTGCCTACTGCAGCAACAGCTGAGCTCAGCCTGAAGCTGCCATGTGGAAGAACCACCTCACTGTTATTTGACTCCTCTCTTAGAAGCTTGCTTAATGGACCAAGAGTTTCATGTTTCCACATGCTCAGCCCTGTTCAAATGCAGGTGGCAGGCACACTCCAGCTTAAGAGGTCTTACATCACTTTCCTCCACTTACCATAGTGTTAGCTGCCAGTGCAAGATATATGCAGTGAGGCCACTGCAACGGGAGTTCCCAGAACAATGTGTATTTCAGATTTCCTTTCTTTTGGATATACAACTTCTGATTGCCCTTTGCCAAGGTTACTCTGTGATCCATTACTTCAAGAGAACAGGGCCTCTTCCTTCTCTCCGTCCATAAATTCTCTATGCTTCTTCTTATACCAATTGAGCTGTGTTTTTTTCTCCTTTTTTAATTTATTATATTTGTGTTTTAATTTTACACACCAGCCATGGGTTTCCCTGTCCTCCCCCCTCCCGCCCCCACCCCCACCTTCCCCCACCCCCTCCCCTCCATTCCCATCACCTCCAGGGCCAAGACTCCCCCGGGGAATTAAATTCAACCTGGTGGATTCAGTACAGGCAGGTCCAGTCCCCTCCTTCCAGGCTGAGCAAAGTGTCCCTGTGTAAGCCCAAGGTTCCAAATAGCCAGCTCATGCACTAAGGACAGATCCTGGTCCCACAGACTGGGTGCCTCCCAAACAGTTCAAGCTATTCAACTGTCTCACTTATCTGGAGGGCCTGGAATAACAGACCATGATAAATGATGACCACATGAGAACAGGAAGAGGCAGAGTGCTGGAGAGGTCCCCAAAAATCCACAGTGATACGTCCTCTGTAGACTGCTGGCAATGGTCGAGAGAAAGCCTGATCTGACCTAGTCTGATGATCAGATGGCCAAACACCCTAACGGTCATGCTGGAACTCTCATCCAATAACTGATGGAAGTGGATGCAGAGATCCTCAGCCAGGCCCCAGGTGGAGCTCCAGGAGTCCAATTGTTGAGAAAGAGGAGGGACTGTAAGAGTGTGAATTGTTGAGACCAAGACTGGAAAAGCACAGGGACAAATAGCCAAATGAATGGAAGCACATGAATTATGAGCTGTGGTTTTTTTTTAATGCTTTCTTTTTCTTTTATTATTTTCGGATGAATTCTGTATCCCAGGTTGGCCTTCTAGCTCAGACTGGTCTTGAACTTGTAGAGACTGTCGTGCTTCCACCTCCATAGCATTAGGATTGCAGTTGTACCCCACCACACCCACCTTCTTAGCTGTACCTGTTTTGTGGAAGTGGATATTTTCTACTCTGTATTATTGGCATCTGAAGTGGTTTACCTCATAAAGCATTTAAAATTATTTATAAGGACGAATCAGATGCAAAAGAATCCTGTAAATATCAAGTGAAATGGAAAAAAGACAAGGATAGGGATATACAGTGGATGTAGCAATGCTATTTTTGAACACTTACTATTAGTCCTCCTAATAATTAGTGACAGCCATAAGGGCAGAGCTATGTTGGCTTCATTTCCCTATTTCACACAAGATCAAAACCACTCTTTAAAAATAGATCTAATTAACATACTACTAAATTCACCCACTTAAGTATAAAGTTCAACAACAGAGTTGTACAATTAGCACCATAGAATATTTTTATTATCTGCCAAAGAACCCCAGTATCAATTAGTAATTACTCTCCATTTCTCCATGCACCCAACCCCTGAACACTGTGAATCTATATCCTACCCCTGTGGATGTGCCTATTCAGGATATTTCATAAAAATGGACTCATACAATATATGGTCATTCATATCTGGCTTCTTTCACTTAATATGTTTTGATCATTTATGTTAGGGCATGTGTCAGTACTGGATTTTCTTTGATTTGTGCATAAATAGTCCATTATATGGTTTTTTAAATCACATTTTGGTTATTCATTCATTTACTGATGGACAATTAGATTATTTACTTTTTATTCTATTATGAATAATGCAGTATGCATAGATATATAACTGATTTTTATATTTCTTTGGTATATACCTAACAGCAGAATTGCTGGATCATGTGGTAACTCTTTTTAGTTTCTCTAGTCTTGTCAATAATTTCATGAATTTTTTCCCTCAAATTTATTGTTTGAGTGTTTCATACATGTATGAAAATTATTTTGATCAAATCTGCCCCCACTACCGCTGGGACCCCTCTAACCCTTTTCTGTTCCAAACTCATGTCTTCTTTTTTTTATTATTACTACCATTACCACCCCAAATCAAATTAAAGCTGGCAATTGTGGTGATATTTTGTTTGTGCTTTCACAAACAAAGCTTGCCTGGAGATCAGAGTGCAGAGCTAGCCACTAGAGGCCAGGCACATACTTTTAATACCAGCACTTGGGAGGAAGAAACAGGAAGTGATATGGCTGGGTGGAGAGAGGAATTGATAAGGCAGAGTGGAGACAGGAGCTCCCTCCTTTCAGGCTGAAGATTCGGTAGAGGTAAGAAGTCTCTCTAGTGGCTGGCTGCTCTGCTTCTCTGATCTTTCAGCTTTCGTCGTGATAATCTGACTCTGGGTTTCTATTTTTAAGAACAGTTAGGATTCATGCTATGGGCAATATATGCACTGTATGGGACTATCCATTGGGGGCATAGGCAACCTACCAGTTGCCATCTACACAAAGTGACCCTCACTTCCTCAACAACTATTAACTATGAATAGCCTCCACTCTCAACGGGTTCGGCCTCATATACCACTCCCCAAATCCATGCCAAAATTTTGACTGGCTTGATCCTGTACAGCAGCACTTCTTAACCTGTGGCAGGACTCACATATCAGATATCTTACCTATCAGATATTTACATTACAATTCATAAAAGTAACAAATCACAGTTATGAAACAGCAATGAAATAATTTTATGATTAGAGGTCACCACAACATGAGGGACTATATTAGAGGGTTGCAGCATTCGGAAGGTTGAGAACCACTGCTGTGTAGGTTTTATGCAGGTAACCACAACTGTGGTGAGTTGACATGTGTATAAGCCACACCATGTCCAGAAGACAGATCTCCTTCCCATCCTTGGATCTTCCTCCTCTTCAGTGATGTTCCCTGATCCTTGACTGGGAGGTAATTGATAGATACATCCCATTTAGGGTTGTACTGACAATCACTTATCAGCACTTTGACAAGCTATGAATCTCTGAATTAACCATTACCCACTGTAAAAAGAAACTCTGACCAAGGCCAAGAGTATCACTGATCTATAGGTATAAACATAAATGCTAGAAGGCAATTTGATAGCATGAACATCTAGTGAAACACCACCAGCAGCTTTTCACTAGGACCCATGATCTCTCCAGTTATGGGCTTTTGATCAGGATGACAGTACCATACACAAAATCTCTCAGATGGATCAGGCCTCAAATCCAAGGAAAAGGTGATTGATTATGTCATAACCATCATACCACTATTGCATCAGCGGGCACAGTTTGCCTGGCATGTTATTATTGCAGTATGCAGGGTCCAGCACTGGATGAGGCCACTGTCTTTTCTCCCCCAGTAACCTACATAGCATGTTCCAATACTGTGGATATTAGCCTGTTGGGAGAGTTTACTGGTCAGTTGAGATTGATTTCTATGTCTTGAAATCAAAGTGGTGGTATAATCAATAATTTGATCTTGCCATCTAGTTTTGATGTGCAAAAAGGATCAATGGTGATATTTTTTGGGTACCCCTGGAACCTCCCTGACCAAACTACTCATAGGGAGGCATCCCATGCCTGGAAGTGAGATTAACGACCCATGTCTTCTGGGAACAGTATTGTCCACACATGAAAGGTGAAGAAGCTTTGTGCAAATCCACTAGTTTGTGATCTAATTAAAAGTAGAAAATATAAAAAAGAGTTTGAACACAGGAACCCCAACAGTACCTTTTATTATGTCTTTTTTGCTCTGTCTTCCTAGTGAGTATTAAATAGAATCACACATTGGTTTGAATTTCTATAAAGACTAGTTATACATTAAGTATCTTGTCATGTACTTATTAGCCACTTGTCTATGTCTTTGGAGAAATTTCCACTCAGAGCCTTTACTTACTTTAAAATTTAAGTTGATTCGTGTGTGTGTGTGTGTGTGTGTTGTATATGTGTGACTGTGGGTCCTTATGTGGAGACCAAGGGTTGATGTCAGGATGTCTTTCTCTTTCATACTCCATGTCATATATTTCACTTAGTTACACATGTGTATGTATGTATGTTAGTACTCATACCACAGTGATATGCATGCAGAGATCAGATAACCATTTATGGGAGCAGGTTCTCTCCTTATACCATGTGGGTCCTGGATATCAAAGTCAGCTCATTAGGATTGGCAACAAATGCCATTATTCACTGAGCCATCTTGCTGCCTTCTACCTTTTTATTTAGTTTTGAGGTTGTATTTTAAGCACAATATTTATCCCTCACCTTTCCTCTTTTAAAATCCTCTAATATACCCATGTCCACTCACCTTCAAATTTATGATCACTCTTTTCATCACTTGTTATTGTGTGCACATGTGTATTGTATGTACACATATATATTCCTAAATAGAACTTATTGAGTCCATACACTATTACTTGCATGTTTTCAGGTCTGATGGTTAGTCACTAGAACACTAATTAGTGTGCTTTTCTCTGGGAGGATCACCTCTCCTGCTCCCAGCTTTATTCAGTTACCTATAGTTCTGTGTATAGAGCTGAGGCCTTGTGGACTTTTCTCCATGCAGTCTGGTGTCATTCTTACTTTACTCACATTTGTGAGATATAATGAGTGTAGCTTCACGTATAACTTGGTGATAACCAGTGGCTCTATAATTGGATGCTCTCAGCAAGAGGGAATCCATGACTGGTCCTGGAAACTTAGCTAGCTACTCAGTGCTAGTGAAGCCACGGTTTTTGGAGGAGAATCTACAACCTCTAATTTACTAAGCCAGCTGTCTTAGTTACTGTTCTATTAGTATGAAACGACACCATGACCTAGACAACTCTTATTTAAAAAATAGCATTTAATTGGGAGCTTGCTTACAGTTTCAGAGGGCTAGTCTATGATTATCATGGCAGGAAGCATGGTAGTAGGCAGATAGACATGGGGCTGAGAGTTCTATATCCTGCCATAAATCAAACAGTGAAGCGGAAGATGAATAGGAATATCACTTACACAACTTAAGTAAAACATAGCTCTCTGAACAGATGAAGATAGGTCTCTTCTGTATCCCAGAATATAATCAATATTTATATGTATAATTCAACTATCATTTGGCTTAAAAGAGCTTATTGGGAAACGTTATCATTTATACTATTTTCTACAGAGAAAATATTTTACTGATTAAAATAACCCTGGACTTTTAAATTATAACCTGTTTTATGTTCAGGCTATCTGAGTATTATTTCTCCTGCAGTTGTACATAAAATGTTTTTACATTCAAAAAAAGGACAAATACTATAGAATTGTATTACAAGAAATATATAGAATATACAAATTCATAGACAGAAAGATTAGACGTTACCTCAAGACAGAGAAGAAAGGAATATAGAGCAATGATTTCCTAAGTACAGAATCTCTGTTTTGTGTGATGGAAAAACCCCACAAATGGACAGTAGTATCAGGACATAATATCATGAATGTAATAAATCAATACAATTAATGTAATTAATGAATATTATAAATATAATTATTGAATGAATACTGCAAATGTAATCAATGAATACCACAAATGTAATTAATATCATGAGTGTAATTAACAAATATCATGAGTGTAATTAAAAAATAAAAATAAAATATATAAAAAAATCACATAATATATACTTATTACGCTTCCCCTCTTCCTCTACTCCTCTCAGTTCCTCCCCATATCTCTTCCCATCTGGATCCACCTTGCTGCGGGCCGCAGGAATATATCATAAGAACTCAGCTGGTTATGGCAAAGTCACTACCTGGAGGGATCAAGAAATTCCTCCAGAGGAAGCCAAATTCCAAGGAGCTTTTCTTGTTACTTGGCTTGTTATATATCAGCTATCTTCTGTTATGAAAATCATGTGTGCCTTCATAGTTTTCCCAATTGATTTTTCCCTAAGAAGGGCTAACAGTGTGGACTGATCACTCTTTGGACATACACATTCAAGGTATTTGGAAAACAGCCTCAGGAAAAGCTTCCTCTGGAATCAGATATCTCCCTTAGCCACTTTCAAGGACTAACAGTAATAACAGTCCACATGCAAGTCTCCTGATTAAAGGTGAATTCCACAAGGAGACATTGCCTAGGTCAGGTGGATGTTAAGTAATAGCTTTACACAATTTAGCTTGGAGCCTCCTTTCTTACAGCCTTACTAACTTTATAGACCTCTAACTCCTTACCTAACCACTTGTAAGAATGTTTAGATAACCTTCTGCGCTGGCAGCTATGCTCAGCCAGAACCCCAGTTCAAGCCTCCCTATAATTATCGTCATTAGCAGCATCTGGCCAGGTCCATCCCCAGAGGAAAGTACCTTATCAGAGATACCTCTGTACTCTCTAATAACAGACCTAAGCGTCCAGATTACCCATTTGAGAAGGCCTGGTGGATGTGGCAATTAAGCTTAATGTCCTCCTATCCCAAATCTTACCTCTAGTTCCAGATCTCTCTTTAACTATCACCAGAGGCATCCACCTGTACACAGGTTGCCTAGCGACCGAGCACACCTTCCCCCACCCTGCAGAAAAACGGCAGATAGCTTGGACAGATAGGAGCCACAGGAAAAGAGAAGGCAGTTTTATTTTCTCCCAATTGACCTAGCAACTTATAGATTCTTAACATTTTCTACCAATCATGTTTAAGACTATAGTTGAGCACATAAGATCCCTCTTTTTAGATATTACCCAAATTTAGCCTTTAGTTAATTCATTTCCCCATCGGTCACTTCCCTTTGCGGTTGCAAATGATAATTAACTGTTATTGCCCCTCTGTGTGATTCTTATCACCCCTCCATTTGACCTTGGAAGCCTGGCTTTGCACTGCCAAGGGTTTACTGCTTGTAAGTGTACATGTACCGGGACTCTCAGGGCACGGGAGGACAGAGAGACAGAGAACTGGGAGGGATAAGGAGGATTTGAACCAGAGAGTATATGTGGACGAGATGGAAGATGAGGAAGAGTCAGATGGGAAGTCCTAGCTTGGTAAGAGCAAGGTGAAAAGGACGTAGATGAGGCAGAATTAAGATGAGAGAATTAAGATAGAACTTAGAGGGAGCAATAGATAAATATAGAGAGAAATCAGGCAAGAAAGGAGCTAGGCACGAGAACAGAACTGAAGCTGTGTAGATAGGGTGTTATGCCAGAGGAATTAAAGCAAGTGGACTATAGAGCTCAGTGTGCTGCGATTCTATTTCCCGAAAATAGTCCTCACCGTTAGTAGTTCTCTCTCCTGAGCCCCTGGGAAGTGTAATATTAAGGCTGGTCCCTCTAATATTATACAAGACCACTTTCTTTCTATCTCTCACTAGATAACAAAAAAGCTTCTAAGGTATAATAATATAATATAATATAATATAATATAATATAATATAATATAATATAATATAATATAAAGATAGAATAAAAGTTAATATATTGGAATAGAACAAAACAAACAGAAGGAAAAGAACATAAGAAAAGGCACATGCAGACCCACTTGTTTGCACACTCAGGAATCTCATAAAAACACAAAGACACTCTTTTTACCTCCTCTTCAGCAGGGTTCTCTGAGCCCTGAGGTGATGGATTTGATGGAGACATTCCACTTAGGGCTAAGTGTTCCAAGTCTCTCATTCTGTGCACAATGTCTGGCTGTGAATCTCTGTATTTGTTCCCATATATTGCTTCTCTGATAATGGCAAGGCACTGATCTATAAGTATAGCATAATGTCATTGGGAGCCATTTTATCGCTACATTTGTTAGTTCATTAATTAATTAATAGAGAGGTAGTATTTGGTTTTACCCTAGGCCCCTGGGCTATGTAGTCTCAGGTATTTGGTCACACAAGCAGTGTTGGTATGAGTTCTATCTCATTGAGCAGGCCTTAAGTTAAATCAGATATTAGTTGGTTGTTCCACAAGCTTTGTGGCACCATTGCCATCAGCATATGTTGCATGCAGGATACCATTGTAGATCAAAAGTCTATGCCTGGGTTGGTGTTTAAGTTTTTACTTTGGTAGCCTGTAGAGTACTTTCCTATACCAAAGACGCTAGCATGTAGGCTTGACGGGTCTATGTAGGCACCAGCTAGACTTCTCCATGTTCAATGAGTTGTGTAGGTGTTGTTTTTACCAACAGGGCCTTATCCTCTGTTTGTGGAGAGCAAACTAGTCTTGGCAACAGCCTGCGTTGTTTGGGGATTCCCATGCGACCCCTTTGGTCAGAAAGAAGACACAAGATTAAGTAATAAGTGGTCCAGTAAGGAGAACTGTGAAGGAATGTACTAGGACAATGGCTGTGTATCAGGTCTATAGACTATACAGTTAGAGTCTTTGGGAAGAATGCTCTTAGGTTTGGGAAATATGCCGAACTACTGCATATTTCCCAGAATATGACAAACAATGGTTTAACAAACAAAGGTTTTTTTTTTTCAAACACATACATACAAGAGTGATTCTTAAAATACCAGACTCTTGCTAACTGCAATAAAAGCTACTTGATAAATTAAAAAATATTTATATACTATATTAATGCTAAATATATACTAGAATAGTTGGATATGATGATCTGAAGAGTAATACTGTGAGCAAATAGAGACAGTGTGCTATTTATTTAAACAAAATTGATATTTTAAAAACTATAGATTAAAGCATGAACATAATTAGTCTTATCAATAAAAACCAGGGGTCAAATATCAGGGTAATAACCTGAAAGATCAGAGAAGCAGCCACCACTGACTTCTTACTTCTCTGGATACTCCATGGCTACTGCTCTGCTTCTCTGATCTTTCAGATTAATAAACCCCCCACCCTCAAAAGGTGGCTTCTTACCTCTCCAGATCCTCCAACCATAAAGGCAGAGATCCTGTCTCCTCCCTGCCTTATCACTTCCTGTCTCCACCTCCCAAGTGCTGGGATTAAAGGTGTGTGCCACCACTACCCAGCCTCTGTGGTTAACTAGTGGCTAGCTCCATCCTCTGGTCTCCAGGCAAGCTTTATTTGTCAGAACATAAACAAAATATCATATAATAATAGATGTTTATAGCTCTCTCTCTCTCTCTCTCTCTCTCTCTCTCTCTCTCTATATATATATATATATATATATATATATATATACATACATACATACATAGTTTGATTTTAAAATATTTAAGTGAAATTAGGAATACAGTGGCAATATTCTATTAAGTGCTGAAAATATATTTAAAAAACTTTTGGTAAAACTACTATCAATTCACTGTAAAGTTTATATAATTTTATTATTATATATTAATTACACATAATGTGTTCATTATGATATTTATAATGTACTTTGGTCATACTTACCCCCACTACCATCTCTGCTCTTTTTCCCACTCTTGTTGATCTACTTCCTCTGCACAATTAGTCCTTTTTCTTCTTTTGGGTTTCCATTTTGTGTGTGTGACTCACAAGTTTAATTAGAGTTGCTTTATAGGAGCATGGCCAAGGGGTACTTTACAGGCATATGGACAATCTACTAATGGCTATGCTACTGCAGAAAATGTTTCTCTCTTCCTTAACAAACATTAACTGTCTGTAGATTTTTCAAGGAAGAATAGAATCTCATGAGCTCCTCCTCCTTAGCATCTATAAGAAGCAGTTGAGCACCATAGGCCCCTCTCCCTCAACACTTGGTTAACTGTCTATAAGTCCTCAAGCAGCAGTGGAGCCTCACCTCCTAATATCTGTTAACAACTTATAGCTCTCCAGGGAGGGCCTCCTGAGTGCCATCCTCCAGTATCTATTAACCTCCTACAAACTGTCAGTAAGGGGTGGGGCCAAATAAGTCCCTCCCTTGATTTAAGTTTCTTAATTCTTATTTTAAATATTGTCTTTGTTTGGAACCCACAGAGCTCTTTTAATATGAAGACTGATGATTTTAATTTTGTTTTTTTTTCTATTCACTTTAAAAAATATTGTTTCCCAATAATTGTCTCTAGTTTGCATCAATGAAACTCATAAGCCATTTCAGGAGGGATGGGCTTGCTATATATCACAGGATGGCTTGCATTTGCCATCCTCCTGCTCCTGCCTCAGCTTTCCGAGTGCAGGCATTAAAAGCATGCATGGTATATCAGGGATATTTATTCATTTTTCTATTTAATGAATATTTATTCATTTATTCATTTTTGTGGGTTTTTCACAATTTATAGCAAGTATGAAATAAGTCATTTTCTTTATTTAGTCAAAATAATTCTTAAATTACTCAGATGAGTTTTTAAAAAGCAAGATGTGCCGGGCAATGGTGGCTCCTGTCTTTAATCCCAGCACTCGGGAGGCAGAGGCAGGCAGATCTCTGTGAGTTTGAGATCAGTCTGGTCTACAGAGTGAGTTCCAGGATAGCCAGGACTGTTTCACAGAGAAACTCTGTCTTGGGAAAAAAAACCCAGCAAGATGCAAGCAATCAGCTCTCCAGGAAAATAAAACAAGAAAATGTAGCAAACTTTAATAATTGTGTAAATTAAAAAATTGATCTATCAAGAAAGACTGGTATGATGGCTCAAAGTGTAAATAAAGCACTTGTCAATGCCTGAAACCCATGTAAAGGTAGAAGGAGAGAACTATCTGAAAAACTGTCCAAAGACTGCATGTCCTCCACACATGCACTGTGGCACAGCTGCCTCCCCATCTCAATCTCTCTCTCTCTCTCTCTCTCTCTCTCTCTCTCTCTCTCTCTCTCTCACACACACACACACACACACACACACATGCACAAGCCAATAACAAATGAATTAATTAAAAAAGTTTATTAGCTAATTAACAACAGTAGTAAACCAAAGAAGAAAATTAAATGATTACATCAATTGATACAAAAAAAGCATTTGGTAAAATTCATGACACATTCATTCATCTTAAAAGAAAACCATTGAAATAAAGGAGAGCTTACTCAACTTCATAGACAAACTGTATAATAAAATATTCTTAGAGCTAACATTATATCTAAGTGGTAAGGACTGAATATTTTCCAGTTAACATTGGAAACGAGTTAAGGATGATTCCAACCTGTGCTACTCAGTATTGTACTGGAGGTTTCAGCCAGTGAAATGATATAAGTAAGAGAAATAAAGGTGACTAAGATTGAAAATGAAGAAATAAAGGCATTTAAACATGCTATAATGATATATGTAGAAATGTCCATGGAAGTACAAAGCCTTCTGGAACTACTAAGTTAATTTATTAAGTTCTAATGTTTAGTTCAACATATACAAATCAAACACAATTTTAGATGTTAGCAATAGAAATGTGGAAAGTAACATTCAAAATACAATACTATTTACAATAATTAACATGACATATTGATGTGTAAATATAATAAAACTTGTACAAAGAATTATATGATAAAAATTACAAAACACTAAGGAAAGACATTAAAGATAATCTACATAAATGAAGGGACATACTGTCTTAATTCCTTTTCTTGTTGCTGTGATAAAGCACCTTACCAAAAGCAATTTCAAGAGAAAATATTTATTTAGCTTACAGTTCAGGGTGTAGTCCATCATCATGGGGAAGACAAGGCAGCAAGAGCATGCAACAGCTGGTCACATTGCATCTATAGCCAAAAAGCAAAGAGCAATGAATGAATTCTGCTGCTTAATTCTCTTTCTCCATTAAATCAATCCAGGACCCTAACCAGAGAATGGTGCCACCCCTAGTGGGACGTTCCTCCCATTACAATTAATGTGTGAAGATAATCCTCTCAGGCATAGCCATAGGCCCATCTCCCAGGTGATTCTCAGTTCTGTCAAGTTGACGACACTGACTACTGCATGTATGAGTAGGCATGGAAGACTCAGTAAATCTGTCATATAGGCTTAGTACAAGTCCTATAAAATGCAAGAATGTTTTATATAGACCAGAGCATTATAACATTTATATGCAAAATCAGAAGACCTATAACAGTGAAAATAATTTTGAAAATTAAAATGATTTCAAGATAGTAAATAAACATTATAATCAAAACCATTTGATAGTGGTGGAAGCATATATGCATAGATCAACAGAATATAGAGACCAGAAATAAACCTATACCAATACTCATGAATTGATACATAGTAATTGCATTTATTTATGAGATATATTATGAATGTTTAATCCATATGTAGTGCACATTGACCAAATCTGGATATTAGCAGACATTCATCAATTTTAGGGGGAGTTGGTTATCATAAAATTCTCTCTTCTAGTTATTTAGAGGTATATATGAACTTGTTGGGCCTGTGCAATGACTTGGTAGGTAAAACAGTAAATACTTTTGCTGCCAAACCAGAAGACCTGATGTTGATTCCTGGAATTCACTTGGTAGAAGGAATGAACCACTTCTTCTGACCTCTACATGCGTGACATGACACATTTATGAGCATTTACACACACACACACACACACACACACACACACACACACACACACACATCCCCCAAATAAATGAAAGCAATTTTTAAAGAAATAGGAGAAAAATTAAGAAAAAAACTTGGCTTATATGGATACATTTTAGAGATTGGAATAGCAGGTTTCTCTATAGAATTCTTACAAGTTAGGAGAGAATGGGATAATGCATTCAGAGTACTGAAGGGAAAGACTTGTTAGCCAAGAATACTGTACAAAGCAAAGCTATCCTTCAAAAATGAATCACAAGGTCTTGCTAAGACAAGGGAAAATTGACAGAATTTATTACTACTAGATAAGGCATACAATAAATGCTTAAGTGAGTCTTAAATTTGGAAACAAAGAAAAATAACTCATCATGAAATTGTATAGAAGTATAAAACTCACTGGTAGAGTACATGCACACACACAGAATATATATGCATGTGAGAAAAAGAAAACTTATTAATGCATAAAAGGAGCAAAGTACAAAAATTAACAATGAAGAGGAAGAAAGGAGTAAGAATATACAAAAATGTCAAGAAAACAAATGAAAAGACAGGAACAAGTTCTTATCTATTTATTAATAATAACCTTGAAAGAAAATAGATTAACTTTCCAAATTAAAAGACAGATACTGGTGGAATCTATTTGTTAAAATAATCATATGTATGCTGCTTATGAAAAACACATTTCACTGGTAAAGACACACAGGGCAAACGTTAAGAGATGGGAAAGACATTTCATACAGATGGACAACAAAAGTAAGAAGGAAGCACTTGCCAAAGTAAGTATCAAGTACTCACATCAGATAAAATAGACTAAGTCATGTACTGGAAAAAGAAAGAAAATACGTTATATGACAAAAGCAACAATTCAGCAAGAGGACATTACAAGCATACAGATATCATGTCCAAACCAGACCACCCAAGCACATAACACAAATATTGTAAGAGCCAAGGGAGAGATAGATTCCAGTGCAATAACAGCTCAGGACTTCCACACCACAATTCAATAACTAGGCTGCTTATCTAGCTAAAAATAATAGAAAACATATTATAGGCCAAATGGATTGAACAGACACTACTGAAGCCTACTAATAAGCATGAGAAATATTAGTTTGCATTATCTCTTGGGTAAACCATAAGTTGGGCCACAAGACAACTCTCAATAACTTCAAAACTTTCTAATTGCCTTATTCATTGTTCTATTGCTGTGAAGAGACACTTTGAAGCAGTAGCTGAAAGCTTTACATCCTCATACACAGGCAGCAGTCAGAGAAAGAGAGAGAGAGAGAGAGACAGACAGACACACAGAGAGAGACACACAGAGAGAGACAGAGGCAGAAACAGAGAGAGACAGAGAGAGACTGGGCCTGGTTTAAGCTTTTAAACTCCAAATCCCACCCCCAGTGACACACTTCTATAGTAGGAATCTTAACAAGTCTTATTAATAAGATCAAACCTGAGGCCAGTTATTGGGATGAATGCTGGAAGATCAGAGAAGCAGAACAAGCCACAGCCAGTTCCTCAGCTGGTCTTGTGTCCTCAGACTGGAAGCTTCTGAGTCCTCATCCTAATGTATCTCAGCTGAACTGTGCTGCACCAAAGCCTGAATGCTTAACCAGCCAAATGCTTAACTAGTTTCTGGTATTCACGCCTTATATACCTTTCTACTTTCTACCATCACTCCCTGGGATTAAAGGCTGGATTTCTGGGATTAATGGCGTGTGTCACCATGCCTGGCTGTTTCTAATGTGGCCTTGAACTCAGAGATTCAAAGGTATTTCTGTCTCTGAAATGCTAAGATTAAAGGCGTGTGCTACCACTGCCTATCCTCATGTTTAATATTGTGGCTGTCTTGTTTTCTGACCCCAGATAAGTTTATTAGCCTGCACAATATTTTTGGGAACACAATACCCCACACACTTCCTCGAAAAAGACCACACCCACTCCAGTAAGGCCACACCTCCTAATCCTTCCCAAACAGTTCCACTAATTGGGGACCAAGTGTTCAAACATGGACCTATGGGGGCTATCCTCCTTCAAACTGCTACACTAATCATGTTATGTTTCTTCTCTGAAAATCAATTATAACAGGGACTTTAGAAATAGAACAAACATAAGGAAATAACATGTAGAATGATCCATTGAGGCAGTAAGAAATAAAAAGGCAGATAAGAGAAATTTTGACAAATGAAAGTGTTAATGCAACATACTAAAACTTAGATATTATTTGGGTCTGTTCTCCAGGGATTCCTGTGGAAGTTTGTTCCACATGTGGGAAAAATGGGAAGAGGCAGAACTCTAAAGATGTGAAGGCAATTACAGGGTGGTTAGGTCACTGGTTATGCTACCTTAGAAAAGATTAACATTGGTCCTGGAATGAGTTAGTTCCCATGAGAGTGACTTATAAAAAGAGCAAGTCAGGCTCCTGAATCCCTCTCAGACTTCCTGTATTGTCATGTAATCCCCTTTCCTTCTACATACTTACTCCATGATGCCATGTACCAGGCTGTGCTTTAGCCAGATGTTTCACTAAGGCCAGATGCTCTTCTCTTATCAGAACTATGATCTGAATAAACTTCTTTCTTTGTAAGTACCAAGGGCCAGGTATTTTAATAATAGTAAAGTGACTGAATCTACCAGGTTGAGCTGAATCCCCAGGGAAGTCTTTGCCTGGGAGGAGATGGGAATGGGGGGTGGATTGGGGGAAATGTGGGGGCGGGAGGGGGCAGGACAGGGGAACCCATGACTGATATGTAAAATTAAATTAAATTATATAAAAAATAATAGCAAAGTGGACTAATGTAGTATGAGACAGAGCAGAAGCAGCACCAAGAAAGGAAATTAATTGCGATAAATTTCTCCATAAAATAGATTGCAAAAACAACCTAGCAACAATGTAAGGCCACAAAGTTAGCTGAAGGAAAGAAATAACAAAAACCAGAGCAAAAAGAAATGAAATTGAACCTAAAAGTACAAAATACCAGCAAAATAGTGAATTGGTTGTTTGCAATGATATAAAAAATTAAATCCTTAGACTAAGAAAACAAGAGAAAGATTCAAGTAAATAAAACAGGAGCTGAACAAAAAGATGGAGGACACTGTAAAATATAAAAGATTATTTTGAACAACTATCTGCCAGCAAATGGAAAACATAGAAGAAAGAATAACTCCTGGACCCATTCATCCCACAAAGATTGAATCATGAAGAAATAGAAAACTCAAACCCATAACAAATAATAAAACTGAGTCACTAAATAAAAGGTTTCCCAACAAAGGACAGCCCAAAATTGGATGTCTTCATGGCTGTGAAAGAATCATTACCAGTTCTCTATTTTGAACAAATAAAAGGAAGTAAATTCTTCCAAGTTTATTATTATAGATAGCCACCACTATTCAATTGCTAAAACTGGAAAAGAAGACACACACACACACACACACACACACACACACACACACACACACATGACAAGGTGGGGATTATAAATCTTTTTTTTTCTTTTTGCAAACACAGTCATATATTTCATTAATATACAGACTTGTTTTATTTAATAAATGGTAATAATATTTTAAAATTAATTCCTGTATGATGGATAATAAGTCCTTTTTTTGTTAATGAACACAGATACAAAAATTCTCAACAAATTATTAGCATATCAAAATCCATTGTATATGCGAAAGGTTTTATAGCACAAGAATGGAACTTATCTTGAGAGTGGAAAGGTATTACAGCACATCCAAATCAACAAGCATGGTACATCACATCAGCACAGTGAAGGACATAAACCACAAGAACACCTCAATAGTTATAGAAAAGCATTTTGTAAGATCAATACTTCTTTATGACAAAAACCTCACAAATTAAGTATAGAATGGGCATACCCACAGCCAGTAGGAGACTGAAGGAGAAAAAACAATTTCATCTAAGATCTAGAAAGAGAAAAGGTGTCACCTTCCATGACTTGTATTCAACATCAAGTGGGAAGCCCTGGCCATCCTAGCCATAGCAATTGGGTAGGAGAAAGAAATGGAAAAGGAGGAAGTTAAACTTGCCCTTTGTTTTCAGATGCCATAGCTTTTCTATAGAAAAACTTGAGTGCCACAAACATTAGAAATGTTAGACAAACAGTGAAGCTTCAGAATATAAAATCAGTACAACGACTTCATATTAGACTCTGTCGAAGAATAAGTGAGAAACAGTCCCATTTATCACAGCTTCAAAAATACGTGGGGAAAAATTTAACTAAGGCAGTGAAAGATCATCACAATTTGAAAAGTATAAATTTTTTGAGAAAAAAGTATAAAGGGTTAAGAAGTATACATGTACCTTGTTATACTCTGCTTAATGTTACAGTGTTTACAAAGTAAAGTTTTGTGACTACTCTGAAGTGAAAATTCTATTAGTGTCATTTGTCCAACAGCATGTGCTTCCTTTGTGTCTTTGAGTCACATTTAGGTGATTCTCCTAAGTTTTCAAACAATTTATTGTTATTATCACTTTATGGTGATCTGTGATGGGAATGTTGCTGTTTATATTCCAATTGTTCTGGAGAAATCACAAACTGTGCCTGTATAAGACAGTGACCTTAACTGTGTTGACTATGTTCTAATTGTCCGACCTGTTCACACATTTCTCTGACTTTATCAGGTCTTCCTATTCTCAAAGGCATAAGAACATGGACACTAGGCCAACTAATACTATACAATGGCCTCTAAGAAGTTCTTTTCTTTACCACAGTTTTAATCTGGTAAATTAGAACTACTAAGTACTAAAAAGTTTATTTTATTGCATGTATAGTCCTTTTTTATAATTGGGTAAGGCTGCAGGTGCATTTCATCTAGTTTCTCTGTACCACAGCCTGTATTGCTATGGTAACTTTGACCACCACTCTCTGTTGAGTCACAAAGCCTAAGTGGCAAGCTGGTTTGAAGGAGGTGGACCTGGTCAGTACTGCGCTTTCTCCCATGGGGTGTGAACTGAGGACCTTGGCAGAAAAGTGATGATAGCTTCCTAAGTAAGAAGGTAAGAATTTATTAAGGGATAAAGAAATATGATGTACTCATCTGTACAAATAATGACATCTTGTCATTTGTGGTAAAATTAGTGAGATGGGGCCAGAGGGTATTAGGTTAAATGAAATATTTCAGGCACAAAAGAATAGATACTGAATGGTGTCATTCATGTATGGCAATAACAAGTTCATTTCACAAAAGAAAGAGTAGTGCCTACCAAAAGCTCGGAGGGACGTGTGTGTTGAGGGTTGGGGAAGGCAGATGGGAATGGAGAGACTCTAGCAAATGGGTTCAAGTGTATACTTGGATATAGGAAATAACTTCTTTTTTCTTTATTATTATGTGTTTTAAATTTTGTACATCAGCCATGGGTTCCCCTGTCCTCCCCCCTCCCGCACCAACCCCCAAATTTCCCCCCATCCCCTCCCCTCTATTCCCATGTCCTCCAGGATCAAGGCACCCCTGGGGATTTATTTAAACCTGGTGGATACATTACAGGCAGGTCCTGTCACCTCTTTCCAGACTGAGCAAAGTGTCCCTGTGTAAGCCCAAGGTTTCAAACAGCCAGCTCATGCACTAAGGACACATCCTGGTCCCACAGACTGGGTGCCTCCCAAGCAGATCAAGCTATTCAATTGTCTCACTTACCCAGAGGGCCTGCTCCCGCTGGGGGCTCCACAGCCTTTGGTTCATAATTCATGTGCTTCCATTCCTTTGGCTATTTGTCCCTGTGTTTTTTGCAATCTTGGATTCAACAATTCACACTCTTGCAGACCCTCCTCTCTCTCTACAGTTGGACACCTGGAGCTCCACCTGGGGCCTGGCTGAGGATCTCTGCATCCACTTCCATCAGTTATTGGATGAGAGTTCCAAGACGACTGTTAGGGTGTTTGGTCATCTGATCACCAGAGTAGGTCAGATCGGGCTTTCTCTTGACCAATGCCAGCAGACTACAGAGGATATATCATTGTGGATTTCTGGGGACCTCTCGAGCACTCTGCCTATTCCTGTTCTCATGTGGTCTTCATTTATCATGGTCTGTTATCCCTCATTCTCCCTTTGTGTTCTTGATCCAGCTGGCATCTCCTGCTCCCTAAGCTTTCTTTCCCTCAAATCTTGCCCTTCATTACTCCCACTGTTGTCCAGGTTGTAAATGTAGATCTCATCCATTCCTCTGTCATTGGGTGATCCTTGCATCTTTCCTAGGGTCCCGTTTTCTAGGTAGCCTCCCTGGAGTTGTGTAGCAGTCTAGTCATCTTTGTTTTACATCTAGTATCCTCCTATGAGTGAGTACATACCATGTTTGTCCTTCTGAGTCTGGGTTACCTCACTCAGGATGATTTTTTTTCTAGATCCATCCATTTGACTGCAAACTTCATGATGTCATTGTTTTTCTCTGCTGAGTAGTACTCCATTATGTATATGTACCATATTTTCTTTATCCATTCTTCAGTTGAAGGTCATCTAGGTTGTTTCCAGGTTCTGGCTATTACAAACAATGCTGATACGAAAATAGCTGAGCAAATGCCCTCTTGGTATGATTGAGCATTCCTTGGGTATATGCTCAAGAGTGCTACAGCTGGGTCTTGGGGGAGATGGATTCCCAATTTTCTAAGGAAGCGCCATATTGATTTCCAAAGTGGCTGTACATGCTTGCATTCCCACCAGCAGTGGAGGAGAGTTCCCCTTGCTCCATATCCTCTCCATAATAAGCTGTCTTCTGTGCTTTTGATCTTAGCCATTCTGACAGGTGTAAGGTGGTATCTCAGTGTCGTTTTGATTTGCATTTCCCAGATAATTAGGGATGTTGAGCAATTCCTTAAATGTCTTTCAGCCATTTGAATTTCCTCTGTGGAGAATTCCCTGTTTAGTTCTATAGCCCATTTCTTAATTGGACTGTTGGGCATTTTGATGTCTAATTTCTTGAGTTCTTTATATATTCTGGATATCAGATGTGGGGTTGGTGAAGATCTTTTCCCATTCTGTAGGCTGTCGCTTTGTCTTGTTGACTGCGTCCTTTGCTCTACAAAGGCTTCTCAGTTTCAGCAGGTCCCATTGATTGAGTGTTTCTCTCAGTGTCTGTGCTACTGGTGTTATATTTAGAAAGTGATCTCTGGCGCCAATGCATTCAAGAGTACTTCCTACTTTCTCTTCTATCAGGTTCAGAGTAACTGGATTTATGTTGAGGTCTTTGATCCATTTGGACTTAAGTTTTGTGCATGGTGACAGATATGGATCTATTTGCAGCCTTCTACACATGGACATCCAGTTATGCCAGCACCATTTGGTGAAGATGCTTTCTTTTATCCATTGTACAGTTTTGGCTTCTTTGTCAAAAATTATATATTCATAGTTGTGCGGGTTAATGTCAGGGTCTTCAGTTCGATTCCATTAGTCCACATGTCGGTTTTTATGCCAGTACCAAGCTGTTTTTATTATGGTAGCTCTATACTAGAGCTTGATGTCGGGCATTGTGATGCCTCCAGAGGTTGTTTTATTGTACAGGATTCTTTTGGCTATCCTGGGTTTTTTGTTTTTCCATATGAAGTTGAGTATTATTCTTTCCAGATCTGTGAAGAATTGTGTTGGTAATTTGATGGGGATTGCGTTGAATCTGTAGATTGCTTTTGGTAAGATCGCCATTTTTACTATGTTAATCCTGCCTATCCATGAGCATGGGATCTCTCTCCATTTTCTGACATCTTCTTCAATTTCTTTTCTCAGGGACTTAAAGTTCTTGTCATATATGTCCTTCACATGCTTAGTTAGCATAACCCCAAGGTATTTTATATCATTTGTGGCTATTGTAAAGGGTGATTTATCTCTGATTTCCTTCTCAGCCTGTTTGCCTACTGTATATAGAAGGGCTACTGATTTTTTTGAGTTGATCTTGTATCCTGCAATGTTGCTGAAGGTTTTTTATTAGTTGTATCAGTTTCTTGGTTGAATTTTTGGGGTCACTCATGTATACTAACATGTCATCTGCAAATAGGGAGAGTTTGACTTCTTCCTTCCCAATTTGTATCCCCTTAATCTCTTTATGTTGTCTTATAGCTCTGGCTAGAACTTCAAGTACTATATTGCCTTGTTCCTGATTTTAGTGGTATTGCTTTGAGTTTCACTCCATTTAATTTGATGTTGGCTGTTGGTTTGCTATAGATAGCATTTATTATGTTTAGGTATGTTCCCTGTATTCCTGATCAATCCAAGACCTTTATCATGAAGGGGTGTTGGATTTTGTCAAATGCCTTTTCTGAATCTAGTGAGATGATCATGTGGTTTTTTTTCTTTGAGTTTGTTTATATGGTGTATTACATTGACGGACTTTTGTATGTTGAACCACTCATGCATCCCTGGGAGGAAGCCTACTTGATCATGGTGGATAATTGTTTTGATGTGTTCTTGGAGTCTGTTTGCCAGAATTTTATTGAGTATTTTTGCTTCAATGTTCATGAGGGAGATTGGTCTGTAGTTCTCTTTCTTTGTTGCATCTTTGTTTAGTTTAGGAATCAGGGTAATTGTAGCCTCATAGAAGGAGTTTGGCAATATACCTTCTGCTTCTATTGTGTGGAACAATTTAAAGAGTATTGGTATTAAGTCTTCTTTGAAGATCTGGTAGAATTCTGCAGCAAAACCATCAGGTCCAGGGCTTTTTTTGGTTGGGAGACTTTTAATGACTGATTCTATTTCCTTAGGGGTTATCAGACCATTTAAATGGTTTATCTGGTCTTGATTTAACTTAGGTATGTGGTACCTATCCAGAAAATTATCCATTTCTTTTAGCTTTTCCAGTTTTGTGGAGTAGAGGTTTTTGAAGTATGACCTGATGATTCTCTGGATTTCCTCATTGTCTGTTGTCATGTCCCCCTTTTCATTTGTGATTTTGTTAATTTGGATGCTCTCTCTCTGTCTTTTGGTTAGTTTGGATAAGGGCTTGTCTATCTTGTTGATCTTCTCAAAGAACCAACTCTTTGTTTCATTAATCCTTTGTATTGTTCTCTTTATTTCTATTTTATTGATTTCAGCTCTCAATTTGATAATTTCCTGGCATCTGTTCCTCCTGGGAGACTTTGCTTCTTCCTGTTCAAGGGCTTTCAGGTGTGCTGTCAAGTCACTAGCGTGGGATTTTTCCAGCTTCTTTATGTGGGCATTCAGTGCTATGAATTTCCCTCTTAGCACTGCTTTCATAGTATCCCATAAGTTTGGGTATGTGGTGTATTCATTTTTCATTGATCTCTAGGAAGTCTTAAATTTCTTTATTTCATCCTTAACCCATTGGTGATTCAGTTGACCATTATTCAGTTTCCATGAGATTGTAGGATTTCTGTAGTTTTTTCTGTTGTTGAAATCTAACTTTAAACCATGGTGGTCTGATAGAACACAGGAGGTTATTCCAATTGTTTTGTATCTGTTGAGATTTGCTTTGTGGCAAAGTGTGTGGGTGATTTTAGAGAAGGTTCCATGGGGTGCTGAGAAGAAAGTATATTCTTTTTTGTTTGGGTGGAATGTTCTGTAGATATCGATTAAGTCCATTTGAGCCATAACATCAGTTATGTCCATTATGTCTCTGTTAAGTTTCAATTTGGTCGATCTGTCCAGAGGTGAAAGTGGGGTGTTGAAGTCTCCCACTATTAATGTGTGGGGTTTTATATGTGATTTAAGCTTTAGTAATGTTTCTTTTACATATGTGGGTGCCGTTGTGTTTGGGGCATAAATGTTTAGAATTGAAACTTCATCTTGGTGGATCTTTCCTGCGATGAGTATGTAATGTCCTTCATCATCTCTTTTGATTGATTTTAGTTTGAAGTCTGTTTTGCTGGATATTAGGATGGCTACACCAGCTTGCTTCTTAAGACCATTTGATTGGAAAGTCTTTTCCCAGCCTTTTATTCTTAGGAGGTGCCTGTCTTTGAATTTGAGGTATGTTTCTTGTATACAGCAGAAAGATGGGTCCTGTTTTTGTATCCATTCTGTTAGTCTGTGTCTTTTTATAGGTGAATTAAGTCCATTGATATTAAGGATATTAATGACCAGTGATTGTTCGTTCTTGTTGTTATTTTTATTTTTTGGTGGTAGTGTGTGTACTTCTCTTCTTTGGGGTTTACTGCTGTGATGTTATCTATTGCCTGTGTTTTCATGGGTGTATCTGCCTTCCTTAGGTTGGAATTTTCCTTCTAGTGCTTTCTGTAGGGCTGGGTTTGTGGATAAGTATTGTTTAAATCTGGTTTTGTCTTGGAAGGTCTTGTTCACTCCATCTATGATGATTGAAAGTTTTGCTGGGTATATTAGTCTAGGCTGGCATCCATGGTCTCTTAGTATCTGCATTATATCTGTCCAGGTCCTTCTGGGTTTCAAAGTCTCCATCGAGAAATCGGGTGTTATTCTGATGGGTTTGCCTTTATAAGTCACTTGGCCTTTTTCCTTTGCTGCCCTTAATATTCATTCTTTATTTTGTAAGTTTAGTTGTTTAATTATTATGTGGCGAGGGGACTTTTTTGGGGGATCTAGTCTGTTTGGTGTTCTATAGGCTTCTTGTATCTTCATAGGCATTTCCTTCTTTAAGTTGGGAAAGTTTTCTTCTATGATCTTGTTAAATATCTTTTCTGTGCCTTTGAGTTGGTATTCTTCTCCTTCCTCTATCCCTATTAATCGTAGGTTTGGTCTGTTCATGGTGTCCCAAATTTCTTGGACATTTTGGGTCATGACTTTGTTGGTTTTAGTGTTTTCTTTGACTGATGAATCTATTTCTTCTACCGTATCCTCAACACCAGAGATTCTCTCTTCCATCTCTTGCATTCTGTTGATTATACTTGCCTCTGAAGTTCCTGTTCATTTACTCAGATTTTCTATTTCCAACATTCCTCCTGCTAGTGTCTTCTTCATTTTTTCTATTTCCCTCTTCAGGTCTTGGACTGTCTCCCTTGCTTTTTTATGATTTTCATTCAAGGATTTATTGTTTTCTTCTGCTTTAATTGTCCTTTCCTCTAGTTTTTTATAGCGTTCTTCCCATTTTTTGTTTGTCTGTTCCTCTACTTTATTTCTGATTTCTTCTATATAAGGCTCTAACCTCTTCATGATGTTACTTATAAGGTTGTTTCCTTCTTCTTCTTCTTCTTCTTCTTCTTCTTCTTCTTCTTCTTCTTCTTCTTCTTCTTCTTCTTCTTCCATTCTGTGATGTTCAGGTCTAGCTGTTGGAGAAGGGCTAGGTTCTGGTGATGCTATATTGCTCTTTATTCCGTTGTATGTACTTCTGCCTTGACTCCTGCCCATCTCCTCTTGTGTTCATTCTTGGTCTTATCAGTGTACTTGGTCCAGAGAGAGTTGACAGATTCAGGGAGCCCCTCTCTGTTCCAGATGGAAGCTCTGGGCCAGATGGGAGCGCTGGTCCAGATGAGAGTGCTGTCCAGATAGGAGCTGGGGGCTGGACTCTGAGTCTCGGGAAGTCCCTGGGGTCTCCTTATTTTGTCCAGATGGGAGCTCCTCTTGTCCAGATGGGAGTTCCTCTGGTCTCTGGACTAGATGGGAGTTCCAGGGCAGGATGGAAGCTGGTGGCTGGTCTCTGAGACTCAGGAAGTGGCTGGGGTCTCTGGCAAATGGGTGTGGGGGCAGGGTGTGGAGACTACAGTGTCTGCCTGCAGTCTTGGAGAAGGGGAGCCTTCCCACAGGGCCCGCCAATTGGCAGGAAACTGGGGCCAAGTTGGTCAGGTCCTCCTGGAGTGGCCTGTATCCAGTTGGTGGGACCCAAGGGCATTTGCCTCTCTGGATATAACCCTATGCACTCACCTCTGGTCCAGATGGGAGTTCCGGGGCGGATGGAAGCTGGGGGCTGGTCCAGGAAATAACTTCTAATGATAGTTAAAGTTGACAGAATTAATTACATACTTTCAAACAGCAAGTAGAATTTTGAATGCTCCCTACACAAAGCAGTGATAAATGTTTAAGGTAGTGAATATGCCCTTTACTGTGATCTGACACCCCCTCTCCCCTCCAAGTCTCTGCCCCACCCCTCACAATTTCCCCCTTTGCCTTCTGTACCTCTCTCCCCCTCACTCTCTTCTCTCCTCCCATTCTCCCCTCCTTCCCTTCATTCTTCTCTTGCTCTCCTCCTGCCCTCCCCTCACCTCTGTCCCTCTTTCCCTTCTCCCCTTCTTCCTTCTCCTCTCTATTCCCCTCTTCCCGCACTTCCTCCCTTCTTCCTTCCCCTTCACTCCTCATCTCCCTTCTTTCCCTCCCCTCCCTGTTTATTCCCCTCCTTCACTCTTAATATCTTTTTCTTCCTCCCCTCCCTTCCTTCCCGTCTTCCCTCTGACAGTTCGGTCATCCCCTCTTCCTCTCTTTCCTAGCTTCCTCCCTTCACCTCCCCCTTCCTCCTGCTCTCTTACCACCCACTTCCCGTTTCCACCTCCCTTTCTCCTCTTTCCTCCCCTACTTTCTTCACTTTTTACTCTCTTCCTTCCCTCCTGTCCTCTTCTTTCCCTCCTCTCCTCCTTCTCCTTTCCCCAGTCTTCACTCCTCCCTCTTCCTTCCCTTCTCCTATTCTCTTCTCTTCCTCTTCCCCCATCCTCCCTCCTCCTATTCCTCCCTTCTTCCCTTTCCCTCCACCTCTCTCCTCCTCCGTTCCTTTCCCATCCTTCTCCATTACTCTGCTCCTCCTCTCCACTTCCTCTACTCCTTTCCCCTTTCTCTCTTCCTCGACTGCTAATGTCCTCCACCCACCTGTTACATCCCCCTCTTTCCTTCCTTCCTCCCTACTGCTCCTTCCTTTTTCTTCTGCTCTCCACATGTCCTTCCCTTTCCCCTCCTCCTTCTATTCTCCTCTCCTCTCTTCTCTTCCTCTCCCTTCCTCCCCTCCTTTTTTCTCTACTGTCCTGCCTCCTCTCTTCCCTTATTCTACTCCCTCCTCTTTCCCAACTCCTTGACCCCGAACCATCCTCCCTGCCCTCCTTCCCTCCACTTTGATTCCCCTCCTTCTTTCTTCTTCCCTGTTCTTCTGTCCCCTCCTGTGCCCCTCTCCTCTTCCTCTTCCCTTCCCTCCCTCTGCCATTACTCTCCTCCTCCCTTTTTCCCTTCCCTTATTACTGTTCTTTCCCTGCCTCTGCTACTCACTTCATCCCTCCTCCCATTCCCTCCTTTTCTTCCCCTTTCCTCTTTCCTACCCTCTCTTTTCCTCTCCCCTTTACCTCCTCCCATTCCTTCTCCCTCTTCAACTTTCTTTCTTCTCTTTCCCTCTTCCCTGCTCCTCCCCCTCCCCTCCTTCCCTGTCTTTCTTACCTCCTTCTCTCCTCTACTACTCTTCTTCACTCCTCTCTCCTTCCCCCATCCCCTCCTCCCTTTTTTTTACTCCTCCCCTCCTTCCTATTGGAACTTGCAATCATCTGTACTGCAGCCTGGTTGCTATAGATACAGTGGTCACCATTGTTTTGTTAAGCCATAAAGTCCTAGTGACTAAGACAGGCTGAACCAGCCAGGTCCTGTCAGTACTGTGTCTGCTGTGGAGGTGTACATATCAAGGTCCCCTGGAAGAAGTTATAATCAAGATCCAGAGTTAATGTACTTCTGAAAAGAGACAGTAAGAATATGTTGGTGTTAGAAGGGTAGAGTTAGTATCCATAGTGAATGATATTAAATATTTGCTGTTTTCAGTAATTGAGTTAGAGAAAACACCAAGAGATGGTAATTTTGTGTCAGGTTCTACGATTTGTGTTTATTGTTGAAACAACAAGGAATACTTATTCACTGATGAGTGCTGGTGTCTACCCATTATAGGTCCAGAGGCATTAGGTTAGTAAAGGAGGTGATGAAAACAAGCTAATATCTAGTTATACAACATCTAGTTTGACAAACTTATTACCTGGTATTGTATCAAGGCAAGATCAACTTTATCAGATATAAAAAGCATATTCTTATAGAAAGAGAACAAAACTTAAATACTAAAAGAAATAATAAGGCTTTGTATGAGTATCTGGATAGAAAGCTAATTACTGTGTTAATGAATATATTCTAAGTAATAGTGGGTCATAATTTTAGGCTGTGCCAAACTTACCATATGTATCAGCTTACCATCTAATGTCCTAATATTCACATGCACTTTTATGTTTTGTTTTGTTTTTTAATTTTTAAAATTAGCCAACTAAGTAACAGGGTTTCTTTTCTTTTCTTGCTTTTTTTTTTTTTTTTTTTTTTTTTTGGTTTTTCGAGACAGGGTTTCTCTGTGAAGCTTTGTGCCTTTCCTGGAACTCACTTTGGAGCCCAGGCTGGCCTCGAACTCACAGAGATCTGCCTGCCTCTGCCTCCTGAGTGCTGGGATTAAAGGCGTGCGCCAACACTGGCCGGCTTAGCAGGGTTTCTTAAGAAATTTCCATGCATACCTTTTTTCCCTTTGGTCAACACCCAGCATTGTATCCCTGCTTCTGTTACTCACCCTCCCCTACTCCCACTCCCAGTATTCCTCTTCTCCCTTCCTCAATCCATTTTTGGCCTTCTTATGGCCTCCTTTGTATTTACACACACACACACACACACACACACACACACACACACACACACACACGTGCACACAATAAGCTAGGAGTCTCAGATGAAAGAAAACAAGTACCTTTTTCTCTCTCAGCCTAGGATACTTCACTCAGCAAAATATTAGTAATTCCACCCATTTTCTTATAAATCTCATAATTTTACTTTTTACCTGTGGATAAATAGAATTATGTATATGCACTACATTTTTATTATTAATTCAACAGTTGATTTGATTGACATGTGGAAAGAACATGAATAAAATGAATGTGCAAATATCTCTATGGTAAGGGTTGTAGTCTCCTTTAGGTATGTTCCCAGGAGTGGAATAGTTTGACTTTGTACTTTTCTGAGGAATAGCTGTATCAGGTTCTATAGAGGCTGCACCAGTTTTCACTTCCAACATCAGTATATGAGGATTCCCCTTTCCTTACATTATCACCAGTATTTGTCTGTTTACTTGATGATAATCATTCTAACAGGAATTATGATGAGACCTTAAAGTAGTTTTAATTTGCATTTCTCTGATGGCTATGGGTGTTTGAACATATAAGAACTATTTATTAGCCATATGTATTTCTTTGTTTGTAAAATGTTTATTCAGTTATTTAGTACAAGTATGGATTGGCCATTTTGTGGTGTTTGTTTCTAATAAAGTAGTCTAGAAATTAATCTTCCATGCACTAAAATATAGCTGGCAAAGGGTTTCTTCCATTTTGTAGGTTGTCTGTACACTCTGCAGATAGTTTCATAGAAACATTCGGAAGAGACTGAAATCCAACTTAGCCTGTAATTCAATCTCTCACAAAATAAGACTCTGAGTCTGACTTTAGGCTACTAACTCTATGACCAAAATCTTATAAGATTATTTCAGGCCAATTATAAAACCATGCAGAGAACTGAGAATTTGAAACCTTGACCTAGACATATTAACTCTCCTGAATAGTCAGAAACATCCTGTGGTCATTATCCTAGCATTAAACTGTGTTGAGACAACCACACATCATGTCCAGACTTTGCCTTCAAGTGCAAGGAGTCAGATGCCAAATCCCAGAGATCCATCGTTAGTGATCTGTCATAATCGCCTTTTGAGGTCAGGGTTGGAGGATCAGGAGTTAATGACAAGCCTCCAATATATAGAAAGATTAAGCACAGCCTAGGCTATATGAAAACCTATAGCAATAGTAGTAGTAGTGGTGGAGGGAGGAGAGGTAGAGAAGGAAGAAGAAGAAGATGAGGAAGAAGAATAAGAAATAGAAGAGGGAGAGAAGGAGCAGGGATTTAATTCAGATACTTATACAACTGGGGGAAGTGTTACAGGAGTGGACGCTGTTGTCCTTGGTAGCCTAAGAATTTGTGATCTTTATTACATTAAAGAAAAAACAAGTTAAGAGGCCACCACTGGAGCCAACAAGAGCAGTGATGTACTTCCTGAGATCAGATTCCCTACTGCTGTTACAGCCATGGCTTTTGATACTCAGAAAGCTGCTAATTGAATATAGTAATGCAACATCCTGGTCATCTTTGTTGCTAGGGCAAATAAACCAATCATTGGAGAGATAGCCTAAACTTTGCTTCCCCATTCTGCATCTCATGCAAATGTGAATAATGGGAGGAACCTAAGTTTCTTAACAAATACAGTTTTCATCTTTCAAACCTCTGCAATTCAAGAGGGTGCACCTTAAGTAGGCTGGAATGGGTGTTGAGAAGCAGTTTCACCATACTACAACTTACATGTAGCTCATCTTTAGTCTATTTTATTGTCTATACAGTCTCGTATTTGAAAGTCATCAGATTAGTGTACTACTAATAGGTATTTAGGTTGCTTTCAATTATTTCACTTTTTAAAAGGATATGATTGTAGCTGTTTTCAACATGTGTGAGGTTCTCTTGGACAGTTGCTTAGTCAGTCACTGCTACTATCACAAAATATAACAGAATGGGTAATTTAGATATCTCAGAAACTCATTTCAATGGTTCTAATGTGAAGGAAGCCCAAGATCAAGGAACCTATGGACTTGGTGGAAGGGTTAAAAAAATACTATGTTGTTCCCTTCAATATATTTTGTAAGAGCAATAATTCTGGGTAGGAGTGGTGGTTCAGGAAAAGCATCACATTTTTGTGGCCAGCCTAGACTATTCTAGTGAGTTCCAGGTCAGCCAGGGCTGCAGAATAAAATCCTATCTCAAAAAAGTGAAAGAAACGTGGGGCTTAATCTCATTCAGCAGGGGGATATTCAAGACATTATTGCATCACCAAAGGACTCACCTCTTAATAGTCTCACCCAAAGCCACCATCTAAAAATTAGTAGAATCAGAATTTGAACATATGCAGTCTGGCTCCAAAGTCCTTGCTCACACCATTACACTTTCCTGTACTAAGGTCCTATTGATGTTGACATCTGTTTGGTTTCAAAGATCTATCTTTCAAGCCAATGCTATAACTATGCTATGCTCATTTCCATAGCTTTATAACAAACTTGGTAGGTTAAATCTTGATTTATAATCAATCACTCTCTCATCTTAGCTATATTTAAAGCTTTATATTCCATCATGACAATGTTAACATCTTTTTGGGATTTCATAAAAATTCTTATTCAACTTTTTCTTGAAATGTATAAATGACTTTGGGGACAGATTGATATTCTTATCGTGTCTTATTGTGAGCATGGTGTGAGTCCTTTTTTCCCCAGCAACCATTAACTGCCAATAATTCAGGGAATGGCAGGTCTTGCTAAGCTCTTACCCCATCCGTAATGGAATGTTGAGGTCCTGATCTTGTACTGGTCTTCTTCAAGTAACAACAGCTACTGTGAATTCATGAATGCCATGGCCAGAAAAAAATCGTCAGCTTAGTCCTTAGCTCTTTCATCCCCCACTTCAATGATGTTTTCTGAACCTTGGAGGAGGATGATCAAAATGTCCCACCTAGAGCTGAGCACTCACAGTCATTTATTCTCAGCACATGGACCAGTTAGGAATCTCTGCATTAACTATTGACAACTGCAAACAGAAATTTTTCTGACCATGACTAAGAGCAGCCATAATCTTCAATTAATCTTTAATGTATTAGGTGGAAACACAAACATTTACAAAGTAGTTTGACACCATGTTCATGGAGCAAAACAACAGTAATTGGTTTCTCCCTAGGGCTTATGACCTCCACAGACATGGGCTTTTGGCCAGTTTTATAGCACCAAATGCATTCAAATTCTATGGAGTAGACCTCACTCCCCCTTCCTTAAAACTCACTGTCCTTCTTTTAGGCTCCTTTGTAGTTTCATGGCCTCTACCTACACTCACTCCCACAAACACACACATATGCGCACACACACACACACACACACACACACACACACACATGAATTACACGAAAGGAAACACATCTTTTTGTCTCTCTCAGCCTAGAATACCTCACATAGTGTAATATTTTCAATTCCACTCAATTTCTTGAAAATCTCATAGTTTTTATTTATACCTGTGGATGATTAAAATTGTGCACATATCTTGCATTTTCATTATCTACTTATCTGTTAACAGGCATCTGGACTGTTTCCATTTCTGGCTTTTATGAATAGAGCAGCAATAAACATGAATGTTTAAGTGTCTCTATGATAGGCTTTGGTATATGCCCAGGAGTGGAAAGGTGAAACATAAACCAACATTTTACATCAGCCTAAAATGTTTTTGGGAAGATGCTGGGCTTTGTGGCTTAAGTCCTAACAAATACTAGTTAGTACCCAGGAAACAGAACAAAGGAAGAAAAATTTCAGCAAGTTAGAGGCCAGCCTGGGCTACATGGTGAAGTCAGGTCCACTATGATTACAAAGCTGGATCCTGTCTCGATGAAACGACCGAATGAAAACTTGGAGGGGTGCCACTTTTCAACTCTGGCGTTCATGATTTCGTAACTATGTCTCCATGTATTGTCCATGTGCTATCCATGCTGACTTCATTTCCCATAGAACCAGCGTTGGATGAACTAGCTCAAACGTTAAAGAATTTACAGACTTTATTTTCTTTGAAGAAGGTAAATAGAAGGGAGTTGCAACTTCTAAGAAACTTGGTTTGGCTTGCTGATTCCAGCCACTAGGCAGATTAGGCTAAGGTTTTAGCCAAGTAAAATTGCCAATTTTCTAAGAGAAAGGGCTAGCACATTGCTCATTAGAGCATTCTGAGCTTGCCTGTGCAATCTTTTTTTTTCCCCTACCCTGCAATTTCCTGTGGGTTATAAATGAAACCTTTCTAGCTGTTAATGCAGGCTGTGAATTGAAGAAAAAAAAGCATGTAATTAATCATAGGAGGTTGGGGGGTGCTCACTAAGCTTGGGTTCCAGGGGAGAAGCCGGACAAGGCACTAGGACCTAGAAGGCAACTATCCACCCTGGCAGGAATTTCTTGCTTGGAGCTCAGACAACAAAGGCATAGAGAGATTGGTTTTCTTTCTCTCAGCATCTCCACCCAACCAGCAGCAAAGCGGTGAGTGGGGCTTTCGAGTGATTTTCAAGCAGAATGTGACAGATGTCAAACGGGAAAAGCTCTCTTCCTGTGTGTGTCTGTCTCTGTCTTTCTTCTTCGCTTTTATCTGCCGTGTTCTGTAGGATTGTTGTCCTCTAAGATTCTACCTGGGATTTTCCTCTGGAAAAGTGAGTTTGTTGTTCCTTTGTTTTCACTGTGATGCTAATTTAGAATAATAGCACTTGGAAAGCAGAGCTTTCTTTGCACAGCCCGCCTGGGGGAAATGCTTGCTATCCTTGTCTTGAGGAGGTGGGGTCTGACTACTGCAGGTTGTCTGACAGAGACAATGCTGAGCTCAGCACAGGTCATGGTGACACTGGAAAAAAAGGCAAAGACACCAGCTACCAGTCTCCCTTAACCTCCTGTCTCCCTGGTTCCTTGCAAATCTTGGTGTGGCAGTATGTAGCAGCTGAGCCCTCTCGCTTTGTGAGTCTTTTTCCCCCATCTGTGAGATGAATGTTAATAGTTTGGTTCCTTGGATGTCACATTACCTTTGTGAGCGTTCAGGGCTTCGGTTGTATTATTTGGTTGCATGTTTTCATTGTTTTTTTTTTTTTTTTCGAATGGGGGGGGGTTCAGTGGGGGTGGTGGGGGGGGGGATGGGGGTGAGATCAAAGCATGACAGATGACCTTTTTTCATTTTTGTTTTTTGCCTCCATCAATGAACCTAGGCAATAGACAAGTTTGAAGTGAATTGCCTGCTGTGAGGGCAAAATGTTCCTTCAGTCAGGAGAGAAGCCCAGAACAATGAAAGGTGTACTCGCTTGTAAAGGTCCCATATGCTATTCAGGGACCCATTTGGGAATCTTTCCACAATTAAATTATTCCATTAAGAGGTGTCACTGCATTGGTGGGAAAGGGATGAAACACCTGAAAGGAGAAAAAGGATTCTGTGACCAAATAGAAGCAAGAGGAAAGCAGAGCTAATAGCTTGTTAAAGAACTGTTTTTTTTTTTTTCCGACATCCTCCTCCCCCTTTTCAAACCCCAGCTTATTTCTTATGAATGCTGTATAGCGGCACCAGCTTGATGGGAGAGGGTTTGTTGAATAGCACAAAGACACTGGGTATTCCCTGGAGGCTGTCCCTTTAAAAGAGAATCCTAGTTTATTCTGGGGGAGGGGATACACATATTAGAGCAGGAAAAAAGGATTTGGAATAAAATTAAAATACCCCTCTTCCTAGTCATTGTACCGTGATGCAAAGACTGCTTCCTAAGCTGGAGATGCCAACCTTGGCTAGCTCCCTGTTTCTCTTCAAGGGCAATTTTGTCAGGCTAGGCATTCATTTACAACTGTTAGTCATGTGGCCATGTGTGAGGAAGCAGATGCCAGTTTTAATGTATTTTGCCCGAAGTTACAATTTGATAGGAGCCACTGACAGTAAGTTCCAAGATTTTAAGCTATTTCAATACCCCCTCCCAAATTTGGAACAGTGCCAAAAGTGCCACCCTTTCTATCTCTTGCTCCTACCCCCACTCCAGCATCCAGTCCTACTGCCCTGCCCCCTCCATCTTCTCTATTAAGATCAATATTCCTGTAGGTCAGGGACAAGCAGCAGATGGGTCACAGGCTTTTTTCAACCAGTTCTTTTCACAGGCAGCAGATTGCAGCTCTGGATCTGGCTAATATTTCAATTCCTTTTCTTTTTTTTCTCTTACCCCCACCCCTCCTTGTTTGCCTTTCCTTATCCCACCTCTTTCTTTAACAATCAGGTTGCTGCAGTTCAATCAAAATATGGAACTTGATTTTGGACATTTCGACGAAAGAGACAAAGCATCTAGGAATATGAGAGGGACACGGATGAATGGGCTTCCAAGTCCCACTCATAGTGCACACTGTAGCTTCTACAGAACCAGAACCTTGCAGGCACTAAGTAACGAGAAGAAGGCCAAGAAGGTACGTTTCTACCGCAATGGGGACCGCTACTTCAAGGGGATTGTGTACGCTGTTTCTTCTGACCGTTTTCGTAGTTTTGATGCATTGCTGGCTGACCTGACTCGATCCTTGTCCGACAACATCAACCTGCCTCAGGGAGTGCGTTATATTTACACCATCGATGGATCCAGGAAAATTGGAAGCATGGATGAACTGGAAGAAGGTAATTTAAGCAGTGGGTGGTGGCCCCTGGAAGGAAAGGATGTTCTTATGATTATATTTTTAGTCTTCCATGACAGAAACTAGGCTATTTGTTTGCCAAAACATCAGGTTGACTGATGCTCAGGCTTCTGATTCCAAAGTTACCAACAGGACCATTAACTGTCACTCTTCATGGGGTTCCATCTCTGCTGAGGTTGGAATGTACATGGTTTTGCTAATGCTAAATGTGCTTATCTGCCTGGGTATACAAAGGAAAATCTGAATTGTGACATTCACTCTAGATCTTGTTCATAACTAACTCTGTGTGGCACCATTAAGGCAGGCCATGAAATCATTAAGGGGAGGAAGAATGGTTGGTTGGTTTAACAGATAAAACAATTGTGCCCAGATTTCCTAAGAACTGCTGAGAAATTGTTTGGAAATTGCTGCTCATTAGAAATACACACCCCAATACAGGACTTCCTGGATATGCTCACAGAGGATTAGACTTTTAGGTAAGTGTTTGCTGCTCAGCTGTTGCTTCTAAAAAGCCCACTTCAGGGTGTGTCTGAGAGGCTGAGATCATTGGGAGAAATATGAAAGAAAGCTGTAGGTATGTCTGGTATTTTAATGAACACCATTTCTATTAGAGTAGGAATGAGTCACTCTACCTTAATCTTTTTGTATCATCTCTATATTTTGGAATTGCAACTGAATTTTGTGTTGACTGCTGAAAACCATGACAACCTGTGACCCACATGATAACAGAGAAAAATCCCAGATCTTCACAAAACTTATTCAACCATATTTTCTTTTTTATGGATATTTAGAAAACAGATACTGTGTCATATTGTTAATATTTTATATTGCCAGATAAATTATCATGATCATCTTGACCTATAGGTACTTTAAAGGATAGCCTCAAGGAATAGTGACAATGAAAATGTTCTTCTAGTCTCTCCTACATTATTCAGCCCTCCCTCATTCCCCCTCTGTCCTCAATCTCCCACAAAGGTGAATCAGTGCAAATAGATCTCTAGGGAATCCAGATTATAAAGAGCCAACAAAGAAAGAGAAACAGCACATTTGGTGACTAAGTAGGAATGGCCCAGCCTCACTGTGTTGAGGTTTCCTGTGTTTCTAGACAAAGGGGCATGAAGGTTTCCCTTGTATAAGGTCCTATTTCCATTGAGTAGTTGTGGTTTTCAAAGAAGTAATGTGAAGTGATTCAGGTAAGCAACTTAGAAGAGATAATATCCACATAGTGGTTCCATCTGAGAGAGTCTACACAGCTGACCTTGAAAATCCATGCAGAGGAGGATGATTAGATCATATACAGAGTGGGTAGGCAAACATCGATCGGAGACTTTCCTAATCATCAAAGGGTTAATCATTCTTGTGCATATCATAAAATAAAAGGAGGCCAGTTAGGGTCAACTCTAAATCTGGATACTCAGTCAAGGGAGCTGTCCAACAGAGTAATCAATAAGGGGTGTGTCTTCAGTTGCTGTAAAAATCTATATTTCAGTCGAAGTTGAGGGATTTCTCTGTAATATCTTTTACAAACAAAACACACTGGATCTCCCAGTTTGTCTTAATTTCCATCATCTGTGAACATTTAAATGCCATGATACATGCTAGGTAAGAATCTGAACCCGACATAGTATACTGAGTAAGAGTGAAAATATTTATTATCAGTGTTTCACACAGATTTCCCTCGATCAATTTTTTACAAATATTCCCCCACCCTCATTTATCTGCATATACGTGTGTGTATGTGTGTATTGAGGAAAAAGTTGAGGACAAATCATGTCAATTTAATCTGTGTAAGTGATCAGCATGAATTTGAAAAACAGACCACAGCTTTATTCTCACCTGTCTCCTCTTGGTTCCTGCTAAATTAGACCTATATACCATTTCTGGGTGCAGTGGTATTTCCTGATGTGCATATTTTATGATATGCACAAGAACAGTATAGAATCTGGACAGGGATCAATTAAATTTACTCATTTTGTCTTCTACAAGCCCAAGTGATAGTGAATGCCAGAGGTATTTCTGGGGGAGTATTGATCATTTTTCTCACTGCCATATAGCTAAGTGGGAAAGGGCACTGAGATGAGGAAGGATTTAAGGTTTTTTGTTTGTTCGTTTGTTTTTCATTTTGTCAGTTAGAGTTACTTATCTAGAAAAAAGGTCAGAAATCCCTTTGTTTATTTCTAGAAGAATATGGATGGAAGGTGAAAAATTATTAATGTACACTGTTTCCTGTTAAGATTTAAATTGAGGATGTTTGGAAAGATTATTGGTGAAGTATCAGGAATATTGGGTTCACATCTTGGAGCAGATTACAATGGAAAAAATGAAATATTGGGAATGAGATTTATTTCAAATTCAGATCTGTTAGCGTCTAGCCTGTAGAAACTTGAGGAAATCAGTAGAAACACCAGGCTTCAGTTTTTAAAATCTATACAATGAAAGCAACTGCTTTGAGAATCAATTAAGAAAGGATACGACGTGCTTTCTATTCTTCTTCATACACAGTGGCACTCATTTTTACCTGGTTAGCTACATGATTATGGGGCTATCTTCATCATCAACGATACTAATGTTCTCTTTCTTTCAAAAATAATGGCTTTAGTCTGGTGCAGTGGTTCACACTTTGTAGCCCAAGTATCAAGAGTCTGAGGCAGGAGGACAGTGAGCTTGAGGCCAGCCTAGACTACAGTGGTCTTGGAACACATTACAGATCAACAGACAGGACCTCAAAGTCTAGGGCCTCTAAACTCATTTTTACAATCTTTATTGAGAAATTCTTTTGAATATTAAAACTTGGAGAGTGTTAGATGAGTTGATTTTGATGAGTCCTTTCCATTAACAACAGTGGTGCAATGTTTCTAGTTATAGAAACCTCATTTCTGTTCCTTTTTGCTTTGTAGATCTGAAAGGAATGGATCACATAACATATGTTTCCAAATGATTAGAACATTAAATATTTAGCCTAAAATTAGATAAAATAAAAAGCAAATGCTAATCACTCTGACCTCATGGCACCTCTGGCACATCTTTTGTCTGGTGACTCTAGTCAACTGTCTGCTGCTAGATGTGGAAAGCATCAAGGGAAACATTTTGAGTCTAAACCTCATTTTTCATGTCAGCCTTTCCATAGCTTCTTGCATATAACAAGGGTCTTGGCAAAACCACAGAGGATGCGGCCCTCATGAAATTGTATCCCCAGCTGGTCAATGAAGGAGATTCATTAGTGGTATTTCCTTTTGTTTGCCTCTTCTTTATCTTTCACTAGAAAATTATTGTCCATTTCCATAATATCTAATCTTTTCTTCACCTACGTGTTTATATACACTTGTCAATTTTTGTGACTAGCTGGTTTTTGTGTATCAAGTCAAATCTGGACACTATTAATTATGCAGACCACTGGAAGAATACTTAAAAGTGGGATAGACTTGAATAATTTGAGCTATATAGTGACACTGTATTATCCAGCTCCTTTATCACAGTGCACTTGTTCTAATGAAATTAAACAACATTTTCACTAAGTCTCTTAATACTAAAGCAAGTGCATCACCCAAAGCAGGAATTTTAAGACGCTCAGAAGTGATGTTGCATGGACATGATAATACAAGAAGCCATTATTTAATATTTTAATGTAATAATGCAATAAAGTATCATTCAATATTTTCTTCCTTGAGTTAGGAATCCCCAGAAAAGAATAGAAAACACAGGGAAAAGCATTTTTACATTAATAGATTATAAATATACATGACTCTCTGGAAAATGGAGCCTTCCTAAAGGTGAAGAAGGGTAGGATCATTTTGAACCTAATACCTGTTCCCTTTATGCCCCTTTAGTTGTGTTTCCGCCATTTCATTTCCCTCACCCCTCATCCTAAAGTAGCTGAATTACAGCAAATTGTCATTTTGCTTAGCTGAGAAACAGCTTTCTTTCTAGGTTCCCAGAGGGTGGAAACTAACCCCTGGAGGCTGTGGCAGGGTAGAGACTCAGCTGTGGAAAGTTGCGATTGGCTTCACCCAGCTCCAAGTGCTAGGTAACAGTGTAGGAAGCACCAGGCTCTGAAAATAGACATGGGAAATGTTTGCAAGATGAGAACCAGGAAACCTTATCTATAACAAAGGAACACATCTAGGGCTTTCCAATAATAGAACTACAAGGTCCTTGGGGGTGGGCATCTAGGTTCTTGCATTTGATTACTGAAATAACTATTTCCTCAAGCCTGTTTGAGATTGAAAAGAGAAAGAAAATTCTTTCTTATACATCGTTAGGCCCATAAAGGACTCTGCTATCATCTAGTGAAATGCCTTCAGTTTGTAGATAACGAAGTCAAGACTTAGGGAGATTAAGTGACATGCCTGAGGTCATATGGCTCCTAAGTGCCCGGCTGGGATTTGAATTAAGATCTGTCTCCTTCATCCTCCAGACTGCTGAGATTTACAGGCATGGACCACCATGCTCTGCTACAAGGCGCTAGTGTTTTTGTTCTTTCTTTTAGTCTGCTGTAGCCCAAGCTAATGTCACACTTTCTATGAGGCTGAGGGTGACCTTGAATTCCTCCCCCCCCACCTCTCTTGAAAGTGCTGGGATTATAGATGCATAACCTCGCCTGGCTAAATCACTGTTCTTAATCATCATAAATGTCTTGCCCTAAGTGTGCCTCAGCAGTTGCTGCAGGCAGCAATGGCTTTGCTGTGTGTGAGCTATAAAGCTCCTGTGTTGGTAATTTGCAACTCCAAAAGTCTTCTTTTCTAGAAACATGAAATACTAATCAATCAATCCATCAATTAATTAATTAGTTAATTAATAGACAAAGTCTCACTAGGTAGGTTTGTTTTGGTCAGGAACTCACTATGTGAAGCAGGCTGCCTCCAGCTCACAGAGACCCTCTCGTTCCTGTTTCCTGAGCTTGGGGATTGCAGTAATATACCACCATGCCCCACCTATAGCAGGCAATCTTATTTTTGAAGCACCGGACTCCAGAAATGCTCACATCATACAGTCAGCGCAGCTCAGGTCATAGACAGCTGACCTTGATACGTTCTTTACTCTTCTTTAGCTTTGGTACCTCCTTGCCCTACATCCTCTCTCTCAGCATTTATTTCTTCCTCTTCCCCTTTCCTTTCCTCCTATTTATCTGTCCCTTTAGATGAGGAGCTCAATGATAATAATGAGAACTTATGAAGTGCTTACTATGTTCCAGTCTCTGAGCTCAGCACTTTTTATCCATTACTGGACTTGCACCCCACAGCAACCCTATAAGGTAGGGCTTATTATTAGAATCCCCCCCCACACCTTGCAGACAAGAGACTGCTGCCAAGGAAGTCAGGTAATTTGCCAAGGTCACACAACTAGAAAGTGTCAGGGATCACAATCTGACTGACATCATACCAGCTGTTCTTTTTCCACTGCTATGTGTTCAGGCCAAAAGTAGAGAGTGGAGTGATTAAAATGTACCCTCAGAAGGCGCTCAACATAGATTTGTCTGAGGGATGAGCCTTGTGGAAAGTTCTCGGGTGCCATATGATACTCTAATTATTTGCCATCCTGTTCATTTTCATCTGGGGGTAGTTAATCATACTTGTAGTTCAGAGGCTTAGAGGTTTAAGAGGGGGCAAAAACAAGAAGTCCAGAGCCCTAATAGGGCTACACAGCTGACTCTTCAGAGGAGCTTGTGGACAAGTTAAATCATAAATATAAAGCCCTGGATGTCTCCACTCCACCAGCTGTCTGACAGAGTGTATGGCAAGTAATGGAAAGCATCTGACTCCAAGGCAGTGACCTCTTGGAAGATGCCCATGATGATGATGAGGCTCAGAGGCAAGAGGCCATTTCTAGTGTATGTGATGGGGGAGGATGTTGGCTATGAATGTATAGAGTAATTGAAAGGGACCCTTTATCCTCCTGTCATACTTTATAGATCCTAACCTCTAAACACTGGTGTTGTGTTGGATTTGCATGCCACATGGCCAACAAAATCAGGGTCTCTTTTAGCTTGCAAACTCAACTCCCGTCCTGACTGAATACATGAGCATCAAGTAGGGCCAGTGCCTAAGATTGCTTATGATCCATCTCTTGGTTCCCCTATTAGAATAGACCATAAGTGAGATTAAGCATCCTTGTGTGCTAGTCACTCCCTACACACACATACTCATCCCCTTTTAAAGCTACCCTAGAGATTGTCACTGAATCTTAGTACTAACTGAGAAATTTATTAATTCACATGACTTGGTGCAATCAATATTTGCAAAGATAATTGTCATCCTGGTATTTCTGAATGTCTCTATGTAGTTCTCCTGCTGAGACCAAAGGAAGTAGAAAGAGCCATCCGACTTTAATTTTGTTTAATTTTTTTGCACTGGCTGAGGATTATATATTTGTCTGTGTATTTAGTTTTATTACTGATGACTTAAAGCCTGATAAAATCACTGTTTCTGCAGTTCAACCTCTGGATGAACTTCTGTATACCTCGAGGCTAATGTGCTTTACTCAGCAATTTCAGCTTTTTTTTTTTTTTTTCAATATGCTTCTCCCTCAGGCTGAGCCCAACTCTCTCTTAATTTTCTTCAGTTTCTAGTTCCAGGCGTCTAATGTCCTCCTCTTGCCTCTGGCCAGTACATTTCTTCCACTGTATTAGTCATTTCCCCCCAGCCCACAGTAAATGTAAAACTCACACTAGACCTTTTCAATTCAATCAGGCTGCATAATGCAGTCTCCCACTCATTACTGTGGCAGCCAAAAACAACGGATGGAGATGGCATCAAATGTAACGATATAATGTGCAGTATTTAGGAGGATGGAGAAAGATGGAAGGGGGTAGTAGAAATAGAAAAAAATAATTCCTAAGGAAGATCTAGACTTGCAAACACTAAGAATGCTGTGTGTGTGTGTGTGTGTGTGTGTGTGTGTGTGTGTGTGTGTGTGTAGCTTATTTAGACACTTTCTTCATTTTGAGAGGGATAAGCAATAGATGACACACTTATACACAAATTTAGATGTTAAACTCATGTGCAAACACACACACACATACACATAAACACACCCTTTACATTTCAATAATTCTACCATTTAACCCAATAGTCTGTACAAAGGATAGTTTTGCTTTTGACCAGGTATGTACTGAAGGCCTGATATGTAAGCTTGTTTGGTTCACTTCAATTTGAAATAACAATAAATTGACTTTGAAATTTTTCCTTGGCTCATAATAGAACAAAAGGATGAGACTATGAGTGCAAACGTAGCATGGGAACATCAGGACATAGAGACAAGTTAAACATGCTCTAGTGGTGCATGGAAGTTAATGAACATCAGAGAAACTGAAAAGCATCTACATTCCAATAGTACCATGCTGATGGGGGAATTCCACTTATTAAATCATACATAGAGGTGTTGCTGTTTTTTTTATCACCCTTAGAGTTACAAGGTTCTTCAACTAGCTATGCCATTCTATTGAAGAATGTTTTGCTGATTATTTTTGAATTTGAGTAAATCAAGTTGTCAGAGGGTCTGTTTAGGAACTGGATGTTGGTTGGTTATTATCTCAACATTTCACCAAAAGTCTTATTTCAATATGAGTGTATAATAGCTTGATTTGCATTTGCATATCTACTACTGAACTAATCAACTAACCATTTATTTCTTCCCTTAGGGGAAAGCTATGTCTGTTCCTCAGACAACTTCTTTAAAAAGGTTGAGTACACCAAGAATGTCAATCCCAACTGGTCTGTCAACGTAAAAACATCTGCCAACATGAAAGCTCCCCAGTCCTTGGCTAGCAGCAACAGTGCTCAAGCCAGAGAGAACAAGGACTTTGTGCGTCCCAAACTCGTGACCATCATCCGCAGTGGGGTCAAGCCTCGGAAGGCGGTGCGTGTGCTTCTCAACAAGAAAACAGCCCACTCTTTCGAGCAGGTTCTCACTGATATCACAGAAGCGATCAAACTGGAAACCGGAGTTGTCAAAAAACTCTATACCCTTGATGGAAAGCAGGTCAGTGCCTGTACAAAGTATTTTTCTTTTTCCCAACTCTGTAGGTCAATGGTTCTCAATCTGTGAGTCAGGACCCTTTCACAGGGTTCGCCTAATACCATTTGGAAACACAGATATTTACATTACTATTCATAAGAATAGCAAGATTACAGTTATAAAGTAGCAATGAAAATAATTTTCTGGTTGGGGGGCCCCACAACATGAGGAACTGTATTAAAGAAGCATTAGGAACTCTGAGAACCACTGTTTTAGATGCTCATTTTATATAAGTCATTATTCCTGGTTGAGGGTCTCTCCCTCCATATTCCTTCATCCTTAACTGATACTTTTTATCTCATTTTGGATATAAAGATCTTCTCAACAGACAAAGCAGTGAACCAGAATCTGGCTGCTTTTAAATTCATTTTATTTTTGATTTCTCAGGCATAGTGGACAGTTAGCTCCCAAATCTTTATTCACTAAGAAAAAAAAGTTTCAAAACTAGCATGAAACAAGCTTGATCATTTTATACATATAATTAAAAATTTGGTTTGTCCCACTCATTTTTAAGATACTCCCATGATGATGTTCTGTATCCTTTTGGATGAAAGGAAATTGAAGTGACCCTTGTGTTTATATGAAAGGAGATAAACAAGGGTAAAACAGTAAAACTTCTGTAGCATTGTCTTTGCCTTACACTAAGATATATGTTTCTCTCCCTTTTCCATGTGACATAGCTGTTTTAATTTGGTTCCATGGATGGGTTATGTGAGAAAGGAACTATTTCAGGATTCCAAAATTAGCCCAAGAAAGATGCTACCATCTGTTCCCCTCCAAATCAGGTTCTTTATGTCATTGGTTACACTACTGAAGTGCTACCTATATTAGTATCTGGGAAAGAATGCAGCCAGGCGTCTCCATAAGACAGATGCACCATTCTCTTGAGCATAGGGATCTGTAAATATGTAACAAAAATGTTCCAAGAGAATTGTAACAGTGGCTAGTTCTATTGGTTCAAATGGTCATTTTGGTGACCCATCTAGAAGACAAGTGCGGATTATCCATAATCCTACCTCTTAAAATATCTTTCATAATAGAAGAATTATTGTTTCTAAAATGTAGATTTCTATATATCAGAATGACTGACAGGTATTTAAATGCAGAAGTATGTCTTTCCTCATAATTACTAATACATATTGCATGCTACAGGATTTCAAGTTTCAGGAAAAGTCACTTATATGCTGTTCACATAGCAATTTTGATAAATTTGTGTTTTTCTACTTTTCATCTTTTTGTGCTCCAAGATGCCTAGAACCATGGGTTATAGTCGAGGTTCACTGAGGGACACTGTCTCAGGGGAATAAGCAGAGAGTGATAGAGCATGATACCCATTGTCTCCTTCTGTTCTCTACACAAACATGGGCACATGTTTCACACACATACACACACACTCACATACACACACACACTCACATATACACACACACATACACACTCCATGAGCATTCTTTCTCTCTTTATCTCATATCCCAAGCATAAACACACATACAAACACACACCACAAGCACTCACATACACCACAAGCATTCACATACATGCACATACTACAAATATTTCCACTTACATCACAAGCATTCACACACACACCACAAGCACATGCAGGCACTCACACAATTACTGCAGCATTAACATGCACCACAAGCACACTCACCATAAGCAATCACACATACACATACTATAAGCATTCACACACATACAAACACACACCCCAACAAACATTGAAACATACAAACACACACCACAAGCATTCATACACACCACAAACACTCACACACACACACACACAAGTATTCATAGACACACTCATACAAACACTATTAAAAACAAAGCTTAACCTTCCACATTTGCAGTCATCTCATTATCAAATAAATTTATTCATATATCTCTTAAAAAGCATTAGTGGTCTTCGTCTACTTTACTTTTGCTATTCTAGTATTGTGTGAAGATGGATCATTCCTTGGCATTCTTGACTGCTCCTGATAACATGTTAAAGGTAATGTACAGATCTTAAGTAAGCAAGCATCTGTCCGATGAGAGTGGGTTTTCACCGCCAAAGGCTACACATAATTGAAAGTCTTCTAGAATGTCTTCAAGCATCAGTTTCAATTTCTTTGGGGAAGATGCTACAATATCATAGCCTGCTATGATAATGGTGTGTAAGTACAGAAACAAAAATGACACTTAAATGACAGTGATATAGACAGGAATTGGTTAATTCAATCAAAAGATTTGGATTGGTATTCTAATCTTTCACAATGACAATCACTTTCTGACATTCATCAACTGGAGAAAGAAGCCTAGATGGAATTCAAAGACTCTAATTCCAGCTTTTCACTTTGTAGTCACTAACTATGTGCTGTGGGGCCAATCATGTCACGTTTTCTGAGCCTCAGGTTTCGGTTTTGGTTTGTTTGTTTCATTTTTTTTTTTTGAGACAGGGTCTCTCTATGTAGTCCTGGAGTTTGAGCTGGCCTTGAACTTTCAGAACTCTCAGAAATCCTCCTGCCTCTGCCTCCTGAGTGCACCACCTTTAATCTACTATTTTATAGGACAGTCTCTAAATGGTACGTGCCAATCTTATACTAAAATCGTTCTTGTTACCTAAAGTGCCATGATAAAAGGAGATTTTCTAATTTGTAATTTTTGTCTTCATTTTCTCCTCAATGTGGATGATGTAAGGGGTAGAGAGCAGAAGATTTGAAAACAAGAGCAAGAAAACAGGCAGGCTATTAGAACTGTGGTAGCTCCACAGCACCACAGTGCTGGATAAGAATGATTGATTCTTGTGGGTAATTAGAATCCCATTCAGTATGACTATTTTATTTTTAAACATTCATTGGTGTTATTCATTTCACAATGTGTTTCATAATGACATTTATGTGCCTCTATGACTTTGCAATTTGATCACATCCATCCCCCATTATCTCACCCTCTTCTTTCCACAAATATCTGATTTTTTTAGTACCATTTGTTGATAAGAAAAAGAAGAATTTCTACATCTATCTCCACCAAGGAGATTAGCTTACAGTTTTCTTTTTGTTGTATCTTTATCTGGTTTGGATAGAAACATAATACTGGCTTTATAAAAAGAATTGTGCCATTTCTTCATTTTCTAATGTATGTAACAGTTTCTGAAGCTTTGGTGTTCATTTTTTTAAAGGTCTAGTATACCAAGGTCTGGGTCTGGAATTGTTTTCTAACTTTGGAGATTTTTTATTGCTGCTTCACTCTTGTTGCTTGCTATAGATCTGTTAAAATTGTGCATCTCATCTTGGTCTAATTTTAGTAGGTTCATGCAGGTAGAAAACCATCCATTTCTGTTATTTTTTTTAAAGATATGACCTAATGACTTTCTAGATTTCTTTGTTATCTACATTCATTTGTGATTTTATTAATTTGTTTCTTCCCTCTTTTTCTCTTTATTGCTTCACCTGAGGGTTTGTCCTGTACTTTATTTCACTGACCCTTATTATTTTTATATTTTATTTCATTAATTCATGCTGATATTATTTCTCCTTTGATTAATGCAATGTCAACTAATTAGTAACCTTAATAACACCATAAAATGTTTTGTCATGTAACACAAAATGATGACATTTCACTATAACAATAATTTGAGGAAAGGAAATTATGCAAAGGTAAGCATCATTGAGATGATCATTCTTAGAATTCTATTTATCATAAGTGAAAGAGAAAGACAATTCAAGTGATTCTGAGGTTTATGCCTAAGGTGTATGGGGAGAGTGGTGGGGCCATTTAAAGAGATTAAGCAGATCTAGTGCAATAAAGTGGACTTTAGATATACTGAGTTCTGGGGCTTGACTGCATCTAGTAAGGAGTCCAGAAGAGCTACAAATGGGTGTGGATCTCAGGACACAGGGTCTGGGCTGGGGATACAAATTTAAAAGTAACCTGTAAACAATTGTAGCTAAAATCAGGCAAAGTAGATGAGTTCAGCAAGGATGTATGTGACAGATTGCCCCAAACTAGGAAGATTCTCTGTTGGATTTGAGTGGAAGGAATGGGTGAAAGGTGGGACACAATATATTACAGAGAACCCTAAGAAATAATGTGAAGGTGTGCCCAGAGAGGCCAAGAGAACAGTTTTTAGTCAGGATTGGGTAGTTATGTCAATGTGGCAGTGTTTTTTTTCTGAAATACAATAAGAATTGTAAATTAATAAAATTCAGGTGATTGGAATGGTCATTATTGTCACTAAGGAAGCAAAACTCCCCTGTTGAGCAGATGGCTCAGTGAGAACCTTGAAGGCAACTTGGAAGATAGAGTCACAATTATGTGAGACTGTAAGAAACTTGGTTTCCTGGCAACACATTATGCTGGATCCATCAAAACTTGCCTGTCTATTGATCTGTAGTTTCTTTTCCTTTTTTTTTCTGTTATATGGAGTTGGCTGAATACCATTCCTGTACACCTCACTCCATATATTCACTTTGACATGCAAAGCAAGCCCTTAGTCCCACAGTGTTCTTCTGTATTATCAGTTAATGCCTTACCTCTAGATGTATCAGACTGTTCCTTGGTTTGATTTTCTCAGGACCTTGATTTCAGCACATAGATTTAGTTGGTAAGGCTCTAACAATTTAATTTTCAACACAAGATCAGCAATAATCAATTTAGAGCATGTTTCCTAAATTATAACTACATTAGTTGAATAGATAGCATTGCACAGTATAATGTTTTATTCTATAAAGATTCAAAGAAGACATTGTCAAAGTAACCTGCTAGATTTTGTTTATGCCAGTATCCCTCAAACTATTTTGAACAACAAAGCTTTAAAAAAAAAAATAGGTGGTCATATGGTCAAAGCGCATGAGGAATGACTGGCCTCTGCTTTAGGTATTTAATTAGAGCATCTTGAAAAAGAAAAACCTTAAAGGCCCAGAGAAATGATTACATGGAAAGAAAACAGGTGCCACTGCATTTGGACAGGGCTTCAGATCTGGAACAAGACTTTTTTTTTTTTAAATCTAGAACATTGCTAATCACAAAGGTAACACCTACCCTCCCACAGGCCAGACAAGCTTGAGAGCGCCCATCACTGACACAACCTCTAGAATCAGAGAGATATAAATGGGGGTGGTTTTTCTAAATGAAATATTTGAAGCCCCCAGAGTCAAAAGACATTAGGAAAATCCTTTAGTCCTGGGCTTCAAAGTTTGCTTCTCTAAGCACAGTGATAAAGAGACAGCAACATCAATTTGCTAGGTTTTGAACTGGCACATTAGATTTAGTCCTGTATAGACCAGCACCCCTTCCATAAGCCCATGCTGCAGAGTCTGTGGGAAAGTCAATTAGGGTTACTAGTCAGTGCTAACTTCCATAGGTGGTACTAATTAACTAGACTGTACAATTTCTATTGCCCAAAGTCCAGATTTCTACAGATGGCAACAATTCGGCAAACCCTAAAAGGCTGAACAGTTTGCCCAGTAAGGTAACAGTCTTTATACAAGGTTTGGGGCCCGAGACCAGTACCTTCTGAACTCAGTCTGTATCTACATACACACACACACACACACACACACACACACACACACACACACACACACACACACCACACATGCCTCTGTTTCTTGTAAGTATTGGCTGCCTCATTTCATGAACTCAAATATAAACATTTGTATGTCTGGACAGTTCTGTTCCTATTCACCTACAGCCTTGCTAGAAATCTAAAATATTTGCCTAAAGTTTGTGCACTATGGCAGTTGACTGGTGAGCTTCCTCTTGCTTTTCTCAAAGAGGATGCATCTTTGCTTAATGTTTCAAGTGTTTGACTTGTCACCTGCTTGGAACTAATGCTTGTATTTTCCCACATTGTTACCTAGTGGGCAATCTACCCTTTAGATTGGGTCTTTTGGAATAGTTGATATACTTTGGAATGCACTGCAGTTCTTCTTGGCCCTAAGCACTTTTGTTTCTATGAATTCTCTTCTGCATTAAAAACTTACTAATGCATTTCATATAAAAGGGAATATATTAATATTATGTATTTAAACATTTTCTTCAATCTGAGTTCAGTTATGTTTCTTTTATGTTTTGTTTTTGAAATGTGCAGGCCATGTCTCATCCTAGAATAACACTGAACTTACTAGATAGCTGAGGATGACCTTGAACTTATGAACCTTCTGCCTCTACTTTCTAAGTGCTAAGATTGCTGGCATGTGCCATTATACTCAGGTTTTGTATGGTGCTAGGAATAAAACCCAAGGCTTCATATATGCTAGACAAGCACTCTACCAACTAAACTATCTCCTCAGTCAGTCCTCACGTGTTTCTGTTCTGAAGAGAAATCAGATACATTTTACTGGCCCATAAAAGTATTGTGAATCCCAGCCAGGTACCATGCCTATTGTTCCTAATGGCTAACCAGCCCTGAACTAGCTGAAGCCTAGATTCACATTGTGACTTCACTTGCAGTAAGTAGTGAATGAGAATTCCAGTCTGAAAAATCAATCCAAAATTGTAGGAGCTTTTTGGATCTACCAGTTGATGATTGAGAATTACCAAGAAAGACAGTTCTCTTTCTCCAGTTTTAATATATTTGGCTCAGCGTCCAAACCTGGGTTAAATGTCATTGCTAGTAGGCATTTTCTATGGCGTGGTAGACTCAAGATAGAAAATAGAGAACTGCTTCCTCAGCAGCTTCCATAAGCTACTCCTGAGACTGATGGATGGCTCCATCATTTCCAGGCTGGAATTGCTTCTGTCCTTTAGCCTGCAGCTCTGGAGAAGACAGCTCTGAAGGTGTAATGAAAGTTGATTAGCAATAAGATGGATTGTTGCAGTTTATCCAGAGAGAAGAGGATGCTTTATTTTTATCCTGTGTCTGTATTTAGTGGCAATTAATATAGATACTTTTATCTCAATTCCGACCATAAATCTCCTTAGCAGCAGTCACCCAGCCTGGCACGAGGTTCTGAATGCTATTTTGCTGTTATATTGGCCGATAAGGAATTTGTTGGCTAAAAGATTACCCATAAACTCCATCTGGAAGCCGGTGGAAGTTGCAATTGTGGATGAACTAATATGGAAAATAAGAATTTATGAGATTCTCTGATGGGAATTTACTTTACATAGCCATACTTGATTTAAAATTTTTCTTAAGGAGGACTCTGGAGGCAATTGCTATAACCTAGCAGGAAAAAAATTCACACAGCCACCTTCAACCAGTTTAACAGCCCTGGATCTGGTTCAGTTCAATGAGTAGTATCGACTTAGGCTATTCTACAGGGACCATACTGGAGACCTTGAGGTCAGACAGCAATCCTCCTCCTCCCTTCTTGTAGAGTAAAAAATCTGTTTAAATCAATACGCTCCTATTCCCCAGCTGAATGTGGCTTTCAAGAATGACAGCATCTGTTCCATATTGCCCTTGCCCTTGTCAAACCCCAGCGTGAAATAGAACAGGGTGGTATGGAGTAGCTAGGTTTGTGTATGTAATACATATAGCATCAATGTAAAAGATACGGGCCCTGGAAGTCTTCACACAAAAGGCAGAGCTAGTGGGAATATAAAATCAGAGTAATCAGACTGAATACAATTAGAAAGAATTAAGTTTGATCAGGGTTTGCAGTCCCAAGGAAATGTCACTTTGGAATATATAGAAGAATTTGATTTTCCATTATTCAAAATATAGAAGATTAGAGGTCATTAAATGCTATGTTTTAAAAGAAAGTGATAAAAATGTGACAGAGACCATACACCACCACAAATCCAAAATTTTTTATTGATTCATTATTGCCTATATTTATGGTATAAAACATATTTTGATATATGTGTACATTTTGCAGTGATCAAAACATTTTGATATATGTGTATATTGTGCAGTGATCAAATTGTGGGTAATTAGTATTCCTATGCACAGAAACATTTCTGGTTTCTTTGTGCTGAGTTTACTCAAAGTCCTCTGTGGTAGTTTGGAAGTTGTTACAATGCATTGTTTTTAGCTACAGAGCTGCAGAACTTAGTCTTCCTCTCCAATATGTTTATTATATTAACTATGTGTTGATCAGAGTTCTATAGACGAGTAGAACTCAAAGGATAGATCAATATACAGAGATTTTATTTTATGGAGTTGGGTCATGTGATTAGGGAGACTAATAAAGTTGAAATACATAGAGCAAGCAAGCAGGCTAGAGACCCAGAGAAGGGTTTTCACTTTGGAGTCCAAAGCCATTGATAGTACTTGGCAGATAACATGTGGCAAGCCTTGAATTCAATAAGAAATAGTGCAAAGGGCTCTAGACAAGGAACCCAGAGATATTTGCTATTAAAGAGCTGGACTATTGTAGATCCAACTGCTGCCACTCCTTAATCTTCATCTGTTTCTGTCCATAAAAGAGACTCGCCAAAACTTCCTTCCACCATGAAACAATTCTACACATTCAATCCCCGTACACTTAACGTTCTATGATCCCAAAACTCACATTTGGAAGAACAGCAAATAGTCCAGTTTAATTCACCTCCTGGCAATGTCTAGAAGTAACTCCATACTCATAACAATTCTGACAGTCAATCAATTTTAATTATCTTTAACTAAAGAATAAGCAAAATGCCTTATTTTTCCAATTTGTTCACATCATTCTCAATAGTAGAGTTCATTAATGAGAACTATGTCTGGCGGCTCTTCATGATTGCTAGGCACAGCACTGGTCTGCACTGTTCTACTCTAGATAGGAAGCAGAAGGAAAAAATACTCAGCCTTGAGGTGTTCATACTTAAGTAAATGGAGTCAATGGCAAGACTAGAAAAAGTATTTAATATTTCAGGTGAACACACATACAACAATTGCAGACATAGGCATTTCCCTTACTCATGAATGTTTCCTTAAAACCTTGAGCACTGTTTAGAAACTGCGATATGTTCAACGTGTATTGCATGTTGAATGGGTGAAGGAATGACCTGAAGGAGAGTTGTGAGTAGTATGGACTGAAGGAATATTGGAGCCATAAAGACCAATCTTAGATCATAAAATTTTAGAGATACAATGGAACTTCAGCATCAAAATATCCATGAAAAGTGGTCTGAGTAGCATGATGTCCATTTGTAAGGTATCATCACAGCAACAGAATCAGAAAATATTAATTAGCAATTAAAGTATTTCTAAGTCACTAAATGAAATTAAAGAACTGTGGACCAAGTCTTATTTTTATCCTGTTTTCCTGGTCCCTCTAAATTAGCAATAAATGTACTACTTCAATTACTAGAATATGCATCATTGGATTGAATTCCCAGTAAAAGAAGACAACATACATTATCCTAAAAATTCACATTTTTCACAGGAAAAACAAAACAGAGGATGACACAGATCCATAGCAGAGGACATTATTTAGACAGTTTTAGCATATTTGTAGTATGATTGTCTATCTGGAGCATAATCATGATTGGAAGCAGAGTGACACTTAGAAATTTTAGCCTAGTATGAGACACCATTTCCTGGGTGAGAGGGAACTTCCCTTGCCCCTGGTTCATGTCAGCTTGCACTGAGTTAGTTTCTAGGCACCACACTCCAAACCATGGAAAGCCAAAGTAATTACTACTGAAGATGCTTCCCAATTTCCACATATTCTGTATTTAATTAGATCCACCCTTTGTCTCTCATACTTCTGTACGAAAGTGAGAAGTTCAGTGTTAAGTGGATTTTCTGCTGTCCTTATTTAGTTTCATGGTGCTGAGATATATTTATCACTGTCTAAGAGATCATTTTTGTTGTGAAAATTTCTAAGAGCAAAATGGACAAGATGAAGCTTGATGCATGCTCACCTCATTTTGTGATTCACAAACCTTGTTTTAGTATCAATTATATTGAGAATATCAGAGAGCTTATCAGACCTTTGTTATGTTATTTCTGAGTATTTTGAGTCTGTCTTCCCAGCATACCTACCTGCCTTTGGTTTCCCATTTATAAAGTGCAGAGAGGAAATAGAATACACTGATGTAACAAACATGTATTCTGCCTGACATTTCACTAGGTGCTGGGAATATATTAAGATGTGTGAGCTGCATTCTCATTTTCTGCCTTTGAGAAAGCCACTGCTGCCATGCCAAGTGAAGAAGAGTACTGGGGATATTATATAAGATGTGTGTGTAAAAATGCTCTGTGAGGTGGAAGGCGTGTTACAAATGTGGGGTAGGATTTGGATTAAGCAAACTTGTCCCCTCCTCTGACATCAGCTGTGCATAGTGGTTCCCCATAGTGCGTGAGTCTTGGCAAACATTCCACTGATAACAGCTGGAAGAAGGAGACTGAACAGTGATAACAGATCGCTGCTCATCTTATCCTTCATACTTTTATTGTCTGTCAGTTGTCACAATATCACAAACGAGGCTGACTAAACAGTTCTTTCCATTTGCCAGACACAGAATCTGATATTCCATGACATGACCTCAGAACTGACCCACAGCAGAGCCCGAACTAGAAGTCAGATTTCTTGGCCCCCGAGGTCAGTGTTCTTTCCCCATAGCAAGCTTACTGATAAAGCAAAATACATTCCCAGAGTTCACCACGTGCTAATTAGGTTCCTACAAACACAGATGTGAAGCAAGCTGTAATCTTTCTGAAACATCTTAAACCTGTCCAACTTTTCTTCATCTCCTTGAGTTAAAGCACACAGCAGTTATCAGACAGGCATAGCTGCATTCCTCTCTTTTGAATTTCTATGTATCAGAAACCTTATCAACTCCTGGCAGGCAGTTGGATTACATGTACATTTCAAGAATCAAAGGTTTGCATTAGATAGCTACATTAGGAAATTGGAATAATATTTTTGCATCATCCAAAAGCTCTTTAGAGTGGATTAGAAATAAGAACCTGTATCTTTCAATGCAGGCTGAAACTGGAGGCCTCCTGTGTTCTGTTGGATTTCGTTTTTTTGACATATAGCCTAATTTTCAGAGCAAGTAGATGCTGAGGAATTTCAACTTTGGACAAGCGCAGTTACTAGGACTTATGGCTTATTATAGACATTTTCCATTTGCAAGTAACCATCCGAGAATGACATATTCTCCTTGAACATACAAAATACGATTTTTTTTTTAAAAAGAGGATTTCCTTTTTTAAAAAAAAATCTATTCTGGATGGGGCCATCTTCTTCATAAAATAGACAGAATGATTAGCTAGATACCTGCCCGAGTCTTGAGGGCTATGTTGCTTTATTCCATGCCAGTCTCTCCAATCCATCCTACAAAAATCTTACATTGATACTAGTACACACAGGTAATTTTCTATCACCCCAAATTCAAAGTTCTTCCAGGAGATACATGTGCCTCTGAGGGTTTCTATGCTATGGATCATTCCCCAGTATTGTCATTTGACATTATACCCTGCCCAAGGAAACAAATGCTACACAAATATTTGACAATTTCAGCTAAAATAAAATAGTGCTAAAACTATCAGGATATCAAATAGGCTCAGTCAAACTTACTATTAAATGGGTTTGGAACATATAAAAGAGGTAAAAAGTAGCTATATTCCAAACACAAAACTAACAATTTTTTTCAAGAACACCTTTTCCATAAATATTGTACCAGTGCATTGTGGTACATACCTGTAATTCTGATATCAGTTAGGTGAAGGCAATATGAAAATGAGTTTGATGTCTGCTTGAGCCATGTAGTAAGTACAAGGCCAGCCCAGGGTACCTAGCAAGACCCTGTTTTAAAACTCAAACCTAAACTAAAGCAAGCCAATACACATAACAAAACACCCACTTTTCAGGAACAAAGAGAAGATGAGCTGTGGAAAAGGCCTTTGACTGTGATTGAGAACACTAGGGCTTCCAGTGTAGTCCATTTATTATGTTTCTGTTCAACTAATTAGGCAGCCATTTAATCTCTTAGATAGTGAGTTTTCACATCAATGGCAAGAGATAAACAAGCTAGCTTTAGCTAAATCACAAATAATTAGAGTTATTTTTCAAAAAGGATAAAATCTTAACCCATATATATGCATATATAATATGTAATATACACATACACACACACATATATATACATATATATGTATATGTATGTATACATACATATATACACACTGACAATCGAGGAGAAAACTAAAGAGGCATTAGAAGAAGCTCCAGTATGGATCTACAATACAGCTAAGGTGACAATACTCCTCAAATTGATCTATTGATTCAATGATCCAAGTCAAAATACTAACTGGTTTCTTTGCAGAAATTGATAAGCTAATCTTAAAACTCAAAATAGAAGAACAAAGCAAACAAAACAAGACACAACCTGGGTACAATAGGAAATGGGATGTTAGATCTTTTCAAGTTAACTGGTGACTTGAAAAAGATACTTGGCTGTATTAAGAAAATCTGTTAAGAAAAATTATAAGCCAATATTTGGCCACTGTTGTACTTAGGCCATAAATATTAGGATCCCTATGGAAATCTTATTGAAAATGTTAGTTAAAAATAGATTCTAGGCCTGGTGTGGTGGCACATATCTTTAATTCCAGCACTTAGGAAGCAGAGGCCGGCAGGTCTCTATGAGTTCAGGGCTAGCTAGTCTATGTAAAATATTCCAGGCCAGTCTAGAACATAGTGAAAGCCTATGTAAAAAAAACAAAACAAAACAAAACAAGATTTTATCCCAGACCTGCTAAATCAGATTTGTTTGATGCATCCTCTCAAGGCTTGGGTTCTGGAACCCTAACTAGAGGTGATAAGGCAATAAACAGCAGACACACTTACAGACAAGCTGGGGTCAGGTGCTCTGGGCTTTCAGATAGAGAAGCCACAGCACCCTGGAAGCTCTGTGTGTTTACCATATACAGTTGAAGAGGAAGGCAGGGTTATTATATACAGATAGCAAGGAGGGAGAGTTAGTATATACAGCTGAACATGGAGGCAAGGACAGCTAATCACAGTAGGAGCAGGCTCTGCAGGGGAGCAGTCATAAACATCTGGGGGAAGAAAGCAAAGGTGAACATTTTCTGCATGCTGTCAACATTCTCCTAGATCAGAGAAAGGCTTTGCCATCTCCTTGAGCCACACCTAGGAAGACTGCATTTCCATGAGGCTGGGGCTACATCCTTCACATGGGCATGCTCATGTCAACAACACACATTCACTCAGGACTAGCTCCTTACAGGGTGGGACTCAGGAATCTACATTTTAATCAAATGAATTCATGTAAGTGTTAATGTATGAAATCCAGTGAGTTAACCTTTTGATTTCAGCATTTAGAGATTCTAAACAAATGGGTATATGTTCTACAAAACAGATGGTTGAAATGTACAGATTATGGTGTTGGGCACAGTAGTACATACATACTGGGATTATAGAATCTCAGTACAGGAGACTCTCATGAGAGTTTAAGGACAGCTGGGGATACATAGCAAAACCCATCATACACACACACACACACACACACACACACACACACACACACACACAAATGAGATGATGAGCTCTTTCTGAGATCACTTAAATTAGACCTTATGTAGACCCACTATCTTTTTGGTTTATAGGTTCATTGATTCCTTGATCCTTGTCTGAACTGCATTCTACTGTGTAGACTCAATTACTGATCTCATAGGCTCTCCCTGGGTTAGCACAGCTACGATACATGGCCTCGACCTTTCACCTTGTGCCTTAGTCTCACAACCCCTCCTCTTTTCTGCTGCTCAAACCTTAATGTAATGTCAAAGTAGGGTGAGATTTCAAGTTGTTCAGAGTACTCTTAGGTCTTTCGGTGTTCATTTCTGTAGTTCTTTTATGCAGAAAAGTGGAGAAAGAGGTATAGAAGAAAGGGGAAGGAAGAGGAAAGGAAAAAGAGGCAAAGATGAGATGAGAGGAGAGGAGAGGAGAGGAGAGGAGAGGAGGGGAGGGGAGGGGAGGGGAGGGGAGGGGAGAGGAGGGGAGGGGAGAGGAGAGGAGAGGAGAGGAAGAGAGGAGAGGAGAGGAGAAGAGAGGAAGAGAGGAGAGGAGAAGAGAGGAGAGGAGAGGAGAGGAGAGGAGAAGAGAGGAGAGGAGAGGAGAGGAGAGGAGAAGAGAAGGGAGGAGAGGAGAGGAGAGGAGAGGAGAGGAGAGGAGAGGAGAAGGGAGGAGAGGAGAGGAGAGGAGAAGGGAGGAGAGGAGAGGAGAGGAGAGGAGAGGAGAGGAGAGGAGAGGAGAGGAGAAGGGAGGAGAGGAGAGGAGAGGAGAGGAGAGGAGAGGAGAGGAGAGGAGAGGAGAGGAGAGGAGAGAAGAGGAGAGGAGAGAAGAGGAGAGGAGAGGAGAGGAGAAGGGAGGAGAGGAGAGGAGAGGAGAGGAGAGGAGAGGAGAGGAGAGGAGAGGAGAGGAGAGGAGAGGGAGAGAAAGAGGAGAGGAGAGGAGAGGAGGGGAGAGGAGAGGAGAGGAGAGCAGAGGAGAGGAGAGGAGGGGAGGGGAGAGGAGAGGAGAGCAGAGGAGAGCAGAGCAGAGGAGAGGAGAGGAGGGGAGAGGAGGGGAGAGGAGAGGAGAGGAGAGGAGGGGAGAGGAGAAGAAGGGAGGGGAGAGGAGAGGAGAGGAGAGGAGAGGAGAGAAGAGAGGAGAGGAGAGGAGAGGAGAGGAGAGGAGAGGAGAGGAGGGGAGGGGAGGGGAGGGGAGACAAGTTCAATCATCAAATATGGAAGATATGCATCATTGTTATAGAATAAAAGCCATGTACACCACATAGTGTACTTGATATTACTGGGAAACATCTGCACTCCCACCCACCCTTCCTTAACCCTCTCATTTTCACACCTAGCAGTGATTGCTAGAGCAGGTGGAGGTGACAGAAAGCTGAACCCAAGCAGCCTGATTTGGCATTAGTTCATGACAGGAAGGGGCTTCAGTTCCTGCTTATCTTCTCCCACTCTAGCATAGTATTAGACCCCAAGACAAAGCTCAGATTGATGCAAGCCCCACCCCACCCTTCTTCTCCTGGCTTTCTTTCTATAAGTCATGCTTTCAGTGTTTGGAGTCTGGCAGCTGCGAGGCCTGGTTGCTAGGAAACAATTTCTCAGCACAAAGAACCCTCAGCTGGGAAGGTCAGGGCTGTCAGTATGAAACAGCTGTACTGAATTTTTATTTGTCTTCCTCTTGTTTTGGTTAATCACAGGGCATGCAACCAGAATCAAACTTTTCATAGAAATAAAAACTGCTCGAGAGTACCAGTTCAGCTGCTGCTGCTACTTTGGTTTTTTTTCTTTTTCTTTTTCTTTTTCTTTTTCTTTTTGCTGATATTCAAATCACAGCCTTTCTACTCTAGCTCTGCACAGCCCCAACAAGCTGAGCAGACTAGAAGTAAAGGCTGGAGGTCAGGTGTTCTTTACCCTTTGACCGCCTGCCTGGGGCAGCAAAGGCACAGCTGAACTGTGAGCTGAACTAACCCCCTTCTCAGGACCTGACCATTTCTTTAGGATTCGAGCTGCAATGTTAAATAATGCAGGGTGCCTTTAGATTTGTAGATTCAAGCTGTGTGTGCTGGTATACTACACCTATAATGGCAGGTCTTGGCAAAGGCATTACTGAGTTGGAGACCTGTTTGTGCCTGTTAGTGAGATCCTATCTCAGAAGTTAGCTTTATAAAAAACAATGAGACAGTCAAGTGAATCGGCAGCTTGAATTTTTATCTGACAAATATATCAACCCTAACCTGTATGAAATAAATTTGGTATGAAGTTTATATGGAATTGATACAAAAATAATACACATGAAGAAATGGATGATTCTAGGGTTGTTTTGACTAGTGTGGTAGAAGCAGAAGCCAAGAGTTGGAGCTGTAGCTTACTGATAGATTGCTTGCACAGCATGTGAGAGTCCCTGTGCAGGATCTGGTGCTGCTGAACACTGTAGGCTGAAGCCAGACAGAGGTTTTTAGAAAGCCACATAAAGAAAAGGCAAAATCCACTTTTAGCGCTTTGTTTTCTTTCTAGTTATTCATCATATGATAGTATAGTGATTAAACTTAAATGTGGTACACTGTGAGAATCACGAGATTACAAATCAGGGAGCATGAATTATAGAACTGGATGGATGGGCTCAATCAGTTGAGTGACATTGGGCAGAATTATTGCTCTTTTAGCACTCAGTTACCTTTCCCAATCCATAAGACAGTGGTTTCTCAGATGTGTTTCCTGTTCCCTCAATAGCATGAGCAAAGCTTGGGTTTTGTTATAAATGTGGAATATCAGGCTACAAGTTAGATCTTTGGAATGAGAAACTGGGTGTTAGGACACACAATCTATTTTTTCACTACCATCCTGGTGACTTAAAGCAAACACATTTGAGAACCACTGAGTGAGAGAACTGTGCAGACCACTTCAGCTCCCACCTTCATTGGCTCTGCATGATGATGTCAAGCTCCAGTGTTTGGTTGCTTATTTAAAAATGTCCTTGTCTTCTTATTCCCTTTCTCAGGGTTTTGTTTTAAATTAGTTTGGGAGGTAAGCTTTATGTTACAGCATAGAAATTTTTATTATATTTATAATTTCATTTGTCCTTACAGCTTCTCTTATTTTCTGATATCCCTTGTTCTCCTTAGGTAGTTTTGCCAAGGTATTCTAAGACCCATAAAGGTTTCAGTAAGGTTCAGCAAGTCTTCTGAACTTATGTGCATGCTTCATATTGCCACTAGACAAACGTTGGTGTTTAATGAGGGTGCTTGCATATAGGAAGAATTGGCTAAGGACACATCTCATCTGCATAAGTTGATTTGATCTATAGCTGACTTCAGTTGTTTTTTCCTTTAAAAACCTCATGTTTCCAAAAGTACTTTCTCTTTCTCATTTTGATTCTTCTTACAGTGTTAATAAAACATCATCCCACTGTGTTTATAAGTATCTTATTACTAAAGGAAGGGAAGCTGATTCAAGAGGGGCAACTCATGGAGCTAATGATCACCCCCAGCCTGCTTACCATGGTAGCTGGCACCTAGTGTGTTGTCCATGGTGCTGAATATGGTTTATGGTAAACACAAGAATCTTTGTGGGAAATATAGATAGGCAAAGAAAGAGATGCTGGATTGCCATAGTAGTCTGTCCTTTTCCTGTTTCATTTCCCAAAGGAGACAATCTAATGAATTTGGCAATCAAATCATGCCACTTTGCCAAGATGACCAGAGTAATTATACTTTTTATAGACTACTGCCTTCCTTTGGAGCTTTTCTATTGGAGTAGCAGGGAAACAGTATCATAGCTTGAGTAACTGTATTTTATTCTAAGAAAGAGGATTTGACGTAAAGTGTATATTTACTTAAGAGCAAAGGATCATCTTCCAAGTACCTCACTGTCAATGTGAGCAAATATGAAAGGAATGTTTCAAAAGAAAGCAAGCAAAACCACAAGTCTAGTGCAATATTCACAAATTGTCTTATCAAGCATTGTAAGGTATGAGGATACACAAGCATCTTGCAGTACTTATAGAAAACTTCAGCTTTATTTTTTAAAATCCTTTTATTATGAAATAATGAGAGATTTGTGAAGAGTTGCAAAAATAGTACAGAAAGGGTACTATTCTTAACAGTAATCCTATGCATAGGTACATACAGAAGTGTGCACCATCAGAACTACGCCATTGACACTGGTACAGTTCACAGGTCTTATTCAGAGACTACTAGTTATATACATTCATTTGTATTTGAATGTGTAAATACATATTTCTTTAAAAGATGCAGTCTTGCTATCCCAGAATGATCTGGAACTCATTACATAATCTTGTATGGCCTCATACTCATGGCAATCCTCTCCTTTCTCAGCCTCCCAAGCACTGGGATTCTAAGCATACACAATAATGGTTTGTTTAAATAATTGTAAAATTAGGAGAAACAAAAGGCTAGTGTCACCAGATTTCAGGGCCAGAGTCATTTGCTAGAAATTGGATTCATTGCCGCTCTTCTGTAGAAACTGGTCTTCTGTAAGAAATGTGGCCACCAGAGGGGATGCTATCTAAAATGGCAGTAAGGAAGGTCACTGGTTCATAGATCACTTGACTTTTCTTCCTCTTACCATCAATTCTCCATCTGTATTTTTCCATTGAGTGATTACAATTGGAAGTGAAGTACCATGGGCACCAAAATAGGTGGTCAGAAATAATTTCTTTCTTCAAAATAGAGCATGTTTTGGAAAAATGAAGAGTGAATTTGAGTGTATTTAGGTTCAAAATCTGCAAAGCAGCATTTTAGAATGTTGAATTTTATAAAATAAAACATCGTTTACAAGGAAATTGTATTCATGTATATCCATATAAACAATGTAAAAGAATCCATGGGTCCATATGTTCTCCAATGCCTGGTTTCTCTGTGAATATGTTATCACAACATTTCTAAAAGCTACTCCAGGCTATGGTCAAATAAACAGATGGATTCAGAGTGCTAATAGGTAATAGCCCAACCTTAACATGTCCTCCAGTGCTGAACACTGGGCACTGGCTCTTTTCACCTACTTTAAGATTCTCAACATGGAGTTGACTCTATTTAATAACATTCAGAGTAAAGTTTTATATGTTCTTAGTACACTGTGTTGTTATTACACACATGGGCACATACTTTCAGATAATGGTATACTTTAATAGACTTTAAATTTGCTGTGTACTAGGAAAAGGACAAACAGGAAACCCATACCTATTCTTCTAAAGAGCTTGGCTTGAATTTGACAGAACAAGGTAGAAGGAATCCACTGCCAAATCAGCTTAGAGTGTTATATGTAGGCATGTATTGTGAACTTAAATAAGTTACTAAGTCTTAACATCTGCAAAATAGGCACAGTAATACTGAATGGGTACTGTTTATTTAGTAGTTATTACATGCCAGCAATGATTCCTAATTCCCAGAGTGTGATTGGAAGTTTTCCTGTGTCCTGCTCAGTCCCACAATCTCTCTGTCCCAAGTAAACACACAGAGGCTTATATTAATTACAAACTTTATGGACTGTGGCTCAGGCTTCTTGCTAGCTAGCTCTTTTATCTTAAATTAACTCATTTCTATTAATCTATATGTTTCCACATGGCCAGTCTGCTGGCATCTTGTTGCTCCTTGGGCAGCAGGGCTGGTGACCCTTGACTCCACCCTGACTCTGTCTTCAGTTTGAATGTACCGCCTAACCCTATTCTGCCTCTCCACTGGCCAAACAGCTTTATCAACCAATGAGAGCAACATATATTCATAGCACACAGAAAGATATCCCATAGCACCAGGGTTCCTGTGATAATGATATAGTACTGCTGTAAAATACCTAGAGTATATCAGATACTCAAAAAATGGAATCTGTTATCACTCTTATTGGCAAATACTTCACTTCTAAAGAGACCTGAATTCATCTGGGCTATGCATGGTAAATCAGGATCTCTTCTTGGCCAGAAGCTGATTCTGCCTAATGTTAGTTCTTAGCATGTCTAGCAAATACGTCTCAGAAACACACAATTATTCCTGGAGAAAAGAGTAATAGAACTAATTATTGAATCAGCAAGCATGATTTTTATGTACCAATAACTATGAATGAAGACCAAAGCCATCCCTAAACCATGTGATTGTATAGCTGGAAACACAAAGTATACAAACAGACAAATGTCATAAAAGTCTAGACTGCTTATTTTATTTTATTTTTGGATTTTTAAGACAGGGTTTCCCTGTGTAGCTTTGTGCCTTTCTTGGAACTCACTTGGTAGCCCAGGCTGGCCTCAAACTCACAGCGATCTGCATGCCTCTGCCTCCAGAGTGCTGGGATTAAAGGCATGTGCCACCACGCCCGGCCTAGACTGCTCATTTTTGATAAATATTTATGTAAATAGCCTTTACCTCTTCTGTGGAATCACAAACCAGGGAAGGGATTTCTTGTGACTTAATCTCAATCCCTCTCGTATTCAGCTTTATATCTAGATAGAGTGACCAACTCCTTTACTAGGGATAATGATGGGAAGGTCCGTTTTACTGTGTTTTGACCACAAGTCCAGTAGCTAAAAATATGAAGTCATGACAGTGATTTTACCTGGGGATATTAACTCCATGGGTCCTGTGACAATGAAATATTGACTTCCCTAAGAAAACTACATTTTATTGCATTGGATTATCAGCTTTCCTTTATTGAAAAGCATCTTTTGATTGCTGACTCCATCATAATGACCCCAGGCACTCAGTTTGCTAATTGTCATTCATTTCCCTTCCTGGATAGAAGGCTATGTATTAATCCTTTCCATGATTGAAAGAAGCCTGAAAATCCCGAGTAGCTGCTGAGCTCAAAGGCTAGGAGCTCCTATTTATATGGTTGCTCCACTTGTGTTGCTTGCTTACTGAGGTGAGAGTCCAAAGCTATGAAACTGATTTACAGCCATTGCTAGGTGGCTAATGGTGACAAAAGTTCTGATATTTTTTCCAGCTGTCACCATGCTTCCTTTTTATTTCTTAGCTATAGGGGTTTCTACTAGATATTCACCCACTGCTCTTGCCAGAGCACGTCATTCTCTTCCCCATGCCAACCAAGTAACATCATTCAACCTGTGAGGTCAGACTGATAGACTGAACGAGCCATTAGGGGACACTGAGTGATAAGATGCTTCCATGGGAAGCTGCCTTTCTTAGCAAGAAATGGCCCCTGATGTGCATAAACAGCCACCTCAAACAGAGTATGGATAATTGTCCGACTTAATGGGATATTCATTAAGCAGACTGGTAGCATAATGTAGCCTGAGTGAGTCCCAGCCCTGCTCATTCTTTGGTGCTGTGGAGATGTTAATCACGCTGCTCCTGGCAAGTCTGCTAGCACTGAAGCTGATGATGTAACCAATTTTGCAGCAAGTCCTTTGTCTGAGTGACTGCAGCACAGCTGCGGGAACAGAGCATCAGGGAGCTGAACGTGTTATTGGCGAAAGGTGCTTTTTCCACTCCTTCCTTCCAGGATGATGTTGTCCTTGAGTGCTTTGTGTGTCACTTGGCACAACCCTATTGGTGAATGTATCAGTGGATAATCAAAGTGATGGTGAGATGGACATTATTGAGAATACAATAATTCTAAAAGCTCAAATGGTACACTTATAATTTTTGCACTTCTCTCTGTGTAAACGTTATCTAGCAAAAGGAACTCCAAACAAATATTGAATTCTAATTAATGATAGACCCACAGAAGTTTTAAAGGATAAAGTGTACTTATTAGGATAATATATTTCAATGTAGCAAAAATAAGACAGATTGATAAAGAGGTAGCTAAATCAAATAGACCAAATGTTAAATAAGTGGAACATATTTCACTATATGTTTAAGAATTTTTATAAGGTGTTCAAAGAAGAAATTAGAATCACCTTGAATGAGTGTAGCATGAATTGTTAGAGGGTCTTATTAATAAAAACAAACGCAGAGCTAGGTATTAGGGTGAACGCTGAAAGATCAGAGAAGCAGAACAAGCCACAGCCACCTCGCCTCACTAGTTCCTCAGCTGATCCTGTTTCCTCAGACTGGAAGCCTCTGAGTCCTTATCCAAATGGATCTCAGCTGAACTGCTGCTAAAAGCCTAAAAGCTTAACCAGTTATATTTCCTCATCCTCATGCCTTAAATACCTTTCTGCCTCTTGCCATTACTTCCTGGGATGAAAGGCATGAGTCACCATGCCTGACTGTTTCCAGCATGGCCTTGAACTCACAGAGAACCAAGTGGATCTCTGCCTCTGGAATGCTAGGATTAAAGGCGTGTGCTACCGCTGCCTAACCTCTATGTTTAAGTTTGTGGCTATTCTGTTCTCTGACCCCAGATAAGTTTATTAGAGTGCACAATATTTTGGGGAACACAATACCACCACAAATGAGTTTTGCTTTTTCATTTTGTTTTGTTTTAATGTTAGTGCCTGGGGATCCCTCCAAATTTTGGAGTATGACACAGCTGTAAGGGTTGTTTGTTTTTTCCTTTGCTTGTTTTTTGAAGCTCTCCTAGTGCCTCTAACACATATTGAAGGTTGAAAACAATTACTATGGTAAATCCCATTTTGGTGTGTAGGATTGCTAATAAATAATGAACTTGAGGCCTTTGCAATGAATTCTGAGCTCCTCCTAATAAGTACCTCTGGGCTTCAAACAGGGGACTGGCAAAAAGAGTACTGTTAGAACAAATAGCTTTGTAACTCTGATGAGTAATATGTATACAGAAGCTCCATTCTATACCCTAAATAATTGTCCTTTTTAAAATGTCAGTAGCCAAAATTGAGAAATACTGCTGTAGACCTCAATTTCTCATACTGAAAAGTACATAAGTGCCACACTGAAGTTTTGTTAAAATAGGCATTTAATTCAGGAAATGTGAGGTGAAGTCTAAGAGTTTGTCTCTTCCTGACAAGCTACTAAGTGATGCCCATGTTGTCAGTCTACAGATCTACACATTGAGGATCCAGGACCTATAGCTATCTTCTTTTGTTTCTTTTGTTTGTTTGTTTGTTTTTTGTTTTTTTGAGACAGGGTTTCTCTGTGTAGCTTTGTGCCTTTCCTGGATCTCATTTGGTAGCCCAGGCTGGCCTCGAACTCAGAGAGATCCACGTGGCTCTGCCTCACGAGTGCTGGGATTAAAGGCGGGCACCACCACCTTCTTTATATTTCTAACAAATTGTGCCTATCTGAAATTCCCATTCTCTCTTGGATATACTCTAGGACTGACTACTTTGAGAAGCAAGGGGGTTAGTCAATTGGATGGATATAGATTCATGTGTTTCTTGTTATTAGTTGGGCCATTAAAGTCTGAAAAAAAAGAGAAAAGAAAAAAAAGTCTGAAACCAAATGCTAATGTCAATGAGAATTTCAGGATTGATCTTAACTAGCTAGAGAGATATTTTGTTCTGCTGTATGTTCTGTGGGACTATAGCAACATTTTAAAGCAGAGTTTTCCACAAAGGCTAGATGTGCTCAGACTGGATTAATGTAAGCAGTCTTATATAGTTTAATATCCCTGGTTCCCAGCACAATGCCTGGGTCATAATAGATGCTTGAAACCTTGTTCATGAACCAATAACAAAAAGGATGCTACAAGAGTAAACACAGACATCCAGGAGAGCAAGGCACTGTTATGGATGTGGGAAATCAAGGCAAGAACGCACTTCAGCAACTCCCCACTTGAAACAATGAAATGGATGCATCCTTGGAAACTTACCTTTCCTCAACCCTTGGATGGGAGAAGTAACTATTAAAATAATTGTGTGTTTTTCTTCTTCCATGATGTAAGTTAGAGAAATACACAGCAGGATGAGTTGAGGGTGAGGGACACTTAATTTGTTCTCTTTCTTTTGGGAATAGGACAGAAGATCCAGACTTTGGGAGAAGGAAATGGGCTGGTGAAGAGAGGTATCATCTAGTAGTGCTAGCTTCTTTTCCCTGCTGTCAGCACCTTTTGCCCCCATACTTTCCACTGTTGGAAATAAATGCTAGTAGATACAATTTGCTGTGTAGCAGCTAGAGCAGCATCTTTTTTTTTTTTTGTCACATTAGCCATGTAATATGTCTGCCATGGTACCTGAAAGCTGTTGTTAGTTGGTCTTTGGTTTTTTGGGTGGCTACCGCACAGCTCCTAAATAAATCACATGGAGGCTTATTCTTACTTATAAATAACAGCCTTATGTTGGCTTGTTGCTAGCCAGATTTTCTTAACTTTAATTATCCCATCTATCTTTTGCCTCTGGGCTTTTCCTGTTCTCTTACTTCTGTAAATCTTTCTCTTACTCCATGGCTTGCTGTGTAGCTGGGTAACTGGCCCCTGTAGTCCTCCTCCTTCTCTGGATACTTCTCTTTCCTCTCCCAGATTTCTCCTTCTATATATTCTCTCGTCTTGCCAGCCTTACCTATCCTTTCTCCTGCCTTGCTATTGGCTGTTCAGCTCTTTCTTAGACCATCAGATGTTTTAGACAGGCACAGTAACACAGCTTCACAGAGTTAAACAAATGCAACATAAACAAAAGTAACACATCTTAAAATAATATTCTACAACAGAAAGTAACTTCTTTGGTACCATTTTCCCAAATAATGTGGGTTTTCTACTAAAATAGGCAAGTTTCAGGCTGAAGTTGTGGTGTAATAGTATAGCACATACTTAGCATGTTTTAGACTGTGTGTTTAATACCCAGAAATAGAATTAGCTCATTAATTAAATATATAAGTTACCCTGGAAAGAGAAAGTTAATTGATTGTCTTTTGGGTTGAGAGGATAAAGGGAAAGGGAAAAGAGATTTCTTTTTGTAGCAATAAGCTCATCCTAAAATAGATTGTTGTGATAGTTGCACAAATCTATGGGCATATTATAACTGACTGAGTTGTACACTTTAAGTGAACTGCATAGTAAATGAAATATATTCAATAAAACTGTTGTAATGAATATATGGGTTAAACTAGAGGATACAGATTAATTGAATAGATAACTGCAAGAATTCTGAAGTTTCACATGGTAGGGGAGAAGAGATGATTCTACAAACAGGAAGGTAAGCACTGATATAAGTGAGGTATATATACTTAACTTTTCAACCTTCAGTAATCCACTTCTGTTCTTTCAAATCTAATTAACAATAGTCCCAATTGCTTTCAAATTATTCAACATTATTCAACATTGAATTTTTGCTTGGAAAAATAGCCAGGAAATGCTTGAATACAGTGGACAAAGAAAGCCATATATTCTATAATAAAAAGTAGCACCATTAATAAAAAGTATAATTAGACACTATCATAGGGTTCTGGAAGCTCTTTAAATTAGATCAGGACACTGAAATCACTATTGTTTTATACAAAGACCTACAGCACGTGAATTGTATCCTGTCACTTTGGTCTCATGTGTAAAGACTTCAAAGCCACAGTGAGACCCTCTGTCCATATGTAGCTTCCCATGAAGCTGCAACTTTGCACAGTTAGCATGGCACAATATGAGCACAGACAGCATGTTCGATTCAATAAGGTATTTAATATAGAATCTAGGACCAAGAGCTCACATTTCTAGTCCTGAGCTAATGCTAGTTGATATAGTAGTATGATTTCTACAATGACCAAAAGTATTTTTTTTACTCCATTTTGTAATTATAATGCTTTGGAAGGAAAATAGTAACATATTTAGCTACCATTAGCATTTGTATCTTGTGATGAATAAAGGCTTCAAAGAGTAAGTTATGGTGGTTTGGCTAACTTGCATAAAAAAAGACATGGCACTAAGGGAATTAAGATGGGAAAAATAATACATTAGGGGACAAGAAAATAAACATATTCTAGTTGATTTTGCTGTAGGCTTTCCTTATGTGCACAGCCAGTGATTTCTGAATATAAAAATACAAATTGAGACATGGCTTTCACAGAGATTCACAATTATGACATGAACACCAAAGAACTATGATGTAGCACATTGTCCAAAATTTGTCACTTCTTTAGTTTTTCCCTAATGCCAGAGACATGCAGGACAAAGGAGAACTGCAGAAGACAAAGAGAGTGGGCATGTGGCAAGGTTATTACAAACTGTGTGTGCTTCACAACAAAGCATTATCTCCACTGAGCGCATCTGGAAATGGTCCAGCATTTGGCCAGAGACTGACCCTAGGTACAAGAAAATTACCAATTTCAAGAAAGTATTGTGGAAGCTTCACTGTTTGAACTCGTCTTGCTTTTCAGAGGAGCATGGGTTTACAAGGCCTAATGATATTCTGCAATACTCCCTTTTCTGCTAGGAAGAGATTTTATCAACTCTCTAGATTTTCACACCAGGGTCAGTCTCATTTGGCTCAATTTCATTATGTCTGTAGACTTCAAATAACCAGGGAACATCTTGTCAGGGAAAGGCCAGATGGGCAGACAGGGAAGCGATCCAGCCCCTGAGGAAATTAAGTGCTCAACCTGTCCTTGCTCTCCCACGGTGCGGGTACATGAGCCAGACAGAAAGACAGACAGGCAGACGTATAGACAGACATTCAACCTACCTCAGAGCTGGGGAATCCAGGGCAGGGGCAAACTGGGGGAGTTTGGGAAGCCTGAAATACAAATTCCCATGTTGTAAGCTCACACAGTGAAATCTGATAACCACTCTCCCTTTGCTCTCAAAATGAACTCAGCCCCCTCCTTGAACTGGAAGTCTGAGCCATGGAACCCGACAGTACAATTATCCCTCTCTACATCTTGTGGGAGCGAGAGGCAAAGTGAAACACTGAGGACAGATTCACAGTAAAGGAGCATGGTTTATTTCAGCATTCTGAATAAGTGCTATTGCTATTGTCACTGCTGTTACAGTTTATGTTTTTGAACAATTTCTCCGGATGTTATGCTATAAATAGATTTTAGACTGTAAAATTCAGAGTCACCTTTGCATCCCCAATACCTAGGACAGCATTGATATGTGGTGGCATTGAACATTTCCTTAAAGAACGGATCTCACATTCGGTAGCAGGCTCCCCAGCCCTTATTGGATTTCTTGATTACTACCATTACTCTTGGATCCCTGATCGATACATTAGTCCACAGATGTCAAGAGAAGATGCTTGGGGCTTGCTGTTCAATTGCTTTGGTGGTGAGGAGTCAGAGTGCACTACTAGATTGTGAAATCCCAAACCAACTGATTTAGAAAAGGAACTGTTAGGAAGAAGTTGTTAAATTTAGGCTGAATATATAGAGATGAGGACCTGAGGGCAAATGAGAGATACCATATTGGCATTATGTTTGAAAACATGGGCTAGATTGTGAAGATTCATACCATGACATTATGCTAATTATACTTTGAATCAATAATCCTCTAGCAGGAATTATTTTGTCCAGCCAATGAAATATAACAATGTCTTCAGACGTTATTGCGTATCCGGACTTTGGAGGTACTATTGGCATGTACCAGGTAGAGGCCTGGGATGCTGGTCAACATCCTACTATGGTTTGGACAGCTGCCCACAGCACAAAATTAGCTGAGCCATAATGTCCACAATTGTTATGGTTGAGAAGACTTGCAGTAAGAAAGAAGCGAGATCAAATTATAGATAACAATTATAAAAAAATACAGAGATGAAAACAAGACTAGAAAAATAATACACTGTAGCAACAGCAGTGGATATGTCTAGATGGCACAATTATTAATCTTTTTTATCCTTTCTCTTATAAAGTTTCTAATATAACTAGGTTGCCTTGAAATTGAAAACAGTCACATAAGTAGTATGTGAATGTGTATCCTGCTTATTAAGTGTTACACATAAGATTGAAGGTTGTTTTCACTTATGTTCCCTTCCCAGAGGTACCAGAATTATGGTTTTGGCCTCTAGGAGCTTAATCCATATGTTTACACATATATTATGTGCAGCTATGTAGAAAATATGTAGAATTTTTGCCAATCTTTAACAGCTGCATTGTACGTGCCTTGTTGAATGTACTTGCAAAGGCATTTTAAAGTGGGCATGGGGATGTAAAATTGCTGGGCCATAGAAAAGGCGCATTTAAGATTTTGTTGGCTAATTGCCTTCTAAATCACCCACAGATTTAATTTCTTGATAGCCTCACCAACACTAGATGCTTATCTACTTTGTATACAATTTGCCAATCAGTTAGATAAAAATAGCATCTTGTTTTGATTTTAGTTTGCATTTTTCTTGTCACTAACAGAGCTGAGATCCTCCTCATGCATTTATTAAACCTGTCACATAGTCTCTCATATCACTAGTGGTATTCACTTGTTTTGCTTACATTTGTATTGTAGTCACTTTTTCAATCTTTAAGAAGTAAGTAAGTAAGGAGCAGGTTTGCAAAGAAAATACAGAAGTTAGCCTACCCAGTGTCTTTCCTAATCTCACTAGGTAGACCCTGAGTCTGTCTCAGACCAAAGTGACTCTTGCCATTAATAAGAGCCCAAACCAAAGCAGCTACATTATGTACCAAAATCCTTAAGTCCATTCCTGCCACTTTTGCCTGCTTCTCTGGACTGAGGCAGTATCTGGACACTGAGCAGCCAGCAGTTACTGCCTGTCAGATTCGCTCCAGCCACATACAAATGTGTTATGTGGTAAAGCATAAAAGACCATGAAAGGCAGCGTGTGAACTGGATGGTATCTGTGGCCCGTGCAAATGGCAATTAGGACCATTAAATTTCACTTAATCTTCATTAAGAACATCTGTTGTCTAGCATGCATGAGAAAGCCAAAGATGGGGTTGGGTGAACATGACCCCTACAAATAGTTTTATACACTAGTTTTCCACCATTTCAGCATTAGCTGAAAGAGATGTGAATATAAAATATATAGTATATAATAAATATTAGACAAAGAATAAAACTAGAGAAAAGGCTTCTAGGCTAGCTAGCATGAACCAGTTGTGCATGACGGCATGTGATAGAACTTGAGAAGTAGGAGTATCAGGAATGCAAAGTCATCTTTGGCTATATAATAAGTACTAGGCAAAGTGGGACATATGAGATACTGACTCTACATAGATAGACTGATAGACAGACAGACAGACAGATGGATAGAGAGACTGATAGATAGATATTATGCTAATATCTGTCTTGTAAGGCTTGTAGGTTGTGCCCCTGCATGGGAAAACTCCAAAGGGTCAACCAAAATATGTCTTTGAGATTGGGTATTCCAGAATTGGGCCATATCAAATCTAGCTTTTCTAGTCACCTCCATCCTTTTGGTTTATCCTATCCCACACATCCTCCTAGTCAATACCCTTGAAACTGTAGATTTTAATCATTTCAGATCTCTCCAAACTTGCTAGCTATCTGATCCCCGCTTTTAAGACTTATTTATTTACTATGTAAACATTATTCTGCCTGCACGACAGACTAGGACACCAGATCTTATTATAGATGGTTGTGAACCACCATGTGTTTGCTGGGAACTGAACTCTGAACTTCTGGAAGAGAAGCCAGTGCTTTTAACCTCTGAACCATCTCACCAGTCCTTGATCCCCCCTTTTTTCTACCTGCTTACGTACTCCATTTTGCTTGTATTCTGTTGTGGCGGTCAGAAATGTCTATACTAGGTCCAGAAGGGATGCTAGAGAGGGGCAGTTCTTCCTGCACTTTAGCTGGAGCATATACAGGTTAGGCTTTTCCTGACCATGCACATATATGCTGATGCTTTGCCTTTCTAATTGAGCAAGGATTTTGTTGGGGGAGGTAGATGAGTAGCCAAGTGGTTCTTTTGTGATATGTACTGAACACCTCACCTTTATAACCTTACTCGTTTTACCTTTACATTTATTTGATTGACTGGACACAATCGGTTTTCAACACCAGTCTGTAAACATGAGAGCAGGAACCACATCTTTTTTGTTTCTCAGTAAATCCCCATCACTTACCACAAATGTCTGTCACTTGCTAATAGCTAACTAGCATTTGGTCAATAAATAATTTAAGTAAGTTCTAAGGACAGAGGAAAGCCAGACACTCAGGCAAGGGAATTGGGGAAATGCATTTTTGAGGAGCAAAGTGATAGAACTCACGATCTCTATTCTTACCACAAAGAACACATCTCATTCTGTGACTCCACAGTCCAGCTGTGAGCGAGACTGTCCCAAGGCACAAACATCCCTCAACACTGACAGTAGTACCATTACCTAGGATGTTTGGGAATGACTGAAGGGGAAGGCTTCCTTTGACAGTTCACTGTGTCCCTATTATTCAAATCCACTGTCTTCTCTAGGACAGGTATTCGTTAGCAGGCTCAAATCAATCTTGCTACTTGGAGCCTAAGGAAACTTTACAAGCAAGTTGTGAAGCTGGAATGGTAGGGGACCTGAATGACTTGGGAACTACATTTCTATTACATTTGAAACTTAGACATACTAGTACATTTATTGGGTCATAATTGCTCTGAGAATCTGCCAAGGTTCTGACTCTCAAGGAAAATGACATGAGAGTTGGGAGAGAGCAAGGACTCTGTGAAGAAGCTAGAAAAGGAAAAAAGTTAGTGTTCAGAAGGAACTTGACTGAAGCATTGGTTTAAGAAAACAGAAGCTGGCATGATGACGTTTTCCACTTTTCAAATCCCTTTTCACTTATTTTTCAAACCTTGATTTCCACCCCCACCACAGTTCTATTGGTTCCTTAATTATTTTCCTGAATTTTTCAAGGCCTTATCACTGTGGTTAACAGCATAAATGGGATTCTAACTAGTTGTGTAGCCGTTCACACATGGCTCAAGTTCTGATGTACAGGAACAAGAGCCAAAACCTCGAATGCTTTAACCATATCAGCTCCACAGTTGCCACTAATCAGAATAGTGCTTATTCCCAGGGCCAGCAATTTCCAGTGAGACCATGCTAATCTCATAAACTCAGGAGCTGGATAAAGCAGTTGGTTTGAGTATCACTAATTTCATTTTCATGCTTATGTTTGCCATCATTCATTGAGTGGCAAGAACAAGTCAGCTAAGATAAGGGCAAACTCTGCCTTTGCATTGTGCTTTGTAGCAGTAAATTTTACCATAAATTAAATGCACCGACAATTTAAAGCCAGTTATAAAGGAAGCAAGAAGCTACAAATGAGCCTGTGATGGAAGATAACTTGGTTATTTGCTTAGTTGTGTATTTGGATTGGTTTATTTTTCACAGTTTACAAGGAGATAGTTCCCCCACAGGCCTGCATATGGGATTTATAATACCAGTTTAGGAGTTTAATGCAGTTTGATTTCATCAACCTTCAAATGTACTGAAGGAGAGTGATGGTTTTTTTTTTATAGAAGCATGAAATATTTTAGGGTACAAGAGCAAATTTTATGGGCCCATCTAGTTTCATCTACCATGTAAAACAAAAACTTAACAAATTGTGACCATCTCTAAGGGCAGAAAGCTATTATTCTTTATTGCCTTTAAGACACACACACACACACACACACACACACACACACACACACACACACTAATATCCAGTTTGGGAAACTCTAATTTACACATAAAGTGATGCATAAATATATCTTCTTAAATAGAGTCATGTAACCCATTATTCTTACATTGACTTAAAATCTGTTTCATTGTTAGACTAAAATGCTTCAAACAGTTATCCATTGCAATAGAGTGCTTTACAAAGGAGATCTTAGCCAGAATCCTAGGTCTTAAAGTGACTAAGAGTAAGATTTCCCTCATGTAAATCAAAAGAGGATGAGAAATTATATTATCTTCATTTTAGCTTCCTTCTTGTCCTACAAAGTAGCCTAAAAGGAATCTTAGGGTCTGGAGAGCACAGCTTGTAAAATACAAATGGAGTTCAACTTCTTCCGAGATTGTCCCCATACACAGGCCACACTGTTACTAATTAGAATAGGTGGAACTACAGTTTGGTTTCCTCACTCCCATTTCAGAGTCCTTCACTGGTACGTGCATATACCCTTACCTTAAGTCTCCTCTCACCGCTAACCTCCCATTTGATGATTCCTATTAACCAGAAGGTAGGCTAGCTCCCAAGAGCTTCTGTTTTTGTTCATCTTATGCAACTGAATTTTCAAAGTGTAAACCTGCACATTTATACTTATTAAATGCATCCAGTATAGTGCCTCCCAGAATTGAAAGAGATAGTAAACATCTTTTACTTTGCTCCATCTCTCCTGCCTTTGTAAAACTTTTAAAATCTTGATTTTGTTATCTAACATCAGTCATTTGATTGATTTTGTTTCTTTTGGCAGGGTTGTTCAATTACAGTTAATTCATTGTACTGAAATGACTTACTTTGCCAACAAATATATAATCAAGATAAGATTTTTCAGAAACTTTGGTCTCATTTTTCATGGCATTTCTTTATCTGGTGAATGCTTCCTCCACTTCCTCTGTTTCTAATGTCACTTAATTGGTGAAGTATATCTAAGCTACCAGTTTCCATTCTTGAAACAGAGCAAACAGATCCTATTTCTATACTAGAACAGAAGCATAGCACCTAAGAAGACTTCCTCTACTATATTGTAAATTATTTAAGTGTCTTCTCCATTCACTGTACTCCCAGGCCCTAAGCTGGTGAAGCAAATAGACTGTTCAGAAAAAGACTATGACATAGGGTAGGAACTTAGTGCGAAAGAATGAACTTAGGAGCATGATCAGTAATTAAAATGTATCTCTCAATGGACTTTCCCCCCACAACCAGATGTTATTTTATCAAAAGAAAAGTTTGCTAGGTATACATTGCATCAATCCTTGCTTGTTTCTAATTTCTAAGGATTGCTGAAAAATTATACTATAATGATAACTGTCTATCCTTTTTGGTATAGAAAGTTAAGTATTGCTTTATATTTTCTAAGATATACTTCTTCTATTTTGCAAAAATTCAGACAATATTTCCTTGTCTCTAGCTTTTTGGCTTCTCTTCCATTTTCCAAGAACTTTCCAGGTGGTGCTGAGTCATTTGGAGCAAATGGCCTCTTTCACTTGGACCTTTCAACAGCATTGTTTGTAATGGTCAGGGGCCATGACTAGGAGAGCTGTTTCTTGGAAAAAGTGTATTTGAATTGGGCAAATCAGAGGCTGAAAGTCAGGATGGCCAATAAATGTGTTATTGACAGAGGCCTGGCTTTAAAAGAGAGCCAAGTGTAGGAAGGCAGTTTTCTCCGAACCGTAGCCCAACAAGCATTTCTGATGGCCCTCCTGTCTCTCTTCCCCTCCCACTATTTTGGCTCTATGTTCTTCTCATTGCTGTACTTTCTCTCAGCTGAACTTGGATGGCTAGACCATCAGCACAAAAGGAAGAAGAAAAATGCACAGCTGCCTTAGAGTTTCCTGTTAGGTGGTCGGTCAGGGAACTGCGTATGACCAAGATAATAAGCAAAACAGGAAATAATTTCAAGAAAGTAATCAAGTGTATTAATAATTATTATATTTTAGAACACACACATATGTCCCAAATATCTATAGACAAAAAATACCTTGAAGTACTAATTCACTGCAATCCTAAATATAAGATATTTCTTTGAGAACTGTCCTGTATTAGATATTAAGAGGGTACAGAGGCATAATATGAAACATGTTGCAACACTTAAAATATTTCTACCTTAGTAAAAGAATGATGGGTTATTTTCAAAAGCATTTTCTTTAACAACATTTGAAACCAAAATCCAAGGGAATACTTTAAAAGGTGACTAAATCCATCCAAACTCTGTTGCAACTATGTGTTAGTTAAATGACCCTTGATCTACTGTAAATGTGAGGAAAACGTTTGTCCCCTGACCCAATGCAATAGGCCTGATTGTTATCGAGACTGCAAACTCATATCATGCACATTCAGTCTAAGATTTTGGCCCTTCAACATAGACCTTACCACTTATTTGGGTAAGTCCTGCAGTGAGGAGCAGGCTGTGCTCCTCTAAGAGGCTGATCTGCTGCTATAAGCCTGAAAGCTGGACTCCTGATCCCAGCTGCCCATTTGAAGGGGCAAATGCAAACAACACTCCTTTGCTCAAAGTGGAAAGGTTTGAGTTGAGTGCCTTCCAAGCGATCACACTGGTGGCCATTTTATGAAGTCTATTTCTGTCTTGTACACATCCCTCAATTTGCATTCCTGCTGAAACTTGCCACTAGGTCTGCTCCTCTGTGTGGGAGGTAGAATGGATTTAGAGTGTAGAAAAGAAAGGTCCCTTTGTGAGGCAGGGGCAGAATACAGAACATTCACTTAGCATCACTCTTAGGTGTCTTCAGCCAAGCATTTAGTCCCCTTGCCTCTTTGAAAGTTGTTGGAGAAACTCTTTTACTATAGACATTAGTCTTAGTTCCTCAAGAATTTGATGTTTTTTTCTGAGCTGAAATGAATTTGGCTCATTAGACTGAAAGAACATGAAGATGTTCTAACAGAAGTGGAAATTGTTCTAAAAATGGTTTACATGCAAAGGGGGGGGTTTGAAGGCCAGTCATTGCTCCTTGATATCTTTTACCAGATTTTAGGGGACATGAGATGTGTGCCATTATAATTTTATTACATCAGCTTCAGTTCTGGTCCTCCCTGTGGTCTGCATCCTGCTCAGTGTTGTGAGATTACCTAAGGAGGACTAAGACTGACCACTCCAGCATGGATGAGCTGATCAGAATTCTGCAGCCAACTTGCCTGTTCCCATTAGCCAGTCCTCGGTCACTGCCAATGAGTTGGGCCTAGATGCCTCCCCACCCTTGATGAGGATGAATTTAATTGTATGTGTACACAATCTTAAAAGGCTCAAAAAGCAACTGGTTTGAGTCAAAACTTGGAATAACCAAGCAATTTGGTGATTGTATAAACAGTGTCCAAACTTTAATTTTAGGAAGATTAAATGTAGATTGTACACAAGAAGAGAATTAAATTGTAAAAGGAGCAAGTCAGATGAAAACAATGGACCAGAAACATGTGCTCTTTAGAGGACAGGAATCACAACTTTCTTTATTCTCTCCTAATGGTTGCCAGAGTGAGTGAAGCATCATGAGCACTAAACGAAATTTATTCAATAAGTGCACAAATTGAGAGTAAATTTTTGATTATAGGATTACTTCTGAAGTATGTTAGTAATTCAGAGAAAACCTTATCTGTAGATGTTTTATAAAATAATAGTTTTTAAAAGTACTACTGCCAGGCGGTGGTGGCGTACGCCTTTAATCCCAGCACTAGGGAGGCAGAGGCAGGCGGATCTCTGTGAGTTCGAGGCTAGCCTGGTCTACAAAGTGAGTTCCAGGAAAAGCACAAAGGTACACAGAGAAACCCTGTCTCAAAAAACAAAAAACAAAAAAAAGTACTACTAAGTAGGGAAGTCAGGAGCTCCATAGGGATGAGAGATAAAGTCGATCTTTCTTGTTCAGTTCATTCCTTACTTCCTTCCCCCCTCCCCCGCTCCTCTAAAATAGGATTTACTTCATCTGCTTCATTTGATGGCTGTGATTCCATGCATGTGTTTTGCAAAGTAGCTATAATAATTTGTCATGTAATACTGATGACTTTCAAGGTACAGCCATAGGTAATATCTCTTCATGTTCTAATCTGAAAAACAAAAATAAAAAATCCATGGGTAGTCAAAGTGCATGTGCATCACTTATCAAATAAAGATCTGAGATGTCTCCTTTAAGTAATTGTCCCTGATCACAGTGTGGTGTGTGACTAAATCTCCCATGTCTCACAATTCCAGAATAGCAGGTTGTTAGGGAAATAGCAGCCAGTCCTAGTACCTTCATAGTAATTCTTTTTGTAATTGTTTGAAGTCCCTTTAGCATTCCACTTTTTAGGCATATGAGACTGGAACAAGAAAATGGCTGATCTAGACAGTGTCTCAACATCTACTCTCAGCTTTCTTCAAATGGCTGAACTGGCTCTACAGTGCCATCGTGTAGCATACCTCTCTGTCTCTGCTCATGTCAACTGCCATGGAAGCTTTTGAAATGTGATGTGTCAGGATGTCTCCCTTCACCCCGTCCATCTGTCTGTCTTGTACTAGTGATAGTTCATTGACTTGTTTCTTTCCTACAACTATCACCTTCTTCACAGAGATTCCAGATGAACTAGGTTCAGTGCGATTACCAACCCCAACCCTATTGGCCTCTCAGAAAAGAATGGGTAAAGCAGGATTGTAGTGAAACCAGGGACTTTAGAAGAATGCCAAGACTAGAACTTCCAAAAACCAGAGGTCTGGGCAGGCTGAGTCATTAATCAGTAAGGCAGTTGGAAAGTAGGAAATAAGCTTTTATTAGGTTTGAAGAAAGGCCAAGGTTCTAAAAGCACCTAGCAACAGACAATAGGAATACCTGGAAGGAGATGCCCTATGAAGGGAAGTATGGTGCATTTAGTGGCCCATACAGCTTTCGCACACTAAATGTCAAATAGCACACTCCCAAGTTATTCCAAGAAAAATGGTCTCCAAATACTGCACAGTGTCACTGCTCTAGAAGCTTTAAATTTTAAGAGATTATCGGTCTGGAAGCTTTTAGGATTCACCATTTTCAAAGTCATTCTCCAAGCAGTGATCATAGAATAATGAGTATAGTTGACTGCATCTCGTTCTTCCACATTTGACTCATTACTTCCGTTAAGGTTAATGGTACTGGCAGAGCTGCCTCATCTGCCAACTAAGTACAAATGCAATGTCCTTCTGCTCCTCATTTTCTGTTTTGAACACTGTATGGGTTACGTTTTGATGGCAGACAATTGTGAACACGCCTTTGCTTTTGAGAACTGTGTTCTAAAACACGGGCATGCACTCGGCTCTTGCTGCTTCTCTGTTTCTTCATTTCCCTTTCTTGCCCTGCTTTCCTTTGACCACCTCTTTTATATTGGAAGTAAACAGTAGATGAAATGATGTATGCAAAGGCCAGGGAAGAAGAAGAGGGAAGGAAACTAGCTGCGGTTGAAAAAAGAAAGGAAGGAATTGTCATAGCCTGAAATATAGGAGAGGTGAGACTAGCATGTTTAAAATAGTGTTAGTATTGCTTAAGTGCTCATCACATCTAGTCAGTGTTTCAGGATACAAGAAGTCCTTCCTCTTTTCTATAATAGTACACTCCGAGTTATCCCCTGCAGGCACACTCTACACTCTTCTTCACTGCTATATGACTTTGTCAGCTGGCCATAGTGAGTGGGCTCCCTTGTCTTTTTTATTACTATGGTGCTCAGTTGGGAGGAGAGAAGTGAGTGAAATTAGGCTGTCTATTGCCTGGACCCCAGCCTAAGAAATCACTAGCTTTCTATACTAAAGGTCACGACTCCTGTCAGGGAGTCTGCTTCATAAAACTCTCATTCTCTCCTCTCTGAGTTCTGGCAGCTGCTCCTTTTCCTTTAGGCCTAAGGCTAGCAATGGATGCCCCTTGTCAATGTACCTGTGATACCACAATAGCTCCTCTGATTTCTTTGTACTCTTCCTCCACTTCTGCAATCTGTCCTCTTTGCTAAACTCTACTTAGTGTATCCACTCTGTTTCCTGTGTTTTCTACAGAAATCCTGGCAGAAAAGCCTATCAAACTCCTTGATTGCTTTCTCCCTTGACATGTTTTAGGGCAAGGAGAGAGAGTGAAATACAAAGTTGCAAAGAAGAAGGTAATGTGTGAGGAAATGTTGCAGGTTTATTGCAGTTGTTACGCTGTCTGGTCACGTTGAGACAAAACGTTCCTAAGAGAAATCTCAGAGCATTGATGATGGTGCTGTGTCCCCTTTAGCAACTGAACAGTTGTGCTTTCAGTCTTATCTGCAATCAGCCATGAGAAACAGTTAGAGGCCATGACTCCCATGCCTGCTCCCTCCCTGGCAACCTGGGAGGCAATGGCCTGAGGCACATTCAGGCCACTGCTTTGCTGTAAATCAGTTTGCACTCCTTTGCTTCCCTTGGACTCAGTTTGCAGGGAATGAGCTTATATCCTTTGGCTTCCCTTGGAATAGTCTCAGGAAGCCTGGGAAGGGGGGTACAGTTAAGCCTCTGGGATTCCACAACAGCTGCCAGCATTCTGGCTAGAGTGTATCTGCTCATTAACTGTGTCCAACCTGGAATGTTTCATACTGTCAGAGCTCGAAGCGTCCTCGGAAATCAACCAGTCCAAAGACTCTCAGAATCTCTAGATGGCCTTCAGGGAAATTCCTGACAACCCCTTCCCCCCAACATCCCCACTTACATTAAAATTTAACTATACAGGTACACATTTTTTTTTCTGGAGAGAAGATATAGCTTTTGTTGAGTTCTCCAATGGACTCATGACACAAAGACAGCATAAACCTTGAAGGAACAGCATCATTACTTTACAACAGAGGAAGCTGGGCCTGAGAGAAAGCAGTGACGCACTGGCGAATTTTAACTGTAGAGAGACAGTAGCTTTCTTTTTTATAAGCATAGATTTTTTTCTTTTACTCTATCAGAATTGACAACTATGCCTTTACCCTGGTTTGAACATAGCAGGCACCAGATAACAGTTCCATGTAATAGATATCTGCAATAGGTCCTATAAATACACTCTCACATTTTTAATTCACCTTACTAAGCTGAACCTGGAATTGTGTGGGGCCCAGGGCCAATCTTCGAGTTTAATGGTGCCAAGGGATCAGGCAGGGTTTTTCCACCCCAGTTCTCTCTGATGAATGGAGTTCTGTCTCGTCCCTGGTTCTCTGAGCCAACTTGTCCCCAGGGCCCTGTGGAAAGGCAGGTGTCAGTCCTGGGCATGGACTCAGCAGCCTAACTCTAGCACCTCTGCAGCTGCTCTCATGCTGGAGAGGTCCCCAATGGGGGCTGATAGAGAAAACTAAGGACAAAACACCCCTCAGTACTGAGGGCTTACCAGGCTTCCAAGGAACTAGCATCACCTAAGACCAGGTTATTAAATCATAAACGAGCTCCTGACAAAATACTGTAGAATGTCTTGGTTCTTCCTGTTTCCTCTTTGTATTCCTCTTTCTTAAAGCATCTCCTACTGCCTTTCCTTACCAAGGGCTTCCCTGTCTGGTATATAGAGAGCTTTGCTGTAAGCCTTAGGTACTCTGGGTGTCAGAGTGGAGTAACTCATATCGAGTTCTGGTATAAGCTGTGTTGCCAACTAGAAATGTGACCTGTAAAAATCACTTAACCTTGACGGCCCTTTTTGCTTTATTAATTAAAAAGGAGGCTGATGAGCCAAATGAGATCATAGAAGGGAAAGAACTTGACAGATGTAAATCAGCAAAGGCTACATAGAGTGGCTGTGACCTTTCACCATGCAAAAACAACTAGTTTAGACTGAAACTAGGATAAATTCAAGTGTCAATATCTCAATTGAATTCTGACTTTCTAGATTTCAGTCTTGAGGAAATTCAAGAATGGGATAAACAGAGTCACTGTTGGATTTTTGGCCAGTTAAACACATGTTCCTAAAGTTTCTCATGGTATTTTACTGCCTGAGTACGTGTGAAAAGTTGTTTTTTGGGAACTAGTCATTCTTCATCAGTTGAAGTTCTAATTGGGTGCGATCTAATATGCTATTATATTATATGTGTTGGAGGATCACAGTGAGTTAGCTCAGAATCACTTGCCATAGGAATAAGTAAATCCACCACAGAGGGGTTGGGAATTCCCAGAGAATGACACAAACAGCGGGAAAGGGTGTCACTTTCCACCTCCACAATCAGCCATCGAGATTGTTTCCTGGGGCCATGGGATGGGTCACAAAGTCAACCCTACTACTACTGTAAATAAGAGATATGGACAATGTTCTCCAGATATGGTGGACAGATGGACAAAGGGAAACAATACATGGAAGGTGTGATGCACTTAAAGAACAAGTCTTCAGTTGAGAGAAGATCCTATCTTTCTAAGCAAATGGCTGGAAAACTGATCTGGAACTTGAATAATAAAATTCCAATCTTTGTGTCATACAACTTTCTCCAAACTAGGCCCCCTCAGCATTCCAAATAATTTTGTTCAACCAGATATGCACTCACAATAACATATACTAAACACATAAAGAAACAAATCACTATAATAAAAGAGAGGAATAGCATAGTTAGACTCTACATGTTTTAGACATTACAACTGTCAGAGACACAGCATAAATGGCTTTATTATGAATTGGCTAAAGAAATAAAACATTCAGGTGGAATAAGGAAAAGAGACTATCAGCTATGTAGTATTCCAGAAGCTACAAAGGGGAAGTATTGAGGGAAGACTTGTTCATCTGATGACCATTGTTGCTAGGTGTTAAATGAAGCTAGAAAGCGAAATTGGATTAAACAACATTCAAGTTGTTGTTGATGTTGGCAAGAGCAGCCTTGCTAGAGTGGAATCCTGATTACATTAGATTGGGAGAAGGATTGGAAGAGAATATAACATAGGAAAAATGCTGAAAGGTTTTCAATGTACTTTTTATTAGCATAAGCCATGGTGCAAAATGAGGAGTTCCATTATAATATTTTCATGTGTGTGCTTAATGTTCAACCACTGTGACCATCTTTTGTCCCCTCTCTCAACAGTTCTTCACTGAACACTTTCCTTTTCCAAACAGTCTCCCTCCTAGAAAGGTTTCAAAAACAGTAAAAAAAATATTGTAGAAATACAAGTATCATTGTTTTTATTTCCTCAAAGACTTTAGGGAAATGCAAATATTGAATAAAGAGTTCTGTGCCCCAAAAAGGGCACCACAGAATTAAGAAGCTGCTTGCCTCAGGCAAAAAAAAAAAAGTTACGAAAAATCCACAAGCAAAACTTCAAGATAACCCTAAGAAAAGGTTTGATAAGAAAATCAGGGTCACCCCAAAATTTTGCACAGCTTGAGAAGCAAAGTCGGTGTCGGCCTTTGACTGGAACCAATCCAGAGCTGGCAGGCAGGGAATGTTGCAGAATGAAAGTGGCAGTAACTTCTAGAAAGCCTTGCTGGGTAATGTTTACTGAATCTTTCATTAACTAACTTCGCAAATCTTGCCAGCCACTCTTAATGGCCAGGGCACATTAAGTGCGGAATCAATGTGGTTTGTTTGCCTTGCCACAGGGATTCCCTCTTCATAGACACTCTTAGCCCTGCCCTTCACCCTGAATTCTACCAGGAAGCTACTCATTGGATGGTTTGTCTGTGCAACAGGTTAGCATACGGATTTGGGCGATTGTGCTTGGCAGAGTTTTGGGAGGGGTAAAACCAGTTTTATAGCCAATAGGATGTAGCTCGGTTTCTCTAAGGCTGTTAAGAATATGGCATGCTCCTGCCTCTCAGCCTTTCTTCACACAGCTGTCTCTGCCTAGATTCCCTCCCATTTCCATTAACCTATATCCCAGCTATGTTTTCATACCCACTTTGTGAACAGTCTTCCTTGCGAAGTCTTCCTCAGTTCTCAGGAGAAAATATTTTTATTGGCATATATCCATTGATGGGTTTCATAAACACATTTAATTCAAGCATGTATTTTGAGCATATTTCTCTTCACCATCCCTCCACTAGCCCCATTCTTTGTTCCAGATCGTCTCATTTTTACTTGCATGGCATATATATATAAATGACTGTGTGAGGCCGTGGTGCCCTTGGTTTTCATTGTTTGCTTTGTCTTCCAAGCTGCCTCGTGCTCTTTGTGCCGCCACAGCAGTGCTGACAACAGCCTGTGTTCTATTCTCATTATCTGTGTAGTTCACACGTGCTTACTACATTGTCAGGCGTGAAGGCAGGGGCCTTTTATTCTTTGCTTTTATATCTCTCACATAGGTTTTATTTTTTTTCCTTTGGCTTAGAAAGTGTTTAATGATCAATATGCGGGGGAGTTGAGCTTTCACTAAAAATATTACACATTTCAAAAGTGAGTGTCATAGATTTATAAATATTCCCAAAGAACATTTCTTTCTAAAGAATTAGGTAAATGAATTCTAGGATATAGAAGCAGCAGGCACATGCAAAAATGGCCACTATCTGGAATATGTGGATGGAGAATCTAATTAAATCACAGTGAATTTTCCATTTGCAATTAACTGACTCAAACTGCTTGCACACAGTGAGTGATCTGTTGCCCCCATTTATCCACTTGTCCTTTGACATTTAAGACATTGGACCATCCAAATAGCATATTGTTCATGCTAATGTACAACCATCCTGGCATCCCTCTCCCTACACATGTTTTCTTTTAAAAAACCAAAAACAAAAACAAGAGCATTGAGGTAATATTTCAGTGTTAATGTGAGTTGATTTTTATTGATTTTGTGCTGGTAGTTGATTAATGATAAAGATGAGTGTCATGCCTATGTGTTCTCTGCCTTACTCAAGTATGACTCATAATTGAGCTGATGTCAGCAAGATCTTTATTCTTTGAGGATGCTGTGATATTGCAATGGGTAGTCTGTTACCACATTTGTTATCATTTTATTCTAAAAGGATTGCTTTAGAGAGCTAATTAGAAAACCATGCATTTGAAGTGTAAGCCAAGGTAGACCTTGTATCACGCACATTGTTACCATAAAAAAATTTTAAAGAGCAGGCATCAATTATTTCATCTGAGATTTGTTTCTTATAGTCCATTATTATTGTCCTTTTTTGTTTTTGTTTATTCTTTCCTTCTTTCTCTTCTTCTTACAATTCCTCCTTCCTCCTTGTCCTATTTTTCCCCATGTACTCAGTGTTCACTAAAGGGAAAAGTTTTTCTTGTCCATGGATTAAAAATATCGTTAACAATGAAACTTCATTTTTCAAAATGACAGTCTAATGTAAATTGGACTTTCTAGTCTCCTGTGAGACTAGAGAGTCTCCTGTCTAGAGTTAAAGGGAGACATGTTCTCTCAGCCAATTGAATTATTTTGTTCTGAATTGAAGCAGGATGCCTGAGTGCTAGTCCCAACTCTTTCATGGGCCAACTATGAATCCTTGGGAAGCTTTGATTCTTTGTGCCTTGAGATCCTCATTTTTTAAGATAGAAAACATTTTATTTTCTCATCATGTAACAAAGATGAGGGTTGCTGTGTCTCAGCATCAAAAGCATTTCAAAAAGCTGGGTATCCACATACACAAGATGTGCTTGTCTACATTTTGAAGCCAGTAAAATAGGGAGCAGGATCACATAAGAAACCTGATGCTTAGCAGCTGCATTGCAACATGAACGTGTTTGAAGCCAGAACACCATTGTGAGTTTGTCAAAAGCATAGGAAACATTGCCATTCTTATAAGATTCCCAAGGGAGGACTAGCCAAAAGCTTTCTTTTTTTTTTGCTAAGCCTGAGAGGAGGAGGAGAGACTTAGGCTTGGCAGAGGATGGGTAGTTGTAACTGCAAGTACTCTAACAATCTGTATTGCATTCTTATCCTAGAATAAGATATAATGGCATGTGACTGAGATAAAAAAAATCATCCATTAAATACTAAGTTTTTAAACAATTAAGATATCTCTGTGAAAACAAACGTCTGAATCTATAGACCATTCTTTCTTGTTCTCAAATTTGTGCTTTAGTTACTTTTCAAAGTTTCTGAATACTGATGTCTGTTCCCATCCACAACTTATTTCTTCTTTTCTTTTTATATCCATTAGAAATCTCCTGAATATTTCTCCTTTCTTTCTTCTTGGTATTCAGTCTAAACTGATATGACCTAGGCTAAATTCTTATTAGGCCATAGACTCTTCATCAGGATTTACAATGAAATTCAGAGGGAGGGATGAACCTGTGGTCCAGTGGGCAGGAGTAGGTAAGTGTTCATGAAAGCACAACTGGGTCTTGAAAGAAAGTACTAATTCCTAGAGATAACAAGGGAAGTTCAAGGGTAAGGCATTCCTCACTCATGAACAAAAATGAAGTCAGGTCAAGAGCAGCCTCAATCAAGAAAGCAATGCAGACCCACATAGTGTTTAACTTTAAAAGCTCCAGGATGCATTGATTCAGTGTCCAAGACACTGACAAAGATACAGAGTAGAGCTCAAAGCATGTAACTAAGCTCTTTTATTGGAACTTAGTTCCAGACCACATGCAGAATGCCCCTTGAATGAACCTTGTCAACCAGAGACTGGGGTCACTTGGGTATGATTGTTAATCAATAGCTTCCATGACACCTATAGGTTCTCTTGTCCTTGAAACTAAGTTGAAATGTGCTCTGTTTCAATGTTTCATATCAGACTGTGAACTCCGTGATTTATGTAAGTGTTCATTTTACTGGATGGTGAAAGGCACTTTAGGTTAGATGTTTGCTTATATTTTTTATTTATTTTTTAAAAAACTTGGTAGTTTACTTATTTCTGACATTCAAACTTCTCATCTCTAAAATAGTGAATACAATAGCATTTTCTGAGTCTGAAATGAGATGATAGATTTGGAAGTACTCAGGCCAGTCTAGGTCCTATCTCAGAGTACGGATTCAATCAGTAGAAGCTCTGATGGTCATTACATATTTGTGTAGTAAATCAATGAAGGGTAGACCAGCCGGCTGAAAAAGGGCATGGGTTCATTTGATGAGGTTGATGCTCAGTACTAGGAAGAAGCTTAATAGGAGTGACCCTGGCAGTCCTCCAAGTCTCCCTTCCTCCCCTTGGCATCTCATGGATGATTGGGAGGCTTAGACAATAAGGGGTAATCTTTAAACATCTCTTTCTTTGTGTAAGGCTTGCAATAATCATCTTGGCTGGGGAAACAGATTGAATAGATCTCGGGTGGGGCATGATGTTATTAATATAAACATTTTTTTTTCAAATGTAACATACTGCTTTCTGCACACAGCAAGCTGTTGTTAGTTTGTGAGGTCTGTGCCTTTAGAAAGTCATTGCTGGCAGCTTGAATGAGATTCTTAGAACAATTAGAGGCTTTGAACACTTACAAGCCAGAAAGTTGGATAAGCATGTTTTTGACTCCATGGTTCCTCCTGGGGTTTGCCTGATGTGCTGGACTAATTATCAGATATAATTAGGAAAACTGAGAAGTGGGAAGACTACAGGGATCAGGCTGCTTTCCCAGGGACCCTCATTTCTTTGTTGAGAAGGGAGCTGGGAGACTGTCTCCACTGTAAAGAAGTAGCAATTCATATCACACTCAAGGGCAAGAAGGATCCTGGGAACACACCCGGCTTTATTGGACCCATTGCCCATGATGGGGTCAAAGTGATCAGAGTAGATTTCCTCTGTAGCTTTTCAGTGTGGATTGAAACTCTGACTCATTACTGTACTGAGTATTTGTTAAAAACCAAAACTCCAGTCTTTGTTCATCCAAAGACATTTTAAAATGGTCTACCATTAGAACTTGTGACTATGAAGAGAGGAATTCCCAACTTTGGGTCTGCTACAGGTCTATACATCAGAAGCTACAGATAATCTCTCTCCCTTGCCTTGGCCTAGACTTAAAGTTTGCTTAGACCATGAGTACTTTGCCTCTGAAGTGAGTGAAGATGTAATATTTTTTGGGACCTGTGATAGCTGGCTTTTCTTCAGAGGGAATATTTCCATTTGTGCATCATCTCAATCTTAGTCTTGATGATATGGAGATAAGAGGAGCATACATAAAACATGGAATGACAATTATACATTTATGTTCATTCACTAAGGATCGTAGTGCAGACTATGAATTTGGTAGGTATTTTGTAAAAGAGAGAGAGAGGAGAGAAAGAAAGAGAGAGACAGAGAGATCTCTGATAGTCATGATGGCCTAGATGTGAAGTTGTGTACCTTGTTAACACTATGTGAAGTTATTGTTATAAGAACATCAAATACTAACCCAGTATTTCTGTTTTCTCCATAGGTTACCTGTCTCCATGATTTCTTTGGTGATGATGATGTGTTCATTGCTTGTGGTCCTGAAAAGTTCCGCTATGCTCAAGATGATTTTTCATTGGATGAGAATGGTAAACATTATCATTGGGCTTGTTTTGCTTTTGTTCTGTTTTTTTTTTTAATCCCTTAGGATTTTCATGAGCTTATGTGGCCAGAATATTCAAAAAAGGTAATTCAAGGGTTGATATTGCTAGTATTTCTCCTGTGTTTTTGAGAACGTGACACACTAAGTGAAAGGTCACCTAGATCTCACAGAAGCCTTCATGCTACATGAAACTTGACATCTGCCCCAATAATGACCACATTTCTTGAACCATATACTGTATCATATGAGCTAACCTGCTCCATCAAGAAAGAACTTTTGCAGTAAGAACTATACATATATTTCACATACACATCTTTCCCTAGTCATTCTGCTTTGGCTTTCTTGGTATGTGGTAATGATGCCAGTTTTAGAAAGTTTTTCCCCCACTCTATTCTTAGTGTCAAGTCCTATTCCCACCCTTGTCTTTGCTACCACATTCTCTCTGCATTGTGATTCAGGATTCTGAATGATTGCTTACCTCAAGATAGACCTAAACATCTATTAATTTAAGCTCCAGGTGTAAGTTATAAGTGAGTTAGACCACACAACAGAATTAGGATGGGATACTGATAGAAAGACACATTAAAAATACATTTTCCACTCAGGAGTAAAATGTGAGAAAACAAAGAGAGTTTCACTAAGAGGCAACCCACAAGCAACTCAAGGCAGGGTCCTTTTAAAAAGTGGCAATTCTACAGTTTTTCTTTTAGAGAAAACAAACGACCATGAAATAGCTAACCAAATGCAGGCCATATCAAATTTCCTATTCTCTCTGCATCTGCGGCTCTTGATAGTGATCCCTAAAGTTCATCAACTCAAATAAAAGTAAAGCAAACAAAAATGAGCTGTCTCCCCAATTCAGTTTCCTAAAATGTTCAATTGACCAAATTAGCCCACCTGTCTTTTTAGTGTATCTTTATGCAGAGTCGACAAGGAGGTCTCTAAACAAAAATCTGCCCTCTACCATTTTGCTTGATTCTACTTCTCATATCATAGAACAAAATTAATAAACTGCACAGGTAATGAGCTAGAGAGATGGGTCAGCAGTTAAGAGCACTTGCAAAAGACCTAGGTTTGTTTCCCAGCATCTACACGGTGGTTCACAACCATTCATAAACCCAGGTCCAGAGGATCCAGTACATTCTTGTGACCTCTACAGGCACATTCAATACACATACATACATACATACATACATACATACATACATACAGAAACTGAGAGGAGTGGAAGGAAGGGAGTCTGGGGTCAAGATGTATTGTATGAGAGAAGAATAGATAAAAAGAAAAAGAGTACAACTAAAAAAAATCTGCAGGAAGTAGATGGGAACTCAGGAGGCATAGCTACTGGACTTTGGATTGCAACTTTCTTGCTTTGTGGCCCTAAGCAAGAAGCATAAGTTTGTAGTACTCCCATTTTTTAAAAAAGGAGCATAATGATTTTCTTAATAAAGTACCTCTCAGTGACTCAAATTACTCCTAGTTCAGGATGCTGAGTGATCTTCACAGAGTGTTCCAAATACATAAGACCACAACTCAGACAAGTGCAGAAACATTTAACTTATTCTCTCCTACAGACCCATAAGTATTCTAGAGCAATGAACACCAGAGTCATTATTGACCCATTTGTTTATTAAACCACCATAAAGGATTACAAAGTATACTGAAAATAAAAAAGGCTCTATCAATACCGTGTAGCCATAGTAATGGTGCTTTTTAAATGAAATGACATGATATTATTAATATACTCACCACAGTGTGTAGCAGGTAATAAACAATGAGTAGGAGCTTACTCAGGGACTCTGCATCTAAGCAGCCATGACATCTGAGGTATGTCAACCTGTACTCTAATAAATGCAAAGCCTCCACAGATAATTAAGCTGAAATGTGATATAAATGACTTGCTTATAATATCTATCCTTGCTCTAGAATGGAGAAACTTCAATACATAGCTTATCCTATGGGAATTTTGGAAGTTTCCCCATACTTCCCTCACTGTAGCCATGGTTTCTACAAAAAAAAAAAAAAAGAGGAACATCTTGTAATCTTGAGCCACTTAGGTACTTTGGCCTGTGGTGATCATTCGGTTTTGAGATGCCGGGAATGTGCTAAGAGTCTCAGTTCTACCTTCACAGAAGTTGCTTGTGTTCTTTTGCCCCCAGAATGCAGAGTCATGAAAGGGAATCCATCTGCCACAGCTGGCCCAAAAGCTTCCCCAACACCTCAAAAGACATCAGCTAAGAGTCCAGGCCCAATGCGTCGCAGCAAGTCTCCAGCTGACTCAGGTAACGACCAAGACGGTGAGTGTTATTTTCCTATTGTTCATGTTGACTTCATTTATAGAATCCGATACCCTGTGCATAAGATAAATGGCTTCCTCAAGGTCACCAATGTCCCCAGGAAGACCAGTTCTATCATTTCAGAGATATAAAAACAAATTTGTTTGGCGACAAACACATATGTTCCTCAGGAGCTGCCCACATTGTTTTTTTTTTATTATTATTTTTTATTTTTATTTTTTGGTTTTTCGAGACAGGTTTCTCTGTGTAGCTTTGCGCCTTTCCTGGAACTCACTTTGGAGACAGGCTGGCCTCGAACTCACAGAGATCCACCTGCCTCTGCCTCCCCAGTGCTAGGATTAAAGGCATGCGCCACCACTGCCCCGCCCACCTTGTTTTTTGAGATAGGTCACTCACTGAGAGTTGGAGCTTGCTGATTAGGCTGGATGTCTAGCATGTGCCAGGAAACATTTGTGTATGCCTCTCCAGTGCTAATATTACAGGCAAATGCACCACCACACTGGCGTTTTAATATGTAACTATCTCCTTAGCCCTTGGGCCAAGGGACATTATACAACAAGATTCTATGAAAGGATTATAATTTGTGGACTGTCCTTTGTTAGACCTAAGCAGCTTTTCCTGAGTGTTTTGACCTTCCTGAGAGGCTAATTCTGTTTAGTAGAACTAACATGGATCATAATGCAAGCTTTCTATGTTGCATGCTTTTTGAAAGTGGTATTATTAATCACACAAAATAATGAGTTTCATATGACATCATCACATGCATATTGATTAATTTAAATATTTAATGTTACATTTAAAAATTAAAAAAACAATTAATATAGATAAATTTTATTTACTAATCCATTCAAAGATAATCATTTCAGCATTTGATCAATATAAGAAACTATTGAGATGCTTACCTTCTTTGAAACCGCTCTGCATTTTATACTTAATAAGCACATCTGATGTCTGAAATATGATTAGCCACATTTTAACGTGACTAGTGACTATTTACTGTATTAAGCAACATAAGAATCCATTATTTTGCCAAAACAGTTTCATCATCTCTGTTGTTCATCATAATAACACTATGAATTAAGTTACAAAAGGATAACTATTTAGGTTGTTTTTTTTTTAACATTGGAAACCTGAGGGGCAGTTCAGATTATCAAGATCTTCCCAATGTCACATAACTATTCAGTATTCAAGGACCAGAACTCAAGATTACTCTCAGCAGGCATTGGAGGCAGGGTGTGGGATTCCCAGTGTGTTGAATACAAAGATTTCTTTTGGATGATACTTGCTTCTCAGTGTCTGTCTCCCTGGCCCCACCTCCAGTTGAAAGGTGTGGGAAGGTCAAGGGATGTTGTGGCGCTTTCTGGGTCATTATTTTATGTTGAATTGAACACAAAGGTAAGTTGGTACCTTTGTTTCTAATGACCTGCTCTGAACAGAGTCCATTAATCCCTCTAATGTCACTCCAAGGTAGCTGATAGAGTTGGCAGGGCTTCAGGAAGATAAAAACTCGCCCAAGTTTTCACCTTCTGGAGGAAAACTCATTTGTTTAAAAATATTGCAGTATTGACTACAGTTCTATTTCAGTGGTAGGCACTTGCCTAGTATAAATGAAGCCATAGTTTCCACCCACATATCTTGCAAGGTTGGGTAAATAAATGTGTTTTCCAACAGGGAAGACTCTTCTCCATTTTATTTACAGAATTCACAACAGTGTAATTTCTAAAACATGGTAGGAAACAGATTTCCAATTCACATTTCATCTTGTAAATCTACAGTATCTCACAATCTATGATTGTATTTGGCTTGAGAAACAGTCCAATGAACAAATCCCTGAAGAACTGTTTCTGGGCTCTCAGTTCTTGCTTCCTTGATGGATGAGTCTGGGAAGAGGAACAAAAGCATTTCTATTTAGCAGAAACAATTAACCAAAGCAATCCAGACACTGCAGCCAAGGGCACTTTGGAATGGATGTGTGACAACCATAGGTCTGTCTTTTGGCTTTGTTCTGAAGTGAGTCTTAGCTGCTCTGGCTCCACTTGGATAGCCTTCCAGAAAAAGTCTCTATGCAAATATAGAGGAAATGGAACATTTGACCAGAAAGAAAGAAATCTTAGAGCATCTCAATATAAGAGACTGAACTGTGGGTTGAGATCTCCCTCTGTAAGGCATTAAGGAGATAAAAAATATAAGACTGATAATAAATCACACAAGGCTCACAATGGGAGATTATGAAATGGATTTTGTGAACAGATCATGAAGCCATAAAGGTGGGGAAGAGTAACATTCTCTAAACACAGCAAATCTTAATCTTTGTATCTTTGTTAATTAAAGAGATACTAGTAATCAGGAGAATCATGTGAGATCACATTATAAAATGTTTTTAAAATAACCATAGAACAACTACTGTTAATGGGGGTGGGCTCTGGAGTTTTTGGATTCTTTTGGTAGGCTGAGATTACTTTGAGTATATCAGAACAAACATCGTATCAAAACCAACAGGCTTGATTTTGAGTGTGTCCCAGTATTAGTATTCAATGGTTGAGCAGGTCAGGATGGAATGAATGAGCATTAAAGTCAGTTTGGTATCTATTCATCAATGGTTAGAAGCAAAGCACATGCCAAGAGACCCTTCCTTTTCTGCACCATTCTGGTCAAGTGAACTTGAACTAAGAAAGTGTAATACTACTTGAGTTACTCACTACCTAGACACCTCTTTCATCACTATACTTTGGACCACTTAGACACATCTTATGTGCAGCTACATACATCTTAGTCATCAGGAATATGTGTATCCTCTAGACAAGGGAACATAAAACCTGGAAACTCAGCATCAACTCAGCATGTCTGATGACACTGTTTCCTGTTTCTCTGACTATGCATACTTGAAAGTGGACTCTTACTGTTCTTTGAAAACTAGATAGGTCAACCTACTAACTTGACCAGCCATAGTGTTGGCTCATGCCCTATTCCATTTAGACAGGAAATACTGATGGGACCACGGAAATAAGATGAGTTCAAAAGCAAGGACAGATCTAACTAACTACCCCCAACATCCTGTGAGACAAGACCATGTGGGGGTTGAGCTTGGCAGTTGTGCCACAGAGCTGAAGAGTACCAACTAAGGGAGTTGACAGACAGAGCATAGATATCATTTTCTCTGAAAGTTCTGTGACATGGGGGGAGCTATACCATGCTGGCCCCCCCCGTGTTGTATTGTTTTTTGGTATTGTGTAGGTGCCCAGCTGGTTTGCTTAATTGAAAAACAAACAAACAAACAAAAAACCAAACTCTAGTTAACTGCTTTCTGACTTGAACCCGATCAGACAGGTTAGTTGTTTTCTTGAAGATGTGCCCCAGCTCTGGCAGCTGCTTCTACAGTCTTCTTGGCCCTTTCTTTTTTCTCTGCCACCACTTTCCCTATTTCCTGTAACTCCTGTGAAAAAAAAATGTTAGAGGAAGAAATCCCAGGAGCATTTGTTTAAAAAAGGGAAGGCCTATATCACAAAAGTTGAAAACAGAGAAGAGGCTTTGGAATCAGAAATCTGTACACCCAAATCTTGGCTCTGCTTTCTTTACATGGAGTAAATGTGTATGGGTCAGGGAGAGGGTTGATGGTTCTGTGGTTAACTCATCATAGACACCTAGTAAACGAATAACCTTATTTTTGAAAATATTGGTAAGGTAGCCAAAGAGGTTGAAATGAATATGACACACCTCATTGCAAAAGGGAAAAAAGGAATTCTACTAAAAGAAGAAATGAAAGGATTTGGTCTATGTATAAAGCTGAGAGCAGTGAGACAGTTTTGTGATTCTGAAGAGGAATAGGAAAGACAAGAGTCAGTGAGGGAGAAGAATCCTTTCCAAGGTGTTCCTCGATCACTAGAGAGCTAAGGAAGATAGTAAGGGAAAAGGAAGGTTATCAATCAGTAGTGCAACTCCCATTCACTCTCAAGAAAGGCAACATGATGCTCTTTCTATAACAGTGCTTCTCAACCTTCCTAATGCTGAGACCCTTTAATACGGTTCCTCATGTTCTAGTGACCCGCAAGCACAAAATCATTTCATTGCTATTTCATAACTGTCATTCTGCTACTGTTGTGACCCAAAATGGTCACCACCCACATATTGAGAACCTCTGTTCTTTAAGGATTTGCCAGTCCAAAAGCACACACCAAGTTCACCAGACCTTATCTACACTACATCCTGCTTCTTCTTTTATTTGATATTTGTAAGAATTTGCTCTAGGATCCATACCAAATGGTATCATTTCAAAGTTTTTCTCATAGTCTGAAGACAAAATGTGTATGTAAATCCAGTTTTGATCCGTTCTTTAAGTACTGGGGTTCCTTCAGTTTGCCAGTTCACATCTACAAGTTTCTCATTCCTGTGTTCATTTTCAAATTTTATCCCATCAACATATTCTGAGACAATATGGGAGACTATTTTCAGTTCTTCAACAATGTAGGACATGGTAGTTAAATTATGAGAAACTGATGTCCATGCTTGTAGAAGGTCAATGGTAAGGGATTTTATTTACAAATATCTTAAGATGGGTCCAGTATGGTAGGGATATGAAAACAGTATATAACTCCTGTATAAAAGCATTTAAGCCCCATATGCAGAGAATACACAGAAAAGCACGTATGTAGTGTATATTTGTGTACTACCTCTGAATTTGTTGGTTGAAAAGAGTTTCTGAAGAACCTGAATACTCAGCTCTGTAGTCAGTCAATGAAAACTGAGTTCATTGCCAGATAAACATGAAAATAGAAGAGGACAATTTTAATGTCGGGGTAGAGCAGCCACCCTTCATAGGTGGGGGACTAATGAATGTGAGAAAAGGGGAATGTGTAGATTATATAGCAGCCATATGGAATAAATGCCCAAATGTAATCCAGGAATGTCTTCATACATCTTATTAGTGCTCAGATCTCAAGCTAGAGCATTTTGGGGGAGACCCTACTATGTCAGTTTACATAGATCTCTAGGATTGCTCCTTATTCTGGAAGCTTTTGCCAGGTTCTTCTGGGAAAGCCTTTGGGCAATGTAGACAGTCCATTAATTCTTTTAACTATTAACTCCTTCATTTCCTTCCTATAGAGAATAAGTGACTTGTTGCAGAACCTCAGACTCTTAACTTTCTTGGAATATGTCATTTAATTGCCAAAAAGCAAAGTCTTGTACTTAAGCACTGAATTTTGGCACAAGTAACATCCTTTATTTGGAGGATGACTTACAGGAGAAGTGAACACAATGCTCTATACTGCCATCTAAAACTCTACACAATAATCCCCTTTTCCCTTCCTATTCCCTTAGTTGGAGCTATAGGCACTAATTGCCTACTGCTGTATCTTTTATGTTATGTCTGCTTCTGCTCTGAACCCATTTCAGAGACTGGAACAAGTTTTTAAATTTAAACTTGTTTGTATACATTTCAGTTTAAAATGCTCGTGAGACTTTCCTTTAGCAATCAAACCCAAACTTTTATTTTATGGACTGGAAAATAAGCCTGGGACTACTGAGTTACTTCTCCAGACCTTAAATTGCTGAAAAAAAAAATCCTGAGATTCTGCTAAGTTGCTCACATTGGCCTTAAACTTGTAATCTTCCTGCCTCAGACTCTCAAGTGCTGAGACTACAGGCCTATTCCACTGCTCTAGAGCCACCCTAAATGTCTTAGTGGGTCACACGAAAGACCAACCAAAATCTTGCTCACATCCTTAGTCTTCAGCTGTACTTGTTTGAACATCCCTTCTGTGACCCTACTCTTGAGCCATTGTGAGCTACTTGCATGTTGGAAACACACTGTATTCTTTCACACCTTCTTGTCTTCTGGTGCAATTGTAATGCCTAGAGTATGCTTTCTCCCCCTCTGTACTTAGCTAGTTTCTATTTATTTTCTTAAACATAGCTTTATTGATATGAACAAATTTAAAACACACTATGGATTATAGTTAGTTATAGAGTTTGCCACAGTTATCATGACTTAATGCAGACTTAATGTGACTCAAAAACAAAGCTCCCAACCATTAGCAAAAACATCCAACTTCCTTCCACCTCTCCCCTCTTCTAGGCTCCAATAGCGACAAGTCCACCTTCAGTCTCCCGACATTTACCTCATCTAGATTCAGTTTTCAAAATGCTCACTGTTGCTTCCTGTTTGCTTCCAAATCCTCTTACTTCAAATTCTGTCCTTTGGGCTCTAATAATATCCTGGCACGCCTTTATCCACATGTGTACTTTACTTAATCCTTGCTTTCCTCCCCCCAGGAAGTAATGTATTTATTTCTCAAGTCCAAATATCTAATCTTTGCCTCTCTTATAGGTGATGTTCCATGGCTATTGTCTAATGGTATGAATGACAGATAGGAAAGCTTCTCAAGGAGAAGTCAGTGGGATCACAAGTGGTCATTGTTCACCTCATTTGAGCATGAATAATCTCAGCAACCTCTATAATGGTGCAGCTTCTGTGCTTCTGTGTCTTCCATGGATGGGATGCTTTCAAAACTAGGGAAATGTTATCATAAATGGTGGAGAGGAGGTATATACTCAGGGAATATCCATGATATAGAAGTTTAAGCCATATCTGTGGGACTAACTCCAATATTCTTAGACTATCTTTTGACTCTCTCCCTATGTTTCACTCCACTATACACCTCTGAGATACTTCTCCCTGTTTTAATAGAATACTTCAGAATAACTTTCTAGCAATACAGGTCCTATGATTAAAAAATATTTCAGCATGAGAAAGCAGAACATGTCATGGAAAACCATTTAATTATCACATTTTGATGTGACACCTTTCCTTTTTTCATATTAAAAGTGCTCATTAGCAGGAGGATAGAAAACAGCTTGAAATTGCAGTGGAACACCGAGATGTTAAAAACTCAATCATCTCATTTCTATCATCTTCTTGACTGGAGACAGATTGGGGTTGTACGTTGATGTTGTTCACAATTACCTAGAATTAATTTCTGTGTCTCTATGCATTTTGCTCTGTCCTCAGTTTTTAAACCTTTTATCTTTCTTGTCCACTATTTTTAATTCTCTCTTCTGCTCCATTTTTGGCCATTCGAGGTTTTCTTTCAAATTGACTTTCTTCTGCTCCTCTAATTTATTTCCTTCTTCTTTCCGACAGTTTCCTTCCTTCTGTTCTTTCCTGATTTCTGTTTCTTTCCTGCTGTTCTTTTCACCAGGACATGGTAGTAAAGGAAGAGGAAGTGAATAAGAAATGGTGGAGATTGATAGTGGGTCTGTTGTACATCAGTCTCATTCAACTGACTCCAAAGCAGATATATCCTAGCCCAAAGTGCTCATATTTCTTCCCCTTAATGGAAGGCACATGCGTTCTCTGTATCTTATCTTTCTTACTGCAAAAATTAAAGTCAAATAATGCTTTCTCAAACAGCCTCCCAGAGATGTAAGGATCAAACCTGGTGATTAAAATGAAAAAGTTTTGAAAAGAAATAGATCCCTGTTACTGAGAAGCACTGGGCAGGGTGAGGGTTATGGATACCTTGCCCTGTGCTGGACCACATTAACTGAGGATGGCAGTTCCTAGGGCATTTGAAGAATGTGTTTCTTTTCACTTTGGTTTAAGTCTATCAAATAATTTGCTTGACTTTGTAGATTGTTTGAATGCTCGTAGTGTCTTAGGAGGAGAAAGAAGCTGTTCTTTATATGCTATTGGTTTTCATTCTTTCCCTTTCTCTTGCCTTGGGTTAGCAAATGGAACTTCCAGCAGTCAGCTGTCAACACCCAAATCGAAGCAGTCTCCTATCTCTACACCCACAAGTCCAGGAAGTCTGCGGAAGCACAAGGTATTATGTCTCTTATACCTTACTAAACCCCTTTGCACTCAGAGTTTTTTAAAAGGCTGCATAGAGATTTGCTCATCCACTGTACTTCAACAGCATATTTTGAAGTCAGAACTCACTTTTGTTGACTTCATTAAGTTGAAGTCCCAAGAATTCCTGCAGAGAACAAGCCTGGAGTCAGTTTTATTGATTTCTCTAACCCTCAATTTTGACATTTTTTCAGTTACGTTTCAGCATTTCATCCAAAGTGGTACTAAGACCTAAAATATTTATTCTGAAGTAATGATAGAAAAGAAACCACAGGCACTTGCCCCACCAATTCCAACATCTAGCAAAGGGGGTGCTGAGGGTACCTTATGTCATTAGGCACCAGCCAATGGATATAATATAAATATAGTAGTTAAAAGTTGCACTGAGTTGGGGCTGGGGAGATGGCTCAGTAGTTAAGAGTATGTACTGCTATTCTAGAGGACTAGGTTCAGTTCCCAGCACCCATACCATGTGGTTCACAATAATTCTAGTTCTGGGGGATCTGATGCCCTCTTCTAACCTGCATAAGTACTGCACACATGTGATGGACATGCTTATGCTCAGACACAAACATACATTACCATTTTTTAAAGGTTGTGGTGAGTTACTCTCTTCAGATATGCAGGACATCAATGAACAAATGGAGGCTAGTTTTACTGTGTGCATTCTTCATTACTAGGAAGATTCATGTGCAGTGTATGCAGAAAGCAAACAAATATTTTACCAATGGCCTTGGGGACCATTTTTACCTCTGAACTCTATGTGTGTTCTGTGGTACAGGAAAGTACACACACACACACACACACACACACACACACACACACACACACACACATGCACACAGTGTAACTTTTAAAAAATTTCATAGCATAACACTATCTGATAGGTCTTGTCATTATCTTTCTTTACAGCATGCTTTTAGTTTCCTGTTTAATTTGCATGCCCTTTTGCATGCCCTGTTTTTGATAATGCCCATTCCTTCCCTCTAATGACCACTTTTTTTTCTTATATTGATTCTGACAAGAACCTTTGGATAATCCTTCTTGACCTACTGGATTTCAGAATATGCTCAACTGTCTCTGTAGTCTGTGTTACAAGGAGATTGTAAGATGGATGAAAACCACTTTACAGTCAGTTTTTGGTTATTTGCTAAGTAGCTAAATTTGTTAATATATACATTACAAGATAGAAACAACCTGTCTCCACTGTTTCAGTGTCATGAAGATCCTTCTAAAACTACATTGCTTCTTATTATACTTTCACCCTATGCCTTTCTGCAACTACCTTTCTGGGAAGTGTGCTTTCCACCAGCACTTTCCATTGACCTTTCCAGATGCAGTTTGGGCATTTTCTCTGCACACTTGTAACCCAGTTCATTAGGTTGAGGACTCATTATTTGTAAATCCTTCAGGTGAGTTTTGGCATTATCAAATTTGTTTCTCCTGGTTGGACTTGTAGACACTTGTGACTTTTTTATTGTTTCACACAGTCTGTAAACAACTTTAGTCACTGAACAACTAGACAAAGCTCATGAGTAGCAGCATTGTCAGATCTGGTACTGTTATTTTCTCTGTAGAATTCTCAGTGTATTGTATTCTTAAGATTAATTTTTCTTAAGACAAAAAACAAACACAGGTTAATAAATTATACCATATTTTTCTACTTAAACTTTCAAATTAAATATACATTTAGATTCTGATATAATATTACTTTAAAAACATTTTCTACCTCATCAAACTTAAAGATGAATTGTAATAATAAAGTCCCTGTATTCTTTTTATGCACATTTATCAGTAATTTCTGTTTTGTTCAAATTACCTTGTTTCCTGTGCTCTCTTTTTATTTCTGTTCATGTATAAGAACACATATAACCTTTACTTTTTGCCATTTTTTCTGAGTCATTTGAGATTAAGTTGCAAGTACTTGCCCTATTACTCTGAAAAAATCCAATGTATTTCCTTAGGACAACAATGGTTTATAACCATGGCACAATTTTCAACATCATGAAATTTAATCAAAAAAGACATAAAACTGTTATAGTTTGTATTCAAATTTTATCAATTGCCTCAGTGACATATTTTTCTGCTCCAGAATCTTATCTAGGATCAAATATTACATTTATCTGGCTGTATTTTTTTTTGATCTGGAAAGGTTCCTGAGATTTTATCTTTCAGTACAGTACATTCTAGAAATGAAGATGTACATCCCTTTCTGTGAATCTTATCAGGAAACAATGACTTCACATTTACATGGTCAAAGATGGAGATTGAGCTGATTTTTTTGGAATAAGCTAAAAGTTGGTTGTGACCTTGATTTAGTCCGTCCAAATCTTAGGTCCGAGCTTTGCATCTGTCCTTTCACTCTGCTTGCTACCTGAGCCTTAGAATCACCAATCTCCCTGGGCAGTGGCCAGAGCAGATCTCATGTGAACTTCTGTCCAAGTGGACCTGAAAAGTGTGAGTCATGGTGGAGACAGGAAGCAGGTGGCCAAGGCAATCTCTTTCCTCCTATGCAATTGGAAACAATCTTGAAGTCTTAGCATCCCCTTGGTAACTTTTGATTGCTGTGCTGGGGCTCTAAGCTGTAATCAGATGCTTGGCTTCTCTTAGGCAGCTCATAGAGAATCCTCTTTAATGCAGCTGCAATGGGGTTAGCCAAAGTCCGCATACTCAAGTGCTGCAGTATGGACACACAGTACATCTTAAGGTAGTTAATGAGAACAACATTTCATTTTATATTTCTATACTGCTTTAACCTTTCACAAGCCATGTTCCTGCTTATCCTTGAAATATCCCTGTGAAAGAGAAAGGACAGATAGATAAGCCTTCCCATTTTACAGATGAGGGCAAAAGTTAAGAGATTAATGACAGCCTCAGTATGATGTAACAAATATTTATTGAAGACTGCTTTTGGAGGTAATAACTGGTAAAAGATGTTTAAAAATACAGAAACAAATAAAAACTCCTTGATTTAATTAAAATGATTTTCAGATTAGTGATTTCACCCACAGTACTAAACTTGAAGAATTTTCTGCAAAATGGCAATGAAAATATATCTGACATAGTACCTGAACATATAACTAACACCATTTAAATATACACTTACTTCTATCTGCACATTTCTTTTTCCATCCTAGCAGTGGTCAGAAAGACAGTTTGATGAACAAAGTAGGGGCCTGATCCTGATATCACAGGCACAATTAACTTAAATATATGTGGCTTTAGATAATAGAAGGGAAACACAAAACAGGGTGGGAAGGACATTTGGTGGGGACCCAAGGAAGGTGGGAACTGGCAAAGACTTCAGACAGGTGATGGTTAACTGGGATCTTGGAGGCTAGATAAGCTTTGAAAGGGCTGATGAGGCAGCACACAAGCTTTCAAAGATCAGTAAGAGCAATGCTATCCCATCAAGAAAGCACAGGGTGTGTTGGAAAAATAGTAGGCTTAACTAGAAGCTAGGTTTCCCCAAAGTCCATCCTGATTTCTTTTGGACTATAAGCTCCTTGGACCAAAGACCAACTTTTTGTTTTCTCTAATGCGCTAGTATTGCCAGCACAGCTGTATTTGTTACAAACATTTTGTTCTGTAGATCTCCAAGGGACTAGGCAAATGAATTTCAGGTGCAAATTATTTGTATTGTTAAACAATATGTGTGTTTCTGTATTTCTACATATCAATCAACAAACACAGAATGCTGAGGTAATTACTTTTCCTGAACATTGTTCTTCCCTTACAACCCCCCCCCCCAGGCTTTGAATATCAAATGAATTAATAGAGGTATGGAAGCAGTTCATACCTAGTTTATTCCTATGGATTCTCTCCATGGCCTAAATCTTTACTCTTTCTAAGTCACAGCAATTGCAAGTAGAGTTTTCACAGTTCTACCCCTTAGCCTCTCCTCATTTCTTTGGAGGTAAAGTCTGCAACAATAATCTAGTATAATTATTTCCACCAACCAAGCAAACGATTATAATTAGATAACACTTACATATAAAAGATAAAGCTAGCTAAAACCAATCAACAATGTCAGACAATATGCATTTAACACAAAACCGAGAACTGAATACTGAGCAAAAGAGACAAGACAGAAAGGAGTGAGATACCTGATATAATTCCTATTTACCAGTAATTACTTTAAATATTAGTAGATTAAATAGTAATAGATCAATCACGGGCTCAAATTAAAAACCTGTGATTTCCAGAATAGTTTTTTTGAAGGCATGACCCATCTTTATGCTGTCTGAAACAGAAGCAATATAGATGGGAAGTTATAAATATGCTGTGAGTAGAAACACAGGAAAAAGCTATGAAGGAAATAGGAAGACATAGATCAAAACATGTAAAGTAGCAGATAAATTGGGTGAATAACATACAGATCTAACATACAAAGTATACTGTAACTAAAAGCTATGGTGGCAATCTAAATATTAGAAAACTATTAAACTTAAAGCAAATTTGTTATTAGGGGAAAATAAAATTTCTGATGGTGAAAGGAAGGGCCAATGCTTCCAGAAATTGTATTTATAAATACATGTAGTCCCCTTAAGAACATTACACCAGTATATGTGAAACAGAATCTGATGAAATTAAGATAGGTAACCCAACTGAACATTTCAATAGCTCAAATTGAATAATGAATATAATCATGAGATCGAAGGCCAATAAGTAAGTCCTTAGGGTCTTGGGAAGGACTACAAGATCTTTCTTTGTCCTAGTTCTAAAATCTTATGAACTATGAGCTCAGTAACTGCATTTTGTTTTCTTCAATTGTGTTAAAAGGCAAGACATGAGATGAATACTGAAAGGCAGAGATATTTCTAAGGAAATACATAAAGCCTGTGAATAATTTAAAGGCCATTGGATACTTTTACCCCATCGAAGCCCTGGGCTTCAGCATTCAGCTCAACATTCAATTGTTTAATTGCTATCTTAATACAATCTAGATTAATACCAGCTTTATTTAAATTCTGTCTAAAATTTTTGCCACAGGGTAGCACCATTTCTTTCCCCCCTCTTTTGGCCTCTTATAAACATACAAATTATGTCTTTATACACAAAATGTCCATCAACACATTTTTGTAATTACCAGATCGTACAGTTGTCATTTGAAATAAACCAGACACAGAAAGAAAACTATTGCATGATCTCACTTATGTGTGGAATTTTTTTAAAGAAAAAAAATCAAACACCTAGAGATGGAGAATAGAACAGAGATTACCAGAAGGACTAGATGGGTGGAGAAAATGGGACGTACAAATCATCAGATATAACATAATAGACAAGCTATATGAACAAATATACAAATCTAATCTACAAAGTGGCTGAATTTAATAAAACTACTATGAAGGAAGTTTATTTAGTTACCCTTCTTATACAAGAAAAGAACTATATGATTCCATAGATATTTGCTTCTCTAGTTTAACTACTTTTATTATTTATATGTATCCCATAACCTTATGTTGTAAAAGTCAAATATATATGATAAAATATAAATACATTTTCAATCAACATTAAAAGAAAAGAATTATAAAATCTTGTGTACACAGTCTCTGGAATGTATTTTCAAAGTTGCCCTATTGATTTTTTTATTAATGTGGGTCTGAATTATTATTATAGCCCCTTGAGTGACTCTCTTTAATATTTGTTGTAGGACAAGTATGCCAGTGGTGAACTCTGTATTCATGTTTGGTTGGGGATGTCTGTATTTATTTCTTATAGTAAAAATTTGGATTCGATAGGATTTTCTAAAATGTTTAGATCCAGTAAGATTTTGTTGCTGATGGTCTGTGTGAATGCTGGGTCATGATTTCAACAATCTATCAGGTGCTTGATGACTGTACTAAAGCCTTTACTTGCTGCTTGAAAGGGGCTTCAGAGTCATCTGGGGCTGACAGATTAGGACCATCCTGGGTTTTTACTGAGCATGCACTCAGTCACCAACATGTAGCTGGCCACTTGAATTCCCAGGAATATATGTTAGAGAGTTTCAAAGTTCTCCATGGACTGCTAATTTTTACAGCTTTTTCTCATAGGGTTTTTAGACATTTTATTTACCCCAATTTTTACCCCTGGACACATGCACACTTTATGGAAAGCCATTATTTTTGAGACAGGGTGTCACAATGTTGCCCTGGCTACCTGGCATCTGCTGTAAAGATCAGGCAGCTCCCAAACTCAGGAATATCTGCCTACCTCTGTCTCTCAAGTGCTGGGGTTAAAGGCATGCAACATGACACCAAGCCTCGCTCTGAAATAATTTTTAAACAATTGTATCGATTAATGCTTCTTGAAAATGCTGACTGCAGCAAGTGTTCTATCTGAATCAAATGAAATAAAGGAGAACTCTGTGAGAAGGATTTTCCAGAAGGCTCCTACTCAGGTCAAGATGACAATTCTTTGGAAATAAGACATTGCTGATTCTCTCAACACAACTGTGTTACTCAGTGGCTCTTAGGTTGCAGTTCTGATGAATAGTGGAGGTTGCTAGTTTTCAAAGATACTGTGGAGTTTGGCAGAGGGAAAATGAAAACAGAGCAAGCCAGGAAACCAAAAATCTTAGTAGTCTTATTTAAACTCAGCCATTTTTCTTGAATAAATGCTTCTTGTTTTGTTATAAGCCTTTCATTCATTTCCAGAGTTCTGAAAATGTTGTTTTTGAGAGTGTTATAATATTTATGAAGGATCAAGATTTCAGAGCCCCACGACACACTTGTGTGAGTCTGCATCTCAAAGATGCTTTTGTCTGTGAGCAATTTTCACCGTAGGCATGGGCTTGAGAACTAAATCCAGTTAGAGATTCAGTTCTACTGTCCATTACTTTGCTTCAGTCCAATTTTATAAGGGGTTTTTGTACTTCTGTTGCTTCCTCCACATTGTAATTCTTACACACACACACACACACACACACACACACACACATCCATAATCAAATGAGAACATACCAACCTGCAAGGACATTAACTTTTAGAGGAAGTTGAGTAAGGAACATATTGATGTAACACAGGGCTACCTCTTCCTACACTTTTAAAGCTCCTTGTAGATGTATTAATCATTTTAAAGTAAAAACTAGAAAATACTATTTCAAACAACTAAAACCACTTCAAATCTCAAGGTACTGAGTACAGGAGAGTTAACTTTGTGTCTTCTCTTCTTACAGGACTTGTACCTGCCGCTGTCATTGGATGACTCTGATTCACTTGGCGATTCCATGTGAAAGATGATAGGCTATAAAAAAACCTATCACTAAAGCAGAATGCTTTCGCTCAAGTGACCAACAAGGCTATTGGTGCTTAAACATTTTTGTTGTTGTTGTTGTTGTTGTTGTTATTTTTCAAAACACTCTGTAGTACATAGGGTTTATTTTCTTGTGACTTCTCCTCTGGGCCACTAATTCACAATTACCAATTATGAGAAATAGATTGATAACCATCCTTTTGAGTGACTTTCCAGAACTGCCAAATGTGCTAGTCCATGACCTTTCTACTGAATGCTTAGGGGCCTTTGTATTTTCCCCACTCAATTTGTTCAGATAGTAGTCTTTCTTACGTGGAAGGCTGTTTACATACATATCACTTAAAATGTTTGTGTGTGGGGGAAACATTCATATGCAGATCTGGATGTGAAAAACCTAAGTGTCCCTTGCCTCTGTATCTTCAAAATGCTGGAGGATGTCAGGAGGGTGGCAAGTCAGATCCTTGGCTTGGCTCTCTGCTCTTAATTGAGCCTCCAGTGTATTGTCTAGCACTAATCCTGTCTGTCAAGGAGGAGAAACACCAGCTACTTATAATGTGACACCATGTACTTAGGGCTATTGTATAGGGCTAGCTGAAGGAGATGAGGCAGAATTGGGTGGAAAACTGCCCACATTTCAGTAGGATTTATAAAGCACAGTGGATTCCTGGTCAACTCCTCTATTGGGGACATTTGGAATCAATTGATGAGTTTGGGCAAGTGATGTCACATATATGGTTCCTCCAGGAGGCTTTCCAACAAAGTTAGTACATGAATAGTATGGTATCCATCTAGCTCTGTTCTATTGAATGCCTTGTAAACAACCAACCCTACAAACACTGTGAGATTTTGTTTTCAGGTCTGACACCTTTTGGTCGCTTTTTATAGCAAGAAACCATATCCTTTTTATAAAAACTCAAGTCTGTATTTCAGGAGCAAAACTCTTCAGGCTCCTTTTTTATAAACTGGTGATTTTTTCCTTTGTCTAAAAAACACAAGCAGAAAATTTACCAAAAAAATGCAGAAGAATACTGTAGTTTAGAAACCACGCTCTCACTGCCAAACAGAAAACTCCAGGAGAAAACACAATGACTAGAGGCCAATTCAATAGAATCAGTCTTTTGATACCTTTTTAACAGTTACACTTACAGTAATAATTTCAACGTGGACCAGACATCCTAATTATATTTTAAATGAAATGTTATGGCATATTTTAAGTAACTCTTTTTTATCGATAATCCTAATATTTCATACTGAAGATACAGAGACGTTTCACGTGTCTTTAACATTAGAAAGGATTTCTCTTTATTAAGGATTAATCACTTGAAATAACTCTCAGTCTTTGAGGTTTATAACACTGATTTTTGTCTGTAATCATAGCCCATAATAGCCAAGACAACTAAATTTAGGTGAAAGCCATGCATGCCAAGTCTGTGTTTGATTTTAATAGATAGGGAGATTTCCTTTATTTCTTTGTAATTGTTTGTTCAGGTAGTTTGAAAGATGCATCGTTCAAAGCCACGATGTTTGGCTTCTGAATGATATGCAGTAGTCCCTCCATTCTAAATAGAATGAGTGTGAGGTTCGTGTGTGTGTGTGTGTGTGTGTGTGTGTGTGTGTGTGTGTGTGTGTGTCTAGGCTGCTTCATAATTAAGAAATACTGCAGGACAACTCAACATGGATTGATGGTGACTCGGTGGCATTGCTGATGTGCAGGGGAAAATAGGATGGAAGGGTAGTTAGAGAGCCCCTTGATAATCTTCAGATGTCCTTCATTACAAGATTACAAGAAACATTGTTTTTTTGTTGGTTCAGGAGAATTGAGATGATGGGAGTTCTGGTTTCTGGTTAAACTGGCCATTGAAGAACCAAAAATGATGAGGTTCTGCTCTTGCCCTTTCTTTATTTGTATACCCACATGAAATGATTAAGAAGCCCATTTGACTTAGCCCCCATTTCATTCTAGAAGCTCAGTGTGTTCTTAGTGCCTCCCAGAACATTTGAGTTAATTAGGGCAAATTCATTATTGGGGATGGATAGAAATTATGGTGGGAGGTCTATTTTTAATCTCTGGGCCAGGTCCTCCAACACACTCTATGTCGGTCTTTCAGCAAATCGCTTCTAGTGCCCTGTCTGTATTTAAGATGAGAACATGAATATCCAGACAGCTTAATGACCTACTAGCAGAGAAAATTCAAAGTTCCTCATGCCCAGTCTTCTCAGTAGTTCTCTATGTATTTTCTTACTTGTGGCATATACGCTACTAGAAAATACTATGGACATATTTTCTTTAGAATGTTCTTGGAACAGACATTCTTCTATAACAATAGTGCCCTTTCTGTCCATCTTTGAACTAACTACGAGGAAACCTTTTACAAATATTTTTCATTTATAGGCAGGCACATATACATGTAAGAACACATTTTGTTTTTACAGCTACTTCATGTGGCAGGGCTTGGTATAGTTCAAAGCTCAAATCTCCAATAACTTCATTTAAAATTGGCTCATATTCAAGTAAATTTTTTTTTCAGAACTGACTGGGCTCATATATCTCCCTTACTTCATGTCCAGTTTTATCACTTTAGACCCATTGTGTTGAGTATGCACGGTCAGCAAGCATTTGCCACTACTTTCCATAATGTCTCCCTTTTTATTACACACACACACACACACACACACACACACACACACACACTCCATGTTGCTTGTTCCTACCTCCTGACTTTTCTTCCCTGCAGAAATAGAAATCGGGGCAAAAAGGGAAATGTGTATATAGGGGCTGGGTTGACAACTAACTTCATAAGTAGTGGTAATTAGAATTAGTGAGAGAAAAGCTTTTTTTCTCATAACTGTTTTGGAAAGGATAGCCATTAGCATGACTGCTGTGTGTCCTTATGGACTTAGTATTAGCCTAGAATGAATCATAGCATTTTCTAGCTGGAAGGAAGCTGAAGATCACATCATCTGCTCCAAACTCTTCATTTTCTTAAGGCCAAGAAGCAGAAAAAGAAGTAATTTCACCCCAAGGTCGCACAGTTGCCTGTTGGCAGTGTTGGGATTAGAACCTACACCTCTTGGCTCTTATTCCAGGGTCTTTTCCAACTAGCCAGTATTGTCTTCTGTGAGGCTCCTGAAAATTCTTTCCCAGGGTCGTGTTGCCTCCTGGATCCATATGCTACTTTGTTGATCTCAGCAAAAAAGCCACTCAGCAACCTAATCTGGTCCTTTCTCTTCACATTTTTATTGTTTCATCCTCATGGGTTGCAGGTAGCCCCAAAGAGAGGGAGGCATTGAGGACCAGAGGGTTGATGCCCCACCTTCCAAATTACCCCCCCATCTCCTGCTCTGTCCAAGTAGAATGGAAAATGACTACTTTTTTTCCTTATCAGTTTCCTTCAATGTCATTTCACACTCATTATTTCTCCCAGGATAAGGGAGTTGTTTCTTGTTTCCAAAACAGAGAAAATAAGAAATGTAGAGCAATAGCTTTGTTTATTCTGATTTTCTGAGATGACTTTTTTTTTCATTTTAAAAACTAGCCCCACTAGCATTTCTACTAACAACGATTTCTTTAAAATATGATAATTGTAATTGTCCTCAGTCTCAATGTCCCCATAGCCATGCTGCTCTGATGAAAACAATATTCAAGTATAAACAAGTAGTTTTGTCACTAAATTGTCCCCTGAATACCACTAAATATTGGTTCTTTGTACTTGTACCAAAATAGCACACAGTAATCTTATACATTATATTATATTCTAGCTCTTTGTGTAGCCTATTTATGTGGTTTTCCACAACAGAAATTAGGACAACATGATCTGTACGTGTGGGTTTCTTTACAGCAAGGCTCTTTGGGAAGTAATTAAAATTAATTGAGCTCTAAAAGACTTCTTAACTGGATTTACCCAAGTTCAGGAACTCTTTTCTCCTCCTCTCCAGTTGGGAGTGACCAAGGAATCCTAAAGTGGGTGTATAGCTTCTATGTCCTGGATACTTCTTAGAATCATCCAGCCCAAGTTTTAGGCAAGTAACACAGTGCTTGTTTTGTATAAAATTGTGTGTGCATCCCCAGTCTCTTCAATATTCTAGGTAGAGGTTTCACCATTCCCTTTCACATTTGCTTCCACATGGGTTTCCCTTTTAGAAAACAAAGAAGTAATACAAACCTTTTGGATGGGAGAAGTAGCATGCCCATGTGTCCTTAATGAGCTTCTGCAATGATGAGAATATTTCAAGAGACTAGGCTGCCTAAGGAACAACTGTGTTAAGAGACTTTTCTAGCAGAAGCTCCATGACAACGTAGCTTCACTGACTTTCTTCACTATGGAAATAAAAGGTACTGGCTATTTCTCTTTTCTTTCTTTTTTTAAACTGGTGACTGGAGCTTGTTCTTGTCAACAGAAGTCACTTGGATCTTTATCTAGGCCTCTTTTATATATCGCCTTCACTATATTAAGAGGTTTAGCTTCTAGGTTCAAACTGGTTTCCTGTGAGGGTCGTGGTTGGGATTTGAGAGATGGCTAAGCATTTTAGAGCACTGGCTACTCTTCCAGAGGACCCAGGTTAAATTCCCAGCACCCACATGGCAGCTCACAACTGTCTATAACTCCAGTTCCAGGGGATCAGACATGCATGCATGCAGGAAGAACACCAATGCACATAGAACATTTTTTTTTAAAGTCAGGGTGTCTTGGAGCTCATATAGGGGTGTAGGAGAGTCCATAGTCCTATGGTTTAGATTTCAAGCCATGAGAGAATAAAGGCTGAGTATTGACCTGGTTATTTAAAATATGTCAGAGGTCACCTAAGACCTCATTTGTAACAACAGAAAATGCTAAGGCTCCTGGATTTCTTTCCTAGTCTGGAATTTAGAAGCTGCCATGTTTCTGCATCTGCCCTACTGAAAACACACATGTAGTACCACTCACTGTTCTGGGAATCATGCAGATTTCCTCTTCTTTAAAAGTATGGCCACCTGGAGCAAGGAGAGGTCACTGACTTTTCGTGCTTCCTTTTTGGTTAGCGAGGCATCTCCCTTGGGGACAAAATGGAGTTTCCTTAGCCATCACACCAAAGGCTTTATTTATTCTTTCCATCTAGCCTCTTAGTATTGCTTTGCGTATGTCCTCTTTAAGGATCGATGCAGAGATCACACTTTGGCCAAGCTGCTGTGAGATTGGCTATCGAAGTGTTTCTTGGTTTACTGCTGTCAAAATCTTCTGGAATTAGAGATGGTTTTTCCCCCATCTTGGGTATTTGGAGCTAGGGTAGTAGAGAATTCTCATGGAAAAGTAAGGCACTGTCCTGCTTTGGGTTAGAAGGGCTGGTGAGTTGGAAAAGGTCAAATAGAACACAGAAGTCAGAAAAGAAAATCTCATAAACGAAAGCAAAGACCTGAAAGCATTGGAGTTTCTCATTTCTGGACAATAACTTAAGGAAATAAGTGGCTTTTTGTCATTCTATTTGCTATTTCCTTTCCCCATCTAGCTGCCTCAGTTTAAACTCTGCTATCAATCTCTCATTCCATAGTGAAAAAACACCTATTCATTGACTTACACAGTCTTTCCCCTTTTGGAATCCTTTGCTTCTTCCCTGCCTCACCACTGGGTATATGCCTCTTCTTAACTTGTAAGTTTTGCCTTGGGATTGAAGAGAAATTGTTTTCAGTCTCAAACATTTCAGGTCCTACCCTATTAAGCCACAAGTAGGTTGGTGGAAATCAATATGATTCTGGCCCTTTCTTCTTTTCTGTTTTAGTCTCAGCAGATCTTTTTGAGCATCATTCTTACAGCTCATGGATGTTAGGTCCTTACCTTCTAAGCAAGCATTGTACAGAACACTTTGTGCTTCTTTTTTAGTCTGCCATTTCGTGCAACAGTGTAGTGTGCTCAGATAAATAAAGCTGAACAGGAAAAAAATCCACCCATCCATTCAAATTGGCTAGATAGTCTTAGTTGATTTCATTTAATTTGCTCATAGTTTTAAATAGCTGCAAAATAATATCACGAGAGACCACAGGTTCCTGTCGTTTGGTTAGGTTGAATGGGGAGGGGAAGCAGGAACAATTTGTTCAAACTTTTACCACTACTCATTAAGCTCTCTGTTATAACATTATAATCTGTTTCTGCTTGTTGAATTGTTTAAACTAAACTGGTAGGCAATTGAGTTTAATTTAAGTCAAAAGAGTATTTAACAAATCCAGACTACAGAAGAAACTACTTAGTTGAAATGCATATGTCCTTCTGATGCTAGATTTACCTAAACATTTTCCTTTTAACACCAACTGTTCATGATCCATCACAGGCTTTCCTTGTGTGAGTAATTAGTGGGCTTAAGAAGCCTGCTAATTAATTCAACAGAGTGCACAACCCCTGGGACTGTCACTGCTTGGCAATAACATATTCATTGCCCAATTTTCAGTGACTTTTCTTTATAAATTCTCTTAAAGAGGTTTGAGAAAGTAAGAGGTTACAATAAAATACATGCAGTGTTTGGTAGTGTATTATATTGCAGCATTAAGCCAACAACCCCTTATGACTTGTACACATCTAATGCATGGTTTGAGACTGGAGTTTGCATTTTTCATGTGCAGTAAATTATTTTAAAAATGTTTTTGGTCACCTTTTTGTGCCATTAAACTTGTACAGAAAATGCTTTTATGGCCATTTTCAAAGGGAGAAAGTTTAAATGGAAAGAGCGCACCCTTTCTGCCCTATAGCTGTAGTTAGACTTGAGTAACCGTAGCAGAACGGCTGTAATTGGTGGTTGTAGTGTTAGAGGTGTTAGCTTGCTAGTGACTACCTTTGCAGATTAAATGCATGGTCTTGTACATCCCATTTCTTAAATAACTCATTTTAACCTCTGAAAAGAATATATTATCCTATGTGGCCCTCTTCCCTCTCTCCATCCCCTGCTCCCAGGTATCTTACAATTCACTGTAAATAACTGATTTAGGGGCCAAGGATTCTTGCCAAGTAAACTCAGCAAAGAGCAAATAAACCAAGATGGGGGGAAAGGGTTGACAAGAATTTTACAACAATTTATCAGAAGTTATTGACCATTTCTCAAGGAATGGCATGGTGATCAAAGACTCACATCTCTTTTACATAAAAATCAGGAAAATTGGGAGTGTCTTTGACTGCCAGATTACATTACAGAATTGAATTAATTCTTGGAATCACACAACCCACAGATGTCCCTGATACCTGCGTTAGTTTTGAAGTATCTGGAGACATCAGACCAATAATTATTGGGGAAGAAGAAAAGCAAAACAGAGACATAAAACAGATATATAGGGGTTTCAGCTATCCCTCAGTCAGCAAAGGCAAGGACATGATGTGTTTAGATGTATTGCTATCTTTTTCCCTGGTAACACAGCACACTCTTGGACTGTGGTGATGCAAAGGCAGTGTTTCAAGAAGACACTCTCTTTTTGGTTTACTGGTCTCTCTTGGACTGGCATTGTTAGGCAAGGCCCATGTAAGCTGGTTAGAGCAGACCCTTTATATCTCCTGTGACTGTTAATCTCCCCCACCATAATTTGATGAGGGCTCTTTGGTTTGAGGACTTCAAGGTTGCCTAGGGAAGTTCCCCATGTGTGTGAGGTGTTGTGAACTGTGAACACTGTGCATATGCAGTGTTCAATGCTGGGCAGCCAAAGAGCTGTTCTTGCAATCTTTTTTGGCTCTCAAGCTCTGTTCTCCATCACATTCTCATTTCTGTGTACATTTGCAAGATGTGTGTAATGTCATTTTCCAAAAATAAAATTTGATTTCAATATTTCTGGCTGACATTCTCTTTTTTCAATCATCGAACCAATGATCATGTAACCACAAAATGTCCGAGCTGGAAGGAAAGTTAGACATTAGATTGTTCAACCCCTTAATTTTATAGATGAGGAAGCTGAGAATCAATGTATGATGGAAATACCATAATTAACAGCACAGCATATAAGGTCTTGGATCTCTCTAGTTGAGCAGGAATCAAATCTCTTTTGGTATATAAAATATTTTGGCTAAGGTATGTCTGTGTCACCAAATAAGAGGCAATTTCTCTTACTGTGCTTTCAGACGGTGCAGAAAGACTTCACAGTTTTTGAGAATACCTTTACTGTTCACCAGAAGGTTACTGGCACAGCCACTCTGGGGGAAGGAACACATAGATGTTGAATTCATAAATATTGGATTCATCCTTGGGCATAAATTATGAACTTCTTACACCAGATCTTAACTAGGCTTGGGAAGAAGTTGATGATAAGTGTGAGAAAATAGCACACAGAGAATAGGCTGAGATCTCAGGATCACTTTGATCAACACAATTCTGCAGCTAACCATAAATTGTCTGCCTAGTCTTTGTGGAAGAAACTTCCCTAGGCACTCTCTAGGACTGAGAGGATTAGGAATTCCTCCTCAAGTAGTATTTAATGAGTGCCATGAATAGCAATCTGGTGGAGACAAAGTAGAGCAAGATGGAACTTTTTAGTATTCCTTATTCAAATAAAAGGTGTAGACTTACTATGTCTCTTTAAATAAAAATTTCTTTAGAAGTGCATTTGTCTCTGGTGGAAAGAGAAAAATCAGTTAAGTACTGTGTTTCAGAGAAGCAATGTACTCAATTTAAAGGACTATATTTAGTTTTGAAACCATATCCTTTTCATATTTTAAGTACTGAAAATGTCCTTTTTGCAAAACGTGGGTAGGGAAGTAAATAGGTATTTGTTTTCAATATCCCAATCAAATAAAATTTAAGGGCTTCAAGTCAAGTCTCTTTTCTTTTTAATTCTAGTCTGTGGAAAATACTGCTTTAGCCTAAAAGAATGGAGAATTGTAGAAATGGGTGTGGTTGAGTTCTAAAAGTCAGGTATTTGGTATCTAAAGGGAGTTTTTTCTAAGGCCACCCAATCTCATCCCATCTGCGCCCTCATTTTTCATCATCTCCTCTGCCTCATACTGAGGAGCTGCTCACCAGCACTACCTAAGAGGCGTGAGGGTGATGCTCAGCCTTAGGCCCCTCTCTACAGAGACTGAATCAGGAGCTCTGAGAACAGAACCCAGTGATTCTGGGTGAACTAGTCCTACAAGACCTCCCTCATTTGGCACCCCCTGCTCTGGTGAATTCCACTTCCTCTTCTCTAAGATGTAGCTAGAATGTATGATCCCATGAGCCATTTGGGTTGAATGTTGGCATCTCTACCTAAAAATCAGATGAAAGAGACTTATTTCTCAGAAAATTTCTATAGTCATAGTTTTTTAAAGAGAAATATGGTTTGTAAAATTCAAGATAAAACTTACATAAATAAAGAATAGTTCTTCTAGCTGTTGCAAGGAGTCAAGATGGGGACCTGAGCTGAAGACCAGAGCTGTGGTAGGCTAGTGGTGATTAGAGAACTGTGGATGTAGAAGTGTCAGAAATTGGTGAGCCAATTGGAATGTGGAAGAAATGGGAAACAGAGAGGAAAAAGCGAAAGCCTAGGCTTGATCAATTCATCCTGAATCCTCCCTTTTCGCTGAGTCTCCTCTGTTCTGGACAGCTCAGTAGTCTCTCACATACCTCCTCCCCTGACTTCAGCCCTGGCGCTTCAATGCTCATTCACACTCCACTCTTGCTGACACAGTCTGTCCTTCTTTCCTTGCCTAGAAAAATCCCCTCTGAATGCCCTTCCACATTTCTCCACCTGTCTAAATGTCACACGTAGCCAAAACCTACCAGCAACGGAACTTAAGGCATATTTATAAGAAAAACAAACCCAAACATGGAGAATAACTGCCAAAATTCTATCCTGAACTTTCCAGGGCAGGCCTGTTCTTATGTAATTTTCCTCCTTTTCCAAATAAAGGTGATTTGTTAAACATATAACTAAATGTGATTTTGTTTTTATACATTTCTAAAAAAGAATTTCCATAAATACACTCGCAAATTGGAAAACATCCTTGTCAGGCCACACATGTGCACTGAGAGCTTGCAAAGCAGTATTCCTTTAGGGGAGAGGTTTCCTTGTCAAGTGTCTATATTCCTCCATCTCTGTGATGTACACTATGACACTAAGAAAGTCTTTCAGGTGATTTGATTATATCAAACCCGACCGCTGGAAGGAGACAGCCTTGAGTAAGAAAGTGATTTCTCCTTGAAACATATAGGCTGTTGACTTTCTTCAGTCAAGAAGAGTTGGCTTAAATTGTTGTAATCCTTTCTTTTAACTGCCTGGGTACCCCTGAATAGTTCTAAGAATCCTCTGATGGACCGAGAGAAGGGTGAGTCCTACATTTCTGAATTAAGGGCCATGACCTCCCCTATTCTGAAATGAACCAATGTGTATAGAATTGCATACTGTCAAAGGTGGACAGGGCTTTATAAACCATTTGTCCAATGTTTTCTTAAGTTTCTTGGGGGAAAATTACACGGAGAAGTTATTACAAAGACCAGTTCCAGGATCCCGTCTCAATCCAACTTCATTAGATTATCCAGAAGGCTGGGAAGCTGTAGAGTGCACAAGAGCTTCAGTGGATATTTCAGCTATGAATTGTATGGCAAGGACTTCCTAAACTTTGCTGTGGATAGTATTACCTGAACATCTTGTGAAAATGTAAAGCCTGATTTAGATATTATGGGGAAATCGGGTTCTGCAATTCTCATGAGCTACTCATTAATTTTCTAAGCTTCTAGTCCATAGACTGCACTTTCAGTAGCAAAATACTAAGATCAAGACACATTTTGTTTAGAAAAGGAATAAATGGAGGCCTAAGGAATAAAAATAATATATTCATGTTCAAACACAGAGGCAGAGATGTCCAGCACTGAGGACTCCTGACTCCTGAACCAGTGCTCTTTCCTTATGACCAGGCTGCCCATCATCAACAGGCCTGAAAAGCAGCCTGGCTGAAATGGCACTGTTTCCAATCAAAGGCTAATTGGGAAAATGATGTTTCCTGAAAGAGAAGCAGCCCTGGCTTGTCTCAGTAATGAGTGGGTACACTGGCAGGAAAAAGACAAAGGGGAAGGACAGAATTTATGGCTCACTTTAATTGAAGAAATGAGCCCAAGTCTCCTTACAAGGAGCTGGGGGTGGGGGACAGGGAGGAATTATGGTTATACAATGTCCTCCTACATCATCTAGGGGAGGGAGAAACACACACACACACACACACACACACACACATCCCAAAGCCTTGTGGAAGTTCTGTGATGGAGGTGCTTCAAGAAGCTGAGAGGCCCCAGAAGAGGGTGACGAAGGCTGGTAGATATAAGCTTTAGTATAATGAAACATTAATGATGAAAAATGAGCTAAGAATTACTCTGACTAGAATAAATCTTTACTTTAATGGTTCCCTTCAAACACAGGCTTCACTCAGGAGGTGAAACTTGAGCTGAGGCTTAAATAAGTTGAAGTGTGTTAGGAAAAGGGTGAGGTGGAACATGTCTGACAGAAACACTCTTATGGGCACAGACACAGAGGTCTGATCGATTTCTAACATGTTTGGAGATCAGAAAGTGGGGTCAGCCAGGCTGAGATACGCAGTGCAGGAGGGGGTGAGTAGTTGGAAACCATGTTGGAAAGGTCAACTGGGAAATCATTCCCATGAAAAATATGCAGAAAAAAAATGCCAGCCCTAATGTTAGGCTCTAGAGGGTATAAAAACATGGTCATGCACAGCATAGAATTCCAAATATTTCTAAACAGACATTAACCGTGGTACATTGGGTCAAGTGCTGTGATACAATGAATCACAACATGGCAGATGAGTCACATAGGATACCTGATCTACCTGGTTAGGACTAGGAGAGCCTTTTCAAAAAAAAAAAAAAAAAAACAGCTAACCAACCAACCAAACAAAACAACCAAAAACTGTGTGAGGCCTGTAAGCCAAATTAAAAAGTTTGGATTTATCCATTGAAAAGCACTCCGGGAGTCATTAAAGAATTCTAAGTAGGAGAATGAGATGAACAGATAAAAGTGTAGTTCAAAATCACTCCTGCTGCTGCCATTTGGAGACTGGGCCTGGGGGACATGGAAACATGAGGCAAGAAGAAGTTAATTGGGGGCTGATGTCATGATTTGAATGATACATTATTGCAGCTTAGACAAGAGTAGTAGTATAGACCAAAAGGAGGTGAAGCAGAGGTTTTGAGGAGGAAGCAAGCATCAACAAAATTTGGGAGAGGACTAGGGAGGAAAATTTTACATTCTGATTAGAGGACGTGGATCATGACGGGAGGAACTCTGAGCCATGCAGAGCTGAAAGACTTGGACATTTGGGGGGCTTCCTGCTGGCCAGAGGCAGGTTTTCACAGAATACAGTCTGTGGGCACTCCAGGAACAGAGATGGGGGCTGGTGCTGGGCTCTGTCAAAGTGAAACCCAATCTCAGCTGCTCCTGCTGTATTACAGCTATGCTGGACAAGTGGGCAGGGCTACCAATTTCGTGTGTGTGTGTGTGTGTGTGTGTGTGTGTGTGTGTGTGTGTGTGTGTGTGTCCTTTTCTGCTCAGCCAGTGCAGTGACTCACATCTCTCATGCCCTATCCAGAACAAAACAAGCTTCATCAAAACTCAGCAACATAGGTGAGATTTTTCTCATGCTTACACATGGGAAACAGGCTCAGAGAAGTGGAGTGGTCTGTTTGATAGTCACATAGCCAAGGAAATGACAATTGAATGACCTTTCCATTAGATTGTGATCATCTTGGATAATGTTAATGATAAACCACATCTGCAATAAATCATAGCCTATGATTGCCATTAAATCAGAGTTTAGAATCTTCTCTAACTGGAATGACAAAGAGGTTACAAGTTGATTTGAGGCTGCCATCTCCATTATGCGTTGTCACCAGCAAGGTAGACAGCATGGGAAAAACAACAACAACAACAACAAAAGATGTGGGTGTTACAGGACAATGATACTAAACAGGAGGCCTCTTCTCTCAAGAAACCTAAAACTAATAGGAAAAGACAAAGAAATGCTCCCAAAAGCTTACCACAAGGTTCATCTCTAAGATGGCTGGAACACAAACATATTGAGCTAAAAGGAGTTTGAAGAAATCATTTAATTAGACCTTTGGCTTGTGAGTCTCATACTTGCTGGGTTAATTTTCCATTTTAACACATTTTCTTTGTCTTAAAAATATCTGCTGGGAGGATGCTGAAGAGATAGCTTTATGGTTTTGGGTACTTGCTCTTTTTCCAGAAGACCTGGGACTAGTTCCTAACCACCATGGTGGCACACAACTGCCTGTAACTCCAGCTTCTGGGGATATGATACCCATTTCTGACATCTGCCAGCACCCACACACATGTGTACACAGTACAAACACACAGACATACACATAAATAAAAATAAGAATCTTTTATAAGAAAATTTAAAATGTCAGTTGGTGTTCTTAGCACAAAAAGATAATTATTATGTAAGGAAATTAATATTTAGTTTGATTTTGCCACTTCATATTATATATATATTTTAAAACATCATTTTGTACATCACACACATACACACACAACTCAAAGAAAAGATTCCAATTTTCATTGTATGTGCATTTTCTCTCCAGAAACCTCAGCTCCTCTCTATCCTAAAATTTCTTCATTGTTCCTTCTAAGTCTCCTCCAAAATCTTCTTCAGGCTATAGGAAGGATGGAGAAGACTCTGCAATCAGCCTTCTTCATATCGCCCTGTCTGCTTAGGCTACAGAGTCTCGTCTCCCTTGATTATGCCCAGTGGTTATTCTTAGTCTATTTTGTGTGTGTTCATGGAATGAGCTTGTTCAGACATACTAGATGAATGCTGTCAATGAACAGGGGAAAGGTGTGGACAGCTTGTTCCAGCTCTGTAAGTTATAAGGAGCTCTGTGCTTGTCCAGCAATAGCATAACTTTGTAGACTTGAGGCAAGCCTGTGCTTCCTCTGAAATGTTCTTTCACTGCAGGCACAAAAACACAGTAAACCGCGATCCAAAAAAAAAAAAAACCTGTCCATCCGTGAATGGAGCTTTGTAAGCAGGTTAATGTATAACACTTTAGAAAGCTGGGGAGAGAGTATGTTTACTTTTCCAACAGGAACCACATCAGGGGTGTCAGATGCCAATAATCCCAGGATTCTGTGGTCATATGCTTTGAATCTGCAGCCAAACTTTGGCATCCAGAGGAGAGGCTAGTGATTTCCAGCCTCTTCACCACCAAGGATCTTTTTATTATTTTTCCCCTGTGAGCCCCACATTTGGAAAGATTTGTATCTGGTAAAGCTACACTTATTATGGAATAATTCATTTTCCCAACGTTTTACTCCCTCAGCTTCTAATCCATATGAGATAACCACACAGAGCTAATACAATTTCAGTCAAAAGCAAAGAAACACGATATCTTACTTAGCCCTTCGTGGCTTTGTCTTGGCTGAGTATATGATTCCTATTAGATTTCCTTAACACTGAGAAACAGCTCGAGGGTAGTACTTACTACATTCAGAGATCCCAGATTGAGGGCTGACAGCACAAAGTGACAGCAAATTAAAAGGATGACTATCAGCTTACAAAACCCCAAAGCTCATAAACTACATGGACAACTGACTCAGTTGAGATCGCCCTGCTTCATTTCCCTAATGTTTCAGTATCTTGACTTCTTTTTCCTATGTGAACAACATGGTGTCAAAGAGAACGCCCCAAGGAAAAATACCACGGGTTGATCAGGCATATATGAAACTGGTTCCTACTGCTACAGGAAGAGCCTCATAGGTGAGGATCTGCCTCACGCCCAGACTGGACCCTCCCCAGATCTTAGACATCTACCCTCTAGATCAAGGAAAAGTCAGAAGTTGTCTAGAAGATCATCTAAGACTAACATCTTCTACCACACCAAATACAAAAGAGCACACATCTGTTTCTGCCTATGCTGCAATCATTAGCAGCTTCTTGAGGCCAGGGACCTTGTCTGAGTTTTCTCTGTATCTGTATACAACCAATGAGGACAGTGCCGTGTTTGGTATCAACACAATCTAGTGGAATGAACCACAGTGACTTCTAGGCAAGATGAATAACTCAGTTACTAGGAATAGAAGCTAGATTGTGAACTTTGTAAAAAAAAAGAATGTCTTATCCATTTCTGTTTTTCCAGGCTTTGACACACAGTGACCACTCAATAAACCCTTGAATGAATGAATGAATGAATGAATGAATGAATGAATGAATGAATGGTGCAGTCCATTACTGAAGAGCTGGAGAACAGTTATTGTAGGAACATAGGTTAAGAATGACAGAGAGGAGATCTTTTTCACCATTTCTTTTTATCAGTTGTCACCCAGTCCTGCTCTGTTCATAGCTACTAACTAGTCACCACATCCTCTTCTGTGAGACTCAACAGAACTCCTTTTTTTTGCCCTCGACTTCATCACTCCCCCACATTACCATTGTTTGCCTACATAAACCCACAGGCACTAGCTTGATAACAATAACATGGCTCTAAATGTTGGCATGACATTGTGGAAAGGTTGTTGATCCTTGCTCTAAAAGCAGCTCAGAAAGGACTGAAAATGAAGGCAGCCTAGACATGTCTCTCTCTCTGTGGTGTCACTGGGTGTAATTTAAGCAGAGACATTCTTGCAGTTGTTACACCCAGGCAAGTGTGGGGAATGAAACAGTTGTCTGTGACTGATTTAAACTGTGGTTTTTGACAACTGTGCCCCTGATTGAAGTGTCCCATCTGTTAATTTTAGTGTCCAAGGGAGTTGTGAAATGATCTCCAGCAGCAGCAGGATCAGTTCTGTGGGGTCTTTGACAGCACGGAAAGATTTTCTTTTCCCAAATCAAATTGGGCATTTTCTCTACATAGAAGTGCCAATTGATCAAGATAGTTCTTTCTGGCAGGATCCCTGAATGAGGGGACCAGGTGGGCAAAATATGGAGTGGTGGTAAAGGGAGTAGAGTAGGGGAGAAACCTTTTCAAATTGTTCATGGATAAGGAAGGCTATCCTTATGTGAAGGTCACCAAAAGGTCCCCCTTCTCAGATTTCCACCCCTACCCTCATGCTCTCCGTGTCCTCACCACCCCCACCTCTAAACCTCAAGTCTCCTGTCAGCTCCCGCTTCCAGCAAAGATGTCACATGCTCCCATTTCAGATTTCAGTGTTATTATGACATGAGCAACCATTACCATTTACTGAGGCTTCGTCTCTTGCTTGGGATTGGTAAAGTGAGAAAAAAAGATGATGTCGTTTGGGTAGAAGAAGGAAAGGGACAAGTGCTGGGAGGAAAAGGTGCTTCCTACAGAAGGTTATTTTGAAGAAATATCTGGCCAGTGACAAGAAGTAAGGGCTCTGTGTATAGAAGGGCAGAATGGAGCTAGAGAATTAAGAAGAGGTGAGGGCAATAAGTAGAGATGAAGGAATCCAAGGTACAAATTTTGCCTTGGGTGGATCTTGCTTACTATGTCTATTCCAGAGTAACTTATCAGAAACATTTAGATTCTATGATCCCCCCACCCCCACCAAGTGGCAGGATTTCCAGATGTCCAGACAACAAATCTATGGCTGTCTTTACAGTTATATTTGGCCAAACAGGCTCCTGTCTCCACATACCAACTTGCAGAACTCATATAATAAACTCAATCCACATTTAGGTTCTCCTGTTGGATCTCCCATTGCTTGCCAGCATGGACTCTGAAACCCACCCCAAACAATATCACATTTCCTCATGAATTCAATCCTTAAGCTGTACAGATCTCCTCTCCATGTGCCTCATGTGCCTTATTTTTCTCAAAGGCCCGATCATTCTTCCAGTTCCAGCTCAAGACTCAAAAAAAGGGGAATTTCAGGCCTGTTGATGATGGGCAGCCTGGTCATAAGGAAAGTAAGGAAGCTTTAGGTAAAGGATCACACTAATCTCAGAAGCACTTATCCTAGGGGTGTTTATGCTCCAATGGATGGGATGTCTCAGGAATTAGAGCTTCTAGAGAGATACACATAGAATGTGTGAAAGAAGGAGAAAGTTTGCTTTGAAGGCCTAGATATCCCAAAGTTGGCCCAGATAACAGTAGTAGCATGACAGAAGTAACTAGGCCCTGCCATGAGAAAAACCGAGTTCGAAGTCTAGTTCTGCCTCTAGGAGATCTAGCTTATTGAGGGGACAACTAAGCTAGACAACACTGAAGAGACCCATTGTCTGTGATAGATGTGCAATTTCAGTAAGCTTAATCAAAACTGCTAAGGGAGAGTTTGCTTCCTATGTTTGGAGTATCAGATCAGTTGGCAGAGGGTGCTGCCGTTTTCCCAGTGGTTCTCAGTAGTCTAAAGATACCATCACATTTGTACTCTTTCATCTTTGTTTCACCTTAAGGAAGTCAAGTTGAGCTAGAGCTCAGAGTGGGAGCTGGAACACAGTGTATACTGCAAAACAGATAGCAAGTCTGCACCCTCTAGGCTCTGGTTTATTCATTATGTGCTAAGTGTCCTGTGTTTTACTATCTTCTCCAACTCTCATCCTCTGCCTGCTTTCCCTCCAGCTGTGTGCTACTGTTCTTTTTTAATTTAGCCTAAACACTTAATTCTACTAGGAAGTGAGTTGTGAAAGAATGAGAATATTACATTTCTGTTTGGTTTTTTTTTTTCATTGCTCCCAAGCAAAACAGACACAATCTGGGAGCTAAGAATGATCATCCCATTTCTGTTTTCTATGTCTTCTTGGGGATCAGGAAGAAATTTCATGTGTGTTAGGATTATTCCTCCAATCTTAAGCAGTGAAGCTACAAAGATGAATGCGACATAGTCACTGCCTTCCAATGAAGGCAAAAATCTAAAAAAGTTCTGGAATGAGTGCTACACCTTTGAGGCAGTTGACCAGTTGATCAGGGTAGAGAAGGAGCACATGGGAAACTCACAGCAAAGTAAAAGGCATACTTAAATGCTGAGGTAATTCAGTGCACATAATAGGCCTGTACAAAGAAATAAAATTCTACCCTATATGTTAGTAATGATGAGTTGAAAATTTCTATCTTTACTCTGGGTGGTGATGGTGCACACCTTTAATCCCAGCACTCAGGAGGCAGAGCCAGGCAGATCTCTGTGAGTTCGAGGTCAGCCTGGTCTACAGAGTGAGATCCAGGACAACCACCAAAACTACACAGAGAAACCTTGTCATGAAAAAAAAATAAAAGAAAAATTCTGTCTTTAAAGAATACTGTTGGGGTGGTGAGATGACTCAGTAGGTAAGGAAACTTCCCATCAATCTTGAAGACCTGAGTTTAATCCCTGGGACTTACATGGTAGAAGAAGAGAATTGATCTCTACACATAAGTTGTCCTTTGTTTTTGCGTGTCTTGTCATGACACTATGCCTCACCAAATAAATAAATAAAATTAAAAAAAATTAAGCCTAAATGGAGCTCAGTGGTTAAGGATGATCACTACTCTTGCAACAGATCTGAGTAGTTTCCAGCAAACATGTCTAATGATTTGCAACCACCTGTAGCTCTAATTCCAGAGGATCCAACATCCCCTTCTGAACTCCTCAGGAACTGAACTCACATATACATACCCTGACACAGACACATACATATTCATTTAATTAAAAAATAATAAAAACAAACCATTAGAAATAAAAAAGGAATGTTTTTGATTCTTGAAGACAGGAACTGTGCCTGTATCTCCAAGATCCAGAAGGTTCTTAGATCATGAATGTTTGAAAGGGCGACTAAAGTACTGTCCTAGAAAACATGGATGTCTGAACAGATTTGTCTTTAGTTCATGACTTCTATGACTCCTAGTTATGAGAAGTTTAATTTTGGTTTATATTGGCGTGGATTTCTCTTCTTTTCTTTTTTCTCTTCTTTTCTTTTCTATCATGTTTTGTGATTTTTAGTAATATGGGGTAAATGTAGGAGCTTGTCTCTACATTTGAATATTTCTTTCCATTTGGTGGATTTTTGGGGAGGATTGGAAGATATGACCACGATGGAAGAAGTATGTCATTTCAAAAGAATTTTGAACACAGTCTTTCTGCTTCCTATTTGTGGTTAAAATGTGAGCTCTTACTGCTACTCTAGGCACCTATCACCCACTACCTCCACACACTATGGACTCTAACTGCCTCTCAATTTGTTTATTTGGTGTGTTGGCTTAGTCATTGTGTTTAGTTATAGCAATAGAAAGGTAACTAATATACAAGCCTAGTACCTTGTGCACACCAGACTCACAATCTAGTGCTAAGCTACTGCCCCACTCTCTCCTTAGGTTTATTCTGTTTGCAGTTCAGTTAGCTCCTTGAAATTATAAATAAATATATATTATAATATATTATAAATTTAAGTTTTGAAAACTTGAAAAATATATAATTATTTCTTCACATATATTTTGAGCCCAATTCTTTTTACCTTTTCCTTCTAAAATCCCTGCTGTTCAAATTCTAGCACCTTTATTATTTATTATTTATATATCCCAGAGTCCCAAATCTATGTTCCCACTGTGTAGTGTTCTCTCTCTCTCTCTCTCTCTCTCTCTCTCTCTCTCTCTCTCTGTTTTTTTTTTTTTTTTTTTTTTACAGAGATTCACTATGTAGCCAAGGCTGCCTGGAACTCCATATGTAGCTAAGGCTAGTATGAAATGTGTGACTCTCCTGAATTAGTTTGGCGTATAGGGCATGGCAATATTAGGAGGTGTGGCCTTGTTGGAGTAGGTGTGGTCTTGTTGGAGGAAGTGTGTCACTGTGGGAACTGGTTTTGAGGTCTCATATGCTCAAGGTATGCCCAGTGTTGGACACAGTTTACTTCCTGTTGCCTGTGATCAAGATGTAGAACTCCCAGCTCCTCCAGCACCATGTCTGCATGCTGCTTTGTTTCCCACCATGATGATAATGGACTAAACCTTTGAAACTGTAAGCCAGCCCCAGTTAAAAGTTTTTCTGTATAAGAGTTACTGTGGTCATGGTGTCTCTTCACAGCAATAGAAATCATAACTAAGATACCACATATGACTATTTTTCCTCACAGGATATATTTATTGGTCAGTTTTCAACTTCACTGGTTCTATAATTTGTTTCTTAGTTCTACTGTCATATTAACTCTCTCCTTCTCTCTCTCTCTAGTTACTCTAGTTTTCTTTTTGTTCATTTACATTTTCTGTTTCTTTCCTAAGATTTTTCATTTTTAAAAATATTTTTTCTTCGTATTGAAAATATATAGTTTTTCTTACATAATATATATGGATTATGGTTTCCACTCCTACTCCACATAGGCCCTCACTACATCCTGCCATCTGGTTCCATCCCTTTTCTATGTCTCATTAGAAAACAAACAGGCTTCTAAGGAATAGTAATATAATATAATATGATATGATATGATACGATATGATATGATATGATATAATGGAATATGATATGATAAAACAAAAACAAACAAATAGAAGGAAAAGAACCTGAGAGAAGGCACAAGAGTCAGAGACCCACTCCTTTACATACTCAGGAATCCCATAAAAACACAAAACTGGAAGCCATAATATATACACAAGGGATCTATAGGGTATAAAAAGAGAAGAAAAATATAAATAAAATAAAAATAAAAGATGATGAGATAAAATTTTAAAAATTAAAAAAAGCCCTGACATGAAATTGAGACAAAGGAACCTCCAAAGATGAAATTGAATTCATTTTCTGTTGGCTGTCTAGTGCTGGCAATGCAGTCAACCCTTAAGAGTAGTTTCTTTATCCAGGGAGACACCCTTGAAGAAAACTAAATTTTCATTTGCAAGTAATTACAAATTAGAGAAAAGGTTAGGAATGGGGGCATATGTCCACTTCTCCTCTCAGCACTGGGACCCCATCTGGAGCAGACCTGTCTAGGCCCTGTGCATGCTGCCTCAGTCTCTATGAGCTTACATGTGCATCAATCCTGTTGACTTAGGGGCCTGAATTGGTTACTGCATATTCAAGTCTATTAGCCCCATGCTACATCATGTGGTTTACTGTCTTTGCTGCTGCGTGGAGGTAGAAGCTCAGCTCACTGCTGAACTAATTGGCACTACTCTTGTGGGGGCACTGGTGTACTGAGTATATGTACAGATAGGACATACATACTCCAACTTAGCTGCACGGGAACCCATAGGAATGACATGCACTTATTCTGATATCCAGTTGCAATAGGGTGGGTTTTGCCATAAGGCGTTTTCCGTTGTTAGCTTATCCTTTTCCTAGCTGTGTGGCTAGAGGGAAAACTTTCTCTAGAACATTTTTATTCTGTCTACTGCAAGTTGCAGGTTGGAGGCTTCTACAGCATCTTGTCTGAGATATATGGGTCTCTAAAAACAAACACAGATCATTTAAAACTGCATAGTTCCTTGGTTGCTTGCTTTTCTTCCACCCTTTAGTCTTCCTGTATTCGCTTGTTGTGCCATGCTTAGAGCTTTTGAGTTTGCAGAGAACTAACCTGAGCTGGGAGTGTGGCAGCAGTTTTATTTACCTATCACCAGGGATTCTTTTTTGAAAAAAAAATCATACAATATCTTCTGGACAAGCTTTTCCCTTCCCCAACTTCTCCCCAATTCCCACCCGCCATAACTCCATGCCCTTTCTTTTTCTCTTTAGAAAGCAAATAGGCAAAAATCAAACAGAAATATTACAAAAGAAAAAAGGATAAACCACAAGACACACACACACACACACACACACACACACACACACACACACACATACACACTACATTAAATCAGAAACCATAATATACAAGCAAAGACCAATAAGACAAAAAAAAAATCCTAAACAAAGCAATGGGAGACAAAAAGTCTACAAAAATGCCCTTGAGTTCATTTTGTGTTAGTCATCTACTGCTGGCCTAGGGACTACCCTGAAGAATGGTTAATATAACTACTGAGGAGAAAACTAATTTTTTCTTTGCAAATGGATATCAACTAAAGGTATTTTCTTGGTTAGAGGTTATTACCAGGGATTTAAAAACACATTTTTTTGAGATTTTTATTTTTATTTTATGTGCAGGAGTGTTTTACCTGCATGTACATTTGTGTACCACATGTGTGTAGTGCCTCTGGGGGCTAGACAAGGGCATCAGATCCTATGATTCTGGAGTTACAGACATTTGTTAGCCACCTTATAGGTGCTGGGAACCAAACTCAAGTCCTCTGAAAGAACAGCCAGTGCTCTTTAAACTAAACCTAACCAAACCAAACCAAAAATAACCAGTGCTTAAGACTCTTCATGGATTCCCAGCACTGTGACGACAGTGTATAGGCCTCACAGTGCCATTTCAGCCTTACTCATCTCTGTCAATCCAGACAAACGCAGAGAGACTGAGAAGGAGGCACTGATATGCTTTTTTAGATGTTGTAGCAGCAGCGATTTATGATAAGCGTTATCTGTGGGCAAGACTTGTGTAATCATGGAAGACTGCACTTCCAGGCGCTGTGCCTGGTTTAATGTTCTGTGTTTGCTGTCTTGAATTCTCGCTTATTTTGAAAAAGAGTCCCCACCCTTTCATTTTGCACAGAGCCCAGCAAATTCTATATAGCCAGTTCTGGCTGGAACCTATTGGAGCCTGTAGCCACATCCCTGGGGGTAGAGTTTATTCTCCTAGCACAAAGTAGAAGGACCTGTGAAGTTACAGACTGAAGAAAAAGGCCCCCAACCATGAAATCTGCTCCTTTGAATTTCACACTGCACTCTCATTCCCTTGCATTCAGCCAGGATCAGTGACCTGGGCCACTCTGGGAATGGCCTCCTGGAGCTGAAAGTCTTATTACTGTGCCTCTAAGTCATAGATGTACTGCTCAAAAATGACCAGTGCATTATTACTCTTTCTTTTGAAAAAGATGCTCATTAGTTTGGAGAGAATGCATTTGAGCTTTGGGTCAACATTTTTCACTACATAGTGTCTATTTCATAAAAAATAATTAGGATAATTTCATGTTCATTTCTGTGAGAAAATGCACCAAGATCTAGTTTACTGTTGCTTATTTCCCTCAGCTTTCCCCAGTGGTAACATTTTGTAAAATTCTACTGTGATGTCATATTCTACTGTGATATCATCTACTATGATGCATTCTGTAAAACCCTACTGTGAGAGCATAGTGACCTTGACAAAACTCACGCACCAAAATTTCTCATTTTACGTATACCTAACTTCATACATGCATTTGGATGTAAACATTGTCATCACATTAAGTTCCCAAATATCACTACACACTAATCAACGGCATCATCTGAAGGACTTTGGTGCCATTCCCTGTTATAGCTCCACCCACCATTCCCTGCAGTCCTTGGCAAACAGAAATCTATTCATCTTTAAAACTAGAGTTGTTTCCAGTTGAGTGTATTATAAATATTTCCTATTAATATATAAACACTTAAATGATTAATAAAGAAAAATTATTTTTGAAAGCCTTTGAATCACTTATCAGTTGATGGTTATTTTCAACTTAGAGGCAACATATCCCAAGGAAAAGAGGGGGGCTTTGGAGTTTAAAGAATTTTTGAAAGAATCAAAGAAAATTTAATGCAATACTTTATTTCCCTCCTGTATGGCTTGAGGTTGTTAAACACACTTACACACACACACACACACACACACACACACACACACGAAAAAACAATACTTCTGCCACAGAGTTGTTTTAGGAAGATGAAATGAGATTCCATATGAAGGCTCCCAGTACTTTGGGGTTTTCAAACTATAGCCCGTACTTTCTTGGCTCCAGCTGAGGAATCTAAGACAGCAAAATGTCTGAAGTCTAGATTTTTAAATGAAGTCTTAATACTCCCAAATATTTGCAAAAGGGAAGAGAGGACATGAATGGCTTATAATTGGGTTAATAAGCTTTCCAAAGAAGTCTAGGAGGGAACCGGAAAAAAGTCTCTTAACTAAGTCAGACAAGTCCTTCTCTCCTCTCTACTTCCTCCCCCAGCCTGGAGGGGGCTTAATTAGTTTAGTCACTTGTCTCTTTCAAAATCCTCTCATAAAAAGCTATAGTCTTCCTTCATCCAATTAAAAAAAAATCCCAAATCAGTGGAAGCCAAATGAATGATATTTTACTAGGATGAAAAAAGATACCCCCCCATGTTGGAAAGTTTTTCATAATTTTTGTTTTTAACCATCCCCAACTTTATTTCAACCCCAGGATTAATGGCAACTCAAAGCTGCATCCTTTTATTTGTTCTTAATTCTATAAGCTCTCAAAGATCTTAGTATAGCTGTACAACTCTAGTAGATTCATTTGCCCCCAGACCAGAAGATTACTTTATTTTATATATTCTCTTTCCTTCTCCTTCTCTCTCCCACTCTCTCTTCCCTCCCTCCCCAACTCTCTCTTCCTCCTCCCCCACTGCATGTGCGGGTGCATATGTGTATCTGTGATGGCGCCATCTCAAGTGTCTTGCTAAGTTGCTATTCATTCCCATTATGAATATCTTTAGAAGCCTTTGCCAAGGATTTACTTGCATACTATCTTGGTGCCTCACCTCATGTTTCAAGTATAAGAGGTACAGAAGTGCATAATCATGAGCTTTTGTCCTCAAGGATTTTCTTTGGTCTGATAGAATCAAAGTGTATGTGTACAGGAAACACTGGATAACACTGCTTTATACTTTTGAAGGTGCTGGTAACTGAACCCAGGGCATCCCAAACACTATAAGTACATGTTCTGCCACTGAGTCATTCTACTACCCTTCAAGGGTTTCATCTTACATTTAATTTTTTTTTTTTATTTTTTTTAGTGTGTGTATATGTACATGTGGTGTATGTGTGTATTGGTATGAATGTGTGCACATGTGTTGGGGGTGTACATGTATGTGTGGAAGCCAGAGGCCAGTGATGGTGGGTATCTTCCTCTATGACTTTCTACCACATTTTTTGAGACAAAGTCACTCAGTAAGCCAGGAACTCATTGATTCAGCTTGATTGGCCAGCCAACGAGCTCCCAGGATTCTCCTGTCTCTGCTTCCATACCCACTGCCATCCTTGTGTTTGTTTGTTTGTTTTTTTTATGTGTGTGCTGGGAATACAAACTCAAGTTATCATGCTTTAATAGCAGGTGCTTTACTAACTTAGTGATCTCTCCAGCTCCCACCCCCTGCCTTTTTTTTTTTTTTTACAAGAACTCTGTATGCAGCTGAGGTTGACACTGACTTCTTAATGTTCCTGCATCTACCTCCAAAGTGTTGGGATTGCAGGTATGTGCCATTATGCTCAGATCCACTGGAGAATAACTAAGCATAACCTTGTATGATATGATATTGAATAAAACCAAGATGGTTATTCTGAGAGCTTGGGTGGGTAATGAAGGAAGAGGGCTTTATGGAGAAAGTATGACTATATAATTAAAGAGTAAGTAGTTGGAAAAGTGAGGCAGATTAATCACAGTGGTGGGTATCTATAATAAAAGTATAGGGGGATAGAGGATTTACCAATACCATGCATCTAGCACTGAAATGTAAGAAATTGATCTTTGGATTTGCTCTTAGCTTTCACATTACATTATGTATCCATACCACATATTGCACAATATTTACTGCCATGTGTGTTCTGGATAATCTCCGTTCTTTATTTCTTGCTTTGTCTTATGTTTGTAACTTTGCCCACTGTTATCTGGTACTCAGAGCTCAGTTCCCTGGGGCTGACATTACTTTGTCTATGTTTTATGTTAAGATATGGACAATAACATACAGTTGGTAAACATTTTGACCTTGAGACACAATGCTGTCATCCACAAATTTTATGTTCAAGGACCATGTAACTATTACAAAATAGATAAATAGATAGATAGATAGATAGATAGATAGATGATAGACATATGTCGATAGACATTTAGAGATAGATGATATGTAGAGGATATAGAGGTAGGTAGATAGATAGATAGATAGATAGATAGATAGATAGATAGATAGATAGATAGATACTCACAAGGGCCAAGTATATGGCTCAGTGAGCAAAAGTTTGTGTTATGCAAGCCTGACAACTTGAGTTCTCATCCCCAGATCTCATATCAAATAATACCTCTACTCAAGTCTTTCTCAGTGTTACTTCTCCTATTTCATCAACAGTCGAATACTTGTATTCCTGGAAATTTTGTCTAGCTTTGAGAAACGGTGCACAAAAGCCAATGTAGGCTAGTGACAAGTAGTAAGGAAACAAATCTCTTGGTTGAAGAAGGGCCTTGATGACCAAGAGCTGCTGTATGTAGTTTGGCATGGTCAGAGATTATCAACCACTGTAATTCTTAATTTAAATTAGCAGAGACAAAGATTTCTTTTGACTCACACAGAGAAATTAGAGCCTTTAGATGACAAGGCAAATGAATTGTTTCCCCTGATTAAAGGAAATTCTGTTGATTTCCCAATGAAGCATGTTTTTATGTTAACTAGGCCAAACAGGGAAAAATTCAATTTACCCTCTCTCAAAGTCTTGGTTGAACTCCACCCTACACTGGCACAAAGCTATTTGGTTTGGAAGCTGACAGCCCATCCCCTTCGTGGCTTCTGTTCACACTTTTACCAGCCCTGGGGGACTGTAAACTCCAGAGGCAGGGAATGCAGCTAGTTAGTCAAAAGGGAATGGCACTTCCCAGCACTGCTGAACCATGCTACACTAGTGGGCACTGAACCACCACTACTGGCATACATGGAGAAGCTCAGTTTTATATTCTAGAGTTGGAAAATGCCTAGGATAGAAGAAATTATTCAGCTAGACAGAAAGCTAGAGGAAGCAAAAGACTTGAGAGAAGACTGAGGTAGAATTCATCAGACTGTGTAGCATTGGACAGAGAGAGAATGGTCACTTATTTGTTCCACAAATATTGGGCTATTGTATCTAAAGCCTCCCCAGAGGTTTCTGTAAAAGGTCAGTTGAAGATAAGGGAAGTAAAAAGGGACTATGGTGTGTGTGGGGGTTGGGTGGGTGGGTGGAAGCTCCAGAAAATGGATAAGACAGGTGCTATGAAAAGGAAGTAAGGAAATGAGGGGATTTAGCTTAAGAGAAGTGAGGGAAGACAATAGAGAGGGAGATGGAGGAGGGGATAAATAAAACTAAGGCTGTTTAAAAAGTCATAAGAAAACATTATTTTATGTTTGCTTAGAATATATATATACACACACACACACACACACGTGTGTGTGTGTGTGTGTGTGTGTGTGTGTGTGTGTGTGTGTGTGTGTGTGTGTGTGTGTGTGTGTGTGCAATTTAAATGAAGTTCCACCACTTGGGTTAGATAATGTTCCCTCCAAGAACCACAAACTATCTAACACAATCTCCAGTACCAGGAATGGGAAACTTCCTTTCAAGAGTACAAGACACTCCCAAAACAATATGAACTATTCCTGTTGTCTTTGTTTTCCTTCTGGAACTTGAAAATAGACCCCATTGCTGAAGACAACACATATTTAAGACATGAGACTTGGAGGAACTGACCTGAAAGTGACCTAGAAGCCTCCTGACTCACAGTATATGAATATGCTATATAAGCTGCCACAAAGTGCAATAGTGACACTTGTATCTTGGAAGTAACCAACAGTCTTCCACCTGGGCTTAAGGCACATTCAATGGGAGGTGATTCATGCCTAAATACTGTAAATCTAACCAATTTTCCGTGGCTGATGAGGTCAAGGACCCTAGAGGAGAGCCTACTACTGCCATCTCCCTAAAATAATATACTTTCTAGGTGAATTCTAAATACCTATCTTTACACCCACAGATAAATGTATTTCTCACCCCACACCACAGTTACTTCCTTTAGCAGCAGATGGAGATCATTAAACAAATCCACAACTGTGGGGTGTCTAGACCTACTTGATAGATATATAATAATATGACTATACCTAGTGCTCAGGAAACAGTGCAGAAGAGAGAGCAGAATGATCACAAGAGCCAGAGGACAAGGAAATCTGCACTGAGGTAGTGTTTTTATATAAGATATAGAGTTGAACCCATGAATCTTAATGAAATAGTCTTCTAAATAAGAAATATAATAGGAAGAATCTGGATTATTATTTCTTTTTTATTATTATTAAGAGACTTTTCAATTCATTTTACATACCAACAGCAGATTCCCCTGTCCTTCCTCCTCCCATCCCCAACCTTCCCCCCCAACCTACTTCCCATTACCACCCCCTCCAAGGTAAGGTCTCCCCTGGGGAGTCAGCAGAGCCTAGTGAATGAAAAGTTGGCAGCTGTTTAATAAGGGACGCTATAGGATTACATCCAGAACATTAGGAATGTGTATACCTGGAATAGAAAGGTTTTTATAAAGTTAACAGGCAATTTTCCAGATTCAAAAAATATATTTTATTCTAATTGTACAGAACTTTGCTGAGATGTATGGACTTTGAGTCAAGTTAATTTTGATGTGTGATGTTTATTTGCAAACTTTTATAATAAAGTTTATAAAATAAAAAATTTAAAAATATACAATGATAACACCAGTTGACATTACATATGGATGTAAATAATTTCATAATACCCCACCCCTAGATGAAAAACTATGTGGAATTAATGGCTGCTAAGAGAGGGATATTCAGTGTTTTCTAGGGATAAATCCTTGACAGGTTATCCTATAGTGCTAAGCACTTGTACATATGAACAACAAAGTGAACTTATCACGTTGTATACATACATACATACATACACACCAACACACAACAGTTAAAGATGGAGAGGCCTTGAAATTGAGGGAACAGTTGCATGGGTAACAGGGAGGAATAGAAATTATTAATTATTTGAATACAGTACTCATGAATAAAATTCTCAAAAAGGAAGATAAGGAAAGTCAGAATTAATTTTTTTAGTATATTTTGTTATTATTTTATTTAATGTATGTGATCATAATATATTACAACATTTCTCCCTTTCTTCCTCCAAATCCTCCCATATAATCCTCCCTGCTCTCCTTTAGTGCATGGCCTCTTTTTTAACCAATTATTATTTCATGCATATGTGTACCAGTACATATATATATATATATATATATATATATATATATATATATATTCCTAAATATAAGTTCAGCACACATAATGTTACTTGTATGTATGTTTTCAGTGATGACCATTTTACACTGCACAGTCCATTGGTATGCTCTTCCCTGGGGAAGACCATATCACACACTCCCAGCTTTCCTTAGTTCTTTGTGTAGGGTTGAGGCCTCCTGAGCTTTTCCGTGCTCAAAAAAAAAAAAAAAAAAGGAAATCATACCTGGTACTGGAAACCTAGCTAACTACTCAGAAATACAGACTGAAAACAATGAACCCTTATTCACTGATGGTTGAAACTATGTTTCTTGATGTTTAACATTACATCCCTGTACCTAACATGGCACCTGACAAATAATAGTACCAGTAAATGCTTATTGAATGAATAAATGAATCACAGTAGTAATGACAGCAAGATATTTTTTGAGCCTCAGTTGTAGTTCTAAGTATGATATATGAATTAGATAGTTCATTTGATCTTCACACTGATGCTCTAAAATAGGTCTGCTGTTATTCCCACTTTGTAGAACAGGAAACCATATATCAGAGAAACTGTGCTTCACCTTAAGGTGTATAATAGTTTGTAGGGGAAAGCAGGAACATCCTGGCTGTCTCTTGACCATTTGCGATGTCAGTGTTTCTAAAGATAAGCCAAGTAGTCTATGAAGCAGATCCAAGGTTCTTTGTTTTTCATTATCATGTCGTCTCCCCAGAGATCCATCTTTAATCTCCTCCATTATCCCTACTGACACATACATACATCACTTCTCCCTTTTTACTGGAATGGTACTCATTATTTAAGATTCCGTTCAAATTCTACCTGTTTGACAAAGCCTGCTTTGTATACTTTTGCTATAAGAGCTCTCTCCCACTTTGAAACTCACAGTCCTCATAGACCATATTAATTATTTGGCACTCAAAAACTACATAGCATAGTCTCCAGACTGCAGAGTCGGATAAGAGAGGGTAGATTTAAATCCCAGCTCTGTCAATTTACTAAGTGTATGATTGTGGGCAAGTTACTTAACTTCTCCACCAAGGAGCATGATCTTTGAACTGGAAAGAGAATTAAAGCCCAAGATAGATGAAGAGATAATAGGCGAGTCTGTAGCTGCCTTTAATGGGTTCAAGTTTCCAGACCCAGACAAATTATACCCAAAGCTACTGAGAATGTACAGATGTGATCACAATGACAGTCTTGGTAGACTTTGAGAAACTGTGGCCAAGGGAAGAGGTGAGAGGTGTAAAGAAGAACATAGCTTAGTTTTTATGAAGGTAGGCAGTGGTATTAGGTGGGAGTGAATATAAATCTTGGGAACACAATACCAGTGAGCATGGCATTGGTCCTTGGCAAAAGTATAGAATGCACTATTAAGCAGGTCATTTGTGAACTTTAGAGAGAGCGGAAATAACTAGAGGTAAGCATGAGCTCACAAAAGCAAGTCATGCCTAACTAAGCCCATTTCCTTTCTGAAAGGGTATCTACAATGGGGAGATGACAGAAACACCATACCTGAGGTATCTGCATTTCAGCAGGATCATTTGAAAAGTCTTCTACATACTCAAAAATATGGAAAAATAGGAGCCTGGATGATAACAAAAACTTACATGGATAGTTTCAAGTTTGAATAAGGTTGTTAAAAGTGATTGCTAATGAAGAGGAGACTTTAAGGTGGTACTGCAATAGTTTACTCTATACCTTATTTCATTTAATGAATCTATTAAATGTGCAAACAAAAACTTACTAATGTAAAAAATGCGTTCACTTATATATATATATATATATGTATATACATATATACATATGTATGTATATACATACATACATATATACATATATGTATATACATATATATATGTATATACAAAATAGAGATTCACAAATGCACACACTTATAGAGTGGTATCTCTGGTAGTAAATGTCCAGGGAATATGGTACCAACTTCTTCAAAAAGTCATTTAAGGGTGTAATCATGAAAGAAAAGTTTGAGAAAAGGGATAGATTGCAATGCACAAGAATATGAATGTACAAGCTCACCATGAAAGTTAAATATAAAGTCAATTGTACAAATACACAATAAGAGTTCATGCAAGAGGGGTTGGGGATTTAGCTCAGTGGTAGAGTGAAGAGTTCTTGCAAGAAACCACAGAGGGTTTTAATTAAGTTGCAAGCTCCACACAGATCAGGTTTATGCTCCAAAGACAGTAAGCACAGAAATAGATCTGGAAACTGTATCCTATGAGGTATGCTGTGGAAGACATCAGGATGCTTATCTGGACAGGGATGACTTGCTAGAGCTTCTAAATGGCTGCTGTGTACAAGAGGAATTAGAAAACAGTTTGTGTGAAGCTAATGTTTGTTCAATCTAAGGACAACAATTTAATGATTAGAGAATGGCCAAATATAGAATAAACAGCTTTACATAGGGCTGAACTTTCCAGATTATCTGGAGGCTATTTCTGCACTGAGCAAGAGGATAGACATCCTCTAATATTAATGTTCAGATTTTATGATTTCCTAGTTATTTGAAAATTATGGAGATTGAAAGGATGGCTGAAGATGCGCTCAGACAAAACATCCTCCCTTGATTTTAATAAGTCAGAGTTGTTTAAGAAGTAGCTCACTCCTCAGCCAAATTGGGTGACAATATTTAAATGCCTAATTCTCCAGGGCTCTGGAATTTTGTATTGCCTCTAACACTAGATTGATTTCCATCTTTCATAAAAAAAAAGACACAGAGGAAAATATCAAAGGAGAAGTCTCAGACATTTAGCTATAGAACTATTCAGATCTGTTTCATGAAAAAATATTGGTATGGGGCCAATGAGTAGGGAAAGCATACTCCCTCTCTCTTTCGCTCTACCCTTTCCTTGCCTCAACCTCTCTTCATTTCTTAGATCTTCAGCTAAACAGAATATGGATTGGCACAGGGGTAGAGATAGAGTGTGTTAATTTTTGGTGCAATGGTAAACAGCACACTAGGCATGAAACCTGATGAATGAGCCGATGGGTAGAATTTAAGTTTTGTGAACATGAAATTAATAACAAAAATCCTAAAAATATATTCTTCAAACTGTGTCTCAGTGAAAATCTGAAGAAAAAGGGATCAGGGCCTCTAGTGGGATTCAACATAGTTATTTTCCAGGGAGCTGAGCTTGCCACTAACACTTCTTGGTTGGTCTTTCACAACAAACAGTTATTTGCTCTGCTTTTTGCCTGATGCTGCTTGGCAGAATCTCTACACTGCACTGTTGCTAGAAATCGGGCTTCTAACAGCTGCCATGGAATCAAACTCCGTTCACCTCCCTTCTCTTTGCTCCTGGCCAAATGTTACTTGCTCTTTCACAAAGTGACCATTATGTCCTTGCATCCTATTAGGTGCCCTTTCATTCCTACATCATGCCTAAGTCCTCATTGCTATCATAGAAGAGCCTGTTAGGACTATGTCTGCAGCCTAGCTCACTACAACTTTGCCAACATTTGAACATTTTTGTTCTCCATGTCCTCTCTCCAGGAAAGTCCATGTCGGCAGTTCCCCCCACCCCGCCCCCGCATTCCTCCCCTGGGACAGAGGAGTTAGAAACCTATCAGACCCATTTCCTGAAAGTCCTATTTCTCCTTGAAACAGAAAGGCCTTTCAAATGTGGCTTTCTGGGTTTTCCAGTTTGCTGGTGGGTGGATCTGGAGTGGGCATCCCATCTGCACATCTGGCAGGGACGCCTTCCAGATTTTCCTTGTGACTCAGGATCAGTTTCTGAGTGCTGGGCGGGGCAAAGGCTCCTGAAGTCGCTGCTAGGCACCTCCCCCTGTGAGCAGAGCTTTGGTACAGCCCAAATAGTTTTCAGGTTAAGAAAGCCAGAATCTTTGTTCAGCTGCACTGGCTGAACAGACTTAGTTGGGTTACCTGGCTAAGAGCAGCAGCCGCCGCCTCTGCCGCCGCTGCCGCCGCTGCCGCTGCCGCTGCCTCTGCCGCCGCTGCCGCCGCCAAAGCACCAGGGCTCCTGAGATAACTCAGGTGAGTAGAGCGGGGGTCTACACATTTAGTTTAAAATTTTATTTTCTGAGATGTAGCTTCTAAGAGACTCAAAGGAACTCCACATTTAGAGTTAATCAAACTTTGTATCTCTTAATGTTATGGTTTGTCTGGATCGAACATGTGTACGTGTGTGCGAGTGTATATTAATAGCAGTTTTGAAACTTCTCAAAAGAAATGGAATTTTAGGGGGCTGGATGAAGTGCTTTTGGCCGTGTAGCAGCAGTAAGATGTTTCCGGGAGCTATGTGGTCCATTTTCTGTGTATGTGCTGTTCGTAAACACTTGGTAAACAAGGATAAACCTGTGAGAAAAGTGTGATGAGAGAAGGGGGTCGGCTAGCAGTACCCCCTGACTCAGAATTGTAGGTGAAGCACTGAAATTCAGGCACCGTCTTGGAGCCACACTGTAATCCCTTGAAATGGGGTGCACAGGCTATCGATTGCTACACAATAAGGAATGGCAGCTAAGGCTATCTCAAAACCCTGTCGGCACAGTTGGGAAACCTTCCTGCCCTGGAGACAGGTTGATCTTGTCTACTCTATTATTATCAGCCTCTGGGTCTGGTTTGCTTTCCCTCTGATTTTATCTTAGGTTTAACTTTTGAATTGCAGTCCAGCTTTCATCTCCCACCAGACCCTGCTACACTGTTGCTGGGGCTTCTTATCTGGGCTCCTTGACCAGGGCTGGCTTCAGCAATGGTCAGGAAAAGGGAGCTGCCACACATTGCAGTGGAAACAAGTGGGTGTGAGGATTTAGGACTCGAAGTTTGCTGAAAAGCACATCGGAAAATTCAGCCAATTCTACTGTTCTCCCTGTTACAGCAAAATGCGTCCTGGTTTGTATTAATGTTTTTATTAAACTTTAGCAAATGTTTCATTTGTTAATCTTTGTTGTGAAATTATGGGCTCTTTATGGTCTGTATGAATAAACAAAAATTATGGGGGGGGCTTGCTAATTAACTCTCTCTTTCCCTGGCGTTTCTGCATATGTGCATGTGTATGTGTATGTGTGTGTGTGTGTGTGTGTGTGTGTGTGTGTGTGTTCATGCATGCACATACCCATACCCACATGCATGAACTCATGCACATATACTCTTGTGTATGCATATGCACTCATGTGCATGGGTGTGCACAAATGTGTGTGAATACTTTATATTTGAACACCATTCTTTATTCATCCTTAGAGTTTCCAGTGGTCCAGGAAAGAGATTAAATATTTACATGGTCAGAAATAGGTTAAAAAGCAGGCTTTCTATATCTTTGCAAGTTTTCAGTTTCTAAATTAAAAGCAGAAAACAGCCCCTTTGTGACCCCAAAACAGTTACTGTGATTATCCTTGATCTGAAAATCATATCACCTTCTGACAGTTTGCATCTCAAAAAACAAGACTCCTACGTGGATTCTTGCAAAAGAAAAAAAAAAAGGACAGTGGGAATGATGTTCAAAAGAGGTATCTTGTAGTTTTGTGTCTGCATGTTGCCTTCCTATCACAGTTCTTCTTTCTTGTTTCAAAATAGAATCTTGGTAAAAGAGTCAGTAGGTTCCAGTTTTAGTGCCAACTCTGTTACTACATAACCCTGGTAATGTCCCTTCACTTTACAGTGAAAGAAAGAAGTTGTACTAACTGGTTCTAAGAGTCCTTCCAGAAAAACATTGTATAAAAATCAGAGTTACATTCTCCAAAGACTGTAAAATTAGACTTTTAGGATAAGCTTAGTCAGCCAAGAGAGCAAGTCAGCCAAAAATGGGAGGTGGAATAGGGAGCAAAGCATGGCAGAGGCATTTTATACAGGTCTTTTAATGTCAATGTGGGTCTCATTTTAAGCATGCGATCATATTTCCTGTTTCTAATAAATGAGATTTAATTTGCTAAAATTAAACATTCCCTAATACAACTGCTATATGTTAACTTATTTTTAACAATCAAAAAGTACACTCACATACTTTATTTCATTAGCTCTTCCCAATAGCACCCTGAGGTGCATAGGGCAGCCATTATATTCCTGTTGTGCCTACAGGGAAACCGAAGGTGAAAGATGTTATCTATAGTAAATGAGGGCTTTGGGGAGTTGATCATGAATCTCCTGACTATGCATGATCTTTTTATGAGTTTTATTTTCTTTCTTTGAACACAGACAGAGTAAATATATTCTATGGAAAAACAGTAGACTTGATCAGGAGAGCTTTAAGGCTCCATTCAGATCCCAAAATATCTGGCCCAAACCTTGAATCTCAACAGCCACATCTACATTTCCTGGCAGATATATAACCACAAATGTAAGACAAAATTCTACTTATGCAGAAATAGAAAGCACTGTTCTCTGTGTAGCATACGGATGCTGACTTTTTATTCTCCCCATCAAAGCCCAATGAATGTCCTCTATCATCTCCAGTAGTGGTGATAAAATTATGTATACAGTAGGGCAGAGTTACTCTCCTGCACTCAATCACCTCCTTTTTTTGCTTTACCTGTAATTTTTGTAGAATGAAGGGGCGCAGGTAGCCAGAGTCAGTATCATCAGAGCCATACTTTCTTGCCATACACCCCTGTACTGCCTACCTCACTTACTCACTTGAATCCAAAGTAATCTGTGATCAGAGATCTGAACTCTTTCTATCAATTTGTTTTAGCACTACTTGGGTGTCTGTTCTAACGTTGGTCCACAGTTAAAAAGCAAATGAATTTCCACTAAGAATCTACCTGCCTCCTCAAAGCTTCAAGTCCAATGAGCAGCAAAATCCCTTTCTCCCAGCTGCAGCTCTGAGTTCCACGTGGCAGTCTCCCTCCATTTTCCCCTGGCAACTTCCCACATGCTAAGCCTGCCCTGTCTATTGTCTTGGTAGACACAGTGCCCCTCACATTCTTTCTCTAGATAGTGGGTCTGAATTCTAATAATTCTGCCTAAGGCTATTACCTCAATGACAAGCCTGCAGTTTGTTCTGCCTAGCCACAGTTGCCACTGGCCCTCAGGCCACACAGTTGCTCTTCAGAATTGTTCATACTCGAGAGGTTACCTAGAGATTTGGGGGTTAGAGTAAAGCCCTAGCTTTTATCTTTGTCTATCACCTTTCCTAATGTGTGATCATGAATTTAATGACCATCTCTTTCATACCATCACATTGTGCAGTAAGTGTAAGAAAGAAATGTTCCTGTCTCCGCACACCTCTGATCTGAGAAAGAAAGTTGTTAATAATTATACCAGCCTATACATTTCTGGGTTTCCACATTTTCTGAGCACTAGTTAATGAGCCCTTGGATGCAAAGGGTTTGAATTCTCTCATATGATCATTAAACCACGAAAATAAAGAACCTTTTCAATATCTACCATGGCAATAAATTCTAGGCAGAATGCCTCAAAGTTGGGCATCATGTTTGCTTTGGAGGATTTCCTCATTTGAACTAAAAAAATCCTTTCTCTAAAAAAATGCAGTGACCAAAAGATGAAGTGTGGTATATTGGAAAACCACACACCAGGTCTGGCATTTCACAGAATGGGGTTTGAATCGGTCTTGCCAGTTTCTAGCTGCTGTTTCTCTGACTTACCATTTCTGAGAGTACAAAAGGAAGGGCCCAGGTCGTGTCTTACAAATCATGGCTGCTGCAAAGAACAAGCATGCTAGCTAAATTGGACAATACACATTTTAAATAATTTGCCACATAAACATTGATTTTCTACTTAAGACAGTTAACTGTTCAAGAAATATTGTCTGTATAAATGCTGAGATGCTGAACGAGGTGCCTAGCAATAAGAGTGTTTTAATGTATATTTTGCAACCACAGGGCACTTTCTACTTATTCAAAATTGGTTAACACTAAGTGTCTCAGTAGTTACAGCTATAGCTTAAGGGAGAAGGATACATGTCTCCGATATCATGATAATGATACTGAAGCACAAAGAGATCACGGTCCCAGAGCAAATCGAACACAGTTGTCATGTTCTTTAGTCAGCAATGGCCTTCAATTCCCCTGTGTAAGTCCAGTAGGATTTAGGACTACAGTTGTACCCCAATGAAAGTTCAAATATGTATGTCTCAACGAGTCACTGAAATGAAAACATCTTCATGCAAAAGATATCCATTTTCTCAAGATATGACCCACTGATACCAGCTGTCTCTTTTTTCTCAGAAATAACCTACATGGATTGTAGTGTGGTTTATTGTTGCTTTGGTTTCAGTTCAGATGTGTGTGTGTGTGTGTGTGTGTGTGTGTGTGTGTGTGTGTGAGAGAGAGAGAGAGAGAGAGAGAGAGAGAGAGAGACAGAGAGAGAGAGAGACAGAGAGAGAGAGAGACAGAGACAGAGAGAGACAGAGACAGAGAGAGACAGAGACAGAGAGACAGAGACAGAGAGAGACAGAGAAAGGAAGAAAACAACTTGTGGGAGCCAGTTCTCCTCCTTCCACCATGTAATTCTTGGGGACTGAACTTAGGTCACCAGGCTTGGCAGCAAGTGCCCTTACCCGATGAGCCATCTCGCTAGCCCTATTTTGTTGTCTTTAAATCAAACCTAATTTTGTTGAATTGATGCTGCTTCTGTGTTTAGACAGGCTCTCTTTGTAACAAATTCCTCTTGCAAGCTCTTGTGAGCCTTACTAGTTGACTGATTAGCAAAGGAGACTTTGTGAGAGCACATGGCTTTCCTGGGCAGGAAATACCCATTTATCCAGAATGTTCAGGCACTGGGAAGTTCTGGCAAACCTAAATGTCCTAATTGCCTCAGATTGTCCCATATTTACAGCCCCCAGCCTCTGGCAATCCACCAAACCTTCTAGGGAAAGCAAGAAGCTCGGGGTTAGTTGCTGTAACTTTGAACGCACATGAAAATTAGAATCCATTTGTAATAGGCTCTGGAAAAGGAGCCTAGGCAAACACTCAGGTTGGCTCTGTTGCTTAACTGAGAATTATTACCCATGATTTCCCCCCCCCCTTTTTTTTTGGAGCTGAGGATCGAACCCAAGGCATTGCGCTTGCTGGGCAAGTGCTCTACCACTGAGCTAAATCCCCAACCTGCCACCCATGATTTCAAATACAATGTTTACACTAACATCTAAAGCAAGGGAAGAGGCTTGAATCTGGCTAGCAGAAACCATGTTGGTGTTTTGTAGTATTTCCATAATCCTTAATTTGAAAAACAACTGACAATAAATAAGCCTATGGAAAAATTGTGGTTATGTTCATTATCTCAATATTTGAGTCAAGAGAAAGGACATGTTCCTTACATATATCTTGCAAATAGCTTTGCATAAAAAAATTGAGAATTTAAATTTAAAGATTTATAATTTTCAATCGGGGAAACTGTTTCATCATGAGATAGTGCACTATAATACTAAAGCGCATGCAAAGACCTAACAGACGGGTATTGTTGATATTATTACTTTTAGAAAATAATAAATGCCACAGTAGCGCCTGGAAGATGGTTTGCTGTAAAAGCATGGAAAGCTGAATTTGAATCCCTGGGACACACAGGAAGTCAACAGCAGTAGTATACCTGTAGAATCCCAGTGAGCTAATGTAGCCAGTTTGGGGGTTTGCTTTTGTTCTTTGTTTTTGTAAATTTCACCCATTTTTTTTAAAGAACTCTGAACCATAGGTTTTTGGTTTTAATTGTACTGGGCTCATAAAATCATTGGAACAGAGTTTTAATGTAACTGACACCATAAAAATTTCACGAATTTTTTTTATTTACTACTAAATGTCAGAGGAAAATTGTTTAACTCATTACAAATCTATCCTTGTGACTCAAGTAACAACATAGAAAGATCTATTATCACTACAAAGCTATTTAAAATCAAATTTTAAATTATTTTCACACAAACCAGTTGTTAAGGATATTTGAGTGCAGTCTGCCAGACTTTGTATAAAAAAACCCCACTATATTAATTTTGTTTAGCTAGGTGGGGTTTTCCTTTATTATTTTTTTTCAAAGAAGAAAGAAGGAACAGTGTATTATATTGCTATGGGATAAAAACCTATAGTCCATCAAATTAGTATAATTGAATTTCAGAGGCTGCTTTTTGATTTTGGAGTCTGCAAATGAGTGTACATTTTGAAGGGAAAAAAAAGACCATATAATCTTTCTGTCTTTTTATGTGTGTTTTGTGGGCCATCTGTTGAGCTCTGTTTCTTACATTAGCCTTCTTGGCCAATAGTAAAACAGACAAGCTCTTTAAATGATCAAATGAAAGCAGTTATATAAAAGGATTTGTTAGAATTTAAAGAAGCTGTTTCTCCCCTATGCTCCAGTGTGCAGCTCTCCAGGACACTGACTCATTCCGAACACGGTAAAGTGATTCTTTCTCCTTTATCATCAAATTTCAACTGAACTTTTCTGAGGTGGTCCATGTCGATAGAAGTGGAAAATTACCTTTTACATTATAATGATTTATGCTTAGCTGACAATCTTCACATCTGTTACTTATTTTCCCAGTACGTGTCCCATTTGGCAGATAAACAAACTGAGGTCCTCAAATGGTTAGGTGCTTACCCAGGGCAAAATATTTATTTGAACTTTGACTCTTCTTTTCTTGAACACAGTGTCTTTGCCTCAGTCTGAAGGCTCTGGGAGGAAGCCATCGTAATGACTGCCATTTGTGGAATTTCAGGTAATCCCTGAAAGACCTGAGAACTTCCTCCAAAATAATATTTTTTGTCATTCTAGACTTAGTTGGCTAACATGGGTCCTCCTCTGAAGTTCTTCAAAAACCAAAAGTACCAAGAACTGAAGCAGGAATGCATCAAAGATGGCCGGCTTTTCTGTGACCCCACCTTCCTGCCAGAGAATGATTCTCTGTTTTTCAACCGTCTGCTTCCAGGAAAGGTTGTGTGGAAACGTCCTCAGGTAATTCATTTTTCTGTCTTCTTGATCTCCATCTGATTCCAAACTCCACCCAACCCAGTATTTCACTTACATTGACTTACTGTTAAGAACAAATTGAAAGTCAGCCTTCTTTCTTCCTTTCACTGTTGAGTTATAATTAACAAATAAAAACTATATATGTGTGTGAATTATATGATGTTTCCATATGCCTACAGAATTTAAAATGACTAACGTAAATGAATTGACATATCCATCACCTCACACAGAGGCAGCTTTACAATTGGCTTTAGCTTGAAGAGACTAACAATTTAATTGATTAGTCAGATAAAAAGTGCAACAGCAGAAAAGGAAATACACTGTGCTTATTTTTTTCAGAACTTCATTTGAGTAAACATTGCAATCCAGGAAGAAGTTATACTCTTGTCTGTTTAGTTAGCTACCCATCATACTAACTTAAGGATAATCTCAGATCAATGAGGCCAATATCTTCTTAGACAGTAAGCATCAGTGAAATAATTTCCACGTAGAGAAATCAGAGCTTGCATTGGCAGAGTGAGGCTTTTGAACTGTTTATTAGGTATTAGCCATACTGTCATTCCAGTATTAGCTAATAGGATTTACATATAACTGCAGTCTTTCAACACCAATTAATATTAACTACTAATAGTTATTGTGGTTCTCAATGCAGGGTTCAACAACTCTACATAAGCTGTATATGAGCTAGAGCTCAATGTACACTAAGATGTCTGGAAAGAAATTAGCAACTTTGCTTTATCAAGAGGTTATAACTGAAAGAAGGATAATCTATTGGAGATGCTTTCCAATGACCAGGGATATAAGCCATGGAGAGATAGCATAAAGGGCAAGTTCTTGGACCCGAAGACTCCCTTTGTCTTTTTATGTATGGCCGTGAACCACTTTAGTCATCAATTCAATGTTTGTCCTCTTTAAGGAATCAACACCAATCGTTGTTGTTGTTGCAATTTCCACCAGTTAAACCAATCAAACTCTTAAAAGGATTTCTAGGAGTTACTTTAGTTCATACACATTACCACCAGGTGGTGCCAAGATACATTGGTTTCAATAACTTTTTTTTGAAGGGATGGGTCAGCTGAAGTCTTGAAGTCCCTTCTTTAATGTTATATTTTTATGAAGAATCAAAGGCTCTAGATCAAATGTCCTAGTGACTAGTGTTGGCTCACAAAGAATGATACATAATAAAAGTATAAGACTGGAGCTTGAAATGTAACTCATCAATAAAGCAGAGGTTCCTCAGCTATTGTTTCACAGTTTATGTGTTTCCACTAGTTTGGCTATTTGTCCCTGTGCTTTTTCCAATCATGGTCTCGATATCTCTTGCTCATATAATCCCTCCTCTCTCTCACCAATTGGACTCCTGGAGCTCCACCTGGGGCTAAGGGGGTTGGAGGAGGAAGGGCAGGGGACCCTGTGGCTGATATGCAAAATTAAATTAATTATAAAATAAAAATATATTTTTTTAAAAAGCAGAGGTTCAATCCCCTGTATCAAAACTAAGGAAAGAAATTATAAGGCTGAGAAAAATCTACGTTTCTAACCCTCTATGTCCTTGACTCCTTAAAAATATTTAGAGAGAGAGGGAGAGACAGAGAGACAGAGATATTGTCAGGGAACGAAACATAAATGGATGATGATAACAAGTGGCAAAAGTAGCTTTTCAGGAAGCAGGGAATTGAGAGAAGTGTATTGAGTAGGTAGTAGGCAGTAGTAAGGAGTAATGTGAAGATGCAGGAGAGAGGATAATTGATGGAGGTGAAGTCTCAGAGGAGATGGAAAGAGATCTGCTGGGTGGCAAAATTGGGAGCCATTTCCCTGATGTGAATCAAGTCGACAGCATTTCCTGTGCTGACTTGTCTTTAGAGGCATCTTACCCCTCAGTCATGGCTCAGTTCTTTGTACTTTGTCTTCTTCACCCAAATTTTGTAGATTTAATCCTAGATGAATTTGCAGGGAAGGAAAACAAAACTTCATCATTATGGCAAAAGTCTATTTTTTTCCCTCTAAGGTAAATAATACACCTTCTAGAGTAAGGCTCAATGGTAAGGGCATATGTGTGTGGATGGGCGGAGAATAAACGAGGGGCAAAAGGAATTTGCGTTTATGACATGCCTAGTATGGATTGGATTCTACTTTGGAGCTCTCTGTATATTATTTTCCTTCATCATTATTGACCATGGCTTAGCAAGGTAGGTATGTTACAATTTCTTTCACATAATTCACTTTCCTTGTTTAAAAAAATAAAAAGGAGCTGGGCATTGTGGCACTTGCCTTTAATCACAGCACTCAAGAGGTAGAGACACTCAGATCTCTGAGTTCAAGGCCAGCCTACTCTACAGAGCAAGTTCCAGGACAGCCAGGGCTACCAGAGAAACCCTGTCTTGAAAATCCAAAAATAAATAAATAAAATAATGGGTCTGCAACATGGCTCATTGGGTAAGAGATCATGGTTTCTACAGAAAGTGATTTTAAGGTGTTTTGTATTGTTTACACAATCAGATAAAGCTGAATAGACTTTTGTTCTTTCTCCAAATGCTATATTAATTTTAAATTCTGTATTTCAAGTAGTTTTCATTTTTATTGGAAGCACAATTTGTATGTTTGAAGTGTACAGTGTGACCATTTTGTGGTAGATTTATGGAGTTATGCAAATATTACCACAATCCAATGATACAACAATAGCTGCATCAGTTGCTTAAGGTCTCTATGTTCTGCTAAACTGAACAGGGGAAAGCCACTGGGCCTCAACCCTACACAATAACTATAGGCAACCAAGGAAAACTGGGAATTGGAGAAGTAGCTTTCTTCCAAGAAGCTCTGAAAACATTTAGGAATATGTATGTATGTACATATACATATATGCATTGCAATAACATTTAATGAAAAAAGAGGCCAGAAATTTGAAGGAGAGTGGGGACAGGCATATGGGAAGGTTTGAGGAGAGGGAAGGGAAGGGAGAAATGATATAGATGTATTATAATGTAATCTAAAAGCTCTCCACATTCATTCCCAGTGAATTACCTCTTGTTCACCAGCCACCACTATTCTGCTTCTATTTTATCCAGATTTGCCTATTGTAGACTTTTCCACTAAAATGTAATCTTAAAGTTATGTAGATTCTTTCACTTAGCATCTTGTGTAATGACTTGGTTGTTTAGACTGGGTATTGAAATCGAGCTTTTATTCCTAGGTTCCATACTGAGTTCTCTTTGGAAGGAAGTGAATGTGGTACTGGTGATAAAACGTTCACACAGAAATAAAAATTCCCAGAAAGTGAAGTTAGATCCTTGAGAGAGCATGCAACTTTGGTCTGTGAACCCAGATCTACCTATAAACTCCCCATCTGGAGATGGTTGGATTTTCTAAAGATAAGATAATGGCTACTTGGGCTAGCTCACACAGCTCTCAGTTCCTGAATGGATATCTTATGCCAGTTAGCCTCTAATCCTTCTGGGAATGGTTAATAATGAAGTACTTATTGAAAGGCTGGCCATATCCCTATCTGCTCTCCCAGCTAGATGGTACATAGTGCTTTTGAAATTTCCTCCACTCTTCTAGATGCCATTTATATAAGGAATATTTTATTTTACTGTGGTTCTTTGTGTTTTACCCTGAATTTCAATGCTTGCTGCCATAAAATGCTACTTGCATAAATAATCGCTCAAGTTCTGTATGTAATTGTTCCAAACAGAATGATCTATGAAGGGCTACAGATCTCATAATTGTAATTCCCATTCCACTAGAGGTTTCTGGGAATAGGGATGAGGCAAGAAAAAGTGAGACATCCCTCAATGCTCAGCCAAGATAATATATTTCCTAGAAAAGATGCTTTCTTTACAGAACTTTTATCTTTGGGTGATAGTACTTGGGGAATACTCCAGCTTTTCTTATGTTCAATTTCTTGGTATTATGTATTCTCTACCTAAGAAATTATTTTGCGTTGCCAAACAGCTCAGTTCAAGAATTATTTCAACTGTGCCAGCACATCTGGAGTCATTAGGAACACAGCATTTCCTATGGCTCCTCAATAATCTGAAGCCACCCAGATATTATGGATATGGGAGCAGTGGCCTTTCCTTGAACCCCACTTTTAACACACCAACATAGCTCAGGCTGAAATGTCCAATCTATGCTCTGCATCTCAGCTTGGAGTTCCAGAAAATTATCTACAACCTTCCATCTTTAACTTCAACAGGAGGTTAAAGATATCCACTGTGTCCCAAACTGCAGTAAAAGTCACTTAAGAGCCATTTCATTATTTCTGAGTTATTGCTTAAAAGTTCTTAAAGTAGTTAGATTTGCATTGGCTCATTCTTATCTCTTGAACTGTTGGCTGTTTTCTAGTCTTTAAATGTTTCACATAAGAGGTACAAGATATGGCTTTAGAAGGCTTGTTTCATGTCTTTCACATCATGGTACTTGCTTGTAGTACAAGACTGATTTATACTTAGTCACTTGACTTCTGGAAATCAATGCCTATTGGCAATATTTTTTTCTAAAACCAGGACCTGGGAAAGTCTTTCAGAAAAATGGAGTATTGAGCAAAGGGCTACAATTTAGAATGTATATCTATGCAGGAGCTTTGCAATATTATTCCTTTATACAGGATCATTGATAAGCTTAAAGATAAAGGGATGAGTCACCTGAAGTCTTGAGGTCCCTTCGTTAACATTATGCTTTTATAGAGAATCAAAGGCTTTAACCCAGATGTCCTCCTGACTAGATGACCAGAGACTTGAGTGGGCTGCCCCTATCTGATGACCCTGTTTCTTCATCTGTAAAATAAGAAGTTAACTAAATGGTCTCTAATATTCCTTGTGGTTTTGATATCCTATGACTGATATTGTGTTTTAAAGCTTACTGTTAGGTAGTCTATATAAAATGTTGAAGTAAAACAAGGTTGTAATGCATGCTATTAATAACAATATCCAACTCATACAAAGAAGATGCTAATCACCCAGTTCCTCATATTTAATCTGTTTATGTGTCATTTTTGCTCCCTTATTTGAGTTCACACATTAAAAGTATTGACTGGGTGTAGACTCCTGCTTATCTAAATTAAACAGATTGCAAAATAATCCCAACCCCTAGTAATACTACATAAAGCAAGCAACTAATTCGCCTTAAAATATATAAAAACACATTTTTCACCTATCAATACCCACTGGGCTGCCTTCTATGCCAGGAAACAATGCTATGTTTCATCTGTTTTCAAGAAATTATTGCATAACTTCACATACTGCTCCAAATAAAGTGCTAATGTCTGACCAAGAGAGGAATGATGGTCTTTCTTAATTTCAGCTTAGAAAAACAGAGGGAACACAGAGGAGAAGATGCATTGGGCCCTAATTCATCCACTACACCGGCTCTGTGCTCAGTAAATGAAAAGAAAAAAGCAGCTGACAACCCATCAACTATTAGATAGAAGTAGTCTCCTAAGATAAAAGTTGGTGACAAGACACCAGATATGCATCTTAAACCAAAAGGGACAGAAAGTGCAAAGTTGACAACCCACCTAATCCTTTCCTTTTGGCAGGTTGATGCCCAATTAATCTTCAGTTTGGATGTGTCCCTGCCCAGAAAGTCTATTTCTTTCCAGAGCTATTTTGGCTTTTAACAGATATTTGGAACGCTTCATTCTGTAGACCAGACCCTTCATCAAGGAGAATTATATCCATTACAAAGTAGACATTATACACCAGAAAAAAATAGCTGGTTCTGTTTAATAATTTTAGAGGATGTGGGTCTAGATTTTTTTCCATTTGCAACTGGAATTTATTTCAGCAGGGTATGCAGAATGTCAACTTATGTGCCAACAGCCTGTCCATGAAACTGTTTCCATTTATCAAGACTTAATTGGGATTTGATGTCTTTGAACTCTGCAATTGCTAATGCTCTGAGCCACATCATGCCTGCAATTATATGATGCCATGTATAGTGCTATTCCTTTGCTCATGCTTGTCGCTCTATCTGCTGTGCCTCAATGTTTCTCCCTTGCCCTGTGACCTATCAGTAGTCAGGTCAAGTATTCAATTACTCACTACAATATCCACTCCATCACTAGATGAGCTTCGGGGATTCTCTCTTTCTAGGCACTGATTATACTTTGAAAGCAGCTCCATTTAACTTTCATCACATTTTGTTGTAGTTCCATTATTTGACTTTCATTGTTCCTACTCACAGTGGGAATGACCCAGTTAATGATATACTGAAATAAAAACACACGTGTATTCCCTTAGCAAATACTGCCCCCACTCCCTGGCCAGATACTTTTGGAATACATACCACGGGGACAGTGTCCACTGAAGTAGTCCTGTGAATGGCTCATTAAGACCTGCTGTTAATGCTGCTGTCATTTATATTCATATAAAGGTGGGGGTTGGGAAAGCTGGTTGTCATGGAAACTGCTGTGGGTTTTGCTTTGTGTTAGAAAAGGGCTTCCTATATGGTCTCCTAACTCATTTGTCCTAGAGAAGGTGATGCATTAATGGTCACCTCTGTCAGACCTTGTCTCTTAAAGGTAATTGTCCTTCCAAGCGTGGATACTTCAGGGAAAATCTCATCCTGACAAAAATGAGATCAGATTGCAATGTGCTAATTCTTATTTCTAGTCTTCCAGTGTTCACTGCTGTGGTTAAAAAATGCCTCCAAAGCACATTGGCAAAGGCCTTCCAGCAGCACAGGCCATCCTATCTCATTTCATTCTCTCCTTGCATTTCTATTCACCACATGATCATTTTCTGTGCATAGGCTACCTACTGCTTTGTGTTTTACCACCAATCTCTCCAACCTTCCCTTTATTGCATCTATACAAATCCTATCCACACTCAACCCTATCTCCTCTATAGGCTGTTCTGCTTATCTCAGCTTCTAGTGATCCTTGAAAACCTCCTCCCAGACTCCTGCATAACAAATTACTGTATTTCCAGGACATTTCTGATGACCCCCATTTGATTGTGGGCAACATCAGCAACCACCAGCTGATCCAGGGGAGACTGGGGAACAAGTCAATGATCCCTGCATTTTCCTGTTTGGCTGTTCAGGAGTCACACTGGACAAAGGTATGATCTTTTCTTTGGGTTCTTTGTCTAGTTCCACTTTCTTCTTGAATAACATGACAGAAAATTAGTTGCTAACTTTTTTAGATCATTCTATTTTTTGAAGCCAGAAGCATTATGGTAACTTATTTCTGTTAATAAGAATCATCACAAACACAGACAAACTGAATTTTATAGTGAAAATCCGTACACACTGCATTCCTACACTGACATTTTGTTGGACTTGCTTTGTCACATACACTAGTTGCTCTTTTGCTGTCATCTTGACTGTCTTGGCTCAATAGTTCTTTGTATTATGTTCTTGTCCCAGTTTGTTCTGAAGTGAGTAGGAGCCAGGGAGTCATTAACACACACACACACACACACACACACACACACACACACACACACACACGCATAACAGCAAAGGTGAGAAAGACAAAAATGGATCCTTGAAAGGGTGCTAATAAATTATTAATACTACAAAAATTCCTTTAATATGCAGAGAAAATTCAAAACAACAAAGAATATTCGATTTGGGACAATAAGCATTTCCTAATAAAAACAAATTAGGAATATTTATGTTCAATTGTTATAATAGAATTCCAAAAATGTGATTTTATTATTGACATGACTAAAATTTGTATTATGTAGAATAAGTCTACATGAAACTCTAGACATGCAAACCAGAGTAAGCATTGTATTTTTATTGGTTTTAATTTTTAAGATTTTTTTACTTTATTGCTTATTTGCCTGTGTGAGTGTATATAAATATATATATACATATATATGCATATATATATATGCATGTGTGTGTGGAATGGTGAATTCCCATCTGCACTCATGGAGGCTAGAAGAGGGCATTTAGTATCTTCCTCCTGCACTCTTGACCTATTCACTTTGAGGCAGGGTCTATCCTGAACCCAGAATTCATGTTTCTTCCACTAATCTAGAAGCCATAATGTCCCCCAAATCCTCCTGTCTCTCCCTTCTGAGGAGCTGGGATCATACTTGGCTTGTTACTTGGGTGTTGGGATCCAAACTCCAGGACTAGTGATTATGAAGTAAATGTTCTCAATAAGTGAACCATCTCTCTTATCTTGACATTACTTTTAAATGCCTTGTTCATGTGTTTAAACATTTGATCATGAATCTACGAGTATAGTCTATCATTTAGTTTATTGATTATCTATGGGGACCTCTCCAACTATCTCTCCAGTATCCTATGTATCCTGAGCAACAATGGTAGGTATGTAATATCACACAAGTAAAACTGACCTGTGGAAACAAAAGTTGTGGATAAAAAGTTGTGCTTTGGGAAGCTTCCATTTGATACATGGTTTTCCTAGGACTTCACTACAACCTGTACATCTGGATATAGTCTTGTGAATAACATTTGACTAAATGTTCCTACCTTTCCAGATAATTCCCAACCATAAGGAACAGGAATGGGATCCTCGAAAGCCAGAAAAATATGCTGGAATATTTCGCTTCCGCTTCTGGCATTTTGGAGAATTGACTGAGGTGGTAATTGATGACTTGCTGCCCACCATCAATGGAGATCTGGTCTTCTCATTCTCCACCTCCATGAATGAGTTTTGGAATGCTCTCCTGGAAAAAGCTTATGCAAAGTAAGGAGGGGTTTGATGTATCATATATCTGTGGTCATGATACACGAAGAAAGAAAGATCACATTTGTCTTTGGGAATGCATTCTCTCCCACTCAACCCCACAGTTAAAATTGGGCTGCATCTAAGTATTATTTAAGACATTTCTTTAGCCCTAGCTCTGTCTCTCAGAACTCATAAATATCAGAAGAATCAGCTGCTCTTGCTTCTGTTAAATCCTAGGTCTCCTAGGTAATCTTTCAGGTTGTTAATCTGAAGTTAACAAGGAATTCTTATCTCCTTTTAACCTTGCCTATCATCTGCCTATAGGAACAAGTTTCTATGTGGACTAGCATTTATCAACAGATCCTAAGCCAGTAAAGTTTTAATTGTGATCTCAAAGTATTTCCCACTCTATATCCAGAGAAAAGCCAGCTGGTAAAGGTTGAACAGTGATTGTTTTAATTCTTGGGAACATGATGTCCTTGACCTGGATAAATAATTTCACTAATATCACTCTGAATCCTTGCTTCCAGAATGCTAGGCTGTTATGAGGCCTTGGATGGTTTGACCATTACTGATATCATCATGGACTTCACGGGCACATTGGCTGAAATCGTTGACATGCAGAAAGGAAGATATACTGATCTTGTTGAGGAGAAGTACAAGCTGTTCAGAGAGCTGTACAAAACATTCACCAAAGGGGGTCTAATTTGTTGCTCCATTGAGGTTTGTGTTCACCCAAAACAGCGACTTTATGCTCACTCTTGGCAAAAAGAATTAACAAAATTTATCAGGGAACATTGTACTTAACCCAGAGTTTCACAAAAGAACTGTTAATGGAACTCAGAAAGCTAACATAGGCATAGAGTACTGCTTGGAGACTGAGGTACATTACTTCTTTTATCCCTTTGAACCCCAGTCATTCCACTGAGGGCCAAGGAACCATCCAAGTTGGTGTAAATAGCTTCTGATAAATTATTACTCTTAAATTGGCTCCTGAATGTTGATGTTATAACTGTTCCCTCAAAGAATAAATCTGCCCCATCATATTTTTTTTTAAAAGTCACAGTTCATATGAATGTAGGAAAGTGATTACTTGGAATTTGAACTTTTAAGTTAAGTTATTATATTACATTATTTTCTCTCTTTCATTTACTTTTGTGATAGATTAGATATCAGGGTCTAATTTCCATTTGCATAGGGACAACTTGATTCATTCATGCTGGGATGAACCAACTAAGGGAGAAAGGGACCCAGGACTTGGTGTCCCAATCCTATGACCTTATGTATCTTTCTTTGCTACCAGTCTCCCAGCCAGGAGGAACAAGAAGTTGAAACAGACTGGGGCCTACTGAAGGGCCATACCTATACCATGACTGATATTCGAAAACTCCGCCTTGGAGAAAGACTCGTGGAAGTCTTTAGTGCTGAGAAGCTGTATATGGTTCGCCTGAGGAATCCACTGGGAAGACAAGAATGGAGTGGCCCCTGGAGTGAAATGTAAGTGACGTTGTGCTTTCAGTGCTACACCTCCAAATCTCTGTAGTTCTCCCAAACCTGACTCTCCAGATTGCTAGTAGGCTCTAGTCAGGTGTGGGGGCCTGCAACTCAGTCAGAGATAAAATAAAGCAGGTCTAATCCTCATTCATTATCTTCTTTTGACATCCTAGCAAGCATAATGACTTATCTGTTTATTCTTTATTTGCTTTTAGTTCTGAAGAGTGGCAGCAACTGACTGTAACAGATCGCAAGAACCTGGGGCTTGTCATGTCTGATGATGGAGAGTTTTGGTGAGAAGTCTTTCAGCAACAAGGAATTTGGGTCTCTTACTAGAAATACATACTAAGTTGAATTTCATTTCTTTCCCTGTTCCTTCCATTTAGGATGAGTCTGGAAGATTTTTGCCACAACTTTCACAAACTGAATGTCTGCCGCAATGTCAACAACCCTGTTTTTGGCCGCAAAGAACTGGAATCAGTGGTGGGATGTTGGACTGTGGATGATGACCCTCTGATGAACCGATCAGGTGGTTGCTATAACAACCGTGATACCTTCCTGCAGAATCCTCAGGTTAGAATTAATTATTGTCCATTGTCTCCAAGCTACCCAGCCAATAGGAATCCAGATCTTGCTTTGGTCCTCTCTAGAGTATTCATTTAGCATCAGGTCTTCAAATCTATTGTGTAATACTCATCAACCACAACCCCTAAGGATTAACTCAGATGCTCCTAAGACCCAGAAGACAAGGTCTCTTTGGGAAGACTTACTTTGGAACATTTTCAAATGTGAGTCAGTTTCTCTAGCTGCCTCCTCCTGTTCTGAATGCTACAGCTCATAACTCTTGCTTTCTGGTGATGGTCTTGCACAGCAGAGAGAAGATCTACTTCCAGATGCTCAGTTCTTACTCCTTTGTCTTTACTGCCCAGTTGTTCACCTGATACTCACACACACATCATACTTTTAGCCCTTTTCATATAGGTTACACTTCTAAAACCCATAATTATAACTTGTTTTTTCCTTTTGAGAATGAGGTAATTTTTTTTTTCAGGATTGAAATCACTGCCCTGTCAGTTTCTCCTTCCATCTCTACCACCATAATCCTATTATCAGTGACATTATAGGTGGTCAGGCCAGCCACATCCCAAGAAAGTAACAGCATCCCAAGCCTGAATTTATAATGACCTATATATGAAGATGTGTTAAAGCATAGGAGATGTAACTCAGGTTATGCTGTTGCCTCACTGCCCACAGACATGTCTCTTCTTCCTACAGATCTTATTGCCCAGGCATTTTAGAGAACACCGAGGCTTGGAAAAGTGGTTTACTTAACTCATAATTTTCTTCATACTTTCCATCTAAGTGACCCCTATAAAAACTTCATTATTGTTACCCCTCCACAACATCACTCCCACTTAGACCCTTAGAAAGGTTTCAGGTACTAGGCAACTGTACCAAACTTGGGGAATGGCTTCTCTGAATGTATATACACAAGATTGACCTTTGGGGACCCTTGTCTGGGTTGCTCACATGTCTGGATTGGCTTTATAAATCTGCCAAGAACTATATGGCAAAGTCTGTTGAGTGGGATATGAATGCTTTCTGTCTTTATGAATTCTGAAGTGTTTCTGTATATAGCTTTAAACACAAGGGTATAGTAACAGGAAGAAATGAATAACTTAGCAGGAACATACATATTAAAACTTACCCCCCTTGGCACCAAAGACCTAAAAATGGAGTTGCCTCTCAGTACATGCTGGATGCCACAGAGAAAAGCAAGTATAATGATCTTTACTTAGTAGTGAATTAATTTTCAGCGATATCATTGTCTGGTTAATAGTAAAGCTCAGAAATGAACGCGAGACTCTGCTTCCCATTATAGATTTTTATTCCCTGAACTTTAGGCTAGATTATCTTAAATTGGTGTACTAATTCATCTCTTTGATGGCCCCTTTCCCTCAGTACATCTTCACTGTGCCTGAGGATGGCCATAAGGTCATAATGTCACTGCAGCAGAAGGACCTACGCACTTATCGCCGAATGGGAAGATCTGACAATTACATCATTGGTTTTGAGCTCTTCAAGGTAAGAACAGCATTTAGAGCAGAAAGAATAAGAGCATCCAGAGTCTACATTAGGAGGATTTAGAGCCAGGAAAATCAGGAAGGGATAAAGAAGACAGCAGAAATAGAAACTTCTAACATAAAAGCTCTGATCTTAACAGAGTAGAAAACTTCATCTTCCTTATTCTAGGTGGAGATGAACCGCAGATTCCGCCTTCACCATCTGTATATTCAGGAGCGTGCTGGGACTTCCACCTATATTGACACCCGTACTGTGTTTCTGAGCAAGTATCTGAAGAAGGGCAACTATGTGCTTGTCCCAACCATGTTCCAGCATGGCCGCACCAGCGAATTTCTACTCAGAATCTTCTCTGAAGTGCCTGTCCAGCTCAGGTTTAGTTTTATTGTGATGCTCTTCAAACCCTTGTTCTCTTTTCTTTTGAGCCTAACCCTTTCACCCGTTTTCCTCCATGCATACAGTCAATGAGACACTATTCTCAAGTCTGACCTCACTAATTGAAATGAAAGTGGTCAAAATATTTCTCAGAGTAGACTTATGGAAAATTCCCCAATGTAGATCTGAGATTTAGAGCTCTGATCTGGCATTTAGGAGGAGGAGCCCATCATTTATGCTCTGTAGCTTGTAGTTTCTCTCTAGCTCTCTGATTGGTTCTATCCTTTTATGAGTCATTAAGCTTCTCTATCTTATTCTCAGTGCAGCATAGCTTAAGCTACACTTAACTCCAGCTGTACCCCCTTGTATCTTAGTCCTGCAATCCAGAGAAAAGAAAATCACCCTCATAAAAACATAAGCCATGCCTGTGGAGGAATGGGTTATCTCACCCAGCTCCTTATTTGATTCAATAATGAAGTCTACTCAGGCAGGTCCAGTTCATCATGAGGTGACATTTTTTTTTTTTTTTTTTTTGTGTGTGTGTGTGTGTGTGTGTGTGTGTGTGTGTGTTCTAGGGAGCTGACACTGGACATGCCCAAGATGTCTTGCTGGAACCTGGCACGTGGCTACCCAAAGGTGGTTACCCAGATTACTGTTCATAGTGCTGAGGGGCTGGAGAAGAAGTACACCAATGAACGTAAGTACTGCAGGGGTGTCCAGGAAAGCCAACTGCTGTTTCAGTTACTGCATTTATGATTAGAAAACATTATCAATAATTATCTCCATTGGTATTTTCAGTCCAGAGATTTCAACCCTGATAGAGAATTGGATGTAAACTTTGTTGGGAAATGTCTACCTAGCAGTCACTTTTTTATACCTATATGACACCTCCTGTTATGTGGAAATTTCCAGGTTTGACTCTGTGAAATCATAGCTTCTTGCCCCTCTAGGAAGGAAACTTTAATTATTGCATTAAAAAAAAGTGCCACTTTGTTTCAGCTGTAAATCCATATCTGGTCATCAAGTGTGGAAAGGAAGAAGTCCGATCCCCTGTCCAGAAGAATACTGTGCATGCCATTTTTGACACACAGGCCATTTTCTACAGAAGGACCACTGACATTCCTATTATCATCCAGGTAAGAGTGAACAAGAGATCTCAGGAAGTTTATGTTCTCTACCACATACTAATTTCTCCCAAGTATCTCATACTATCAGGATGCAGAGCAAAGGCTCTCTGTTGTGTATTTAGTTTGTACTCAGAACACTTCTCATTAAGCAAAACATCAGCTTCACTTTAAAGCACTTTACTCTATTTCTCATAGACAGAAGACCATATGCTCATGAACACATACTATAAAATCCTATGAACAGAAATATTTGCTAGTTCCATTAACTACTATGTTGCTGGATCAGTATGGATAACTTCAGCCTGGCAGTATTTCTGACAGTACTTCTGATCAGTTGCCTTTATGTAACAAACCCACAAATAAAAGATGATCCCTTGATTTATTTTCATGTATATTTCTTGGGACATTATCTTCTCAATCAAAGGTCTATCAGGAAAACAGAAGAATGTCTCTTGATGTATATGCTAGACAGATGTCACTAGATGCACCAGTCTCATGGTTGGCTCCTCACTTCCTTGCTTTGTCTCTTTAGGTCTGGAACAGCAGAAAATTCTGTGATCAGTTCCTGGGGCAGGTTACTCTGGATGCTGACCCCAGCGAGTGCCGTGATCTGAAATCTCTGTACCTGCGTAACAAGGGTGGTCCCACTGCCAAAGTCAAGCAAGGCCACATCAGCTTCAAAGTTATCTCTAGCGATGATCTTACTGAGCTCTAAATATCCAGTATCAGAGAATCCTGACAGTTTTCCATCTTTTTATGTCAGGTACCAGGTCTTAGCTAAGATTCAGTTACTGAAACTCCACATTTATTAACGTTTCCTCTTTTCTGATGTTTCCCATACCTCCCAATTCAAGTAGCATCAGTAGCTACAGAACCTATATACCTCCAGCAGCTGGACAGGGGGAGGTGACAGTCCCATCTGGAGATCACACGTTTGCTGAGAAAAGATCTTTAGGGCTTCCGGTGGTGAGATCCAATGGGACAATAACAAGAATCGGACATGCTACATGTGTCTCTGTTGTTTCCACTTGCCCAACATATCTTCCCTGTAGGGCATGTTGAGAAAGGTGGAGAGGCGATCAAGGCCAAGCTGGTCTAGCCTGACATCCCATCTCCTGACTGACACTACAGATTTACTAGCAAAACTTTACCAATAGCGAGAGCTGACTTTAATAGTCCCAGCCCTTACCACCACCACCACCACCACCACCACCACCACCACCACCACCACCACCACCACCACCACCGGAAAGTGTAGTCCTGCCCTAACTCAAGTCACTCCCCCATAGTGTTTTATCTTCATGTTGAGGAAGCTTCCTAGGTGCTTAATCAAGAGCTGGAGTTCAATGAGGCTGAGACAATAAGAGGGCTTGAACTTCAGCAAGGTGGAAGCCAGCTGTGTGCCACAAGAGGGAAAAGTGGAAGAAGCTGCAGTGGGAGACAAAGCCTCAGTCCCCCATCCATCCACACACACCTACACTCACACATGCGCATGTAGGTGCGCACAAACTACCATTCAGACAGTCAGTGGGCAAAAGTAAGGACTAGCTAGTGAAGTATCATGCATACCAAAAAGATGAATGAATCCATTCAGTAACAGGTCAGCCAGTTTGGGGTCCCTGACTACAATGTGAAACCTCTTGCTGCTGCTAGATTTACGAACAAGCCCATTGTCCTGTGCTTCCTAATATCATTGGTACTGAACATGCTATATGGGAACTTGAGAGTCTGGTTCCCACCAGACCCCTCAGGCTTTGCCCTCTGTTTGGAAGCTCCACTCCCCAAGGGTTTGTTTTTCAGTATGTCTACAAAATTTCCTTGTGAATCAGTAATTATATGTGCTTCCTTCACCCTCATCTATCAGTATTCTGCCCGTTTTCAAGGCCCAGCATAAATGCCACCTCCTCCATGAAGTTCTTTCAAATTCTACCCCCAAACCCCACCATCAACAATATTTCAGTGCTTTTGCAATGATGAAAAATAAACATAGTCGTAGTACTTAGTGTAGTTCAGCATGCATTCATTTAAAAATACATTTTGTAGCTCCTTTTTTACCTTAATCATTTTTTCTATCATATTTTGCAGTCTTTGGAACTTTTACAGTGCCTTTGCCACAGTGCCTTCCACAAACAAAATCACAATAAAGTTCATATTCATTAAATTGACTAGTCTCGACTAATTAATGGTATCAGAGGGATGGCAAGGGTAGTAATCTATTGAGAAATGTTTCAGAGCTATTGGAAGTAAAGATGGTGGGTGAGTCCAATGATTTCAGTCCTAACTCAAATCACCCCTTTCTGATGAGGAAGCTTCCTAAATCTTAATAAGGGCGGGAGTTCAGTGACACTGTACCATAAGAGCCTGAGATCAGCTGCATCCCGATGGTGAAGTTGTTTCAGTAGGTGGCTGGTAGATTTGTGAAGGGTCTTCTATTTTTATGGTTGTATTTGGGGCTATGTAACTTTGAAACCTCCCTGGAGCTAGACTCAAGACCAAAACTGTCCAAGCTAGATCTTCCAAAGGAAGATCTTCTAACAAGGGAAAATAGCAACCTTCTTCCTAAATCCTCAGAATCAAACAGATATAGACTTCAATTTATTTGCTGGTTCACTCAATCTGCCATCCTAAACCAGGCTAGGGAGGAAGTTTCTCTCATTTTCCTTAAACTATGCCACTTGATTAGAATGAATGTCTCATCAGGGGAGATATCTCACTCAGCAAAACAATTCTTAAGTACAAGTCTCACTTTTGCTTCTTATAATGTTATCCCAGAACATATTATGGGTTTAAATATTGTATAATTTTATTAGAAATGGAGGTAATGTAATCATTATGTATGGTCACCAGATGGCACTCTGATATTACAATTAAGCTCAAAGATACATTTTTTTGTTTGTTTGATTTTCTTTTTATTATTATGTGTTTTAATTTTATACATCTGCCATGGGTTCCCCTATCCTCCACCCTCCTGCCCCCCCCCCCACCTTCCCCCCAGCCCCTCCCCTCCATTCCCATGTACTTCAGGACCAAGACACACCTGGGGGCTCATTTAAACCTGGTGGATTCAGTACAGGTAGGTCCAGACCCCTCCTTCCAGGCTGAGCATGTGTTCCTATATAAGCCCAAGGTTCCAAACAGCCAGCTCATGCACCAAGGACAGGTCCCAGTCACACAGCCTGGGAGCCTCCCAAACAGATCAAGCTATTCAATTGTCTCACTTATCCAGAAGTCCTGATCCAGCTAGGGGCTCCACAGCCGTTGGTTCATAATTCATGTGCTTCCATTCAATTGGCTATTTGTCCCTGTGCTTTTTGCAATCTTGGATTCAACAATTCACGCTCTTGGAGTCCCTCCTCCTTCTCAACAGTTGGACACCTGGAGCTCCATCTGGGGCCTGGCCGATGATCTCTGCATCCACTTCCACCAGTTATGAGAGTTCCAAGATGAATGCTAGGGGGTTTAGTCATCTGATCACCAGACTAGGTCAGATCAGGCCCTCCCTCAACCATTGCCAGCAGTCTACAGAGGATATATCATTGTGGATTTCTGGGAACCTCTCGAGCATTCTGCCCATTCCTGTTCTCATATGGTCTTCATTTATCATGCTCTGTTATTCCTCGTTCTCCCTTTCTGTTCTTGATCCAGCTGGGATCTCCTGCTCCCCTAAGCTTTCTTTCCCTCAAATCTTACCCTTCATTACTCCCACTGTTGTCTAGGTTGTTCATGTAGATCTCATCCATTTCACTGTCATTGTGTGATCCCTGGGTCTTTCCTAGGGTCCCATTTTCTAGGTAGCCTCCCTGGAGTTGTGTAGCAGTCTAGTCATCTTTGTTTTACATCTAGTATCCTCCTATGAGTAAGTACATACCATGTTTGTCCTTCTGAGTCTGGGTTACCTCACTCAGGATGATTTTTTTCTAGATCCATCCATTTGCCTGCAAACCTCATGATGTCATTGCTTTTCTCTGCTGAGTAGTACTCCATTGTGTATATGTACTGTATATTCTTTATCCATTCTTCAGTTGAAGGGCATCTAGGTTGTTTCCACATTCTGGCTATTACAAACAATGCTGATATGAACATAGCTGAGCAAATGCCCTTGTGGTATGATTGAGCATTCCTTGGGTATATGCCCAAGAGTGCTACAGCTGGGTCTTGGGGGAGATGGATTCCCAGTTTTCTAAGGAAGCGCCATATTGATTTCCAAAATGGCTGTACAAGCTTGCATTCCCACCAGCAGTGGAGGAGAGTTCCCCTTGCTCCACATCCTCTCCAGCATAAGCTGTCTTCTGTGTTTTTGATCTTAGCCACTCTGACAGGTGTAAAGTGGTATCTCAGAGTTGTTTTGATTTGCATTTCCCAGATAATTAGGGATGTTGAGCAATTCCTTAAATGTCTTTCAGCCATTTGAACTTCCTCTGTGGAGAATTCTCTGTTTAGTTCTATAGCCAATTTCTTAATTGGACTGTTGGGCATTTTGATGTCTAATTTCTTGAGTTCTTTATATATTCTGGATATCAGCCCTCTGTCAGATGTGTGGTTGGTGAAGACCTTTTCCCATTCTGTAGGCTGTCGCTTTGTCTTGTTGACCATGTCCTTTGCTCTACAAAAGCTTCTCAGTTTCAACAGGTCCCATTGATTGATTGTTTCTCTCAGTGTCTGTGCTACTGGTGTTTTATTTACAAAGTGATCTCCGGTGCCAATGTGTTCAAGAGTACTTCCTACTTTCTCTTCTATCAGGTTCAGAGTAGCTGGATTTATGTTGAGGTCTTTGATCGACTTGGACTTAAGTTTTATGCCTGGTGACAGATATGGATCTATTTGCAGCCTTCTACACATTGACATCCAGTTATGCCAGCACCATTTGTTGAAGATGCTTTCTTTTTTCCATTGTACATTTTTGGCTTCTTTGTCAAAAGTTATGTGTTCATAGTTGTGCAGGTTAATGTCAGGGTCTTCAGTTCGATTCCATTGGTCCACATGTTGGTTTTTATGCCAGTACCAAGCTGTTTTCACTACTGTAGCTCTATAGTAGAGCTTGAGGTCGGGGATTGTGATGCCTCCAGGGGTTGTTTTATTGTACAGGATTCTTTTGGCTATCCTGGGTTTTTTGTTTTTCTATATGAAGTTGAGTATTATTCTTTCCAGATCTGTGAAGAATTGTGTTGATAATTTGATGGGAATTGCATTGAATCTGTAGATTGCTTTTGGTAAGATCACCATTTTTACTATGTTAATCCTGCCTATCCATGAGCATGGGAGATGTTTCCATTTTCTGACATCTTCTTCAATTTCTTTTCTCAGGGACTTAAAGTTCTTGTCATATAGGTCCTTCACATGCTTTGTTAGAGTAACCCCAAGGTATTTTATATCATTTTTGGCTATTGTAAAGGGTGATGTATCTCTGGTTTCCTTCTCCCCCTGTTTGTCTATTGTATATAGAAGGGCTAATGATTTTTTCTGAGTTGATCTTGTATCCTGCTATGTTGTTGAAAGTTTTTTTTTTAGCTGTATCAGTTCCTTGGTTGAATTTTTGGGGTCACTCATGTATACTATCATGTCATCTGCAAATAGGGAGGGCTTGACTCTTCCTTTCCAATTTGTATCCCCTTAATCTCTTTATGTTGTCTCATAGCTCTGGCTAGAACTTCAAGTACTATATTGAATAAGTATGGGGAGAGGGGACAGCCTTGCCTTGTTCCTGATTTTAGTGGTATTGCTTTGAGTTTCTCTCCATTTAATTTGATGTTGGCTGTTGGCTTGCTGTAGATTGCCTTTATTATGTTTAGGTATGTTCCCTGTATTCCTGATTACTCCAAGATCTTTATCATGAAGGGGTGTTGGATTTTGTCAAATGGCTTTTCTGAATCTAGTGAGATGATCATGTGGTTTTTTTCTTTGAGTTTGTTTATATGGTGTATTACATTGACGGACTTTTGTATGTTGAACCACCCTTGCATCCCTGGGATAAAGCCTACTTGATCATGGTGGATAATTGTTTTGGTGTGTTCTTGGAATCTGTTTGCCAGAATTTTATTGAGTATTTTTGCATCAATGTTCATGAGGGAGATCAGTCTGTAGTTCTCTTTCTTTGTTGCATCTTTGTTTGGTTTAGGAATCAGGGTAATTATAGCCTCATAGAAGGAGTTTGGTAATATACCTTCTGCTTCTATTGTGCGGAACAATTTAAAGAGTATTGGTATTAAGTCTTCTTTGAAGATCTGGTAGAATTCTGCAGTGAAACCATCTGGTCCAGGGCTTTTTTTGGTTGGGAGACTTTTAATGACTGATTCTGTTTCTTTAGGGGTTACTGGACTATTTAAATGGTTTATCTGGTCTAGATTTAACTTAGGTATGTCGTGCCTATCCAGAAAATTATCCATTTCTTTTAGATTTTCCAGTTTTGTGGAGTAGAGGTTTTTGAAGTATGACCTGGTGATTCTCTGGATTTCTTCATTGTCTGTTGTTATGTCCCCCTTTTCATTTCTGATTTTGTTAATTTGGATGCTCTCTCTCTGTCTTTTGGTTAGTTTGGATAAGGGCTTCTCTATCTTGTTGATCTTCTCAAAGAACCAACTCTTTGTTTCATTCATCCTTTGTATTGTTCTCTTTATTTCTATTTTATTGATTTCAGCTCTCAATTTGATAAGTTCCTGGCGTCTGTTCCTCCTGGGAGACTTTGCTTCTTCCTGTTCAAGGGCTTTCAGGTATGCTGTCAAGTCACTAGCATGAGATTTCTCCAGCTTCTTTATGTGGGCATTCAGTGCTATGAATTTCCCTCTTAGCACTGCTTTCATAGTATCCCATAAGTTTGGGTATGTGGTGTATTCATTTTCATTGATCTCTAGGAAGTCTTTAGTTTCTTTCTTTATTTCCTCCTTAACCCATCGGTGATTCAGTTGAGCATTATTCAGTTTCCATGAGATTGTAGGATTTCTGTAGTTTTTTCTGTTGTTGAAATCTAACTTTAAACTATGGTGGTCTGATAGAACACAGGGGGTTATTCCAATTTTTTGTGTCTGTTGAGATTTGCTTTGTGGCCAAGTATGTGTTCGATTTTAAAGAAGGTTCCATGGGGTGCTGAGAGGAAAGTATATACTTTGTTGTTTACGTGGAATGTTCTGTAGATACCAATTAAGTCCATTTGAGTCATAACATCAGTTAAGTCCATTATGTATCTGTTAAGTTTCAATTTGGCCGATCTCTCCAGAGGTGAAGGTGGGGTGTTGAAGTCTCCCACTATTAATGTGTGGGGTTTTATATGTTATTTAAGATTTAGTAATGTTTCTTTTACATATGTGGGTGCCCTTGTGTTTGGGGCATAAATGTTCAGAATTGAAACTTCATCTTGGTGGATCTTTCCTGTGATGTGATGTAATGTCCTTCATCATCTCTTTTGATTGATTTTAGTTTGAAGTCTATTTTGCTGGATATTAGGATGGCTACACCAGGTTGCTTCTTAAGACCATTTGATTGGAAAGTCTTTTCCCAGCCTTTTATTCTTAGGAGGTGTCTGTCTTTGAATTTGAGGTGTGTTTCTTGATTGCAGCAGAAAGATGGGTCCTGTTTTCATATCCATTCTGTTAGTCTGTGTCTTTTTATAGGTGAATTAAGTCCATTGATATTAAGGGATATTAATTACCAGTGATTGTTCGTTCCTGTTTTTATTTTTATTATTATTATTATTTTTTGGTGGTAGTGTGTATGTACTTCTCTTCTTTGTGGTTTACTGCTGTGGTGTTATCCATTGCCTGTGTTTTCATGGGTGTATCTGTATTCCTTATGTTGGAATTTTCCTTCTAGTGCTTTCTGTAGGGCTGGGTTTGTGGATAAGTATTGTTTAAATCTTGTTTTTTCTTGGAAGGTCTTGTTCACTCCATCTATGATGATTGAAAGTTTTGCTGGGTATATTAGTCTAGGCTGGCATCCATGGTCTCTTAGTGTCTGCATTATACCTGTCCAGGTCCTTCTGGCTTTCAAAGTCTCCATTGAGAAATCGGGTGTTATTCTGATGGGTTTGCCTTTATAAGTCACTTGGCGTTTTTCCTTTGCTGCCCTTAATATTCTTTCTTTATACTGTATGTTTAGTTGTTTAATTATTATATGGCGAGGGGACTTTTTTGGGGGATCTACTCTGTTTGGTGTTCTATAGGCTTCTTGTATCTTCATAGGCATTTTGTTCTTCAAGGTGGGAAAGTTTTCTTCTATGATCTTGTTAAATATCTTTTCTGTGCCTTTGAGTTGGTATTCCTCTCCTTCCTCTATCCCTATTATTCGTAGGTTTGGTCTTTTCATGGTGTCCCAAATTTCTTGGACATTTTGGGTCATGACTTTGTTGGTTTTAGTGTTTTCTTTGACTGATGAATCTATTTCTTCTACTGTATCCTCAACACCAGAGATTCTCTCTTCCATCTCTTGCATTCTGTTGATTATACTTGCCTCTGAAGTTCCTGTGTGTTTACTCAGATTTTCTATTTCCAGCATTCCTTCTGCTAGTGTCTTCTTCATATTTCTTTTTCCCTCTTCAGGTCTTGGACTGTCTCCCTTGCTTTTTCATGATTTTCTTTCAAGGATTTATTGTTTTCTTCTGCTTTAATTGTCCTTTTCTCTAGTTTTTTATAATGTTCTTCCCATTTATTTTTTGTTTGTCTGTTCCTCTACTTTATTTTTGATTTCTTCTATATAAGGCGCTAGCCTCTTCATGATGTTACTTATAAGGTTGTTTTCTTCTTCTTCTTCCATTCCGTGATGTTCAGGTCTAGCTGTTGGAGAAGAGCTAGGTTCTGGTGATGCTGTATTGCTCTTTATTCTGTTGTATGTACTTCTGCCTTGATGTCTGCCCATCTCCTCTTGGGTTCGTTCTTGGTCTTATCAGTGTCCTTGGTCCAGAGAGAGCTGACAGATTTAGGGAGCCTCTCTCTGGTCCAGATGGAAGCTCTGGGCCAGATGGGAGTTCTGGTCCAGATGAGAATGCTGGCCGGATAGGAGCTGGGGGGCTGGACTCTGAGTCTCGGGAAGTCCCTGGGGTCTCCTTATTTTGTCCAGGTGGGAGCTCCTCTGGTCTCTTGTTCAGATGGAAGTTCCTCTGGCCTCTGGTCCAGATGGGAGTTCCAGGGCAGGATGGAAGCTGGGGCCTGGTCTCTGAGTCTTAGGAAGTGCCTGGGGTCTTTGGCAGATGGGTATGGGGGCAGGGTGAGGAGACTGCAGGGTCTGCCTGCAGTTTTGGGAAAGGGGAGCCTGCCTACAGGCCGGAAACTGGGGCCAAGTTGGGCAGTTCTTCCCAGGATGGCCTGTGTCCAGTGGTGGGACCCAGGGGCAGTTGCCTCTCTGACTCTAACCCCAGGCACTCACCTCTGGTCCAGATGGGAGTTCTGGGGTGGACAGGAGCTGGGGGTTGGTCTCTGAGTCTCAGGAAATGGCTGGGGTCTCAGGCAAATGGGTGTGGGGGCAGGGTGTGGAGACTGCAGTATCTGCCTGCAGTCTTGGAAAAGGAGAGCCTTCCTGCAGGGCCTGTGGATTGGCCAGAAACTGGGGCCAAGTTGGTCAAGTCCTCCCGGGATGGCCTTTGTCCAGCGGTGGGACCCAGGGGCAGTTGCCTCTCTGACTATAACCCCAGGCACTCACCTCAGATACATTTTTTTAAGTATGAAGATTTTCCTCAAATTAAAAAGAGAGAGAAACCATTCCATGTTGAGTATCTATTGTGTGTTTCATTTATTTTAACGTCCATACAAAACACCAGTATTCTTTCTTCTTTAAGATAAGGAAGGTAAGGGCCAGGCAGTGGTGGTGCATGCCTTTAATTACAGCACTTCGGAGGCAGAGGAAGGTAGATCTCAGTGAGTTCGAGGCCAGCTTGGTCTACAAAGTGAGTTCCAGGAAAGCTAGGACTGTTACATAGAGAAACCCTGTGTCGAAAAACAAACAAAAAAGATAAGAAGATAAGGAAGGTAAAGAAAAGAGACATGAAATAACTTGCCTACAGTTGCTCAGCTAGAAAAGGAGGAGTTAAGGAAAATAACCCTTTGGCCTTTGAACCTAGGCCCTATTTAAATTAAAATAGGTTGCATGTCCGAAAATGATATCATAATATCACATACCCCCAGCAATGTAACATCAACTCTTCACCAAGAATGATACAAAAGACATCCCAAATATTTTCCCTCATAATCTTATCCCCAATTGATGTTTCATGTATATTTATAAAGCATAGGGAGACTTGTATATGTTGTATAAAAGATGTATTGTGACAAATTTATGCATCACAGAATATTTATGCTGAGTGGAAGAAGCTGGACTGATTGATTTCATTTATTCAAAATCTAAGAAAAGCAAGCTATTATGATGGTAGATTAGCACATTATTAGTTTCATGTAAGCAAAGAAAGGGAAGAAAGAAGTATAGGCAGCCTGAGCAAACAAATTAAAGGCAGCTTGCTATAGACATACCTTCCTGTGTTTATTGCAGCACTATTCACAATAGCATACCAAGTTATGCAATTAGCATCCTGATTGTTCTGCGGATTGCCTGAGTATATGTAATTTTCTGGGTTCAACTGACTTTTACTGAAAATAGATATTTATAAAGTGAAGCTTCATAACAATTTTACACTCACTCAATAATCTTTTGAAGCTCAGACATGTATATTTAAATACATTACAAACTCAAATGGGGCTGGTGAGATGGCTCAGCCAATTAGAGTGCTTTTTGCTTGCTCTTCCAGAGGACTCTTGTTTGAATCCCAGAATTGATTGGTGTAGATGTAACCATCTTATTAATATAGAAACACAGAGCCAAATACAGAGTTGAGAGCCCAAGAGGTTAGAGCAATAGCTAAGAGCTAAAAACCTTACACTTCACTGCCACTGCTGTACTTCTCCTCAGCAAGAGGCCTACTTCCTGTGTCTCTGTCTTTTTTTGGGAGGGGGGGGGTTCGAGACAGGATTTACTCTGTGTAGTTTTGCGCCTTCCCTGTAACTCACTCTGTAGCCCAGAATGGCCTTGAACTCACAGAGATATGCCTGCCTCTGCCTCCCCAGTGCTGCGATTAAAGGCGTGCGCCACCACCGGCCCAGCTGTATCTCTGCCTTTTTATTGATGTTCTGTTTTGCCTTCTCATTGGTTGTAAACCCAACCACATGACCTCCTCATCACTGCCCATCTATACAGACCTCCAGGTCTTCTATGGTTGCTATTGAGATTAAAGGCATGTGTCTCCTTGCTGGCTGTATCCTTGAACACACAGAGATCCTCCTAGCTCTGCCTCCTAAGTGCTGGAATTAAAGGCGTTCACCATCCCTGCCCAGCTTCTGCTATGGCTTGCTATTAGCTCTGACCCCCAGGCAACTTTATTTATTAACATACAAATAAAATCACATTTCAGTACAAAAAAAAATCACCATATTTCCCTGTTTCTATTTTAATAAAAAGAAAAAAGGAAAAAAGTTATAACTAATATAAGAAAAACTATATACAAAAGTACAATAACTATATACCATATATATATATATATATATATATATATATATATATATATATAAAAGCAATAAATAACTAAACAATATCTAGTCCATTTGCATTTGACAAATTCAGAGAAAATAATTGATGTAGCATGAATCTTAAAGGTACTTATTAATAAAATCAAACCTGAAGCCAGTTATTGGGGTGAACGCTGGAAGGTCAGAACAAGCCACAGCTACCTCACCTTGCCAGTTCCTCAGCTGATCCAGTTTCCTCAGACTGGATGCCTCTCAGCTGAACTGTGCTGCTCCAAAGCCTAAATAAAAGCTTAACCAGCCAAATGCTTCTAGTTCCTGGTCTTCATGCCTTATATACCTTTCTGCTTTATACCATCACTCCCTGGGATTAAAGGCGTGAGTCCCCATGCTTGGCTGTATCCTTGAACAGATGGATTTCTGCCTCTGGAATGCTAGGATTAAAGGCGTGTGCTACCACTGCCTATCCTCTATGTTTAATATTGTGGCTGTTCTGTCTCTGACCCCAGATAAGTTTATTAGAGTGCACAATATTTTGGGGAACACAATACCACCACAGGTTGGAACCTCTGGCTCATCCCTTGCAGCTCCTACAAGGTCTGAGAAGACCCATTCCTAGTTCTTCAAACCCCTCCCACTCTGAGAATCTCCTAACTAAGGGAAGGCACCAAAAAGCCCAGTTCTGAATTCTTGGTGACTATGGCAGCCAGCTTCCTCCCCTGAAGTAGCCAGCCACCTGAGTTCCCACCAAAAATGCCCAGCTACTGACAATACTGGGGCATAAACCCAGCTTGTGGCAGACATGTCATCACCCCTTGCCTACAACCTATATAAGTTCCCTGCTATAATTTGGGCATGTGGCTTCTCCAGCCTTGATCTCTGGGACTGGAGAACCCATTCCAGAGTTAATTTGCTCAAATAAACCTGTTCTTCTACTTTTTCAATTTGTCTTGGTCTGGCTTACTGGGTGGGCAGAGAAACCTATTATGGAGGTACAGAAAACCTATTAAGAAGCACATTGGATAACTGTGGTGGGTATTGTGTTCCCTGAAATATTGTGTGTTCCCCGAAATAAACATATCTGGGGTCAGAGAACAGACAGCCACTGGAACAAAGCCAAAAATGGTGGCTAGAAATTGGGAAGAGTAAGTCATAACAGAAGTTGGGTGGTGGTGGTGCACGCCTTTAATCCCAGCACTTGGGAGGCAGAGCTAGCCAGATCTCTGAGTTCAAAGCCACTTTAGAAACAGCTAAGCATGGTGACTCATGCCTTTAATCCCAGAAACCAACCTTTAATCCCAGGGAGTGGGGGCAGAAAGAGAAAGGTATATAAGGCGTGATGACCAGGAACTAAGGATTAAAGCATGTAGTTAGTTAAGCATTTGGTTGGTTAAGCGTTCAGGCTTTGGAGCAACACAGTTCAGCTGAGATTCATGTGGAGGACTTAGAACCTGCAGTCTGAGGAAACAGGATCACCTGAGGAACTGGCGAGTTGAGGAAGCTGTGGCTTGTTCTGCTTCTCTGACCTTCCAGCATTCACCCCAATAACTGGCCTCGGGTTTGATTTCCTTAATAAGACCTTTTAAGATTCCTGTTACAGATAACCCATAACTGCCTGTAACTCTCTTGTTTTACAGGATCTAGTGTCATCTTCTGGATTCTACTAGAATTGCATGCATGTGGTACACATATATACATGCAGGCAAAATACTCATACACATAGAATAATAACTAATTTAAAAATAATTAAAATCTCAGGACTGGAGAAACAGCTGTGTGTATGTTATGCTTTTTTAATTATGATTTTGTTTTTGTTTGTTTTGCAGAGAAAAAGAAAGACATGGAGTTGGGTGGGGGAAAGAGGTGGGGATTATCTTGGAGAAGTTGGGTAAAGGGAAACCATGATCAAAATATATTGTCTAAAAATTTTTTTTCAGTGAAAAAAAGAGCACTTCATGCTCTTTCAGAGAACATGATAGGATTCCCAGAACCAACTGTTTGTAACTGCAGTTCTACTGAACCTGATGCCCTTTTCTGTCATTCACGGGTATGCTCCCCAACACACAAGAGGCAGACACTTCCTGTGGTCATTTGAATGAGCTCCTATATGCTCATGTATTTGAATGCTTGCAGTTGGTAGAACTGTTTGGGACACATTATTGGGAAAGATGTCTCACTCACTGGTGGTGGGCTTTGAGGTTTTGAAAGGTATCAAAATTGGTCATTGGAACCATGCTGTGCTAAGCTGACCCCTCCCTTCACTGGCCCTGGGTTGTCTGGTCCTGATCCTTGCTGGATATTGCAGCAGGAGAACTGGCCCTACCCCTCATGGAGGAGCTCACCTGGCACTTGGGAAAGAGGGTTCCACTCCTCACCATAAGCACATACCTCACCTGGGAAGCACACTACAGCTGATCCTGTGGTCAAGTATGCAGATTAGCCAACACCAAGGGCTTGAGATCATGAGAGCCTACCCTGCTCTCTCCTTGTCTGCCTTGTTGGCATGAGTGAGGGAAAGATGTCTTCCTCCCTCTGCCCCTTGCTACCTGTGACAGGAGATAGAGCTGGCTCTGGGGCTGTGAGAGTAAGAGAACTAGCCCTGTCCTACCCTACACCAGCTATAGCACACGGGAGAATGGGTCCTGCACCTCGCCTGGGCAGCACACTAGAGCATGTTGGAGTCTCACATGAGCCAGCCCAAGGGCATGAGAGCAGAAAAGCTGATCCTTTCACACCCACTACAATCAGGAGAGAGGAGCCTGCACCTTGCCTGGGCAGTACACTAGAGCTAGCCCTCGCTATATGAGTGAGTGGGATCTGGATCTGAGGGACTGCAATCAGGAAAACTGGCCTGGCTCCTTGTACGCTGCTTTGGATGAGCTAGCCGAGGTAGTGCAGGAGAGCTCATCTAGGTAATGATGATGACCTAAACCCAGAACCAGGGCTATGGGTTAGCCCACCCCAACATACAACAAATCTATGAACTGTTGGAACATGTGAAGGTAAACAAACCTATAGATCCGAAATAGCAGGATCTTCATGACATGGGATGACAAGATATCCAAGAGGATCCACCAGTGAGAGCCCATTTCTGGTGGTATAGCAGAACCTGGAGGCCTTGAGCCAGGCCAATTACTAGTGGCAATGGGCACTTACAAGTAGAGATGAACAGACTAAAGGATAAATGTGTGTCTCAACAGGCCATACTACATCTTGCAGGACAAGATGGTTCTTCTTTTTCCTCCTCCTCCTCCTCCTCCTCTTCCTCTTTCTCCTCCTCCTCATCTGCTCCTTGTTTTTCTCCTTCTTCTATTGTTATGTTTTGGTTTTGGTTTGGTTCGGGTTTTGGTTTTTCTATTAAATTTGGTTCTGTTTGATGGGGAAAGGTTGCAAGGGCAGAGGACAGATATAAGGGGGAAAGGAGATGAGTGGGATCAGAAGGCATGATGTGAAATCCACAAAGAATCAATAAAAGCAAAAAGAAAAACATCATAGGAAAACAATCTATAGTAATTCTTATTCTCTATCTGAAGCTAAAGAAGTACCTATATTTTATTTAAGTGATTAAAAATATCTTAATCCCATTAGTTCCAATGATTCAAATTTGAAAGAGGCTTTAACTTTATTTGCTAATATTTGTCCAAGAGAATTTAGAGAGGAAAACCTTACTTATGCCTATTGTAGAATTTAGTTGTTAAAGATCTTATTTTATATCATAATATTGTTAGAACATGGCATTGTCTCTTGTCTTGTCAAATAAAACAATTTTGTTTTACAAGTTGTAAAATAAAAGCTGTTTCTTGTTGTAAGTTTTATTCTTGTGTGACTTAGATTGCAGTCCAAAGAGGTCAGTCAATCCATACTCACAGGGAAGAACTCAAGCTATTTGAATGCTGTGTCTTCTCAGGGAGACCCCTGAATCACAGAAAGACAAAAAGTTGGAAATTTTATTACCTGAGATGGTTGGTTATGGTGACATGTGGAATTAATGAGGAAGTCCCTGGCAGCAAGGTGATTAGGAGAAGTAATAGATCTGGGTCTGGGTCTGGGCTGGGCATAATATTCAGTCTGTGTCTGGTTATAATGACCTCTAAAATGTCAAAAGAGAGGTACCATACAATTTATTGTTTCTATTGTTACACATCCTGTTGAGATAATTGTAGATCTGCATGTAATTTTAAGACTGAAGGGAGATCTCTCCCTCCCTCCCCCCCACTTCCCTTTAGTGGTAATGTAGTCGTGCTTCTTATTTTTGTGTGGGAATGTATGTTTCTAGAAATTAAGATGTGGTAGTTTGAATAAGAATGATCCCCACGAGCTCATGTTTGGCTACATATAAGCCTATGAATACAAATAGTGGAATTGTTTGGGGAAAATTAGGAGGGGTGGCCTTTTTAGAGGAAATGTGTCACTGGGAGCAGGTTTTGAGATTTCTGATGCCCAGTTAGTTCTCTCTGCCTCATGTTTATGAATCAAGATGTAAGCTCTTAGCTACTGCTCCAGCACCATGAGTGCCCATCATGATGGCCATGTATTCCAACTCTCTGAAACTTTAAGTCAAACAATCTTTCATAAGTTGTCTTGGCCATGGTGTCTTATCACAGCAATAGAAAAATAAACTAAGACAGAAGTTGGTACTATGGTACTATGAGTTGAGTATTGCTGTGATAGACTTGATCATATGGGTTACTTTTGTAGGAATGTGGAAGAGTTTGGACTAGAAAATTGGTTGAATACTGTAAGCAGGGTTTAATGGGCCATCATAGAAGCTGGGAAGACAGTAATCTCCAGAGCCATGTGAACTCTGGAGGGCCTAATCAAGAGGCCTCAGAAAGGAGCAAAGACTTTAATAGCAACTAGAATAGAAGACATTTCAATGATATTTTGACAAAGAATCTGGTTGATTCTGCCCTTGGTCTAAGAATTTGCATGAGGCTAAGTTGAAAAGTAATGAATTAATTTCTTTGGTTGAGGAGATTTCAACACAGCCTAATATTGGCTCTGTGGCATGGTCACTAGTAATCAGTCTTATGCAGGTCGTTAATAAGAGCAAATGGAGTAAAATAAATATAAAATGTATAGTTTGAAGAGAAAAAGAACACCAGGAAATCCAATATTTGAACCAAAGTTTGTGCTTTGAATTACAATAACTCTGTAGGCTCATATGTTTGACTATTGGTCCTTAGTTTATGGCACTGACTGGGAAGAAATAGGAGGTATAGCCTTGGAGATGTAAAAAGAAGCAGGCTGTGAGGCTTCAAAAGCCTCCTGATATTGACAATGCAGTCTCTGCTTTTTGATTTTTGATTTGGATGTGAGCTCCCAGCTGTAGTGGGTAGCTGTTCCAGCTTTGACCTGAAAGTAGACCAAGCAGAGTTCTCCAGAGAACCTAGCTGGACTGCACCTCACCTCTCCCAAATCCTGTAATCAACTCCTTTGCTAGCTGCAAGTTAACCCCCAATAAACCTCCTTTTTAAGTATGTGGAGTTGCCTTAATAAATCCCCCAATATCTGGTGCCCAATGTGGGGCATGAACCCATGACCCTGGGATTAAGAGTCGCATGCTGTATCGACTGAGCTAGCCTATATCAGAAGATTGGGGGTTCAGGTCCCTTTGTGGTCACCATCCAGAATCCAGGATCACCAGGAACAAAGAGGGCCAGCACATCCAGATCTTGGGTCTTAAGGGCTCCCCTCTTGGCCCCACCTCAGGGGCAGGTCATAAGTAGGTGTGACAGTTCCTAGAATCCTCACTGGGGGTAGTACTTCAAGGTCAAAGCTAGAATAGCTACCCACTATACCCAGCTGCTGCTCACATGTCATGGCTGCCTGCCTGATGCCATTTTTTTCAACCATGATGTTTATAGGCTCTAACTCTCTGAAAACATAATCTCCAAATTAATGTTTGCTTTTTAAACCTTCCTTGGTCATGGTGTCTTATTACAGAATTATAAAAGTAGCTAAGACATAAGACCAGAGCAGTCTAGGTATGTTAAAATACATGTATAATAAGACCCAAACTGCCAACTCTAAAGTTAAGTTCTTGCAAAACAGAGAAGTTCAAAGGAAGGGTTACAGCAAAAGCTAAAAATTAAGCTCCATGGCAGATGGTGGGTGAGGAAAACACTGGAACATATAAGGAGTGATCTGAGAAGTCTTAGGAATAGAGAAGGGAATGTGAAAACCATTCATGCTTCCTGGTTCATTGAGTATGTGGAAATTATTGAAATAGAGCTATTAAATGGTACAAAGATGTATGTAGCAAAAATGGTTTAATCCCATTGAAGTGACTTTTGCTTTCAGGTATAGAAAAGTTATATGCTGTAGTACTGCAAATGAACGGCTTACCCCAGTGTCCTACCCAGAATTGTATACATATATGAAACACAGTCAAGTAGAGTAAAGTGGCATGCATTTGAGTAATTGTGCAGTGATGTTGGTTCCGGATTAGCTGATGGCACTAATAGTGGTGATATTTAACATATATATGTGGTAAGCAAAAAGATGCCAACTAAGTGTCTGACAGCTGATGCCTCTGAAAATAAACATTACAGCCACTATTTGTGGTTAGTACTTCAAGTATTAGACCCACTGTAATTCAAAAGGATGTGAGAGACTTGGACAAGGCAAGAGTTCCAGAATACAGACAAATAGTACCAAGCTGCATATGAATGCATTTATCACTGTTTATGCCTTATTCCCCCAATTTTTGTTGTAAAGAAAAATGTTAATTGATTTTGGTAGAAATTTGTAATTTTTTAGCTCATAATCATTTCTATATTTTTTCATGCATGTTTCATTTTGGTTAGGCCCTCTACCAATACCTCATTTTCTCATTGCACCTTCCTCTCTGTGTTTGAACACTTCTGTCCACAGTATTCCCCTTTGCAACTTCTATTTTACCTGAATTTCATGATGCCCTTCCCCTAAGGTAGCCAGTTTCTAGTTTCCTGGATTTCACATATATTTCAGGCTAAACATAGAAAGGATTCAAAGCTGGGATTTGAGAGAAAATAAATGACACTTGTTTTTCTGAGCCTGGCTGACTTCACTCAGTATATTTTTTCTAGTTCTATTCATTTGCTTGAAAATTTTATAATCTCATTTTCATTTACTGTTAAGTCATATTCCATAGTGAACATGTACCACATTTTCCTTATTGCTGTGGATATCGCTCTGTGTAAATAAAATTCTGATTGGCCAGTGGCCAGGCAGGAAGCATAGGCGGGACAAGAGAGAAGAGAATTCTGGGAAGTAAAGGCTGGGGTGGAGATTCTGCCAGCCGCCACCATAACAAGGAAGATGTAAGGTACTGGTAAGACACGAGCCACGTGGCAAAGTATAGATTAATAGAAATGGGTTAATTTAAGATAGAAGAAGTAGATAACAAGAAGCCTGCCACAGCCATATAGTTTGTAAACAATGTAAGTTTCTGTGTGTTTACTTGGTTGGTTCTGAGCGTCTATGGGCCTGGCAGGTGAGAGAGATTTGTCCTGACTGTGGGCCAGGCAGGAAAACTCTAACTACACCTTATCTATTCATCATTTGTTGATATCTTTGTTGTTTCTATTTCCAAGCTATTGTGAATGAACCATTGATGTGAAAGTATTTCTATTGCATGATATAAAGTCCTTTGAGCATTTACTAAGGAGTGATACAGATGGGTCATGATATTTCCATTTATAGTTTTTGAGAAACCTCCAGGTTGATTTATTTCACTAGTTTACCTTCTTACCAACAGTGTATAAAGGCTTCTACTTTCTCCACATCTATGACAACTTTTGTTGTCAGTTAGATTCATGATTTGGGCCATACTTACTTTAGTGAGACGGAATCTTAAAGTGGTTTTATCTGCATCCAACCCAAGAAAAATTTCAACTAGAAAGGATAGGAGAACACACATGACATGAAATGAGAGGGAAGTTATACTCAGGGTTGAAGTTTTAAGTGGGGATAGGGCAGTTAGGGAGAAGGGAATGTAGGGGGTGGGTAAGCCAAGAATACATGAAGCCTTATGGAAATCCACTAGTTTGCAATGTGGGCAATGTGCTCCCAGAATATATGGATTATTAAAGGAAATTTCAGTGCCAGGTACAGGCTACCTCTTTATCAGGTATTGACCAGAAAGACCCCAGCACACCCCAAAACACAGGATATTGCCACTGCTGTTGGTTTTCCACCATAAGTAGATGATAAGACCTTATTGCTGAAGATAACACTTACTTTTGGATGCAAGAGATAGAAAAATAAGCCTCAAATTTACCAAGAAATTCTCTCTAAGTTGGCTAGCTTGTAGTGTCAGAAAGTCTGCTTTCTGTGTGCAGGCTGCTGAGAGAGAGAAAAGACATCAGTGGTTTTACTCAGTGCTGGACACTGCATGCTGTAATATTGATCTGCTGGCAAAGTGGCCCCACTGATGCAATAGTTGTGTAATGGTTATGGGTGAAGGACTGCTTTCTGATTGTGTATGAGGTTTCTCCACTGGAGGGATTTCATGATTTGAACCATAAATCTGGTCAAAAGATCATGACTAAGGAGATCATAGACTCTAGAAGGAACCTACTGTTACTGTTTTGCTAAATGGTCATGCTGTCAGTCTGCAATTCTAACCATTTATGTTTATAGCCATAGATCTGTGATCCTCTCAACTATGCTCAGAAAAACTTCTGAGGGTAGTGGTTAATGCAGAGACACATATCTGCTCAAACTGTTAAAGATAAGTAAGTATTAGTTCCCATCTGTTGCTAGGCCATTTATATCAATCTCCCTCTAACTAGGCCCATTGAACTTCATGGAAGCAGAGGCCAAAAGAACATAGCAACTGGCAGGTGGAGAGTAGAGCTATGAAATGCTGACTCCTGGATGACATGGCTGTTGTACATCAACTCACAGAATATGTGATTACCTGCATAAGACCTGAATAAAATCAAGTCAGTCAAAATTCCATTATGGATCAGGAAGGATCCCAAGGACCCACCCATATTGGAAGAGCTACTGGTAGTTGTTGGCTGCTGAGGAAGGAAGAGTCACTCTTTGCTCATGTCTCAGTAGATAGCCACACACCCACGTGCTTGTGGGTCAGCACTAATTGGATGTGGGGATTAACTACAAAGGCAGAAATGAAAAGAATGTATTGATATAAGATATGAGAAGAAGCTGGAGAGGTGGCTCAGCAGTTAAGGGTGCTTTCTGCTCTTGCTGAGGACTAGAGTTCAGTTCCCAGCACACACATCGGGAGTCTCACAACTGCCTGGACTTCTGCTTCCAGGAGATCCTGTGCCCTTATCTGACCCTCATAGGCACCAACACACAACTGCACCTAATGTAGATACATAGACACATGAATAAAAAATAAATCTTTGAAAAAAGATAAATAAGACAAATCAAAACATCATGAACATGGCATTGTATGTTTAGGAATTTCCAAACAGAAAGATGATCAAAATCCAAGTGTTTGTTACATGCAAATTCTCGTGGGGATTTTCCTTCATCTACCTTTGGGATCCACCAGGTTTTTGTCCTGTATTGAATATACACATTTACTTCTCTGAGCTAGTCCATGTAAAAGCCAGATAGAGAATTTGAGTTATTCAATGAAAGATTCTGTGGAGCATCATCTCCTACATTGGTAAAATGCTGGCCATTTTATCACCTCTATACCTGTAAGAGTGTGATACCTTCCAAAATGTGAAATCGGCAAAGTGACTGATGAAATCAGGGTGGGGTGGGAGAGTGACAGAAGAGAGAAACAACAGATCATTGATGTTTGTCATTTTATTTGCAATACTTTAGGTCCAAGTTTCAAACTGCAATATTTTTACACTCAAGACACAGTCATGCACAATCCATATTTCAAATCGCTATTGCTTCAACCACAATTTAAAATAAAAATACCAAAAATTAAAATCCTCAAAAAGATCAGCTGCTGAGGGCAGAGGGATGGAGTCATACCATCAGCAAGTCTACAAAAGAAATAACTTACTTAAAAATCAAACAAACATAAGACCATAAATACCATTAATTCAAAATTACAGAAGAATTTCACTACACATGGGTTTACAAAAACACATTTTAACAAAAGTAATGCACAGCCAAATGAGATACAACGCCGATAACTGGTGCAAATGAAGATCCTCCTCAATTTATTTTATTTGGTTATGAGTTCAATCCCAGTAGACATCGGTATCCATGTGAACTGGCTCCTACTGTCAGATGTACTGAGATTTTTAAACTCAACACATTAATAGTAAAAGATTGTACCGTCACTAATGAATATAGTATATGTGGGTCCAAAAAGCACACCACACACAAGCACACACATTGAACTTGAATTTCATACTCAGAGCTGGTTGGCACTCTGCTGTAGGCAGACAGTAGGGACCATCCACCAAACTAACTTCTGGTTTATCTTCTTTTCAATAGCATGCTTATATAACTAGCAAATTGCTGTGGGACTTTCCATGAGAAATGTGTTATTTAAACCCAACAGTTAATTTGTTTGCTAAAAGCATGCAATTGCCTTTCTGTTGCTCTTTCTTTTGCAACTTGTAAGTACATAGGTCCACTCTGGTCTTAGCCATTCAAATGCTTGGGTTCGGCCATCCTGTGCCATTTCTACTTTAATGCTCTAAGGCCCGTAACTGCTTCATAGGAAAAGAGAGGCCCAAGTTTTATTCTATGAAATGTGACAGTGAATTGCTGTTCTAGTAGCAAATGCTAGCCACAGCTTAATGGAAACCAGACTTTACACACAGTGTATAGAAAATGAAAACTGGGAACATTCAGTGGAAAAATGACATTAAAATAAAAACAAAACCATTGTGAAGAAGTTGGAAGGTTTCCATGAGTTTGATCTACATTCTCTGGTGCTGTTAACTTCATTTACTTGAGTTTTTCCATCTTACATAGTTCTATGTAACTGCAACATAAGAGATCCAGGCTTAAGCTTGTGATATTTGCCATCGCTTTGGCAGGTTAACTTTGCAAGGCAAACTGTTACCACATACAATGCCAGAGCTTTTAGAAAGACCTTGAAGAGCAGTTAATTCAACATCCTTATTTTATAGATGAATAAATAGGAAGGTCAAGTAATTTGCTCGAGGTCACACAGCAAGTTAAGCAAAATGCCCATGTTAACATCTATGTCTCTTTCCTGGCCAGGGTCACTTCTATTGCATCTGACTCATTCTCTACATTGTTGTCAATTTGTTTCTAGGTTCTGAATTGGATGAACATACATAGTACTTGCCTTACTGTTGGTATTACAAGACAGCATTCACCCGATGGCAGCTTCTGTGGAGACGTTAATGGCACTAATTAGATTTTATAAATTTACCTTTCAAGTTCAATGATATTAAGTGGCATTAAATGCTACAAGTTGATAGTTTATTTATAGTCAGAGGTGTGCACAAGGTGATATCTTGATTCCCACATTTTCAGATTCAGTTAGATACTGTTTAATGATAAACAGACATTCCCATGCATGAGAAGTTGGGTTAGATATATCTGATTACTAAAGGAGTATGAAGCAGAAAAGGAGTGATAAAACTGAAAGCCAAACAATTAAAAACTATAGTAGAAATATGTCTTTTTTGAAAATCTCTTTCATAAGAGAAACGTTTCCCTTATTCCCAAGGCCCTATTTATTCCCTTTCCAATCCACATGCAAATATATGTTCAGTATTGTGTGTTAAGGTTATTCCAAGTCCCAGGCCCATTAGACTGTCGGTTTACAAATGCTGAATTTCAGGCTTCTTCTTCCAAGACTGGGAGATGTTTGTACCACACTCCATCATTTGTTTAGATGAATGTTAACTGCAATAAGCTCAGAGAAGGGCTAGATTCAACCAGGATGGCAAGGTTAAGACTTCCATATGTATTGTCAATAGCTAAGTAAAAGAATTATGGGGGTAGGGTCTGCTTTTGATTGACACTGTATGACATACATTATTGAAGTTCTCACCTAAAATTGCTTTGGTGAGTTAGGAGGAATTTCTTCTCTTTTGGTGGCTGGTCTCTCTTTCTCTTGAAAAACCACAGTCGCTGACTACAAGCTATAATTGTGCAGCACAAGAGCACAGGGAGACCATCCCAAGCCAAAACTAACAGGACTGGAACTGAATGCTGACAGACAATCCTAAATATTTCTCTTAAGCAATTTAGAGTTAAGTTTAATTATATATGGTAATTTCTATTGAAATCAATGGGCTTTGCCTATGGCCATTTTAAAGAATTTTTTCCAGAATGATAGGTCTTGTTATGAAGGAAATGGTAAAAATTAGCTATTTTATCCTTCTGTCCTTCCAAAATAGACTTTGAAAATATTTTAAGACAACCTAGAAAGGGGCACATGAAACAAATATTATCAAAGGGGCTATTCAAGTTGTCAGCTCTCCAATCTAAGGCAAACAAAATAGACACCCAGATGCCATACCAAAGCTGAGGGCAGCTTGTTTTATAGCAGAAGAATACATTTGGAGTTCTAGCAGTGACATATCCTTAGCTTTGACTTAGATAATAGTCTCATAAGAAAGCATGTGCCATACCTGAGCATGTGCCAACCTCAGTACCTAGGCAAGTATAAAGCCTACAGAATAATTGTAACTAGGAAATATCTGTGCCCTGCATGCTCTGGGCTCTGGCCAGAAGGCATCTGCTCCTGGCATCTCTTCTATGTTTCTATAGTTCTCTTTCTGTTTTTTATTTATTTAAATTAATATAATAATATCAAAGAAAGAAAATTTCTTAAAGAAAAAAATTTCACATAATCCCACCACCCTAACACAACCAATTCCAATTATCTGTGTTCCCAGTCTTTATCCATATGCACACTTTTTTTACATAGATGTAATCCCTGTGTGTGTTATTTCAAAGTGACTTCATAGACTCTCTCTGAGAACTGGCAGCCTCATTAGAAATAAACGATCCATTGAAGAAACGAATATAATTATTTACACGATCTTTGAGGTGAGAATATCCATTATAGACAAACATCTCAAACTATCAAAAACAGTTATACAGAAAACAGGAAGCAATTTATATTTCTTTTTCTTTTAGCAATGGAATGTGCTTTGCAGGAGAGATAGATGTGGGGACTAGGTGGTTAAACTAAAACACTGTAGGTGCAATTCACAAGCCTGAAAGAAACCTGAAGAACACAATTAAAGAATAAATACTTGAGTTAAATCTTTTCATGTGACTTGGCCATCCAGTAGCCAAAATGGAGCATGGACGCACAAATATTTACAATGACACATAGACAAGATCAGCAAGAACGAAGTCATTTCCCAACATGGTGACTGATTTAGGGGGATTGTGTCATCCCCAAATCCTCATGGGATTATGACAACGAACCGGATCCTTGCTACAATATTAATGTTCTATTCTTTCTTAAATAAATAATCTTTACTGTGCTTCTCACCCTTCCCTGACTTTCCCACCGCCCTATTCCTGTCTCAGGACTTTTGAATCAACATTCAAAAATGTGCCCACAAATGTCTCAGGGCACACTAGCAATGTTAAAGATCTGGATAGACTCACCTGGATTAAGATGAGCTCAAAACAAAATCAAGGAAAGGGGCTAAAATATTAACCATCTGGAGGTCAGGTTGTTCAAGTATCCTAAATATGGATCCTTCAGCATCATTTTGGCATGAGAAACAGTTCCTCTCTAACACTTATTAGAAATATATGTAATTCTTCAACACAGGGAAAAGACTTCAGAAGCTGTTCTAATTTGAACATGTACATAGATATAATTTTGTACAAGTAATGCCTACTGGAACAGATTATTAAATCTTAGTACAAAGTGATGGTACCTGGCCCTCACTGTCAATATGCTGAATGAAGAGTGCAAAGAGCAGCCATTTCTCTGCCAACAGTGATCTGAAGGATCACTGCTCCAGGGTTTTCTAAATAACAACAACAACAATAACAGCAACAACAACAAACAGTAACAACAACAACAACAACAATAACAACAACAAAGGCCTTTACAACATGCAAAAAATGTTATTTGATGTCTTGGACTTCCCAACCAGGGTTTGGGCTCTCTCTATTAGCAGAATATAGCCATCAATTGTATTCTATTTGCATTCCCAGGTATTTTGTGGAATTCCCTGGCACTACAAGTGGGAAAAATCCTTCATTTAAAATAAGATAAAGTAAAAATTAAGAGTCCTCCTCTCTCAGTAGAGAGGTGTGACATTTAGAATTTTAGGCTCAGATGCCTCTTTGCAAAATAAACATGAAAGTAATATAATCATTTTCTTTTCTTTTCACATTTCATTTGTTTTTTATTCCATGGTGGATATTTTCAGAGGAGAGGCAAAGCCCACTCTAATTTTATAATGTAGGAAAATAGGAAATCCACCAGTGGTATCTTTTCAACATAAACATATATGCACTATATGATCAGCAGAAACTCTAGAGAAAGTGCTTTCATTTGAAGGACTGGATGGATGGTCCAATGGACAGATGTACCTCACAGAGGAAAAAGGCATATGCCATTGATCTCTTTCCCCTCTTGCTGAATGTAGGCCAACTCTATTCAGATTCTCTATCTCTACAAATTCAGACATGTTGTATAAGCATAGGTTGCTGGCTTTTCAAAGGCTTAGAGAAACAACTTTCTAGAATTCATAAAACTGACTATACACTCACAAGAGAAGCATATCCTTTTCTATGCAGACACTTTCCAGAAATTTTTCTACTCTCAGAAGATTAAAAATAACTAACAAATCATATATATATATATATATATATATATGTATATATATATTGAAATAACAGTAGAATTTCGGGATTTTCCTCAAGCCACAAAAGGAATTCCATTGGACTGATAGTTCTTGGGATATATGAATACAGAACAAAAGTACTTTCTTGGTGAGCTTTCAACATTTTTATGAACAGGCTTTAAAAGGAGAAAAGCCTAAGTAACAAAATAAGAACACCCATATCCTGAAAGAGAGATTAGAGATATATAGGGAAAATGTATCAAGTATTTAGAGCCATGTTGACTGGGATGTATATTTCACTGACTTCCCATTTCTTACAGTTGATTTCTTTTTAACTATATCTCTGATCTCTTGATCTTTAAAAAATTCTTAAGTGTTACAAATTGTCAAAATGAATAATTTTTATCATGAAGAAGGTTGGCTAATGGATCTATTTCCTCATAATGTGCCTATTGTACAATGCTTATGTCACAGGAGCACAAGAGAGGACTAAATTAGCTATTATCTTTGCCTATTTATTGTCCAACAAGGAGTTCTGCATTTTCCTTTTGGCTCTCAGAGAAAGTCTCATCTTTGTGTGAGTAAGATTTCTCCAATCAGGATCTTCTAGGTTCAGAACCTAGACTCACCCAGAAGCGCTGCCACATTTCCAGTGTGTGTCTTTTTTTTTTCTGTTATCACAGAGGCCAACAAGCTGCTTTACGTTCAACTACTACCTATGCATCCTTGTAAAATGTGACAGGGTCTCACAATTAGCGCTCTGTTTAGACGCAACTTTTAAAAGCCCACCCTGAACACTCATATTCCTCTCTGCTTTTGGAAAGTGTCTTAAAGGAAACCTTTTCCAATACGAATGCAGAAAAATAGGTACACAAACCAAGCCACCACTGCAGAAGAAGAAGAAAAAACTGCGACTCTATTAGGGCATGGACGTCCACAGCTTCACACAGCACTTGTTCTATTTTTTTCATTTTTGTTTGTTTTTGTTTTGTTTTTTTTTCTTTGATTTTTTTCTTTCTTTTTTTTAAAAAAAAAACATTTTGACATCTTTTATTTTTTTCTGGACATCTAATGACAATGCAAGTGAAAAAACATCACATTGGGTAAGGAGTTTTGAAAGAAGTTCGAATGCAAGGGGGACTACTCTCTAACTTGAAAACAAACACAACACTATGAAGAGGGAGTGTGCATCTTTGAGAAATCGTTTTCTTCAAAGTAAATGCACAAAATGTGGGATTCACTACTGGCTCTTTCGCTTCACGGCGGAAGTGACCACTTAATGGTCACTTCCACATTGCTGCCCTGTGTGGGCTGCAGTTCAGGCTTACAAATAAATTACATAGTCTGAGGGAGTAGGAAAAAGGCTTATACGAAGTTTCTATTCACTTTAAAGTTAAAGAACCCCCACCCCATTCGACTGTCTTTTCTTCCATGTTTTAGTTCAGTCTTACTCATCAGGGAGATGGTGAGGGGTAAGGCTCGCAGTTCTAACGGCTACTGTTCTTAATTGCTTCCTTTGCAGCGATAATCAGAGGAGTGAGGCTGGAGAGAGGCTTGGCTAATTTTAAAAATGGATGCTGTGAAAGGAAGGAAAAAAAGGAGGAATTAGTAGAATTCTCCCTTTGTGCTAGAGCAGTCTTCTCATCCTAATTCTGCAACATACATATGTTAATACATATTGTGGTGACCCCCCAATCATAAAATTATTTCCTCACTACTTAATAACTGTAATTTTGTTACTGTTATGAGTAATAATGTAAATATATGATATGGGACCCGAATGAGTCATGACTCACAGCTTGAAAACCACTGTGGGCGAATGTAACTTTACATTTTCAAATATCCCCCCCCCCCCCCCCCCGCATTGAAACGTGTTTAGAGCACTCATTGAAATACTATTTAATTTAAAAGAAAATCACTGCCAGCTTTTGTCCAGAATTTCTTTTTTGTTTTTCAGTGTCTTGAAATCCTATGGAAACTCACTTGGCACATCTAGAAACTCTTCAATATGGAGCTTGGAAAATTTCCCTCAGTAATGGCCAGACTCTACATTTCTTAAACTGATGAATGGTGCTGGAGCTGCTCTCACACTTGAAAAAGTATCTTGAACTGAACATCAAAATCAATTTTACTCTAAAACCCTTGACTCCCTAGCTGCCAAACCCAATAGCCGTGTCTCCACCATTTCTCCTGGCTCATCTGCAAGAGCTGATGCAAGCCAATCTCCTTTTCTTCTTTCAAACATTTGCTTCTTTGCAGACCTGTGATATTCGATTACATTGGGCCTTTCCCTGGTGCGGACCTTTCCCTGGTGCGGACCTTTCCCTGGTGCGGACCTTTCCCTGGTGCAGACCTTTCCCTGGTGTGGATCTTTGTATCTTTACTTCCCCTTTCTGCTGTTTCTCACTATAACGTAGCTCTCATTAGCTTCTTTCGTTGCTTAATTTCTTAGAGATGTCATTTTCGTCACAATTTCAACGCATCGTCAGCTTGATAAAGGCATTCCAATATAACTTTTCCATTGTGGGCTGGACATTTCCTCTGAGGCAGTGGTTCCCAACCTTAATGCTGCAATCTTTTAATACAGTTCTTCATGTTGTGGTGACCCTCCAATCATAAAATTATTTTCATTGCTACTTCATAATTGAAATTTTGCTTCTGTTATGAATCATAGTGTAAACATCCAATATGCAAGATATCTGATATATGACCCTAAGGGGTCACAACCCACCAGTTGAGAACTTCTCTAGAGTGTTTGTTGGTCATTTTTAACTCAACATTTTGAAAGGTATATTAAAATCTCCACAACAGAGTCCTTTTGTGTGACATAAGCTAGAGGACCTTTGGAGTCAGAACAATGAAAGATAACTGGTTCTATGCTCTATTTATCTGTGTGGTTACATTACTGATCCTGTATCTTCGGCATCCTTGGGAAAAAGGGGTGAGAGATATCAGTACAGGGATATATATGTGGTGACAGGCTTGGAACAAAGTTCAAGTGAAGTATTTACAAGTTTATGTTTTGCATGTATGATTTCAGGGTTAATTAGAAGATCAATAAAGCGTCATAACAGATTTGATATTTTATGACCTTATGATGATCTAGAAAATGCTCACAGGCAGCAGAAAAGGAACAGTGCAGTGGTGCAGCCTTTCCAGTTCCTCTAAATAAGATCTTGTGTAGCAGAGGTCAAGAATTTTTCCCCCAGACATGAGTCCTTATCTCTAGAAGGATGTTAGAAGCAATTGAAACAGAATTTTCCATGCAAGGAAGTAGGCAAGAACACAATGAGTCTATGGTTAGCATTCTGCATACCAATATTGCACCTTTTGTTGAATGACCTTATTATTCAAAGTCACAGCGAGGACAAGCAGTTGTTGTTCTTAGATGCCACAGGTCTTGATATTCTTCCTGAAGGAATGGGTTCTAGCAGTGAAACTGTTTGTGTAATCCTGCGCATGTGCTGCTTTATAAATTAAATCTTTTAAAAATCTACCTTAGTTTTCATTTCATGTATGGCAGAAAATTGGGCAATCCTAGGCTCAAATTAGAGCTCTTTTGCCATTCGAGACTTTTGTGAGTCTCTATTTCAACATCTGCAAAATAGGTCACCAACAAATCCCACACAGTTGTAAGAACCAAATGAGATTATATACATAGTTTGGGAGGTGACAGGCCCCAGTTATCATCCTATATACTGGTTCTCAGAGCCATCAAAAGGACAAATGATTATAGAGGCACTCTCCACTGGATGCTACTCACCCAGGCAAGCTGGTGTCTGCCATTTGGCCTCACAAGCAAAAGTACTTTATATCATGGGAATAATTGCATAGTTATCGCCAGTCGGAGGTGGCTCACTCCTGTAATCACAGCACTCGGGAGGCAGAGCCAGGTGGATCTCTGTGAGTTCAAGGCCAGCCTGGCCTACAGAGCGAGTTCCAGGAAAGGCACAAAGCTACACAGAGAAACCCTGTCTCGAAAAACCAAAAAAAAAAAAAAAAATTGCATAGTTATGTAGAAAATTACCTCTGCATATAACATTCAGAGGCACAAGTAAAGTTTAGAAAAAAGTTCCAGCAATACCAGAAAGTCACATTTGTCTTTTTTCCCCTTGCAGTATAAGATTTCAGGAAGAGCAAAAGAGTTAGTTATAGATTAAAATGCAAGTTCTTGTGAAAATTGGCAAGACAACATGATCAACCAACCATGTAATAAATACATGCCTATACTTATATGCCTATGGTCTAAAACTGAATGGCAATAGCCTAACTCTCACTGCATATCTCTCAACAGAGATCTCTTACTGTCTCACATTGACATGGAAAAGCTCAACATAGCAACTCTCCTCCCTTTGAATTGTCCTATTTCATTTTCACCTGCAAAAGCTCCTTGGCTGATCCCCGTCTATCCACATCCATCTCAAGACAGCGATTTAAGAAGTCACGGAATACAGCCGACAGTCTCTCAGGATTCTGGAGCTCTGGGGTTCCATTAGTGGCTATCAGATATAAGGCCTATAAAGGAGAAATAGTCAAATTTATTCAGCATATACATAGCAAAATCATGGCTAAAACTCAATTTTCTTCTTATTTATACTATAGGTCTTAAAAGAGTCCATTTTAGAGAATAACATGGGCATGGTTTCTGTTGGAAGGTGGGATTGAGCACAAGTTGTATTGATGTATAGCTCTGAAGCTGGCTGGTTATTGATCTGATTCTCCTTCACTAATAATGCTAGTTGTTATTGTTATAGTATAAGTTCATCATCATGGATGCACCTTAACTACTATTGCTAGACTATGGAAGGACACATAAGAGACAAATAATGTCATTCCTAGGAATATGGATAGAGGTAAAGGAAATAAAATAAGTCAGACCCGGAAAGAAAGGTACCTTTTCTTTCATACATGACATCTAGATTTCCTATGACATGGAAGTAGAAGAGGCACTATTGAGGAAAAGGAAAAGAATGAGTGATGAAGGACAAGACAGAATTATCCAGGTGCATATGCACATATGAAACTAAAAGCTACCACTTTGTACAATGAACATGCCCTATAAATTTGCATAGATTAAGAAAAAAGTAAAGGCAAACCAACTTGTTAAAAGTAGCTCTCTCTGGCATTACAATTACTGGTGACTTGATTTTTAAAATATATTAAAATGTATTTTTCAACTTTCTACAATGAACACAATACTGATAATTATTATTATTTTAACTCCTACCCAGAAGCATTACTTAAAACGCATTTTAAAAGCTGTAGTGTCCAATCTTCATCTACTGCATTTGTCCTCTTAGGATGAAATGTGCTTTTCATCAAGCACTGCCCTTCGAGGAAAACGAAACCTCAGACTATTTCTTTTTTCAATTATTGTTTTCGTTTTATTTGCAACAGTATTATTTCTACCTAATTTTCATTGCAAAAATCCACATGCTCAGTTACATTATGGACTAAACTGGCCTTTGTGGACTGGCCTGGGAACTTAATCACTATGTATAAGACTGTTTCTATGGGAAAATACACTCTAGGTTCCAAATAATTAACTTAAAAATGAACTTTTGGAATACATCCTGTGTGTAAACTGGGGGCGGTCTTCATAAAAAAGAAAATTGCTACACACTGCCTTGCTAATGAGACACAAATACAGTTGTAGCCAACAACACAACAATGACAAAGAAGACGGGGAAAATAAATCTGGGCATGAGTGATCCTGTGCCACTTTTAAAGAGTGACTGGAAATTCTAGGAAGCTGAGTTGGCTATTAGAAAGCAGACTAGAGATTTTGTAGATAGTTATCTGCTTCTGTGTTCTCCTGCTTCACACTACCAACTTCACAACTTTCAAGAGTTATTCTTCTGGGTTCTACCAACGTAACATTTAGTTATGGCTTTCACAGTCATCCACTTCCTTCTCTAATCGTTGTCTTTGCTTAAGACAGCTTTCATACTGTCCTAATTGATTTTCCTTATTTAGACTTTTTTGTTCTTAAGCCTACCCCCTTTAACAATTATATTTCCTCACATGTTTCTTTTCATAACTCATTTATCTGCTTTAAAGTTCTTAGTGGCTTCCCATTCTCCAAAGATATGAGTTTCAGATGGTATTGCCCTAGATTCCTCCCCAAGAGCATTTGAGGAAGAAGGAGAAGGTGGAGAGAAAAAGTACCGATTTTAGGACCCTATGTTCACATGTACAATGATTCAGTCAAAGGAGTTTTGCTTTTTTATTTCTGTTTATCATTCCAAACAACACTTCATTGGAACAGAGGATCAATATACTTGTTTCCAAACCACTGATCCACAAGACACAGTAAGGAGAGGCATGACATATGGTATGATTTTCTTTCTTCTTCCTTTTTCAGCTTTCCTCTGTTCTATTCTCACACCAGAACTTTCTCTTTCCACCCATACATACTAGCCAAAGCTCATGTATTAATCACACCAATTTGTTGTTTAATCCTGAATAGGAAATGTTCTTTCTCAGTTTCCTCTCCTGCTTTCTTCATCTCCTTCTAGTATCTGGTAAACTGTTACTTGACTTTTGGGCACTAACATAAATGTTATCTCCTCTTCAGTCTTTGGCATCTTGCTCAGGTAGATGCAGTGTTCAACCACTTCAGCTTTCAGAGGACTGCTTTGTGTTTTAGCAGAGAGGATCTTGTGTCCCTCAATCTGAAGAAAGGAGAATAGTTGCCCTTCCCCTCTTTTGAGCTTCCAGAGTCCGTAATTCTATTTCTACAATGCATTTGGTTGTACTTTTTATTTACAGATCTGTCACTCTTCCTGTGAACCCAAGGAAACAGAAACTATAGCAGCCATCATAATCTCTGAATTTCATCGTCATTTGTTGAAAATGCGTATATTAAAGGATGTATTATTGTATAATAAAAGCCAAAGTTTATGAATTTAGTTGCTTTGGGAATATAACAAATTGATATACAAAACATTAAAGTTTAGGACATAAAGTACTCTGCTAAATTATAAGCAGATAAGCAAAAAATGAAAACCACAATTTTTGAGTTGGCAACGTCTGGCATTTGGTCATACTGACTACCACTACTCGCTAGGGGAGAAATAAGAAAGTTCTATGAGCAGTATGTATAAGGATAAACTATCAAAGGGAGGAACATCTGGATCAAGCTAAGCACAACATGTTTGATTGAGACAAACCCGAGATAAGAGTGGGATAACAAGTGCTCCCAGAAACTTGAAAAAATTGTGTCGAGAAACTTCACAGTTTCAAAAATTTCTTTTCTCTATCTGACACTGAACAAGGAAGATCCTCATACTTGAGCATATTAGATCATTAAGTAAGGTATATTTTTCCTAAGGTGAGGCACTATAGGACCATGACTTATAGACTGCATTTATATTAGAAATATGCAAAAATTGGCAGTTAAAATGGTAGTTTTTTCACTGTAACTAAATGTAACTAAAATTTTCTAGTCTTGTAGGCATCCCTATGATAACTATAAGTACCTTGTCAATAACATGCAACCATTAAAGTTTTCACTACTCCTAATGTGCAAGTGAATTTACCCAAGTACTAAGAGGAAAGCAGTGTATCTAATTGGAGCAGTAATTGAATTTACCTTATTGGCAATTTCCTCAGTTGAGAAAGATCAAAGCCCTCACTGTGGAAGTTACCACATTTCTCCAAAGAAGTCTCAAGTCAATCCATATGTAACCCATAAATTTCCATTATAAATTTCCATTAAGGCAGTGCTGAAATAGGACTATTTAATTAAAAAGCTTTAGTTTGTAGCTTCAATTCATTATAGCAGTTTATAAAGTTTATGTTAAGTCATTGAAAAACAAACTGGGAGACTTTCATGGAAATATGCTTGCAAGTATAAGTCTCGCTACAAATACAATGGAACAATTTACAAAGCAGGTAGGGTATGGTTGAGAAATCTTGTGGTAAGCTGAGCAATGGGGATTCACAGTCCATTTTCCCATGGAGATTATGTTATTCATATTGAGTGGGTTCCCAACTGAGTCCACAGGAAATCTACTGAATGGAAAATATCATTAAACAATAAGAGTAAGAAGGTTTACTCATCTATATTCAACATCAGTATACATATGATCATAGCAAGTATGAATACATAAAATTGATTTACTGATTAGTATTAAATTAGCTCATACTATTATGATCCTCAATGGACAGGCAAAGAAACTATACTGTAGGATTAAAAGTAACAGCTTGCCCAGTGTCACACTTCTAATAATGTAGAAATCAATATATGAATTCAGGGAGTATGAATTCAGACTCCATGCTGCATGACACCCTCTCTCGCTTTTTACAGTCTCTGGGCAGAGACAGACAAGGGAAGTCAAAAAATGAGGCATACTATTCATAAACATCTGGCATACATCATTCTGTTTTTCCCTGTACAGAGGAAATGGATCCTTCTGTGGTTGATCATTCTCTACTAGTTTGGAAATGTAGAACCAAGGATGTGTGTGTGTGTGTGTGTGTGTGTGTGTGTGTGTGTGTGTGTGTGTGTATGTATGCATATTGGGGATTTATATAATCAGCTTGTATTCTGGCTGGTGCCTGCAATCTCCTGCTGTCCTGATTCCTTCTCATTTTAGAATTTCTACTTGATGCTTTATGAGCAGGATTTGGCAATGGGCAAGTTGACACGTTATGATTTAGTTTACTCCTGACCTGGGATTTAAGAGGTTAAATGCCAGAGCACATTGCTACTCTGGTGTGTTTATTGATTTCATGAGAGGCTCTGACATTCCTTGTTTTTCTAAAAGGGTTAATAGAATCCAGCCTGCAAAAAGAAACCAATATATGCAAACTATTGTATGCCATACTTTGTTCCAACTTCACACTACAGTGCAATAGCACTGTAGTCTAATTTACCTCTGTATTGTCTTACATACAAATTCTCACCTGTCCCCTAATTATGAGGAGCTGTTGTTTTGCTGCTTAATCCTTAAGGAGCCATTTTAAATGAACTTAGGGATCTATCGCCTTAATAGGTTGATAATAAAAGATAATTAGGTAGTACTGACTTATTAGGTGCCAGGCTAGCTCTGGAATACTTTTTTTCCAAGGAGAAATCATTGGCCAATACCATAAAATAAATACCAGATGACTCTGACAACCCATATGGTCATTCTAATCTCTTGTTAGAAACATGTAGCAGGCAACTTGCATTCATGATGTGACCCTATGTGACCTTACTAGTACTCAAGGTTTGGAACTACAGGGCATTTCAAAGTTGGAGTTAGGATAGCAATGTAGATTTAATAAAATAAAAAAAAGGAAAGGAAAGGAGAAGGGTCCAGGAAGTGAGAAGCTGTGAGAACTAGAGGAAACAGAAGAAAGACAGGCAAGGGCAGGTGCCAAGGGACTACAGGAGGGAACAACAAGAGAGAAATAAAGATAAAGGTAAGAAAATAGTGATGTCAAAGGAACCTATGCTTCATTTTGCTATTGCTCCATTTCTGTGGTCCTGAAATGATAAGGAGATGGAAATATTGATTACCCTGATTTGATCAGTACACCAAAATACCCCACTCAACTCCATTACTATATACAATTATTGTTTGTTTTCTTCTATATCCAGAGTAATTTATAAATACTTTTTCATGCTACATAATAACAGTAATGTCTCATCATTTAACAATGATATTTACATATAAATTACTCAAGGAAAGAACGTAATCTGAATCATAATTTGAAACATATACTCCATTTGACTCAGCAAATAAAGCTGGAGAATTAAAAGAAAACAACAGTGTTCTGTACAAAGAAATCATTGGTATTTTATGTAAAATACTCTTAGATCATTGTCTTAGCATTTCTCAACATGGATGTGATAAAACACAGTGACCAACTACAACATGGGAAGGAAAGGGTTTGTTTCATTTATACTTCCAGGTAACAGTGCAGCAGTAAGCAAAATCAGGGCAGGAACTCAAGAAGAGAGGAGCAAGCCATTAAGCAATGCTCCTCCACAGTCTCTGCTTCAGTTATTGTTTGTTAACCTGTAGCACGAATTGTTAGAAGGTCTTATTAATAAAAACAACTGGATCAGGCCCTCTGGATAAGTGAGACAGTTGATTAGCTTGAACTGTTTGGGAGGCTGCCAGGCAGTGGGACTGGGACCTGTCCTTAGTGCATGAGCTGGCTGTTTGGAAACTGGGGCCTATGCAGGGACACTTTGCTCAGCCTGGGAGGAGGGGACTGGACCTGCCTGTACTGAATCTACCAGGTTGAGCTGAATCCCCAGGGGAGTCTTTGCCCTGGAGGAGATGGGAATGGAGGGGAGGGGCTGGGGGGAAGGTGGGGGGGTACGACACAGGGGAATCCCTGGCTGATATGTAAATTATATATATATATATATATATATATATATATATATATATATATATATATATATATATATATATATATATATATATATAAAAAAAACACAAACCTGAAGCCAGGTATTGGGGTGAATGTTGTAAGATCAGAGAAGCAGAACAATCCACAGCTTCCTCACCTCGTCAATTCCTCAGCTGATCCTGTTTCCTCAGACTGGAAGTCTCTGGGTCCTCATCTCCTCATCCAAATGGATCTCAGCTGAACTGCTGCTCAAAAGCCTAAAAGCTTAACCAGCTCTAGTTCATGGTCCTCATGCCCTATATACCTTCCTGCTTTCTGCCATCACTTCCTGGGATTAGTGGTATGAGTCACCATGCCTGGCTGTTTCCAGTGTGACTTTAAACTCACAGAGATCCGGATGGATCTCTGCCTCCCAAGTGATAGGATTAAAGGCACGTGTGCCACCATTTTCTGGCCTCTATATCTAGTGGCTGTCCTGTTCTCTGACTCCAGATAAATTTATTAGGGTGCATGATATATTGGGGAATACAATATCACCACATTAACCCAAAATTTAAAAGTTGAAATGAAATTAAAATGAAAAATAACTACCACTGAAAAAGTGACTATACTTAATAATCACCCTCAACATCGCTCATTTCATTAGCTCATGCCCAATTTCTGGTTCAAGGTATATTTAAATTTATATATTTATTTTCATATTATTTTATCCCTGTAAGAGCTGTATCACTACAGTTATCTCTTTGATTAATATCAGTGTGAGGTTACCAAGTCTCACATGCAACATGTTTCATACCATGATTAAACTTTTTTTCTGGGTGAGATGGGTGTGGGAGTGGAATGGTCTTTACATTCTAGAGGGCAGATTTGGTCTGAAGATGTTGAGAAAGAAGTGTCTGGGATGTTTTCTGAAGATCACTTCTCTTAAAGCATATGTAAAGACAACACTACAATCTTCCTGGCAGGGTCAGGGAATGCTACAGCTAAAACCAAAACACACAGACTTTCTCACATAAATCATAAACACAGAATCATAAACTTGTGTCTTTGTTTAAGTGAATCTCATTTGATAGCCCAATACAGAAAGTGAATTAAAGAGGAAATATTCCGATGGAACAAAGAGCCCTGTCAGGTGCCCTCCCTCTTGTCCCCTTTAATAGCCCAAGGAACTCCACTCAATTATAGGGCTTTGTAGGGAAGGCAACAGCTTACTCAAAGTGTGATGATTTAAAGTAAGAAGTAACCTATAGAAGGTAACAGATTCCTGCCTGATAGGCCTTGGAATAGAATTCACTCTTTGAGTCACATAATCAAGTTGGTAGATATGCTAGAAAGCTCTTTTTCTAGTCTTTTGCCATTCATTAGCATCTCTTTGATGAGGAGTGAAGTAATTCCTTATTTCCATCACCAAAATGAGAGAAAACAAATGGAAGAAATGTAAAAGGCACGGTGAAGAAGTCATCTTAGCTCTTAGAATAAGATTTCAACAAGAGGTTCTCAACCTGTGGGTCAAGATCCCTTTGGGATCACATATTAAACATCCTGCATAACAGATGATTCATAACAGTAGTGAAATTGCAATTCTGAAGTAGCAACAAAATAATTTTTATGGTTGGGGGTCACCACAGCATGAGGAACTCCAGTAAAGGCTCATAGCATTGGGAAGGTTGAGAACCACTGGTTAAACTGGCTTTTCCCTGGTATGGACCACCTTGATGAAAATAGCATGGTGTGCTAAGAGGCTCAGCTAAGAACTTTATAAGTATCTTTTTATCAGAGTGCAAACTGTTTTCTAAAATGTTAATGTGACCAAGTCAGAAAGGACATAAATCAAAACAAAAACAAAAGTCAGAAGTAATCTTCAATTTCAGCAAAACCCTGATTTTCTTGGTGAATTCATATTTCAAAAGCCATAAGATAAAACATATGAGTGGATATTTCAGTGGGCAATTGTACAACCACAACCCAAGATTCGTTTTTTTTTTCACAATGATCTTTGATTTTGATGGACTTAATTCCTTAGCCAATGGTATGGTACTTATTAGAGGAATAGGCATATGCATTCCTGGGCTATACTCAAACTATCTCCATCTGGAAGTACTCTGAGGAATGATAAGAAAAATCACAGGATATGGGAATCTCTCTGGGCCAACAATGGTTTCTTGATCACCACATTTTAAAACCTTCCCTTTTCTTTGCCTGGTTAGTTTCTTGGATTTTAGTTTGCTATGGAATCAGTTCCTCCCTTGGCTTTCCTCTGGCTCATAATTCACCAGTTTGAACTGTCTGCTTCTGGATAATCTAAATGAAACTTGCAGCTTTCATATGGCTAAGTCCCACTTCCCTATGCCGAATTCTTGACAAGCAATGATTCTTAAGGGCCTCCTATCTTTTGACAGGCATTATTTTTTCTTATTAAAAAGAAATGCTGTTACTATTCTATAATTATTTTCCTTGTAGTTATCCCAACTCTCCCCTCCTTTTAGGCATAGATTAAGTCTTCAAAGGAAGAGGAGTGTCAACAACCCATCAATAAAGCTTGCTGTTCCACAGTGGCTTATGGAAAAAGAAGGGAATGCTCCCAGCTCTCCCTGAAATACATTCAAAACAATATTGACTGAGTGCTAGCAAAGTATGCTTGCTTCTCTGGTGTTCAGGAAGTTTATGTCTGACTTTAATTCCAAATGAGCACACGCCATCAAACCCAGACATTCCAATCCACAGCACAGGTTCCAGTGGTTGGAGGAACATGATTCAGTTTGGCCCTTAGTTGCTGTTGTTCACTACCTAGGGCTTCTCTCATCCCATATAATGGTCTTGAGACATACACGCTCTGGTCTTAGGAGAAACAGTAAGAAATCTGACATCTGTGTAGTAAAGAGGAAGGTAGGACATCACTTAATGTGCCAGCAGGCCTTTATTTGGATTGTTACTCTTCTTTTTCCATAGTCATAGAGGTAATGCACTCAATCACATATAGTCACACCCATGGCTACATTATGCACCAGTACATGCTAGGCATTCAGCTGCTGGCTTATTTTAAATACAAACTCCATTTTCAGAAGAGAAAAATTGATTTAAGAAAGTCAAATCATGGAGATATATACTTAATTAATATTGTTCCTTTTTGATAATGTGATAGTTTTAATTGTTAATTGGGTATAACCCAGAATCATCTGGGAAGAGAGCCTCAAAGAGGGATGGTCTAGATTTGGTTGACCTATGTGCATGTCTGTGGGAATTTTCTTTGTTCCATTAAATGATGTGTAAAGACCTGCACATTATATTGTAGAAGAATGAAGAGACCTAGCTGAGCACTAGCATACAGTTATTAATTCACTGTTCTTTTCTCTTGACTGTTGAGATACTGTAACCGGTTGCTTCAAGTTTCTACTGCCTGCTGACTTCTCCATAATGATAGACTGTAACCTGAGATTATGAAATTAAACATTTTCTCCCTTAAGTTCCTTTAGTCAGGATATTTTTATCACAGCAACAGAAAAGAAAAGACACTAAGATATGTAGTGTTACAGGACTGCTAAGTCTGAAAAGGAGGAAAAGTGAACAAGATTTCAACTAGGCTCTGATGCTCTTATGATTTCTTACAGAAAAAGGACAAGCTTGAGTGGAATAAGTATGTGCTTTCCTGGTTAAACAACTGTGCTCAAACAGGGAAGGAGAATTACTTCTCATTGTAAACAGTGCCTTATTATAAGGTCTTGCAGTATAGCTTTGCTTTTAGCCTAGACCTAGTTTCCCCCTTTTCCTAGGGGATGGAATTCAGTGTCATTGGCTCTTAAACTCTCCAGAGGACTCCAATGTAAAAGCAAGGAAGAGAACAAGTAGGATGTGTGGTTCACACACTGTACCACAGACTGCTTTCAGCACTGGTAGCAATAAGTGTATTCCAGTGGCTCAATGTTTGATACAGCCCACTAATGCTTAAAACAAAGGCATAAAGCAAACACTTTAAAGGGGTTAGAAAATGACACATAAAACAGGATTATAAAAGGTTCTGTGTGGACTTCAAGTAGATATCACTGAAACATTTCACAAGTACCACAATTCATCACAGCTTGATAAGAACAAACCTACTAGTTGTGAGTATAAACATATTTTTTAAAAGAAAGGTGTTCTCTTTGTGCTGATAAGGAAAAAAAATCAAAGTTTAGTTTGGCAGAAATAACTATCTCCTTAGAATCAGGTTTTTATGGTCACAACTCTTAACAAAATAGATCATCTGTTAGCAGAAAAGACGGTGGTACCAAACAAAAGATCAATGTTAGATTTGCATATTCACAGAGAAAATTGGGTTTGTCTTAAGCCCCAGTTACTTTGGCAAACAGAAAGAATAAGGCACTTAATTATTGGTGGCTGCTTAAAAATTGCCCATGGGTCACAGGACAACATGTCTAAGGCCAATTACATCAAGTATTAACTTAAGGCACTGTGCAGGGACAATAAGAAAGCTGTCTCCTCTCTGTCTTTTGAAGAGTTACCAATGTCATAACATCAGTACAGCTAATAACTCTCTGAGCTTTAAAAAACATTTTATGAGCAAAGTAAGTCAATTTTTTTACATTTAAAAATCCCAATCTTTTTATTACTGGGCAAAAGAAGTGGCCGATTTTTTTGTACCAAATGTACATCAGCAATCAGTATTTACAGATAATTTGCTCACTTAAATCAAATGTTAACAAAAACATAAGCCACAGTGAAATGCAAGCAACTTTGTAATGCACAGCCTGAGACTTCATTTTCAACCTGTTCTGTTTTGTTTTTCTTTTTCTTTTTTCTTTTTTTTCGAGACAGGGTTTCTCTGTAGCTTTGGAGGCTGTCCTGGAACTCGCTTTGTAGACCAGGCTGGCCTCGAACTCACAGAGATCCACCTGCCTCTGCCTCCTGAGTGCTGGGATTATAGGCGTGAGCCACCACCGCCCGGCTTTCAACCTGTTCTGTTTAATGCTACCTATTTATGGTAATTATATTGAACTGTACAGAATCCCCCACTTCACCCCACTTCATGGGAGTCAGGCAGTAGGATAGAAGTTCTTTGGGGAATGGTGAATCTACTAAATTGTGAGTAAAAAGAACTTTAAATATCTTCTCTCCCTTTCTTTTCCGCTCATGTTCATGAATTTCCACATACATTTTCTACAATAAGCTAAACACGGGGCTAGGTGATTTACATGCATTATTCACCTAATTTTCATGTACATTCAGTAAGATGGATATTATCCCTATTAACAGAAAGGAAACAGGTCTAGAAAGGTTTTAAATGGCTTTTCAAAATGTCCAGAGCTTTAAAGTTACATAATTAGGACATACTTAGGTCCACTTGACTACTTAACTGGGTTTGTTTTGTCCCCCACAAGTGCATGCCACTCTCGATAGTGCCATTTTATCTCCTTTTCACTCCCCTTTACTTCCACCTGGAACTGGAGGTAGATCAGGATAGTTTCTCAGAAACAGTTGAGTGCTCTTTCATACCTCTCCTAAAGTTACATGATTTTCTAGTTCTAAACACTGTGTCTAGTCACCAACACATGAAAAAATTGGCTCCCTACAGTGTCATACTGTATCTTTCTGTCTGCAATCTTCCCATGGGTTCAGTGAATACACTTTTCAAATCCCAAATAAGGCTAGCTAGGCCAAGACATCATGTTTTCTCTAGGAAAACACCTGGATAGAACATTTACGAGCAAAGCTTAAAAGTATTTCTGGTGTCTAGAAGAAAAGGGCTTCAGAATCAGGCTGGCTCAACATGGGCTTGTTGATTAATTAGCCAGAAGCCAATCACATAAAGATAATAAGGCACAAAGTTAGAGTCAAACCTTATCAGTGGAATTCAATGAGGTAGTCTTTCTAACAGGTCTTTTTGTCATAGTCTTAATGTAGGCTTCCTGAAATTTGTGGTTTATTAATCTGCAAATACTTGTTTTGATAGAAGGCTATAGATTTTAAGAGACAAGCTGTTAAGTATGAGTTCTGATCTCAGGCTAGAAGATGCATATGGAGATTAAAACTTGTTTCATTTTTTCTAGTAATTAGCAGTCTAGCTAAAGAGAGATCAGTTATGACTAGGGAACAGAAGAGAGCAATAAATGCATTACTGAGACCAGTTGCCTTACATAGCCATTTATTCAATCCTTAAATTCTGCAGGTTGTAAATTACTCAGCAGAAAGCAGAAAGCAAAATAGGTATAATCCACTTAGTGGCTCTAAACTTTGAAGACTTAGAGGAGGAAATCCATAGAAACAACAGACCTGATGTGTTCTTTCATTGCTGTTTTTTAATGGGCAAAAAAGAAAAGTCTTTGTAATTATCCTGATGTGCTATCCCACAGGTCAGAGGTGAACTCGATTAAACACATGAAGGGCTGACCCACAAATGTTGGGAAACTCCCCTTCTTTTCCACTCAGCACCCCAGGCAGCTAATCAATGCACATATCTCCTTTCCAGATTGTTATGTGAGACTAGCATAACAGCCCATAGCATTCATTAGGGCATTCCCTCATATCTGTGGCTTTCTAATCAGTGCAGGGCTAGCATCAGTGGTCAAGTACCAGGGTAGAAACAAAAGGAGAGAGAATTAGAGAAGGCCTCTCCCTCTATATTGGGAGCATGGCTCTCAATTACAAAATTTCAACTACAAAATAATGAGATATTTAACTCAGAGATTTCTTTGCATATATAGAAATCCATATACAGAAAGGCTTGAATACAGATTTTGCAAACGTAATGAGAACACACTTAACTGATGACTAAGGACAATGGGTTTTGTATACCAAGAATAAAACATATTAGACTCTTCATGATAGCGACACAGTGCCTTTGAAACTGGTGTTGTGCATGAGTTTTCAGAGCAGATTTGAAATTTGGGTCTATTTCCATTCAGAAAAAAAAAAAAAAAAAAAAAAAAATTCTCATGTCCTTTGAGCATATGAAATAGGGCTTCTGGTTGACTGTGAAGTTGTATATAACCAAATAGCTTCTGACTCACTTCTATACTAAGCAAGTGCTTCTTCTGTATTTCTTTGACTTTTACTCTCATGATCAACTACGCATCTCTGAAAAAAGCCAGTAATGTTAGGATACAAGATGGAAGCTTTTATTTTTTATTTTTACTTCCCTTTTCAGAGGTAACTGGACAACTTGAGGATCAAACCTTCAATTATGTAGTAGAAAACTGAGTTCTCTAACCCAAATAATTTTCATTCATCTTCTATTTGACAGTTTATGATTTTATCAGGCTGTTGCTTTGTCTATTTCTGACTTATCCAATGTTAACTAAAATGTTCTTGGTCGGGGCTGGAGAGATGGCTCAGAGGTTAAGAGCACTGACTGCTCTTCCAGAGGTCCTGAGTTCAATACCCAGCAACCACATGGTGGCTCACAACCATCTGTAATAAGGTCTGGCGTCCTCTTCTGGTCATACATGCTGTATACATAAAAAATAAATAAATCTTAAAAAAATAAATAAAATGTTCTTGGTCAATGAATTGTTACTGATAACAAAGAAAAAAATCCAAATTAAAAAATGGTAAGTGTTCTGGAAATGTACTGTTTTACTTTGTTAAAGTAATTATGAAACAAGGGTTTCTTAGGTAGGTCATTTTACCATAGCACATGATAAAAACATTCTTCCTTTCCACATCCTTTCTTTCATGCATCTCTACAGTTATAGAGTAGAAAGCTATAGACTAAAGAATATTGAAGGCTGTTGTTAGAGGGACTCAGAATCAGGCATTTCACACTCATAGCAATTTATACACAATAACTCAGTGTCTCTGTGTTACTTGTTCCAAGAAAGTTCTAGTTCTGACCAGTTTGGGGGAATCATTAAATGGTATTTTTTCTTTCCCCCCATTTGGGTGGAGGGATAGGAAGTACCTGAATTTTGCTGACTTACCCTGAGTGGATTTTCATTAAGGTAAGGGGGTTCACCTTCCACCATTTCAATGGCCATGATTCCCAGAGACCAGATATCAACTTTTGGACCATAAGCTTTTCGAGTTACCACCTCAGGTGCCATCCAATAGGGAGTTCCCACCATAGTGCTTCGTTTACTTTGCTCAGGAGTGATTTGAGCACAGAACCCAAAATCAGCTATAGAGAAGAAAAGTCTATTAAAATGAGCCCAAATAATATCTTTTTTTTTGCAATAGTTGATTTTCTCATGTGGTTGAACCCGCCTTTAATGTTAAAAGGAGCACTGGCAATTGTCTTGCTCACATCCTGATCATTACCTGATCTTTCAGCTACTACTGATTTTAAAGGGGTCAGAAACAATTGACAAATATGCCATTTTTAGTAGACTTCCATATCATTCCTTCCCAATACTTTCTCATATATTTATAGAAATCTTCCATTTTCTAGTTAGTTATTTGCCATCCATCCATTTGACATGCTACTAGACATTCTGAAATATTAATTCCAAAAAACATCTGGTCACAGTCTATTGAACAGACTGTCAGACATGTTCTTTAATTCAAATTAAGCTTTCTCATATAAAACACCTTCAGTAGACATTATCTTCTCAAGACAGACAGTAGGACCATAGAAATTCCCTGATATTTTCTTAAATATCTGAATCAAAATACCTACTCAATTTAACAGAACCATCCATCCCGAGGAGAATATTGTCACTCTTTATGTCTCTATGGATCACTTGGTTTGAGTGCAAGAAATCCAAAGCTTGGAGGCACTATTAAATCAGAAAAAAAAGTTCTAATTATATCACAAAGAATTTTTTTAATTCTATATCTCATTTCCAGGCAAAATTTGGGAAAGATTGTGATTTGATGTTGTTAAATGAAATAGATTACGGAATTCTTTAATACAATTTTCAAACCACATTACCATTTACATCAAGATTATACTTTATGTATTTGAGGGCTCCCATGTCACACTATAGACTTAATCATGAAGAGGATAATGCAACACTCAGTACTAGTCATTTTTATAGTCCAGCTGACCAGTTAGCATAATCATGCTTTGGTCTAGGTTTCTAAGTGATATAGGACAGCTTGGTCTTATATAGATGTTGTAAGCCTTAGTGTACATGGTGAAGTTTTAGTAGATCTAGCATGGTAAGCAAGAACATACAATTGAAATGATTCCTTGGGCTATCTGATGGACAGATTTGAGGATAGCTACCAGTTCTCACATAACTAAAGGTACTTGTTTGGAAATGCTTTTGACTTGTAATACTAAAAGATACAAAATATAGGCTCAGGTAAAATATCCTACTAATTGAAAGATTAGCTAATATAATTTAGCTTGGTTGCACATTCATTGTTTTTCAAGTTTCCACTTCACTTTGTAGAAAATTTCATAATGAGACCCCACTGGAGGGTGTATGTTTCAAAAACAATATTGATCAAAATGACAGAATAAAACATCATCAAATTGGCTAGAAACTAAAGGTATCTCTTATTTCTCTTTATAAATGACAGCTCCTCAGGCTCACTGGAATATTCATGGAATACTGTAAAGCAATTACTTTGTGGGGTGAGGGAAGATTGTATTGAAATTCCTTTGAAAGCCTGTGAGATGGGTCAACAGGTCACAATACTTGCTGCCAAGCTTTACAATCTGAGTTCAATTTCCTGGATGCACATTATGGAAATAGAAAACTGAGTCCCAAAAGTTGTTCTCTGATATCCATATGCACTCATAGTATACAAACACACACACACACACACACACACACACACACACACACACACACACACAGAGAGAGAGAGAGAGAGAGAGAGAGAGAGAGAGAATCCAAATAAACAAATAAATATGTCAAAACTAAAAAATAGTTTTCTAGAAAATAATGGGAATATAATGTAGTCTGTATTTTATGGAACTCATACTGAACAAGCAGAACACAACATTTATGTTATAAAAATTCCCACAAATCAGAAAGTAATTCCATGTGAACGTAAGAGTTGGCCATGTTCACTGATACTACTATGTGTAAGCTTAGATACAGTGTCTCCTGAATGGTGTATTACTGCTTACAAGAGCCACAGAAAATCAAGTAAAGTAAATAAAGGTCTGGCCAATGTGATTCAAGGACATGACATTAAGTACAGTTTAAACACTTTTCCATTTTTTTTTTCAGTATAGAAAATATGCTAATGTTATTTTGATGCTAGAAATTTTCTGAATAATCAAAAAGAAAGAATTAACAAATTTTATGTTTCTCACAAACAAGAAATATTCTCTATTCTTACCTCTCTACAGACAGCTGCTATCTGTCCTTCATCCATACAGGTCTCTGTGACCACATCAGTCAAAGAGCCACCAGCCAAGTATTCCATGACTACCCACAGTTCATCACCCACTAAGTAGCTATAATAAGAAAAGAAAAATACTTTGACTTTGGACTAAGAAGGTGGAGACTCTAATATCCTCAGGCCTTATTTGTGATGAAAGTTGATAGTGTCGTGCCCATTATCTTTAAGTGATTATGGAGTAACAATCTTCAGTACTCAAATATAGGAACAAAGGTCCCTGGATAGCCTTCCACTTCAGGAAAAGAGTAGGAGATTATTCAAATCAATTAGCACTATTTTCTTATAGAGAAGAGTGATCCCAGTGACTCCATCCTGCCTTAATACTCATGCCACTAAGCCTGGTATGGTGGCACACATCTGTAATCCCACCTACTTGGGAGGATAAAGTATGTTGACTAGGATTGAAAAGTTAGCCGTGGGTATGTGTAAGTTCCAGGCCATCCTGAGCTGCAGAGGTATTTTTAAAAAGCAAGCAAGCAAACAAGCAAATAATCAAAAAACTACCTCACTATGAAACAAGAATTTCTATTCTGTGCTACTCAAACTACAGTACTTTCAGGATCTACTTGGCAAGTCTCTTAATATTCAAATTTCACAGGTTCCATTTTTATTAGTTATGGACAAAAGCCTAGAAATCAGGCCCTTTCAAAAGTATAAATGCAAGTTTTAGAAAACTACAAATGCACAAGTGGAATTCATGTCATACTGTTGCAGATGGGCCATAAAGGCCACTTTGAGAAACACTGATTAGAACTAAAAAACTCAGTGGTCCTTTTGCTCTCATTTCTTTACCATATCAATGTCTATTGGCCTAACATGGACTGAAAGCCCTTAAGCTCTTGGAGGCTGAGCTCTAGCCTTGTTTCATTTACATCCCACCAGAGAGCTCAGCAGATTGGTGCTAAGCAAACAACGACTGGAATTGGAAGAGACAGATGTTAGCCACAAGAGAAGACTTAGCATAGTCTTTAAGTGCCCATTTGTAACACACTCTTAATACCCCTGATGAAAGAGACATTAATTACCTGCTTTAGGAAAAAGGTTTAAGATTAAGTCTCAATTCCCCTGACCTCACTGTCAGTTAATCATAAAGCACCCATTAAAACAGGGCTATTGTCTGCTTTCTTTCCTCAGCCTCCCAGGGACCATACTGGCTCCAAAGAGACACTATATGCAGTAGTCCATTTCCTGCCAACATGGAGCCACCATCCTTAAAAGGAAATTACACAAACTAGGTTTAGTTAAAACCAAGTCCATAAAATGAATTTTCAAGTGTTTGATGGGGAAAGATTTACTCTATTACTTTGCATTATTTCAGAAATATTTGTAAATGATTATAAATGTAATAAATTCCCAGTAAATTATTTGACAAGAAAATAACATCTTAGGAAGAAAATATATAATAAATAAGAGAAAATACTTACCTATCTAAATAATTAACAATATTGGGGTTCTTATTTTCCCTCATGACAAGAATTTCATTAATAATTAATTCCTTTTTGGGTTGCTGCTGAAGGTTCATTTGCTTTATGGCCACCTGAATGATGATTAAAATACAAGAACAAATTGTGATTACTATAATATACATGAACACAAATGTACAAATTCATTATCTACTGTTTTTTTCTGTTCCAGAAATATGCACTCTTTCTTTGGTCAATCATCACTATCTATTTCAGATGTTTTGCACAGCAGCCAATCTAAAGTCCCATTGTAACCTAGTGCTTCCCACTAGACACACATGCCATCAACAAGAAAACTTGATAAACACAAAGGAAAATAATAAAGACCAAATGCTGGCACATACCTCTTGTCCCGTTGCAATGTCTAGTGCTGTATAAACAGTACCTGACGCCCTGGAAAAGTGAAAGTCACCCAGTGAATAAGCAATCAAGGTGTTATCCATATATTTGCCATGTGTGAAAATGGGATTTATTCCCAGAAGAGTTAAAATTACTATGGTAAGAACACTCAATATTAGATGTTCTCTCTTCACAAAGTTATAAGTGCAAAGTACCAAAACTACTGCCTTATATACTAATTACATCTGAAATAATCAAAATGAATCCTTTGTGCTGAACAAGAACCTCCCATTGGATTTTCTGGCACCAGTTCTTGGACTACACACTTGTGAATTTAGCACACTAGTCTTGATCTTCTCAGGGAAGCCCTGTAATATTCCTCATATGTTAAAACAACCAACATTTCAGGACTGTGATTGACTGAAGTAAATTTCAGAAAAAAATAGATCATCCTTTGCTTAGGCAACTGTAACTCAACTGTTATTTTTAGCACATGGACAGAGTAGCTATTTTATGTATCTCTAAGCCTTATTTAAAGAATCAGTCACTTTCGGTGTTATGCCAGTGCTGTATCTACACAAAGGAATAAAACGGGGGCTCTGTTGTAGAACTTCCATCTTTATTTTTCTTTTTGCTCAATTCTCAAAAATTTCTGTGAGTTTCCACTCATATGAATTATCTTTCTCTTTCTTTTCTTTCTAAAAAAATCATTCCTGAGTCACTGTAGTACTTATGCTTCTATTTTAACTTTAAAAATGTATTGTCTGGCTGAATTTCCAGTGTATTTCTGTGAATCACACTTGTTTTCTGTGAATCACACTTGTTTTCTGAAGGTCTTCCCACCATCCACCATCTCCAGACAAGGACGTATCTAGTTCATTTGTGGCAAGTAAAACAGCTAGAATCCACTCAGTGATTCATTTACTTACTATGCACTAAAGTTTAGATGTTTCAGTTCTCTCTCTCTCTCTCTCTCTCTCTCTCTCTCTCTCTCTCTCTCTCTCTCTGTGTGTGTGTGTGTGTGTGTGTGTGTGCCTGTCTGTCTCTATCTATCTCTCTTTTACCCCATGCAAACTAGAATGGCCTTACTTTGATCTTTTTACTTCAGCCTTCCAAATACTGAGATTACAGCCATGAGCTATAACTCCAGGATCAGGAATTGGTTTCTTACACCAGGCATTTCTTTATGACTCTTCTCCCTGGATGAGCCAAAATACTTCTCAAAAGCCTAGGATGCTTATATTACCTGTTCCCAGAAAAGGAAACGGATAGTGTAGGGTAAGAAGTATTTGACTAGTAGCAGAAATTTAAGATCACTTCACCATCACAAGCTGTGCAACACTGGGCTAGTAATTTCCCAGTGACCACAGTAACAGTAAGTATGTATTGAATGTGCTCTGTGTGTCAAACAGTGCTGAGAGCTTTATATACTTGATTTTATGTGCTCCTTCCCATATTTACCTATAGTACTCTCAGGTCATAAGTCAGAAGCTGGAGGGTCAGAAAGGTTAAGTAACCTTCCCAGGATATACAATTTACAAACCACATTCTGCTTAGCTTTACAATTAGTTTTTGAAATTAGATGAAATATTATATACTTAATCACTAGGTATTACCTGAACAAACACTTGGCAGTTCTCAAAATGGTTTATGCTTATATTAAACAAATCCATTGTTGATATTGTATATTACAGATTCCACATTCAGAACTTAGAGTTGATGCCCTATAAATATTTGTTGAATCAACACATTAATAAAAATATTCTTTTTGTTTGTTTGTTTTTTCGAGACAGGGTTTGTCTGTATAGCTTTGGCACCTTTCCTGGAACTCACTCTGTAGCCCAGGCTGGCCTTGAACTCACAGAGATCCACCTGGGTCTGCCTCCCGAGTGCTGGGATTAAAGGCGTGCACCACCACTGCCGGGCAATAAAAATATTCTTAAACAAGTGTTCAATTGCAACAAGATCTTTCCTTTCAATAAAGAAAGTATTTCATCCAGTTGAATTTTCATGAGACACTTCCTTCTTGGAAGAAATGATCAGACATCCCTGAGTTTGGGGCCAGTGTGTGATTTATCTTTTTGAACTCAGCATTGAGTTCAGAGGAAGAAATTGTCTCAACCTGGTGTGTATTTCAGCAGCAAAAAGCCCCAAGGAGCTCTTCAGATCTAATTACTATGTTTTGGAAAATCTTTATTTGGTTTATCTTTAGATGTTTAAAACACTTGCATACCTTCATATGCAGAAGAACAACAGTATTTGTAAAAAGGAGATAGTAGCAAATGACAGAATTGAAGAAAGTGTTTGGCCCTGAGTCCAGATCAGTGCAGAAGCTTAGTACAGCCACTGCTGATATTAGCCCTTAGTGCTGCTGTAGCTGTTCATTTCACAGCAGAGAATGACTGATATACTGACTTGTATATATATATAGCCCACTCCCAATGTCCTAGCCCTAAAATCCTTGCTAGCATAGTTTTACTTTTCAACAGCAGGGTTTGAAGGGTGATCTGTTTGAGCAATCTGTGGAGAATTTTTAGTCTCTCTCCCTTGAGAAATGGTTTTGCAGTTTTCTTTTTTTTCCTCTTTAAGCTTAGAACACATTAAATAAAAATTGCGCACATGTACTTACACTACATAAAATAAGCAAGATGGGAGCTGGTCTAGTTAAAGCTAGGGTGACAAAAAGCTAGCCCACATGATGACTTTTCCCTCACTCTTCATGGGTGTTCCTCCAACCGCTGAAGTCCATTTCCACTGTTCTAGGGAATAAAAGTATGATTGACTGGAAGTTCAAGAGGGATTAGAGTTTACCATCTTTGGAGATTTACCTTTAAATCCTTTGTTTTCTTTCTTTTCTTTTCTTTTCTTTTCTTTTCTTTTCTTTTCTGTTTTGTCCCTCCATTCCCTTCAGCATTTTATTGTCTTAAACTTGCTAGAGTCCTAATCCTGAAAGCCCAGTATCCCAGGATTTACAGCATACGTTGGCATGGGCTCACTACAAATAGACAATTTAAAGAACCTGAAATTCTAGAGCATGGGTTAGTAACTAAAAATGAATGCTTTCCCTTTATTTGCCCTTCTCTCACTTTACTGAATTTATGCAATTGTTCAGTGGGGAGACATTTCCCCCTTCCTCCTCACTTTAGTTCTGTCTTAAAATGGGTTCCTGTCATGCCCCTCCTCAGTCAAACATATATTAAGTACATGGCCTTAGTGCACTGATCAGTAAGGAGCTGCTTTGACCAACTTCTCTTTGGAATCTTCAACTGAAAATGCACCAATTCAGATATTGTACAGTGAAACTTAGTACCCGATGACCCACTCCATGTTAGAATACCAAACATTTCACTGAACCCCAAGTCTATTGAATTTTTACACTTCAAGAATTGAAGGTTGATTTCTGACTAAATAACATGGGAGTTTTTTGTTTGTTTTGTTTTCTTCAAGAGATCTCAATATCGTCAAGATTCATTGATTAAATCATATTTGTTGCCCACTGCTGGAATGAGAATAGCATTCCTCATGTCTGCTCATCCAAATCTCTCCTGATTCAAATCCTACCACTTTCTAGTTGTGTGACTCTCCGTTATTTACCTTCAAAGGTGGATTAAATGTATGCTAAGCTTAAAAGATGTACAGCCCTGGTACATAGTAATTGCCAAGTAGCTATTAATGATTATTATTTTGTTGATTGCTCTCTAATATAGCAACTAACTTCCTAATTGTAATCTATAGATGGATAGGAAACTCTTTATATATCTGGGAGTTTTCAAGATACCCTATGTTTCAAAATTAATAGAAATTCAATATTTACCTAAGATAGAGGTAATTGAAATATAATATGACTGTTGAATATCATGGACTGATTCAAAAATCTCTAAATACTTGTAACATATAATTATTTTTACTTAATAAAGTATAAGAATCACCATTAATAAGTATAATTCATGGTCAAGTTATTCGTTTGTAGGTGGTTGTAAGTGGTGAAGTTCAACAGTCCTCTCTTTGTAATATTTGTGGCACATGAGTAACTAGGAAACAACCTTATGCTAATCATGTGGCACACAGATTCCCAAAAGATGAGCTTTGCAAAGGGCTGAAGTATATTAAAATATCTCAATATATATGCTTACACAATCAAATTTTACTTCATCTGAATTTTAAAACTCTATCATCTATTGGCATATTAGGATGTAAAGAAATCAGACTGATAAAGATGGGGAATAAAATTCCTTTTTCACTGACATACTAGGTTTGGCATGCTTAAGGAACAACACTGTCAATTTGATTTTCTTTTTGCCAACAACTTAATTGATTGTTTTATCCCTCTATTCTCATTTTATTGAAGATATCACGTTTTAAGGAGAATATTTATTTATTATACAAATTTTATTTATTAAAATTTTCAGTTCCTCAAATGGTACAAGGAAATTATACATTAGTAGAACTGAATGGAAGATAAGTTCACTCAGTTTAACCTCCTCATTACAGATGAGAATGCTGAAGCCCCAAGAGTGGGAAGTATATGCCCAATTGGAAACAACTAAGCAAGTTCTCCGAACTACGAAGTAGAGCTCTTTTAAACCTTCAGCATAGTTAAAGAACACTAAACTAACAGATTGTTCAGTCATGGGGCCTCATCAACTACAGTGTGATGAATACTACTGCTAGGTTCTGAGCTTTGCACCAGATGCTTTATCCATAGGTTCTCCTTGTCATGGCCAAGTGCACAGTCCTCAAATGGAAACCCTGGCATCTAGCCTGAAATGTCTAGAAAGAAACAATTCACCATTTCTCCATTTTCCTCACAAGTCAGTTTAATTATCACTATTCTCCACTAGGTTTGAGGTTGACATTGAGAGCCAGTGTCAAACCATGCTAAATAGTTGCCAGGGCAACAACATGGTAAGACTAATAGTTGACATAAATCACTTTGATGTCAGTATGAAAATGAATTAGAGGTTAGGATGGCAATAAAGTAAGGATAGGAGAAATTTTGCAGACTGCATAAAGAGAAAAAGGCATTAGGAAGCAATGAAGTGCGTGGTAAGCCTGGTGGGAATGAGTAAGGTCACCTGAAGGACAGGTGCTACTCCCTTTTAATGTTTTACAGGTTTAAGTGTGGTGCACATGAGGTCACAGTCAGAAACATAATCCCCATTTATGTTGGTTATTTTTTTTTATCTACTCTTAATTTTCCTGCTGCTATTGGTAGAAATTCCTTTATCATTTATTGAGACATTCTCTCTGCCAACTCACTGGAAATGAATAATCTCTTTTAGTGCGCACTCTGTACAACTCTCTATTTGCCTCATTTTACAAATGAGTAAATTGGAACTGGGCAATTTTGAGTAGCTTGCCATGGTACACAGCTAATATCAGAGTTTTAAAATGTATCGTTTTGTTTGATGCCATTGCTCAACTACATCTTTTGCCATTTTATTTATGAAGATGCCATAATGAAATTCAATTAATGTTCATGTTAACATGGCTGAGATAAAAACGTAACTGTCATGACTATTTAAGAGAGTTACTACTCAATACAGCCTACATAGAAATCATTTTACTATATAAGTGCAGTTGACATAAAGTTGCACAAATCTTTGTTTGATACTGTCACACATGCCCTTGTATTGAAATATTAGAGTAGATATAAAACATAATCATCTTGAATGGGTATAAAATTCCTGACTGGGACTTCAATATCCATTAGGAATGGTGAGGAATACTGTATGTGATGATGTTAGAGGTGGTGCAGTGTTTTCTCTCATGAAGTTTATTTATATGTGTACATAAGATAAAAAATCAAATAGTATAAATTATGTAAGTCATCATTTGATGACCTAAATATATAGAATGAAGCTAGAACCATTAGTAAGATTATGAATTTTCTGTTGTTTAGCTAGGATGTAGCTTTCCTCAGGTCATTCAAGGTCATCTGTTCTTGAATAGAGCTGTAACACACTATGGGTGCGAGGCAAGAAAACTCAGTGGGTTGTAGTCCAGTGATTAGGAGGCCACAGTTACAGAGCTCAATCCCTGCAAATGCCAGCTAACTCTAGTTCCTCACTTCACCATTAAGTCCAAGCAGTGTTCACAGTGTTTGCTATTAGTTTCAAGAGGGCCTGGGCAGGAAGGGGGCAGGTGGGGCTTAATACATGCTCCTTACTATGACTGGAAAAAGAAAACAACTTAATGTGTAAACTCTGCTAATGGTATTTGATTGAGTGGTATCATTTTTCTTCACAAGGGACAACATACAACGCAGGGCATTTAAGAGCATTAATCTGAACAAAGGACATCTTCCATTGGTCTGAAAACACTGTTCTTCACGAGTGCTAATGTATTTCCAATCTTCTACATCACAAAGCCTATTATAGAGCTTAGACTATATCTATTTAGTTCTTCATAGCAGTCTTCTACCTTGTGTGGTCCAAAATAGATCAAATGAGGAAGCAAATACTTTTGGGGTGGGTGGTTCAACCCAAAGAATAACACACTAGACACCACTTCTGCTCTTACCCCGAATGAGGACAACAAACAAACAAACAAACAAACCAGGTCAGAGGGTTTATTCTCAGCAATTATCCCTGAGCTTGAAGCAGTAAACTGTTTTTAGGCTATCTAATCCAAGCAGCTACTCATAGTACCCTTTGAGAAATAAGGGCAGCGGGGAGGGGGCAAATTAGAACAAAGTATAGGAATGCATATATGAACACAACATAATTAAAACCATGCTTTGACATGTCAACCTAAAAATCAAATGAATTCCCTCTCAGAAAAGATTTAGAACTATTCTTCTTCAATATACCTGAGAGTATAAAGAGGAGGCCTTGTGGAATAGTAGGGAAAAAAACCTCAAAAATACATAATGTAATATATTTATTTTTAGAACTTCAAGACAAATACAGAGGGGCCAGTATTAGGTGCTTGATTACACACAAACTGGTAATACAGTTTATTTGTAAGAGTTAATGAATTAATCATATTGTCATTCAGTTTGATTATATGATTGAGAAATATCCAGAAGTTGCATAAAATTCCTTTGGCCATATGCATATCTTTATGAACAGGAGTAAAATTATCTCAAAAACTGCTCTCACTGCCACTTTCCATCAAACTTGTATGTAAAGCTGATCTAATCCCTGGAGAGATATGGCATGACATTGGCATCATATAGATATTGGACATTGGCAAACAAATTCTTTAGCATAGACTCATTTTGTCCCACATTTTCACTTTAGATTTTTCTTATATATTTGCATTTTAAAAGTCAATATGAGCCGGGCGGTGGTGGTGCATGCCTTTAATCCCAGCACTTGGGAGGCAGAGGCAGATGGAACTCTGTGAGTTCGAGGCTAGCCTGATCTACAGAGCGAGTTCCAGGAAAGGCACAAAGCTACACAGAGTAACCCTGTCTTGAAAAACAACAAAAAAGTCAATATAGAGATACGTTTTTGTAGTTGTACTATAATTGTAAATGAAGGAATACATCTGTACATGCAAACAGACACACTTACGAACTACTGTTGGACTATGAAATGGAGCTATCTTTATGGAAGGCAACTTGGAAATTTTAAATGCGTATATTAATGATACAAAAATTCTACACTTATGAAGTCATCCCAATAAGTTTACATAAATGTGAAATGATTTATTTGCAAATATCATTATTGAAGCCTCATTTATAATAGAAATATATCAGAAAAAGCCACAAACGTCCATTAATAGAAGCATGATTAACTAAATTGTGGTACATCCAAATGCAAAGTCTTAGGCACATGTTAAGAGAGCAAGATACTTATATGTATCCACCTCTTAACCATAGGCACATGACAGAAAAGGAGTTATTTAGTATGTCACCATTTAAGCTAAAATATATCCATACCAAACAGGTAAATGCTCCTCCCTCTAAAGAAAGTTTCTTTATACTCAAATCCTCCTAGAAATACATTATGTATTAGAGAATGCTCTTAAGCATTGATTTTCAGACACCAAATGTGATATAGGAAATACATACAGGGTTGAAATATACTCAGTTCATATGAGATTTTGATGTTTATACAGAGTAATTGTCAGAATTAGAAAGAGATAATATAAATAAATTTAGAGTTTATGCGACTCAAGCTCTTATTATCATAAATGTGTTTTTTCTAGAACTCTCTCAAAACTGATGTAGGGAAAGGGACTATCATTAGCCAAAAATATAGTCTGACTATTAAAAACAATAATGAACACAAATAATCGAAACAAATGGAAAATATAATACTCTGAATTTATAAAGATATTTTTAAATATAAAAGTCTTTGCATTGGAAGTAACTTGAGTACTGATTCATTATATTGAAATTTGACAATTAAGAAATGAATAATTTATCTTGATTTATTTGTATATTTCATAGTAAACAAAGAGTAATAGGTGATCAAATACAGTTGTTTTCAACAAAAGTATGCAATCCAGTGGGCACAGAAGTAATGATAGATTTAGAAAAAGCACTATTTTACAATCCTTAATAAAAGGACTGATTTTAGCAATAATCATCAATAGGTAAAACTATCAGTTGTGATCTTCATGTGGAAGGGGACGATCACCCTTTGAATCTTCCTATTAATTGACTCCTCACCAAAATATGGAACAATCAAGTTCTTCATCCTGATGTAATATACCATGAAACACCACCAATATGAATAATTTTGCCAAAATTTGAACCTGAATCTAAGCCTCTTTGTGTTAATTTCCATTTGTAGGAAATACAAAAAACAGATTAACAATTCATTGCCATCAAGTTAAACTAACAGACATGACCAGCAAATGGTGCTTCATACCAGACAATGGCCAGTTTCTTTAACAAGTCAATGGCGGTGGAAAAGATGACCATAAAAGATGAAACTGTCTTCTCTTGTTTGTTTTTCAGTCTTAGAGGGTATGTATATTCTGATTTACCACGAACAGGAAAATTCACGTTTAAAGAAATTAATCTGGCCATGGTCTTTTGAATAAAAATCTCACCTTCTTTTCAATTAATCATTCCAAAAATCTCCTTATTCTACTGTTTTCAAAAGTTTTAAGACAATTTCTAAGTACTAGATACAAGCTCTTACAGGTGTAATCTAGAGGAGTCATAAGGAAGGAAGATAGAAATGGCTAGTGAGAACCTGGGCAGCTCAAGAGGGCTTCAATGGAGATGGCAGGATGAGTGTGCAGATCAGTGCAGAGTAAATGCACATCAATGGAGGTGGATCTGCCCAGCTTATCTCCTCTCCCCTTTTCATCTACTGTGAATGGAACCTAGATCTACTTGCTAAATTAGTACCATTGTGGAGCTAGAGTCCCAGCCATTAGCTTGTTTCTTAATACAATAATGCATTTCTTTTTGCTAGACATTCAGGGAGCTGATAAATATAAAAGCCATGGTGGACTCTAATCATGGTTCTTTACATGGGGAGAGAGGTTAAGATACTTGAATGGTTTGGGAGGCACCCAGGCAGTGGGACTGGGACCTGTCCTTAGTGCATGAGCTGGCTGTTTGGAACCTTGGGCTTACACAGGGACACTTTGCTCAGCCTGGGAGGAGGGGACTGGACCTGCCTGGACTGAATCTACCAGGTTGAGCTGAATCCCCGCGGAGTCTTTGCCCTGGAGGAGTTGGGAATGGGGGGTAGGCTGGGGGAAAGGTGCACGGGGTGGGGAGAGGATAGGGAATCCCATGGCTGATATGTAAAATTAAATTAAATTAAATTAAATTATAAAATTAAAAAATTGAACAAAAAGACTTAAAAAAAAAAAGATAGGGTCTCTTTATCTACTCCTGGCCATGTGGAGCTCACTATGTAGGCCAGGCTGTCCTCAAACTCAGAGATCTCCCTGCCTCTGCATTCTGACTGCTGGGATTAAAGGTGTTTGGCACCACACCCAGACCCAAACCTTGTTCTTAATTATAGCTCTGTATTAAACATAGTAAGTGCTCAACCCTAATTCACTAAATTGAAGTATTTACTAAAATGGATCTAAACTAGTTTAGACCTGTGATGCTTCTTTAAAAACAATATGCTACCAGGCAGTGGTGGCACAATCCTTTAATCCCAGCACTCGGAAGGCAGAGCCAGGTGGATCTCTGTGAGTTCGAGGCCAGCCTGGGCTACCAAGTGAGTTCCAGGAAAGGTGCAAAGCTACACAGAGAAACCCTGTCTTGAGAAACCAAACCAAACCAAACCAAACCAAACAAAAAACAAAAAACAATCTGCTAATATTGCTGAGAAAAGTCACCATGAGTTAGAAAGATCATTTTTTTCAGGGCATTCTCATTTGAGGAAAATCCTTGAAATTAATTGAAACAAATTAGTGAGACATCAGTGAGGCAGCTGCCAGTATTAGGATGTTCCATCCTTCATCATACTGCTACCATTTACTAAGGAAGTGCACAGACCTGCAGTGACTAAAGAGAAATATCTGATTCAGTTGTCTTACTGGACTCCTTCTGACCATATATGTTTTTATATAACTGTTATAGAGTGAAAACACCTTGACAATGTTCTTGAATTAATGACGATTTCAGGAAAATCTGGCTCTCTTTCTTTCTCCTTCCTTCCCTCTTCTCATTCCATTCCTCTCTGCCTTTCTCTAGACATTTGACCACAATGTTTAGAACTTTTTCCACAGAAAACTTAGTGAAATTCTGTCAGTTTTAAAGCTTAGGCTCACAGTTAAGGCTCCAATGATGAGACATGAAATTCTGAGTTTGATTTATGGTCAGTGGTGGAATCTGATTCTATGGCCCTATGCCTGAATGTTGGGATGGCAGAATCCCATACTGGAAAAATGGAGTTTTTCAAGTCGATGAGGGTGATTAATGAAGAGGTTTTTCTCAAATTCAGCTTGGAAGAGTGAGTTCTTATGCTCCCTGAAGCTGAAAATCGAATTTGGTGGTTGATTGTTTCTAGCACTAAATGATTAGTGACAGGATTTTGAAAGTCACCATAACAATAGGTAAAGCAAAACAATAAAAACCAAGACTTAATGAAAAGAAAATAAAAACCACTGTGTCTTGGAAGTGGATACTAGATTGCTTAGCTCAGGGCAATAATTTATGGAAAAATCAGTTGAGAGCCATTAAAGTAAAAACAAAGTTAATATAAGTGGGTTTTTATCTAGAGAAAGTATTTTGTTTATTCACCAGAAACCTTAACAGTGGGCAATAATCATTAAAACAAAAAAAATGATTAAATTAAAATAAATACAATAAATTATAAAATTCAAATAAATAAACTTAAGCCCTTACATTATACATAAAAGCTATTTTAAAAGTATACTTTGATTTTAGTGCTTTTTTTAAAACTTGCTTAATCATGGTGTCTCCCCTGCCAGGTAAGTATAACTGTCATGATAGAGCCTCCGTCCAGTAACAGATGGAAGCAGATGCAGAGATCCACCAGGCTGAGCTCCAGGAGTCCAGTCAGGGAGAGAGAAGAGGGATTCTATGAGCATGGGCATTAAGATCATGATAGGGAAACTTACAGGGACAACCAAACCAACCTGGGAACTTGGGAACTGTGGGAACTGTGGGAACTCATGAACTGTGGACCAATAGTTGTGTAGCCCCCATGGGATTGGACTATGCCCTCTGCATAGGTGAGACAGTTGTGTAGCTTGACCTGCTTAATAGGCCCCCTGGCAGTGGGATCAGGATCCATCCCTGGTGCATGAGCTGGCTTTCTGGATCCCATTACCTATGGTGGGATGCCTTGCTCATCCTTGATGCAGGGGGAGGGACTTGGACTTGCCTCAAATGAATGTACCAGGCTCTGCTGACTCCCCATGGGAGTCCTTGCCTTGGAGGAGGAGGGAATGGGGGGTGGGTTAGGGAGGAAGGCTGGGAGTCAGGAGGATGGAGGAGAGGGGCCCCTGTGCTTGGTATGTAAAATGAACAGAAAATTTCTTACTAATAAAAAAGACAAAAACCTTGGTTTTTATATTATGATTATTTGTGTGGTGTGTGTATGTGGAAATTGCCAGTGAAAGGTGAAGCCAACATGCCTGAAAAAGACACATGTGTAGCACACACCAGAGGAGCAGCAGTGCAATGTGACTGGGGAAGACCAAGTGATTATGCAGGAAAAGGGGATGAAGAAGCATTGAGAAAAGAGCAGGAAAGACATGGGTATAAAGGAGAGCGACATGGACAAACACTTTCATTAGTCCAACTAATATTTACGATGCAAAAGGAGTCCCAGAGAGATGGGACCGGCAGACAGGTAATCCATGAGCTGTTATTCATAACTGTACAGAAAAATCTGAGAACCCACTAAATATAAAGTATATGCAACCACGCCAAGCTTAGCAGTGTGCTGGACACCAAAGGAGATAAAAGAAGAAATACAACAGACTTCCCAATCTCTAAGAACTTATTATAACTGAACTCTCAGCTGGCTTCATCATTTAAAACAGATGTTTCTCCAACAGCAAATAGGACTTACGCTGTTTATTTTAAATTGTGTATGATGTTTTGGTTTTCTTTTGATCCTCCTCTTCTTCATCTTCTTTTGTGACAGGGTAGCCCAGGCTAGTGTCAAGTTTGCTATGTAGCTGAGGATGACTTTGAACACCTAATCCTCTTGCCTTCATCTCCTGAGTGCTAAGGTTAGAGGTGTGCCACCATGTCTGGACTTTCCCCATTTAATTTTAGAGGATAAATATTTTATAAAGGTATATATATATATATATTTCCTTTTCTTTACCTTCATAAGTCCAGGTATGATTTAGCAGTCACAAGACGAAATCTCTTTGGTGAGTGCTATTAGTGTGACTCCATTATCTGAGACATTTGAAAGCATTTCTTAAGCATTTTTGTTTGTTTTGTTTTTGCTTGTTTAAATTTTTTAGATTCAATGTTATTTTTGCTCAGCTGTATCTTAGTGGGAACAAATAATCAAAATAAAACTGTAATTCCCATTCTCACCTCTCAGAACCCAGTTATGCAACAAAGAGCTTTATTGAAACTATAATTTAAAAAGTGTATTCCATTAGAAATACACTGTGAATTGTTAACAAAATCAAAACTAACAAAGTGAGATTGCACAAAACTAAATGCTTCTACATTGCAAAAACTCAATAGAAGGAAGTGAAAACTTTAAGACTACACAGAATGTGAAAAAATACATGGGATATATCAATCTTAGAAGGATCTAGAATATATAAGGAACTATAGAATCTCAACAGCAAAAAAGAAAGACCCAAATCCCACTTTCAAATAGTAAATAGGTCTAAATAGAAAATTTTCAAAACTGTCACATGACCAATGGGGCCATTAAAAATGCTGATATCATAAATCATCAGGGAAATTCAAATAAAAGCCACAATGAGATATCATTTTACTAGAAGAAGAATGGCTAATACCAAAAAGAGAAAAGGTAACAAATGTTGGTGAAAATGTGGAGAAAAGTGAACTCTGGTACACTGTTAGTGAGAATTTAAACTGGTATACACATTGTCCCTTATGATCCTGGAATCTCACTGCTGGGTATATATTCATAAGAAAGTAAATCAGAATATCTAAAAGACATGATTACTGCAGTACAGTATGCAATAGTCAAGAAATAGAATCAAACGATGTCTATCAACTGATGAATTACTAAAGAGAGATCGATAGCCAGGTGGTGGTGGTGGTGGTGTACGCCTTTAATCCCAGCACTCGGGAGGCAGAACCAGGCAGATATCTGTGAGTTTGAGGCCAGCCTGGGCTACCAAGTGAGTTCCAGGAAAAGGCGCAAAGCTACACAGAGAAACCCTGTCTTGAAAAACAAAAAACAAAAACAAACAAACAAAAAAAAAAGAAAAGAAAAGAGATATCCGTAAATACACTCTGTTGGTTCATGTTTATGTCATGCTGACACAGGCTAGAGTCATTTGGAAAGACAGAACCTCAATTGAGAAAATGCTCCCACCTGATGGGCTTTTAGGCAAACCTGTGGACATGTTCTTCATTAGTGATTACTGTGGGAGGGCCTAGCCCATCGTGGGTGGAGGCACCTCTGCAAAGTCAGTCCTGGGTTCTATAAGAAAATAGGCTGAGCAAGCCAGGCTAAGCAAACTAGTATGCAGCTCCCCTCCATAGCCTCTACCTCAGTTCCTGCCTCCAGGTTCTTGCCTTGGGTTTCTGTCCTATCTTCCCTCAGTGATGGAATGTTAACTTGAAGTGTTAAGATGAAATAAACCCTTTCCTTCCTAAGTTGCTTTTGGTTACAGTGTTTTATCCCAGCAATATAAGCCTAAAATATATACATGATGAAATACTACTTAAGGAACTCAAAAGATGACATATTGTCATTTGGGACAATGTGGATACAACTGGAGTTCATTATGTTTAGTGAAGTATGCCAAGTACAAAAAAACAAGCACCATGTAATTGCATCCATATGTAAAAGATAATAAACAAAACTGATCTGATAGAAGCTGAGAGCCAAATGGTGGATACCTAAGGCTGTGTATAGAAGGGGAGTAGGAAGAATGAAGGCAGGCAGGTCAACAGATAAGAAGTCACAGTTACATAGTAGCAAGAAGTTTTTGCATGTCATTAAAAAGTAGAATAGTTACAATGATAATGTAATGCACATTTGTAAAGCTAAAAGGAAGATGTTTTAATGTTTTCCCATAAAGAAAAGATATATACATGAGGTCACTATGTTTACTTTGATTTGAACATCATGTAATATATTTTCAATTCTATCTTATTTTGCATGCTTTTGCATGTGCCGTGGTGCCTGTGTTGAGATCCAAGGACAAATTTTGGAGTCAGTTCTCTCCTTCCACTGTGGATTCCAGCAATCAAGCTCAGTCAGGATTTCATGGCAAGTACTTTTCCCTGCTGAGCCGGCTAGCCCACCCTACCACACAGGTGTAATATAAACACACATGTACAATTATTATGTCAATTAAAAAATCAATATTTAAAAACATAAAAAGAAATGATGTAAACTATACTTTAAATATCTAGAGCTACAATTAATGTTCCTCAAAACAGAAATCTGTTTCAATAATATATTTTGGTTAGAGCCGTGATTCTCAACCTTCCTAATGCTGTGACCCTTTAATACAATTCCTTATGTTGTGGTGACCCAAACCATAAAATTATTTTCGTTGTTATTTCATAACTGTAATTTTGTTGGTGTTATGAATTGTAATATAAATATCTGATATGCAGGATATCTGACATGTGACCAAGGAGTCATGATCCACAGGTTGAGAACTACTGATTTAGGTGAACGCATGAAAGTATTATCCCAACAGACAATCAATAGAAAAATTGTCTATGAGATATTTTATAGTATTTTTGACAAGAAGGATTTAAAATTAAGTGTGTATTTTATTCCTAAAGCATATTCCAATTTGGAGTAGCAACACTGCAAGTGTGCAACATCCAAGTAAGCTAAGCCACATGTAGCTACCATGAGTAAGAATGAAGATGTGTAGTACTCTTTCCCTCAACAGTGCATACCCATCCACTAAATCTAATTTAATTGTGTATGGGTGTGTGCTTTTGTGCACATGAGTGCAGGTACCCATGGAAGTCAGAAGAGGCATTGGATCCCCTTGAGCTGCAACTACTGCTGCTTGTGAGACACCTAACATGGATGCTGAGAACTGAACTCCGTCCCCTGTGTACATACTCTACCACAGAACCATGTCTGCTGCACTCACCCACCCTTGTTTTTAGCCAAACGCATTAGGATGAAATCTAAAAGCCAACTTTTCTGTGCTCCCACAGTATATAATATTGTCTTTTTGCAACTTGGCTTGGGTTTTTTTCTTCTTGGACAGGAAGAAAGTTAGTTGATGTTTATATATGGATTTGAGAAAGTCCATCTCTCATTAAACATTATTGCATCCCCAGGGCTTCTGATTCAGTTGCACACTGAGGTGCTATATATATATATATATATATATAATGTGTGTGTTTATGTATGTGTGTATGTATCAATATATATGTATATATGTATTTTCGATTGAATTGTAGAATAGATGACTCCTACCTCTACCCCTAGCGAATGATTCAAAATTGGTTCACATTTCTGGCTGACGTTAGGATCATCTAAAGAATTTTTGTAAGATTATCATTCCTGGAGTCTGTTTCAAATATCTGGTGAGTTGGGCCTGGAAATCTGTGTCTTTAATAAGGACAATAGGGGAAAATGATGAACCTGGTCCCATTTCAGGACTACTGATTTATTTTGTCAGTACTCAGCCACCCCTGCCCAACCCTTGACCATTTAGTAAGGACTTTCTCATACTCATTCTGCTACTGTTGAGTTTGATTAAGAAGCAGGATCTCATCCCCACGTGCATTGGCGTGTAAAGAGACAATACAATGAGAGCTTTCACATAAGCTAGATCTTCCTCTAACTAACTTTACTGCTTTTTGAGACAAACCAGTGTGACTGTGCACATGATATAGCTATCAAAATATTCCTGAAAAGCTATCAGTTCAATGACAATGAAGACTCTAGTAGCATGCGTTCCTATGTTAGTCATGAAGCAACCTATCAGTAGGAAAAGCTAATATTGAGAATACAAAATGCAAGTACAATACAGAAAACTGGAGGCATGAATTGGTGAGATTTCTGAGATATTAGTGAATTTTAATGTACATCATTGGAGTTCATCTTGGTTTTTCAAATAAAAAAATCACTTACCCTTGACCAATTTTTTCAAATCTTGTATATTTTTTCTTTGGGTCCCCAACACTCACAATGCTTCCTGAGGGGGTGGGAAGGGAGAAAGAAAGATTGAAACTGATAGATTTGCTTTTAACAGTAAAAATGGTGACATCAAGGATATGGAAAATGTGCTTTATTTGTTTTAAAATACACCAAAATATATTAATTAAAGTGGTGATAATAATCCATACTGCTTATATTAAAAACTGCTCATATCTGGGAAACAAAAAACAGACTGAACACAACACAGCATTTATAAAATTTTCTCTTAAAATAAATATCATAGGAGATTAAAATAACTAAAAATCACACCCATGATTTATAAAACAATTTTTCTGAACTAGAATAAAGACAATAATTCCACTACATTCAGTTCTATAAGATGAATACCTCTATTGAGTAATTACTGTTTCCTAGTTTCATGCTAAGGGGATGGTATATAGGGCTGGGTCTAATGGGTCTAATGAGTAAGTCTTGTCATAAAGTAGTAAGACTCATAATTTCCAAAAATATATATCCCTTAACTTAGCATACTACTAGTGCTCCAAACATTTGACCAGAATTACTGACATATGTTTTAAACATCACAAAAATCACTCATTTAAAGTATACAGTTCAATGTTTTTTTTTTTTTTTGTGTGTGTGTGTGTGTGTGTTCATGCATGTGTATGTACTCATTCATGTATGTGTTCATGGACATGTGTGTGCATGTGTGCAGCCCACAGGTTCACATTAGATATCTTCCTTTATGGCCTTCTACCTAATTTTCTGATATAGGGTTTCTCTCTGAACTTAGAGCACACTGATTAGGCAAGACTAGCAGGCCACCTCCCACTTTTGCCTCCTTAGTGCTTACATGCATGTACCACACAACCGTACTTTTAGGTGTGTGCTGGAGATCTGAACTCAGGTGCAGCAACCACTTCAGTGAATGAGTCATTACTCTCACCACTTAATGTTTTTCAAAAATGTATTTCAGACTCGTGTAAACCTCACCATAATATAATTTTTAAATTAACCATTTTTAGGGCTAGGGAGATGGTTCAGTATTTATAGCACTTGCAAGCATAAGGACCAGAGTCATATCCCCAAGCACACACATAAAATGTCAGTTGGACATCGGGGCCCACCCACAGGTAATTCCATTGCTTAGAAAACAGAGATGGGATCCTGAAGGAAGGGGCTGCCCAGACTACCTGTACAAGGAACTCTGGGTTTAATTCAGAGACCATGCCTTGGTGACTAAGGTGAAGAGTGACCAAGTAAAACTCCCAGTGTCAACCTAGAGCCTCTACATGCACCTGCACACATGAGCACCTGCACAGACATATGTATCGAGTGAACACACACATACAGAGACAACACATAGACATCAAAGAATAACAACAATTAAACACTCCACAAGGAAACATTAGACATATCCCCAGTTACTTTTTTGTTGTTTGAAAGCAGAGTTAGGGTATAATGTCAATATTTTAACATAGGCTAACACATGGAGGTTCATAGCAAAAGAGGGGTATTGCTCAGAAACCAATGTTATTGTGTCTAAGAGATAGGCATACTTCATTGTCTTTGTGATAGTTGTGTGCAAGATTTGAGTGGGATTTTGAAGCTGTTATCTTCTATGGGTTCCCAAGAAAGCTAAATGAGCTGTACCCGAAAGGGTGGCAGTTGATAAAATGGAACTCTAGATGGCAGGGCTGCAGGAAGGTAGGCAATCTTCACTGTGGGAGCAGTCATTCTTATCTATCCCTAAATACTCTTGAAAAGTTCCTCCTCACGACAGGACCAAGCCCAGATTCCTTAGCTGAACACAGTAGGCCATCCATGATCCAGCCCCATCTGTTTTTTACTTAAGCAGCCTGAGTAGCAATTATTCTTCTCTTGTCTTTTCCCTTCCTGTTTTATATCTTGGGAATAGTCTCACTATCTGGGAAATAGCTCTTTGCATATGCCTCTCTACTCTCCTTTTTTCTAAGTTATGACTTCCTAATTATCACCTAAATGTAATCTTACAGCATCATCCTTTCCAAAGTCTTCTATGATCACTGTAATGAAACAGACACACTTTTGTTGTTGTTGTTGTTGTTTCCAGACAGGGTTTCTCTGTGTAACCTTGGTTGTCCTGGAACTCAATTGGTAGACCAGGCTGGCCTCAAACTTAGAGAGATCCACCTGCCTTTGCCTCCTGAGTGCTGGGATTAAATGCATGTGCTACCATCGCTCAGCTAAACTGACATTTTTATTTGAAGCCAGCAAATCTGTGTTTTCATCCCTTTAATTTTGGTGCCCAGTGCAGTGGTGAACAAGCAAGTGAGTGAAAATAAGAAAATATTTATTCAAACAGAGTACAGTATGATACAGACAATACCTTACATTAATTTATGTGACTGTGGCCTAGTGAATAACCTAGTTAAAACCTAATAATCAACAGTAGACATTCAGAAAAAAATCAGCTAAATGTTTCAATTATGGATTATGTATCAGGTTTGGAATTTATCATTTCTGAAGTTTGTTTGGTTGAACAAGGATAACCTTGAACTTCTGATCCTCTTATGTCCATCTCCTGGGTGCTGGGATGACAGGTAGACTCTACTAGTATGGTGTTGAGGCTAGAACCCATAGCTTCAGGGATGCCAGGTAAGCACTCTACCAGTTGAGCCATACCCCTGACTGCTAGGTTTTGTCTTTAATTTTTGTCTTTATTGTTTGACAGTTACATACTGGTTCTGTTTTATCTCTTCCCCCTTTCTCTTTTCTTTCACTTTACTTTGGGAATGGATGCTCCTGTTTCAGTTGGGTTTAGTAAGACAGACACTGTGAGAGTTGTTAAAATTCATTTGCTCAGGCAGTGGTGCCATCAATATGTTCTCTCATATGTTGTTTACTTAGTGCTGGGTCTGTATCTTTTTCTTCCTTGACTACTTTTTCAATTCACTCCTTCCTTAATTCTGCTGCTACTGCTAGACTTCCCTCATCTTTTACTCCAACATTCTCCTGACTGGACTTCCTATTGCCAGGCTCTATCATGGCCATCTAGGCTCTGCACCTTTCTCAGAATGCTTTAAGTAAATACCTCATCAGACGAGTCTCTGGTCTACCAGAGACACCTGACATCTATAGTGAAGGCCCAATATCCTTGTCATGGACTGTAAGGATCATCATGATCTGTCCATTGCATCCTTTACAATCACAGCCTTATGCTCTGACCATATAAAATAAACTGCGATTCCTCATCAGCCCCTGCTTTGCAGTAACACTTAAGTTGCTTCTCCTACACACCAAGTAAAAACCTTTAGTAGTAACTCCTTTAAAAATATATTCTTTGCCAGGCAGCGGTGGCGTACACTTTTAATCCCAGCACTCAGGAAGCAGAGGCAGGTGGATATCTGTGAGTTTGAGGCCAGCCTGGTCTACAGAGTGAGATCCAGGACAGCCAAGACTGCACAGAGAAACCCTGTCTTACTTTCACTTCTTATGTTTGAGTGTGTATGAGTGTGTGTGTGTGTGTGTGTGTGTGTGTGTGTGTGTGTGTGAGAGAGAGAGAGAGAGAGAGAGAGAGAGAGAGAGAGAGAGAGAATGATGCCATATGTGCAAGAAGGAAGGTATCCCAGGAAGCCAGAGGAGGGCATTGGGTCTCCTGCAGCTGGACTTTCTAGTGCTATAAGCTGTTCGGTATGCATGCTGGGAATAAAACTCTGGACCTCCAGGAGAGTCACATTTTTTAAAACTGATGAGTTCTCTATCTTAAATCAGGTATTTTTTATTCTAATTATAGGTTTTAGGTATGTACCTTCAAGTCTTTGTGTACAGTACTTTCTGACATTTGGGCTAAGATCCCTGAAGCCTTTGCATGCTATATTCTACCTGCAACATACTTTCCAGGTTTTCCCTACAGCACAGCAAACTCCCTGCTTTAAGAGTTATCCTAGATGTCACTTCCTCCAGGAAGTCTCCCGTGATCCCTGTGAATAAAGTTAATAACTTCCTTTTTCTCTCCCTAGCACTGTCTTGCATTGTCCTTAATGGGTCATATATCACTCTGGCATCACGTTTTCAGTTGTTTTAATGAAAGGAGCCCAGTCTTATTCACCTGTATATCCCGTGTGTCTCCTTATGCAGCACAAGCTATAAAAACTATAAAGAATCAGCAAATGATTGTGGAATTAAACACAAGTAAAATCAGGCATCCCCCTTTTTAAAAAAATGTCCATGGTTCAGGAAAAGTTGAGAAACATATTTTATTTTATTTGAGCTATTTGTCTAGAATGCCACCAACTTAGTGATATGTGAGTTGCTATTTTATTCTTTAAATTGTCTAATGGATGTCCACATCACTAAATCCATCTTTTTCCAAGTCATTATTAATGGCTGAGTGCCTGGATCTGTTTTCTTCTTTTGATGAAATTACGTTTTTTAAAGTCACTTGAAACCAGAGTCTTATGAAATGGTTTATACTTTTCTAAGAAAGTTTTGCTATGAAGTTGCTGAGCAAACTCTTTTCCATAGGCTGATCAAAAAGCAAATAAGCTTTAGCTCAAACCACTTTCTGAAGTGCAACCAGTTCCAATTGGCAGGGTTCAGTTAATGAGGCTTTATGGTAGTCAATTATTCAACCATTATTTCCATGGAATGTGGTGTTTAAAAAAAAAACCTGGAAATGAATCTTTTCAAAGGATTACTAGGAGACAACCATTTTGATGAGATTTTGCTTCAGAATTTAACTGCTGTCCAATTAAAATGGTGTCCCCACACCAGCTACCCTTCTCCAGAGAGTGTGTGCTGCCATCTACTGACGGTAGCCTAGTATTCATGCAAGAGGCATTCCTTTACAATTCCAGTCACAAAACAAGCTTTTCAAGTGATTGCTTTCCTTAGGTCCATTACAATTTGCTTTTATAAATCACACTAAAGAAAAGCAAATCTGTGGGGACACAGTTGAGCAAAGAGTAAATAACATCTAGTGGAGAAAAAAGTGATAGAAATATCAGAGCCATTCCCTACCAATTAAGAAACAAACCACTGATTTTAAAGTATAACATTAAAAAAAAAAACCCACTAGCCAGGCGGTGATGGCGCACGCCTTTAATCCCAGCACAGAGGCAGGTGGATCTTTGTGAGTTTGAGGCTAGCCTGGTCTATAGAGCGAGATCCAGGAAAGACGCAAAGCTACACAGAGAAACCCTGTCTCGAAAAACAAAAACAAAAACAAACAAACAAACAAAACCCCACTAAGTTCTAGAATTTGAAGATGGGATTCATGTTGTGGCTTCAAAAGAAAAAAGGGCCCGTCAATATATTTTCTGCCATATTAAGCTAAGCTGGATTCTTGTCATTAAGAGGTTATCCTGTGAGGATGAAGGAGGGTTTTATTTGTTGTTTTTGTGTTTTTCATTCTGGAGGAAGAGCTTCATAATTCTCTAAATTAATTATGGTGGTCTTTGATGGTGAGTTAGGAAAAAGAATTTGGAGCTTAGAATGCTAAGGAAGCTAGGGCAGTGGTTGTGGGGCTTAGAGGAGGGGGGTTAAAGAGAAATGTCCTGTACTGCACAATTGTGTTGACTGTCTGTGCCTTCTAAAAATGTTCACTAGCGAGCGAGGGGTTCTTTATTTTCCAACAGACCCAGACAGACCACAATGAGCAAGCCAGGCCTGAGCTATCTGTCTGTGTAAAACTGAAAGATGATCTTTCCACTTTAGCTATTAATGATTCCTTGGTCTGGCCTCTACCATCAGTATCTGAATGGAAGATGAATTGCCTGGTAACTCTGTGGTTTGGCTTGCACAATTTCTAGCAATGACATTCTTGAGGTCAAAGCTGAGGCTGATTGAATAGAAACTGTTGTTTCTTCCTCATTCTTGAAGGGTTCACTCTGGAGTAGGTGGCAGATCATCCCTCTAATTCTCTGCATCCTTTCCCCTTTCTTCTCTCTCAGCACAGTCTCCTCTATTCCTTCCTTAAGATTCATTTGCACCATTGATTCCAAGAGCCCCCGATGACTTCTGTATAAGGACCACACTTACGATATTGTCCTAAGTTATAAAAATATCTTATCTTAGTGGAAGGCCATCCCCATTCTCCGACTGCACAATAGTAATAGAACAATAATTTTAAACTAATTATTGGACTGGATATCTTACCTAACTGAACGCATTTATTTAGTCATCAAAATTTCTCTCATTCTATTGGGACTGTTACTATTACTGGAAGTTCAGAGAAAGCATGATATTTCCCAAGGGATACAGGGTTTGTGCATATGAGCCTGACTTCATTATGACCATTTCAGTTTGTCCTGTTGTGCCATCACATTAAAGGTTTGTATTCTTAATAAAACAATGAGCATTTGTTGACTCCCCTACTATGAGCCAGATACACTTGCTGAGGTTTTCATGGGCATAATGCTATGAAGCTGGCATTACTATTATTATCCCAACTTTTTGGATGAAGAAATAGAAGACTAGCAAAATTAAATAAACGGCTGAAATAGAAATAGCTACCATCCGTAGGTCTGTGATTTGAACCAAGTCTTTTCTGACTCCAACACCTATCCTCTTATAATCCATCCTATCGATAAATTTTTAAAATGTACTTACGACTCTTATGCCCATCTCATAGGTAAAAGACTGAGATTGGGCAGGGTTGAAGGACTTGTTTCTGGTTGCCTATGTGCAAATGCACTGAAGGGGCACAGAGAGGGTGAAGCGGGGCCAGGATGTCTGAATTTGAGATATCTACTTCTTAAGAAGGCCCTTGTCCATTTTCCTGTAAGCTTTCCCTGTCAAGATTTACAAACACAAAGGAAAGCAAGCAGAAACAGATGACCTGCTTGCGAGAGGGAAAATGACTGTCTCTGGGCTCCCATAAAGCAGTATAAAGTCCAACAGAGAAAAACATCATTCACTTAATTCCTTTTTTTTTTTTTTTTTTTTTTTTTTTTTTTTTTTTTTTTTTTTTTTTTACAGTTTTCCTCATTAAAACAGTTAAGTCAGCTCTTTCTCCTGCTTGTCGTGTTGTTCCTCAATGCAGAACAAAATAGGTAAGCCAGAAAGGTCCCAGCCTTAGTACTGTCACATTCGGTAAGCAAAGCTGCAGCTCAGAAAGCTAGTGACTATTTCTCAGCTGACTTATGAAATGTACAAATCCATGTCCATGACAATGAATGTTCTGAGGCTCGAAAGAGACACTGGAGAACAGTCACTTTTACTAATGCACAATGTCAGATTTTCAAAGTCTAATAAAATCTCTTTCATAGTTCATGTCATATGTACAAAACAAAGGAAGAGACTGCAGTGATTCTCTGAATCATTGAACTTCTTTCCTGGCCATTCTTTTATCTCTTCCTTCTGTTTTATACACGAGTAGTTGAATTATGCAAAACCAAAGTGGCTAATGGCAAAAGTGCAAGCTTTAAAGGCATACAGATGTGAGGTCAGACTCTGGCTCCGCCACTCATTATTCTGGTGACTTGGTCACTTAAGCTTTTTAAAGCTTTTACTCAGTATTCTATAAAATGAAGACATTAAAATCTACCATAAATGGTTGTAGAGAAAATTAACCTCAATAATGTATGGAAAGTGGCCACTCACCAAGTGCTCCTTGTGTAAGAATTATTATGGCTGTTATTAGAGCAAATAGTGGACACTGGCACTAGAAGCGTATTTAATCAAGTAGAGCAAAGTCAGTTTGCTAAAGTGTAACAGTTCGAGTTTTGAGTGCTTATTGATAGCCACAACTTCAACCTTAGCCTTCTCAAAATCTCTACTTCAGATGACAATAGTGCTGCATATGAAATATTTTGAATGCAATAGATATAAAGTAATACTTCAGTCCAAATGACGACTTGGCTGTGAAGGAGAAGGGAGGGGGTGTCGTGCACATCTTATAATTCCTACAAGCATTTCTAGCCTCTATCTCCTTGATGACAGTAGTCCTATCTAAATCAGGAAACTAAAAACTATCTTCAGATATCTGCCAGATGGCAAAATGGCCCTATCGCCACATCTACAGTGCCTCCCTGTGGCCAAGAAATGAATTTTTTCTCTTTGCTCTGTTAGCTGCAAAAGGTGTGAAAAGCCCCTTTATTCTTATTGTATCATGCTACTAAATCTTAATAGACATAGAAAAAATGAATAAGGCACTAATAAGAGTCAAACTGGGAGCACTGATTACAAATATCTAGCCATTCTGTGCGACTTTAATAAATACGATTCATAGAACCTTGGCATTTTTCAGGGGAGAACCTATCTCATAATCTTGAGTCTTAAGTAGATGAGCAAAAGCCTGTATACACCAGTAACACCTTGGAAGCTATCACTACCATTGGCTGGTCTGGCATCCCTCCCCATAGATAAGGGAATGTTACTTTATCTGTGGCAGCAAGTTTTCATGTACTCTCTTGGACTTGAGGGATGAGTTTTAAAAAATAAGTGACCTTCAGATGGGGACCTTCTGGTATGACCATAAAATATTTTAATCAGAGTACTTGAATTCCTTTTGGGAATGCAATCTTAAAACTTAGTAGCTTAATACATTTTGTCAAGTTTACATCTTCATTGAGCATTCTAAATGAAAATGCTTAGTTTCTCTCAGACTAGGAGTATAGGGGAGAGACTAAGCTGACTCATATTCACAGTAAGTCCAAAACATTGTATTTCATGACTTAAGGGATCCTAGAGTCTGGCAAGCAGATTCGGACAACTAAAGGATCAATTCTCCTTCTAGTCACTGTATAAGAAGTACTTTGCTAAGGAAAAATACTCACTTAGCTTCTCTAGGATCTCCTCATCTGTCATCTTGGATTTTTTCCTTTGCCGGTCTGTATTCCTGTACAAAGTACTGGAATTGGCATTTTCAGCAGAAGGTGGGGTGACTTCTTTATTTGGTGCTGCTGGTGAAGCAATAGATTCAACCACAGATCGAGTATAGATCTGAAAGACAAACACCCCGCCCCCAATTCTACAATTAATACAGTAGATAAGGAAAAGTATGGCAGGAAGGCACTGTCACTCTTGCTAAAGAATATTAAGAAATGTCACAGACTCTAAAAGCGCCGAAGTCCCTATCCATGACTTTGCTAATTCTGATCTTGCTGCCCCTCCCTTAATAATTCTTCCTATCTGGTTCATATGGATTTCTTTCCATATTTCCATTTCTGCAGTTTTATAAATTTGCAGTTATGTGTTTTTTATTTGCAAATCATTGAAATGTGATAATCTTGTATCTTCAAATTGTGACACCCCCCCCCCCAAACTGGGCTCATTTAATGTTGCTTTTGGATTGTGCAATATACACATATAAAACAACAATAATTATAGAAGAAAAGGTTGTGGATTTAAGAAGAGGGTTCATGGGAGGAGTTGAAGGTGAAAGAAGGAAGTGTGGAAATGATGTAAATATAGTGCTTATACATGAAACTCTAAAAAAAACCCCAAAAAATTAGATTAAAATAGGCTATTATTGTTAATGATTTATTTTTATTTTTAATTCATGCGTATATACATATGCACATGTGTTTACGTGTCTGCCATGTGTGTTCAGGTACCTGTGGGGCCAAAAGAGTGAGAAGGATCCCCTAGAGTTGGAGTTACAAGTGGTTCTGAGTTGCCCAGCATAGCTGCTGAGAACTCAAGTTCTCTGGGAGACCAGTAAGCATTTGTGACTGCTGAGTTATTCCTCTAGCCCCTAGGATCATATCTTATACTGTAGCTCTGGGAACAGAAGAGATGCACAACAGGTATTAGTTGATTTAAAATATTCTAAAAATCACAATCAAAATGAAATCTTCATGTGTATGTATATGTGTGCATGTTTGTGTAGCATTCGCATGTGAATGCCAGTTGATGTCATTCAGTTGCTCTCCTCCTCATTTTTAGAGACAGGGTCTCTCATTCAACCTAAAGATGGCTAGACTGCCTCGCAACTAGGGTTCTCAAGACCTTTCCCACTCAAAAATTTTGAATCAGAGTCTTACTATGTAGCACAGCCTGCTCTAGAACTTTGGATCCTATGCCCTCAGCCTCTTAAATAATGGGATTAAAGACATGTGCTACAAAACCTGTTCCAAAAGGCATCATTTGAGCGATTGGAAAACAGTCACTGATGTTTTCTTGCCTCAGTGGGATTTTTATTAACAACGCTAAATATATAAATGTTTCATTCTATTCAAGTTACAGAAGCATATACTTTAGATTTGGGAAGTAGAGCCAATATTAACATGTTCTGCCCATTTTGTAACCTGATAAGTTTATTTATTTATCTGTATGTTCAAACCCTCCTTTAAAAAAAAAAATCATTGTTTGTCTTCATTGTACATGGTACCAAGTTACTTAAGGAAGTTTTCAGCATATGTCCTCCCACATTTACCCTTCCTTTTTGCAGGTCTCCTCCCTCCCATTATTCCAGTTTGTTCCCCTAGATCAGTGGTTCTCACGTTCCTAATGCTGTAACACTTTAATACAGTTCTTCATGTTGTGGTGACCCCAACCATAAGATTATTTTCATTGCTACTTTATAACTGTACTTTTGCTACTGTTAGGAATCATAATGTAAATATCTGGTATGCAATTCTCCACCTGGGGTCACAACCCATGAGTTGAGAACCTACCACTGCACTAGATTTTTTTACCTTTCCTTTTAGGACATAGCATATATGTGTGATGGGTGATGTCATTCTGTATGCTGTGAGTATGTGTTGTTCTGATTGCTTGATAAATAAAGCTGTTTGGCCAATGGTGGGGCAGAATAAGGTTAGGCAGGACATTCCAACTAATGAGAAAGGAAGGAGAAGAACAGAGCAGGGAGATGCTGCTAGCTGCCGCCAAGAGAAGCAATATATAAAGGTACCATAAGACATAAGCCATGTGGCAAAGTATAGATTTATAGAAATGGGTTAATTTAAGATGTAAGAGTTAGCTAGCAAGAAGCCTGAGCCATTAGGCCATACAGTTCAAAATTAATATAAGCCACTGTGTATTCATTTGGGTCTGAGCGGCTGTGGGACCACAGGGCCACAGGATCTGGGTGGGACCAGGAATACCTCAGCTACATATGTGCATATCTATGATTTTGTGAAACTATATAAAATCAAGAAGCCATAATAATAATGAGAGAAAACACACCATATTTGTCTTTCTGACTTACTGATTTTGTATGCTCTGGTCTTGGTGCAATGACAGGCGGGGGCTCATTGTCATCTTCTTCCTCTTCCTCTTCTTCATCTTCTTCTTCAGATACAGGGGGAGCCAAAGGAGGCTCAGAAGCTGTTTTTGTATTCTTAGAACAGAAAAAGGTTAAAGACAAGGAATTAGTTTTTCATTATTTTTCTTTAGAAACATGAAAACAGACATGAAATACTTAAATGTGTAGATATAGGATGGAACTATACTATCCTTTATAGTAGCCAAGACCAGTGCACATCAGAGATGAACTGGGGTCATGGTAGAATGGACCATGAAGTCTGTATTATTATTTTTATTTTTCATGATTTGCTTAATATTTTAAAGTTTACTGTTCTTAAAATCAATGACTACATTTAAAATCAAATGAACTGACATTAATACTTTGGTTATGTATGTACTGAGTAGACTAAAAATTTTCCAAATGATAGTGAGCTATGTTTTAAAAGGCTACTTTTTGATAACATACTTACTGTAACCATGAGGATAGATATAGTTCTGCAAACACTAAGAACAAAAAAGCCAAGAAAAGCTTCTTCCTTGTTAAGCCTCCAATAAAGCATCACTCAGTAATAGACACTAACATCCAGGGAACACGTACTCAAACCAATAATTGCTCAATATTATGCAACAAAGAGGATATCTGTCATTTGTAATGATGCACAAAATATAGTAATAACAACCAGTAATATCAATTGCCACAGTACGTAGCATTCAATTTTGACCATACATGTTAACACTATGGGAAAATGCTTGCAAACTTGAACTTTGAAGGAATTAAGGCCATGGTTCTCAAAATGTAGTTACTAGCTCTTCATCATCATCATCATCATCATCATCATCATCATCAAGAGGTTTGCTAAAAATGCAAATTTTCAGAAATTTTCACCCAAATCTATCAATCAGAAACTCAGGAATTTATAAATATGTATTATAATAAGACTTATAGGTAATCCTAACACAGGTTCACATAAACTATGGTATAGGTTTTGTATATGACAACTATCAGACACATGGATACTGAATACACAAAAACATAACTAGTCTGAAATGATATGTGTGATTCTATATACTTGATATAAAAATGTAAATTATTTTACTAATGCATTAATGATTTTTCATTGATGGGTTAAATGACAACATTTAAGATTTTTGTGTATGCTGTATGGGTGTACGGACATGTGTGCCTTCCTGTGTGTGTGTGTGTGTGTGTGTGTGTGTGTGTGTGTGTGTGTGTAGGCCAGTGGAGCAAGTCAAGTGTTTTCCTGTATCCTCTGTTGTGCAGCAATTTCCTTTGAGATAAATCTCCATCTTGGAAAGTTTTGTTAAGACATGAAATATTCTAACAGGAGGTAAAACATTCCTTCCTACTGGAAAACTCAAGCTCAGGAAATAAGCAAAGGTTTCAGGAAATTCCTGAAGCCAACCAGATACACTAGGCCCCTTCTTCCTCTAGTGTATATAAACAGGAAGGACTGCTGAGAGACATTCAAACAAGTTGTGCTTCCTAGAAGAGGCTCAGACCAGCTGAGCCACCTGGGAGAAGCAGAGACCAGCCAAACTGTCTAGAAACAACAAAACCAGCCAAGCTGCCTGAATAGGTTCCGATCAACTGAGCCACATGGAATGGATACTTTACAATCTGTTGAGCTGCCTGAAAGCTGTGCAGTGTGCTCCAGGTTTCCAGCTTTCATGAATTGTCACCCATGTCATGGTGGGCTTGGTGATGCCATTCTTTTTGAGTCATTTCTGCTCTTGTAAGCAATCCCTCACTTATATCCCCATAAATAACCCCAATAAAACTCAATGGTTCAAGGTAGACTTTGTCGAGCTCCTTCTTTAGTCTCTCATTGCTTCCCTATCCAGGGTGAACAAACATTTTTCTTCTCAGAAGTAATGCCACACAACACACTCTCTAGCTTATTGTTGAAACAGTCTCATAACTGAACCCAGACAGAGCTCATTAGCTAGGCTAGAATGACTGACCAGCAAGACCCCAGAACCTGTCTTCCTTACCTCTCAGCACTACAGTAGTATAATAGGCATATGCCACTGCTCCTGAAGTTTACATGGGTGTTGGGGGTCAGAAATTTACTCACTGTTTTTAATATTAAAGGTTTTTTGTAATAAGCAATTTTAATTGGCAAATTTTGATTGTACAATGGCCCTGGGTTGTATAAGGACATCTTCATACAAATATGTAAGTTATTTTGAACACATCCTCCCTCCCCTGAGCTCCTTCCCCCTCCTTTGTTCTCAGACAGTTACATTTCCTGTTCATAGTAATTCCTGCTTTTCATATCATCAGCATACATTCTTTCTAAGTTTTAAATTGATCATTTTGCTTGTGCAGTAATGAGGAACATGGTTGGAATTATCCTCTTTGGTAACAACACTAGAAATACATTCCATTATAGATAGAGTCTCACTTTATGGATAGCATACCTCTTGTAAAGAATGTGCTTCCCATTTGGTTTTGCACATTAATGAGAAGGTCAGAGGATGTTTCTATCACTTCTAATCTATCAGAGTGTCATGTGCTTTATCTAGCTGAGCCCACACTATTCCTGTTTCATTCATTTTCTCTCATTCATCTTTTTTGAAAAGTTTTATTTATTCTCTGAAAATTTCACATAATATGTATCGATCATATTTTCCCTTGCCCCATTTTCTCCCAGCTCCTCCCCTAGCTCCCTACCTATCCAACTTCATGTTTTCGGTCTCTTTTAAAAAAAGAAAAAAAAAAACTACACAAAACATTGATTCTAATTTGTGTTGCAATACTGTATATAGGACCTACACTGGAGTGTGGTTGATACAACCCATGTTTTTTTCCATTGAAGAAAAGAAATTTTTCCTTCTGTGCTAGGAATGAGACTGTGCCTGCTTCTGCTCCTCTATGCTGTTATTTATCTGTCTTGAATAAAACATATCACTAAATTAATTTATCCATTTATTTTTATTTTGAAATATGGTTACTAAAATACTTCAATTATACACATTTAGATTGTATTTCTGCTAACAATGCTATTGAGGATGGGTATTTTTAAATTTTCATTTTGCTTTCTCTGTATTTTTTTTTTCTGTTTATGCCACTGGTTTTGATGACCAAGTGTTCCTAAGGTGAATTTTCATTTCTTGAAGTCAGAACTCCTGAGGCATTTCACAAGCATCCTATTAACAAAAACATTACACTAAAGGACTTAAGTCTGTTTTGGAAATTCCATATGGAACCTTTTTAATCTTGTTAATATCTGCAGTGGAGAATAAGGTATAAACATGTATTGGATATGAGCCAGCAAGAATTGCCTATTTTAAGGAGAATACCGTAGAACTTTTTCATATGTATTTGAAAGAACTCTTGACTGCCCTGATATAGACACATGCTGCCTGCTTTAAAGACCGAAATATATGTTTACTTGATTTTTATGCATATATGTATTAATTTAAACTTTAAATTGATTTTATGAAAATTAGCTTACAAAGGCATTTTCATATACACTTTTCTTTGGTTGACTCTCATCTCATCCCTGCCCTCCATCACCCTGTCTAGCCCTGTTTTCACTGTACCCTTCCAACTCCACTAGTGCCTCCTCTCATTTTCATATCATATGTGTTCTATTTCTCTCTCTAGCTTTCTTGCTTTAATGTTTCATTTTCTGTTTTATGGGTCCCTTTCAAGTTTCTTGGCCTCAGTCCATAATTATGTCCATCTAAATATGCATATTTAATAATTAGAAGCTGGGATTCACATGTGAGAGAGAACATGTGGTTTTGTCTTTCTGAGCCTGGGTTACACTTAACATAACACTTTCTATTTCCATTGTCCTGCAAATTTCATAGTTTCATTTTCTTTGCAGCCTAATAAAATTCCATTGAAATACCAGCTTTTTGGGGGAATGATTGCTACAGAGAGAAACTGCTGTTGGATTATTGATATTTGCTTTGATATTATGATACAGAAAGTTTTCCTGTTTTATGCCTCCTTATCAGTAATGAAGCAAATCTTGGAGTTGGATAGATATTCAGTTGGTAAAGCTTGGTAAAGCATGCACCATATAAGCACAGGGACATTATTTTGAACCCCAGCACTCACATCAAAGTGGGCAGCCCTGGGGAGGCAGAGGCTTGTGGACCTCTGCAGCTCACTAGATACCCAGCCTAGCCTAATCTGCAAGTCTTAGGTCCCAATGAAAGAGAGAGACCTTGTCTCAAAAAGCAAGGTGTACAGGTTCTAAGGAACACATCTAAGGCTCTATCATGGCTTCCACATGCATGCACATGCACATGCACACATGCACCAGCATGCCAATACACAATAGAAAATTACTCAGCTGTTTTAAAACATGAAAATATGAAATTCACAGGTAAATGGTTGGAACTAGAAAAAAAAATCCTGAGCAAGGTAACTCAGACTCAGAAAGACAAATATGGTATATATTTGGCTATATGTGGATGTTAGCTGTTAAATCATTGATAAGCAAGCCACCATCTGTAAAACCACATAGTTTAAGTAGGGAGTGACTTGGGAGGAGGGAAGGATCTTCCTATGAAAAGCAAATAGAACATATAGTTATGGATGGATGGATGGATGGATAGATGGATGGTGTGTGTGTGTGTGTGTGTGTGTGTAAAATGGTAGGATCAAACACGGAGGAGAAGATTGAGGGGATAGAGAGAGAATATGAGGAGGGACAGATGAAAATACTGGTCATTTGAGGGGTTGTATAGAAACTTAATAGTAGAAGCTTCCTAAAATATATTCATATATAAAGGGGATCTAAATGGAATTACCAAATAAAGGGGGAGATGGAACACCTACTAGACATCTCTTGATACCAAATGAAACCTCAAGTTCTGGGAATAGTTTACAACTAATTGAATTGTTGGCCCCAAATAACCCCAAGCAACTGCCTTACTCTCCACAAACTAATGGTAAGGCCCTATTGCTGAAGACACACCTACATAACTCACTGACCATGGAAAAGCCATTGTGATGTCTACCTAGAACCTTCACCCCTGCTGACTAGCATTTATGGTACTAGAGAGTACTCTGTGCACAGTAAAGGAGATAGGTAAACACCAACCCAGCTACAAACCCTTCACTCTACAGTCATGACTTATTTGCAAGATGTGCTGGTACAATAGTGGCCCAAAGGTCATGGGAATAATCAACCATTATCTGACTGGTGTCATTACCCACTCCATGAAATAGAATCCATTCCTGACCTTGCTTGGGTGGCCAAGAGCATGTGGCTGAATAGGCCAAAGACCTAGATGAGAACCAAATACTCCTGTTTTTCTAAAGGTATGTAGCAATCAAATGACTCCTAAGGGCATTCTGCAATACTCGTAGATCAGTGCCTCGTACAGCCATCATCAGAGAAGATATCGCCTGAGGCAGATGGAACAAATACAGAGGCCCACAGCTGGACAATGTGCAGAGAGTGAGAGGCTTTGGAACATTCTGTACTAAATGAGATGTCTTCATTAAATCCCTCCCCTCAGGGCTTAGGGAACTCTGCAGAAGAGGAGGCAGAATGTAAGAGGGGATGGAGCACACGAAGAAAACAAGGCCTTCTAGAAACAGCAGGACTGATGTACAAGGATTATGGCAACATGTACAAGGCTTGCATGGGGTTCCCGTGCTGAGAGGGAAAGTGCACATTAGTTCCCACCCCTAACCCAGAAGGTATGGACAATTGAAAACCACTTGCAAAAGAAGTAGTTTTGTCATACGAGTCTCACTGAATATATAAACCACACGTAAGGGCAGCTTCCATGCACAACAGTAGATAGCTAAAACAAAACATACTCAATGGCAGTTTTGGAGGGTCTTTGCCTCATAAAGGTTTGTCAGGGCTTTTTTTTTTTTTTAACCTTACAAGTCTTTTCAAATATATATTATGGTTTCTCTTTTGTGTTTTCAAAGAACTTCTCTGTGTGCAAACTGGTATGTCTCTGCATCTATTTGTTTCTAGTGCTTTTTGTTTTGATTTTGATTTTGTTTGTTTGTTTTTGTTTTTTGAGACATGGTTTCTCTGTGTAACAGTTATGGATGTCCTGGAACTCGCTTTGTAAACCAGGCTGGCCTCGAACTCACTTCCTCCTGAGTGCTGGGATTAAAGGCATGTGCCACCACTACCCAGCTTCTAGTGCTTTTGCTTCTCTTTGTTTTGTCCTATTCTTTTTTGTTTGGGTTTTTAAATCTTATTTTATTATTATTTTTAGATGCCCGTTTGTTTTCTACTGAAAGAGAAAAGGAAGGGGTTTGCATTTGGATGGGAAAGAAGGTGGGGAGAACCCTAGGGACAGGAAACCATACTCAGAATATATCATATGAAAAAAATCTATTTTCAATCAAAGAATAAAAGGCTAAAAATGTAGATTTCAGAGTTTTATTCTAGATTCCTATTGGAAGCACAGGCCTGGAAGCTGCATGTTATCAGAATTCCTAGGCAACTCTGTTGCGTACTCAAGCAAGAGCCACTGATCAAGATGGACAAAAAGAATCAGCCTGTATTATAATCCAAACTGAGAAATCTGTCAATTATACACCTGGGTTCTCGAGGCACTAATTGTGGCTTATCATATCATTTGTATTGTTTTTACCTCCTACTTGGAATAGGAGCTCAGGTTTATAAATATATCATTTAATTATTAACAGTGTGATCAAAATAAAATATAAGAGTAAAAAATTTGGCTGCAAATTAAAGGTGAGGATCCTGAAAATATTTGGAATACATCTACATAAAAAAAAATGATAATTGGCATTAGTGGGATGACTTCTTTGGTAAAGTGCCTGCTATGAAACCATGAGGGTCTGAGGTCAGATCTCTAGCATCAATGGAAAAAGCTTGACATGGAGCACATGCTGTTAATCCCAACATTGGGGAATCAGAAATAGGAAGACCCTGAAACTCACTGGCCAGCCAATATAGCTGAAATGAACATCTACAGATTCAGTGAGGGATTCTGTGTCAAAAAGTAAGGTGAACCTTGGGTCACTACATTTGCCTGGCATGGACCTCTTGCCTCTACACACATGCACACTGTGTACATGTATACATGAATGTGCTTATAACTGTACACCTCAGACACTCATACAAACAAAGGTGAGCTGTAAAGTACATGAGACTATAGGAGTTGTCACTGGATTCAATACTCAATAATACATAGAAATCAGTTTAAAACTAGAGATGACAACAGTACCTATATTTTATTTCCTACCCAGGCTACTAAAGGATGCCAAACCTTGTAATCGATTGAGCCTGTATTTAGAGTATTTAGTTCCAGTTCAAAAATTCAGATCCCATTTGATAACCAAGTATATACATAATGGACACGGTGAAGTATACACTTTCTCTAGAACCATAATAAAAACACAGTTTTCCATTCCTAAGTGACAAAGTGCCATTGAAGTTGAACCTCATTGAATTTAAGGGTACAATTCAGTTTATTCAATCAACAGGAACTTTGCCTTAAGCACACATACAATCAATTCCTGCTTCTTGAGTTATCAGCCTTTCAAAGTCAAATTGTCTAATAGGAACCCCAAAATCTTTCAAAAGATATCTGCTTCTCTCTCAAATAATGTCTTAGTCTTTTTATCTACCCATATACTATTTTAAGCACATAATAACTCTTAAGATTTATATTCGCATATATCAATTATACAAGATACTGCGTTTCATTTAACATTTTCATACATGCATGTCATGCACAGTGTATATATTCATATCCAATATTTTATTGTCCTTCCCTTCTTCCTCTTTTTCTTCCTAAACAGTCTTCTGTGTACATTATTATCTTTTTAAATCTAGATTTTTCATATGAAAAGAGCATGTGATGTTTGTCTTTTGTTCCTCATCCTTTCCTTCCATGTCCTAATAATAAACATGTTGAGAATTCAAAGCTAGTGTTCATTCCTCTTGCCACTAACTCACTTTGGGCCCTCATTATTGCTGGCCTGGAAACACACATTTTTCTCTAACTAGTCACACTTCATCTACTCTTACCTTCTGTTCTTAATTAATGTTGGACATTTGCTATTAAATTACTCTTCATTAAAGCATAAGCTTTAAGCACCTAATTGCACTGCTCCAAAACACTTGAAGGACTTCCTACTGCATACTGGAAAAGCTAGATTACTTAGAATTCCATGTAAGGATCTCTGTGATTTGGCACCAATTTAACTTTCAAGGCTAAGCTTTGTGATTGATTCTGTTGCATAATCATCATTCAAGCCCATATCCCTTACTCCCTTGCTCTCTTTATCAACATGATCTTTCTCTTGCTTTTCTTTTTTTATAGAATGCTCACCACCATCTTCAAAGACCCAACTCTCATATGCTATTCAAAATCTAACTGACACCAGGCGGTGGTGGCGCACACCTTTAATCCCAGCACTCGGGAGGCAGAGGCAGGTGGATCTCTGTGGGTTCGAGGCCAGCCTGGTCTACAAAGCGAGTTCCAGGACAGCCTCCAAAGCTACAGAGAAATCCTGTCTCAAAAAGCCAAAAAAAAAACCTAACTGAAATGCCACTTTTCATATGATATATTTTTAAGTCAACATCCATCAAATATGCATCACATATCTATTTGCTATGAAACACTAAGTGTAAACATTTGAAAACAAAGGCTTGCTTCCTTTAGCCTCTCCATATCAACACAATGTCTTTCCCATGAATTTACATAGCAAATGGATACATGTAATAGTACATAATACCATCCACATGGTATTATAAATCTTTTTGGTTATACTTATTTTCCCCTAAAAGAATGATCTCCAAACCTTGTGAGGTTCATATAGAAGGCATTTGACAAACACATGCTAAATAAGTGAATATGTAATTATTTTGATTTCCATAGAGCAGATCATATTATTTTCTAATTTAAGAGAATATTTCATGGTTACACAGACTTAGTTTCAATTTTATAAAAAAAACAATAGAAAGAATCTCAAAAGAAAAGTTTATATCTCAAGAAAAAGTAAAATGCAGCATACACATAATCCTAGCAAGCCATCATTAATAACATACCTGAAACATAAGAACTATTTTCACTCACAACTGGTCAAAGTGCTGAGAATAAGTATCAGTGGGTGCTCAGTTACAAATGAGACATCTGTACACCCTGCCCCCTTGCCAAGACTCAGGGACCTTTATAGAAGAGGGGGTAGAAGAATTTTAAGAGTCAGAGGTCAGGGAGGACCAGAGCACAACAGTGTCATCTGGACATGACAGAACTGATGCACTCATGAACTCACAGTAGTTGTGGTTATCTGCATAAGACCTGTACAAGATCAAGCCAGTCAATAGTCTAGCATGGATGAAAAGGGATTCATGAACTCACATCTCCAACTGAGGAGCTACAGAGAGTTGGTAGCTTCTGGGAGAGGGAAAGTCAGTTTTCTTTAAGGGTGTGGCTCCTAAGGTCAACCATGCTCCAGTGGATGGTCCATACCCAGGAGTATATGGGTTACACAAATTCGAGTCAATCAAAGGGTTATTAAATTTCAAACATGAATTAAGAATGTATGGACATGGAACTGGATCTTGGAAGAGTTAAATAGAGTTAAATATGGAGGTAAGTATGGTCAAAATCCATTGTATGAAATTCTCAAAGAATAAAAATATTTTAAGAGATCTATGTCTTTACCACAGATATAAGATTAATTTAACTGAGGCAAAGTAGGTGTTGAATGTAGGCTGTTTCCATTCTTTCCTACTTGTTAATTTCTTTTCTGTTTTTGTTATTTTTGTTGTGGCTCAGGAAGCCACCATGTCAAAGAAAGAAATGACTGATCAGATGTAAGAGCCACATTTTGTTCTGATTGAGGGAATATGAGCAAAACACAAATATGGTCACCTACAAGTCTCTTATGTAGAGAGAATGAATTTTTTACTGGTGCTGACATCTACAAACAATAGTAATAATAATATTAGCTTATATTGAATGCAGAGCATATGCTGCATAGTATAGTATAATATATTCATTATCATATATAATATTCACACAGGTCCTAGGAGGTAGATATTGTTATCATACTTATTTAATGTTGAGTAAAGAGAAGCTCAGAAGAAAAAGAGGCCTGAAAAAGCTAAATTACTTTCACAAATACACACAGTCTGTAAGTAGAGGAGTAAGATTAAAGACTCTGCTCACATCTTTACCTCTTTTGAATTTCTTTCTTTTTTGTTCTACTTTTTTGTTTGTATGTTTGGTATGTTTGGTTGGTTTTTGGTGTGTGTGTGTGTGTGTGTGTGTGTGTGTGTGTGTGTGTGTGTGTGCCTGTGTGCATGTGAACATGTTTGTGTGTGTATGTGTTAAAGATTGAACCAAGGATCTATATACATTAAGCATACATACAAACACTAGTTATACCCCTACCCCCGTCTTCATTTTATTTTTAATCGTCCATGAAATATCAATCAATTTAAGGTATGTATTTAAGTAGTGTTAACAGTCACATTATTGTATATTCAATCAGCACCTTTTTATCTCTCTAAATTAAAACAATTCAACCTTCTCTTTGGCCCCAGATCCTGGCAATCATCTTACTTTCTTCCAATACAAATGTAACTTCTCTATGTAATTCTCATGGTTTTTGGAATCATGCAATATTTGTCTTCTTATTACTGTTTTTTCCAGGTCCTTAGTATTTACCACATTATAACATGTTCAAAATTTTCTTCTATCAGAATGCTATAACCTTGATTTTCTAATGTCTGACCCAAGTGGCCTTGGCTATGAGATTTCATACCATTTAAGTAGCATTTACTATTTCTTCCTCAATCTGAGTAAACCAGAAATAATATTTTCACTAAGGAGGAATAAGTATGTGCTGTAGAATATTATTTTAAGGTGTGTTACTTTTGTTTATCTTGCATTTGTTCAATTCTGTGAATCTGAGTTACTTTGCCTGTCTAAAACACTTGATGATCTAATAAAGAAGTGAATTGCCAATGGTGAAGCAGGAGAAAGGATAGACGGGGCTAGTAGGCAAAAAGAATTAATAGAAGGAGAAATCTTGGAGAAGAAGAGAGAGCTAAGAGTGAGAGGAGGAGGACATCAGGGGCCAGCCACTCATCTACACAACCAGCAATGGAATAAGAAAGAAAGGTATAAGAAATAGAGAAAGGTAAAAGCCCAGAGGCAAAAGACTGACGGGTAATTTAAGAAAAGCTGGCTAGAAACAAGCCAAGCTTAGGCTGGGCATTTATAATTAAGAATAAGCCTCTGTATGTGATTTATTTGGGAGCTGGGTGGTGAGTCTCCCAAAAGGGCCCTCAAAGAGACAAAGAGCAAAAACAACCAACAACAAACATAGGCATTTGTGATGACTTCTTAAGGAACTGCTGAAAGAGCTCTGGAGCATATTCTCATCTTTAGTTCCCTTCTAAAAGATGAAAGTGTAAACAAAGGAGTTGGCAAGGTCTTTCCTAACATGAACATCCTGTCACTATTACTATGTATACACACATGACTACCTAGTATTGGACTATAACTTAGAAGACTATATGCTTGGTCTGTCTTTTCCAAAAATGGATTGTTGTAAATAGTGAATATTTTGATTATGAGAATTATAGTTCATTTGAAGTTTTATCTGGAAGTACAGTGGTAGTGTAGTATTTCCACAAATATCACAATGTAGTCAAATATTTTCCTATAAAATAATTTTGCAAAATCTGTGAGTTCTATACAACTTGTGATAATGAATGTTATATATTTTTAGAACAGAAAACTGATTATAGTGATAATAACAGTGGTGTATGAATTTACTGAAACCCATGGTTCTTTTAATAATAGATAAAATAGATATGTATAGATATATATTAAATATATATTAAAAGGGATAAAATAAATGTTTATGTTTCTAAATTATTCCTTTAAAACTGCTTTTAAAATTTATGTCTAATAGTTGGACATATGAAACCAAATACAAGCAATTATATTGTTAGATCTTAGGTTACAATGATCATGAGAAACAATTTTTAATCTTTCACTTACCGACTGATGTGCTGCTATATATCCATGGGCACTTTTATCTGAAAAGTCAGAAGAAAGAAGTCACTTTTATTTCATAAATCCTACCTAAAAAACTGCTTATCTTTGATGAAAAGGAAATTTCAGCATAAATCTATGATAAATTGCATGTTTCTCTCTTTAAAATGGCTCATATTAGGCCTAACCATATTTCTTAGCAAGTCACTTTTCAAATCTTAATGAAAGCCTCATTTCAACAGGAGTAATGTTATATTTCTTCCTTTCTCTATATGCTAAATGGTTTCCCCTATAAAATCAACACAGATGACTTTTCTCAAAAAATAAAGTGATAAACAAAATGAAAAATGATAAAATATTAAATATAAAATGGTAAATGAAATATGTACATAAAAGTAAATGAAATCACAATTTGGGTTAACATAGTTATGTATACACCAGCAAATGAAGTCACAATTTGGTATTAACAATTGTATTTCAGTATCTACAAATAGTAACATGAATGGCTTCCTTTATCCCCCAAGTGGGGGACCCAATAAGATTAACCTACCAAGCACAACAATTGTTCTGTATTGTCGTGAAACAGATCACTTAATCTAAGGGACAAAATAAATTTCTAGCGATCATTGTTCATCCATATAATCTTACTTCATGACTATAATATCCAAGGCCTGATACTAAATGACGGACTAGACCCATACTAGTGGCGAGCTAAAACAGTGATTGCTGATTCAATCAAACCATCACTGCTCCACTGAACATTTTCCTGGTTTGTACTATAACGACATTGAACTAAAACAAAGCTTCTAACATGAATATCAAATTCCCACCCCATCTGCTGGCTGACTTACACTGAAGCCATTTGCAGAAAACTGAAGCTGACTTCAGTATTGTATAGATATTTTGGCCTCATCATGAAGCTCTGAGAACTGGGATTTATTCTTCACTCTTCAATTCCATATAATTTCCCTTACCTCCTGATGTAAAGCTCATGTATTTCTGATTGTTGACTGTTTCTTTGGAGTCATAAAATTTGAGAACGTCGAGAACTGCTTGTGGGTTCTTCTTCTGTTCCAATTTGGTTATGTTGGAAGTTTGGAGTAATCGTGCCCATTGCTCAGGAATTCCCTGTGGACAACCAAAGGGAAAAATGGCTGCTCAGAACATATCAGGAGCATGTGCATGTTCCAGTAAAGTTCTTCACCAAGAAGCCCATGCTACCTGTAGGATTACACTTGGGAAACTGAAGTTACATTCTAGATTTAACGTTAGTAACTTAATAATGCAATCATTCTCTTCCTTAATCAAAACACATAGGTAAAACTAGGATCCAACTTAAAAAGGGTGGGTGATAGTATGATTGTGATTAAAAAAAAAAAAGCACATGGAAATCACCTCCATATTGACTCTGCTCATCCATGAAATGATGTTTACAGCTTAGCTTAATTTTTTTTTTTCTGGTGACTCAGGGCAGACATAGCAAGACTTCTCTAAATTTGTGCACAGTATAGTAATATGCAGATCAACTTTTGTTTTGTTTTGTTTTGTTTTTATTTTTTTTTAATGACTAGAGCTCTTTTTGGGTGTGTTTTAACCAGAATATCCTTTCAAATAAAAGGAAAGCCCTACCCTTGGTTGGCTTATATTTTCTGTTTATAAAATATAATTTAGGGGTTCTAGGGCTTTATGATAACATCAAATTGAGAGGAGAAAAATTAGAATTGTGGAGGAGCAATTGCCACTGAAACACTAGACAGTAGCACTTATGCTGCTTTGGGTATTTTTCGTGCAGCTTTCTCCAGGGCAAGCCTTCCTCCTCTCCTCCCCCTCTTTCTTCCTCTCTACTTCATTCATTGGCCACATAGAAGCTGGGGACTGTAAAACCATACCAAAGCCTTGAGAGAATTTGTAATGAATAATACGAAGCATTTAGAGCACAGAGGTGGGGAATATTTAGAAATCTAACCAAGAATTATTTAAAATTACAGAGAGGTTAGCTTTACACCGAGCATTTGAGAGTACTCTTTCCTGCATGTTCAACCTGCAGATGCCCCCATTTTATAATTATCCAACCCCCAAGAATAGCTCAGAGAGAGAAACTGATACACTATTGCTGAAGTGCATCCAGACACAATTTTTATGGCTTTGTCCCATGAAGTCTCGGCAAGACAATGTGTGACATGGGCCTCCAGAGTTTGGGAATGACAACAAAAATGTGAGATAAGCCAAGCAACGACTCTACTGCACACACATGAACCTGCTACTGCAGTGCTATGACATCTCAAAGAAGCACTTTGATGCAAGCTTCTTTTGGGCCTGTGACGCACCTCTGGGAGCTTCCCTGGGCACATCTGTGAGCCATAGAGATCTGGCTGTAATGGACGTAAATAAAGAAAGAAAAGAAAGTTAAAATAGAATGTGGGACAACTTAGAAGGTGGGAAGAGATGAAATCAATGGGTCTGAATGGGGGGTTCCCTTTTAAAGTGGGGTGGTTATGGAAATAGGGAGGTATTACTTAAACCAGGGACAGAACAGGCTATAGGACAACATATTTAAGAGAACAGAGAAAACAATAGTGTCCCAAAGTTTGGATATATAATTAATTCCACTTTAGGCCAGATGCTTCCTCCATAAATAGTAAGAATTACCATTAAGCAATTGGGGAAATTACAAAAAAGAAGCAACAAAGATTTGGAGGGACAAAGGATGGCATTATGAAAAGCTTCATCAATCATTTGTAAGTTGCTTTTGTAACTGGGTAATCACAGCCAATGGTCATGGGATGAACTTACAAATTTCAGTTCCCAATTCTGGTTAACTAAATTTCCATTTCACATTGTACATATCTATGTGACTAAAATTCAAGGGATGGCTATATAATAATATTGAACTTTTTAAAAAAATTGCCATTATTCTTCTGCATTTTATGGCTAAAGTCATGGGTGTCTTAGAGAAAATTAGACTAAAGCCACAGCCAGACACAATGCTTAAGTTTAAGACACATTTATATCAGGGAAAGGGAAAACATTTCATTTCAAATCTTGCATGAATAATTTCCACTTAATGATATAATTCCCAAACCCAACTTCCCACAAATATCAGAAACAAATTAACAGACTTGTCTAATTTATGATATCTCAAATGCTGAAGAAACATGCTTTGACCCAACTGCTTTGATTTGGGATATATGTCCTTGATCCCTGGCATTTATGGTTACTCCAAGCACAGTGAAACAACACTTTTACATGCATTCATCACACAGTTTGATGCTAAAGCCTTAAGCCAAAAATTGGAACTCAGGAGCCCATGCATGATCCCAGTTCTGATTCTAAGTGCAATTAATAGCATTTTGTTAATACTGTAATGGCCAAAGGAGTTATTAAGTGTTACAAATCCAGGTATGCATTGCACATAACCACTAAAGCAGACTTCACTGGCATGAATCATTAGAATATTTGTAGGCAGTATATATTCCCGTGGCACTTCTAAACTTTTGTAATAAATAGTTGTGTGATCATCACTAGACAGCAGAAAAAAATGCTGCCAGTTGAAGTTCCTCCAGATAACTCTACTTACCACATGACTACACTGCTGACATAATTTCTCTTTTCTAAGATGAGACAAACCAGTTTATCAATGAGACCTGTTTACTATAATTTGAGCACATGCCACAATGGCACATAATCAGAGAGTCATCTCATTACTCCAAATTGAGGAACTAATCTAAAAGTTAGACAGCTAATGAAGACCTAGAGTCTAAGCATCAGAAGCAGGAGCACATATTGATGCCTGTATATATACAATAACAAGTAAGTGTACATCAAGCTGGGGGTGTCCAGTGTAGCCCAGGAGAATGGCAGCATGATATAACAGGCCAAGCATTTATCTTATCATAAGAAATGATAATTTATATCACTCATACCATTTTTCCCTCTGATTGACTTGAAGCGACCGTCACAGGTCTAGAGGTCTGGAAAGGGGAGTTCTGAAGTATTTGGGACAAAAATGGCAATATAATGGGTAAGGACTTGTAATAATTTAATAACCCAAATATCACCTCCCATCCTAATTTTAGCTTTAGGGTCCAAGTATATGCCCAGGTATACTAGGTTATATGAGCCAATTAGCCATTAGGGTAATCACCAAGCAACATATCAAACTAGTGTTCAATTATTCAAAAAAGCAGGCTCTTGTAAAACAACTGGTCTACAGTTCAGCAAATTGCTCAAAATTCAAATTCCACAACCACAATAATCAAATTTCACAATATGATTTGCCCCAACAATGACCTAATGGTACCTACAGTAATTGAGACCCAGTTCTAAATCCTACCAATAGAAGTGTTAAAGACTTATTACCTTTGGTGGTTTAAAAGTTAAATATACTAGAATATTAATCATAAGTCATAGGTTAAGATAATAAAGAAGGTAGAATTTATGATCATTTAAAAATGTATGTACTAGTAGCTGCAAGATCATCAAGATGAAAACAGTATTTGCTCTGGATCTGTCTACAAGGGCAATGAATTCCTTTTAGTTGACTGCAAACAGCGATTTCATTTCAAATAAGATGTTGTTTGGTTTTGTTGCATCAGGACTAGACAGGTTGTCTATCATATGTTCCACCTCACTCTTGTCTGATTGGTCCACTGGGTTCTAATTCAGACCACAATGGAGATGGCTGGTGATGCAGTCAGCAAGATGGTGGTGATTTAGTTTCCCTTTATTTCCATTCAGAACCCAGAAAGACTAAAGAAAGACTAAAGATGGGGAAAACGTGGCAAAAGCTGTCAAATAGGCAGAAAGAAATAAAACAAGTGGAAGTGAGCCAGAATGCTAGATGAGAAAATAGTCACAGCTGAACCAAAACAGAAAAAGAACAAGAAAGCATGGCATAACAGCAACCAAACTAAGAGGAGGGACTAAAAAATGAAGCTCTTAAAATAAAAGAGATGAATTATTAGACAAAACTATAAAGTTTGAGGGCTTTTCCTGTTTCAAATATCAGAAAATTAGTTAGAATCTCATTGGATGTTTTTTAAAACACATAATGGTCAGATTATAAAAACAACTTTTATCCAGTGGGAAAGATGGTGGTCGTAGTATTGATAATCAGTTTGTAATTTCAAGATGTAGCCAATGAAATAAAAGCCAGGCTCAAACTAAATGGCGTTTAAGTAATGTCTTTGACTCAGTAACAAAATCCATTAAATTGTATCTGTCTCAGTTTTAGCAGTCTCATTTTTTTTTCTGCTTGCTACTGAGAACAGAATAATCAGCCTACACTAATTTATGATGCCAAGACATTTACTTTGTGTCTACTTCACTCTTTCACTACTTCCTTCCAGAATTGAACAAATAAAATAATGTGGCTGCCAATTCAGTGGTGCAGCTTAGTTCTCCAAATGAAATGGACTTGCTTCTTTACCTCTACCTAACCACACGACACAGTCCATTCACTGACCATTATGCTACGGGACAGGGAATTTGACACTTCAATATTGATATTTTTTCTAGCTTAGTAAAACAAGAATTATTGTAATTTTATCAAAGATTTAATTTTCTAAGTTAATTTGAAGCTCCTTATTGTTTCAGAATGCACTTGTTGATTGAGTTGTTTTCTAGTGTAGAAAAAATTAGCTGAAATATGAGGTCATGTTTCTAGCAACATCTCTCCTATCACCCATTTAATAAAGGGAGTGCCACATAATTTCTTTAGAGGAATTAAAAGGCATATATCTGAGAGTTTGTTCTATTTTAGCACTGCAATTTTCCAAAAAGGGAATAGATTTTGGACCTATGTTATATCCAGAAAATTCATGTTGACAATCATTATAGATGATTCATATATAATGTGTATGTAATCACATAACTACTAATACATATGTGATATACAATTATTAATATTTCTTCCTGAAACATGGGGCTTGTACTTTTGAATGTCTACAAAATAAACCTATTAATAATCTTAAAAATAATCTATGTTTTTAAAATCAAAAGTGTAACAGGCAAATTTTACAGAGACTTTTGGTTAGTGTAGTTATCTGTGTAATTCAGGATCCTGAATTATTCAGATGAACTGCCTTCACTGGCCAAGTTGAATAAATTATTATCTGATCAGCTCCACATGATTAAAGAACAGGTTCAGGCAGGGTCTCCTTACTATAGCTACGTTTCAAATACGTTGAAATTATAGGGTGATCAGACACTTTTATAAGATGGATAGAATAATTTTGTCAATGTTGTTGCCCACTTTCTACTTCTATGTTTGACTATCCAGGAAATGTTCATCTCCAGTCTAACATTTTGGAATACAGCAATTCTTACTTGAAACCTATTTTCGTAAAGGAAATAGCTTTTTTTTTTTCATGGCTTACAAAACAAAATAAGCAGTTTACTTACAGTGAATTCCCCGGTGACTGCATCAAACCCCACATGAATCGTATGTTCAAAGTCTGAAGGAAGAGAGATCTCTGGGCGTTCTTTCTCTTTCTTCTTATTGGCTAAAGACAAAATGTTAACATGCATTTATTTGAGGTATAGTTTTGGTTTTCATAAGCTGTATTTAGTAGCTCATCAAAACATTTATAGAATAAAAAGACAGCAAACTTGTTTAAAATGTAAGATTCAGTATTTTCAGGAATATATGTGCCATACGTCTTGACCTCAGCAAAGATGTCATTGTTTAAAGCAAGCTCATTTCAGTAATTGATATTATCCTTGCTGAAAAGTGACTTGAGACCTCTCAACTGTTAGTCCCAATTCCTCTGCAGGTTTGTATACCATAGTGGCCATTTATACTTGGTCAACTATCATTTCTATTTGCCCAGAGAGGCAAATGGAACAGTTTCCCATTGTTCTTGTTCCACTGAAGCAATTCCTGTGGACTTTGTCTTCGTTTTCCACTTTTCTGATTGTTCATCCTTCCTGGATATGGCTAACCTCATGTCTCTTCATTTCCTTGACAGTATGCTCTGATTTTCTTCCTCACACAACAACTATTATTTGTCTATCATTGTGTTTGTTAGTTTACCTTCCTTAGTGCAGTCTCTGACCTATAATTTTCCTCTATACAAAGTCTTTTCTTTTAGAATAACTCCACTTTAGACACAAACCCTTGTCAAGCAATTTCCTAATCTATTCTGGTAATAGAATAGAATCAAGATATTCTATTACCAAATACTAAACACACTTTCAAAAGGAGGCTTTTATGTAAATAAAGTACAATAGAAAATTATAAATACGTAATTCCTAATTTATCAAGGCTCTTCAGGGCCTTGGGAGTGTTCCAGTTGGATGCAGAAGCCTGTAGAAGTAGCTTCATTTACGTCATAGAAACGAACTCTTGATACCCTCTATAGGCTATGTTCCACTTGAAAAATCAAAAGAAATTTATAGAACATCTGCCCATCAAAATGTAGTAAAGCTACACACACAATTTTGCATCTACTTTCAGAAGTTCATAATTCCCCTCAATTCCAGTTAGGGAACCTCTATTTTATGCCCCCAATCTTCCTATCAACCTTCATCCATGGCTTTTTTTCCAGGAAACAAATTCTCCCCTCTTCTCTACTGGCTGCACATGTACAACATACCATCTTAGATGTAAGTACTCCACATGAGCAAAACTCTGTATAGACTTTACTCCAAGTGTCTCTCTAGAAGGTTGCTTGATAGCCAATCTTTTGCCTTCTGCTGACGCCAAGTGAAAAAGGCAAGAAACGCAAACTTTTGCTCCTCCCCTGGAAAGTTTCCTATCTCAGGAAAATAACACTGTAACCACCCAGATTAGAGGAGGAGCATGGTCTTCGATTCCTCTTTAGGAAGAAATAGAGTAAAGAAGAGGTTATACTATCTATCTCCAATAGATTATTGAAAGAAATTATTCTAAAATATACAAAAATTAGGAAATACAAAACATGCTGACATACAGAGAATGATATTTGAGTCTTTAAAAGAGTTGTATGCATTTATGCTTTTTCTTGTTTGGTTGTTTTGTCACATTATTATTTGTTTGTTTTAGAGTTATCTTATTTGATTGTTATTCCTTAGATACCTGTTTGTCTTCTAAGAGAGACAGCAAAGGGGTGGGTGGATCCAGATTGGGGAAGGAACTGGGGGGTGGGGAGGAGGAGAAGAAACTATAATCATAATATATTCTATGAAAAAATCTATTTTCAACAAAAAAATTTAAAAAAGAAGTTGTATATTCAAATCATAATGTACCCAAATAACTACTAAGTAATCTTACATTGGCCCAGATGACAAAACCAACAATTTGGGGGTCATCTTAGATTTTTACTATATTTCTGTATTATTGGTTTAGCTTCTGAAACTGTCTTAAATCTATCTTCTTTATTTTTAGAAGTCACTATCTTTATCCAAGGCATCAGTATTTCCCTCTTGGCTCACTGCCTCGAGTTTTGTACCCTCTGACTCATTTCTCTCTTCTGTGGCCAGGTCCTGTTCTTGCCTTTAAGATCATTTAAATACTCCTCTCATTACTTATGTGTTAAAATGCATGCTCTTGGGGTTGAGGATTTATCTCAGTGGTAGAGTGAAGGCCCTGGGTTCAGTCCTCAGCTCTGAAAAATAAAATACAATGCATGCTCCAGAACATGATATCTAATATGTGCATGACCTGGTCACAGTTTACTTACCCAGCTTCTATTGTTGCCATGGAACACAATATCCACATTCATTTTATGCTTCCTAAATAGATGTGTTTTCTCTTGCCTCCAAGCTTTTATTTATGCTAAGCTATGGTTTGGAACATTGATTTCTTACCTTCTCCTGCCAGCTCTGTGTGGATTACTCCCATTTGGTTTCTCCTCTTTTTATTTTATTTTAATTTACAGTACTGGAGATCAAACTCAGATCCTCACAAAATTTGGGCATCAGCACTTCAGGAATCCTCATTCTTGAAAACTCTCCATGGCAAACCTTATACTATTCTCCCCCTGCAAAGTTCAATGTTCCTTGTTTTATGGTTTCACAGAACCACCTCGTATATAGTCTAAGCTTAGCACTTAACCAATACTGGATTATTATTCGTTTTTTATCTATCTCTCTAGCTAAAACTCAAAACACTGGACAGCAGACCTTATCTTAACTCTTACATTCTCTAGCACCTGTCTTGTGCCTGAATATTCAATAACCATCCTTTATGGAAGACTCACCATGACCAAAGTAATTCCAGAGCTATCTCGTTCAAACTATACACCCAGCTATACACAGCTGGCAAAAGTCAAAACTAGTATCTGAACCTAATTCTCACTATATCCATGTACCTAAGCTTGTAGTAGCCACGTAACTGATGGCTTGGTGGCATTTTCAAGAAAAAAGAAAGTTTTTGCGCTAGGCTTCAGCAAATATTTAGTGATTGAATAACTAAATATAACTAAATAATGAAATAACTAATAATTTGGAGCTTAGATAGCTGATTTTTGTTTTACTTATTTCTTGGGAATTCTAAAACAAGTTTATCTCCCCTAAAAATTCTGGGAACCTTGGTTATGTGTACAAAAACGCATCCTAACTTGGTTGTTGGGCTTACATTCAATCTGGTTAGTTCAAGGTTGGTATTTGAAGAGAACAAAAAACCAAGTGCCCATGACTTTCTAAATGCAGCTTCCATATTCTGCCAGAAAAAAGAACGAAGTCACAGATTACTGGCTGGACCACAAATTGCAAATGTCATTTGGCTTGGAGACCTTCTAAGTATGACTACATTTTTCCTGCTACCTTAGGGTTAGCTAAACTGTCCAAAAATCTCATATATTGCCATCCATATCTATTCAATCGCCATATAAAGAAACAAAAATCCCTCTAATAATCTATCATCCCTTCTATACCTAATCCTAGTATTCTATATTCTCTCTAGAGCTAAAGCTTATATCATTAAGAAAAAAAGCCTCTTTTCTACATTACACCTATTCATTAAATGCTCTCATCATTTCTTGCCACAGGTTCTCAAATTTCTCTGTAATCACTGTTATCTGGGAGATTTATATTAAAAATGAGATAATATTAGCCCTACCCTAGATGTGTGCGTTGTCAATTATCTGATGAGGGTGAATGCTTCCTCAGATATCCTAGTAGAAGCTGTTAATTCTTCTCTATCCCAAGTCCTTTCTACCTGTCAGAATGGGGAAGTTATACTTTATTCCAATTTATTCCAAATTGTTTATTTGACGTCGGTACTTCTGTACTTGCCTACAAATTACCCTCCTTTTGAGGTGATTGCCACTTGTCCCTGTGTCCTATGAAGATCCTGGCTTTCAGTTTTCCTTTCTAATCTCTACAATGACATTACTCTGAAACAAAATATCTAAGTGAGTAATTTCTTCATGTTCTTCCCTTACACCATCTTTTAAAAGAATGATTGATTTTCAGACAAAATTTACCAGAATACCACAGAGAATTATATAAAATTTCAGTATCTGGTGTCTACTTAAAACTGACTGTCAGTCAAATGATTGTACAAACCCCAGAGAAAATGTATAGCTAGGGTGGAGAACCCCAAGTACTCCAGGTGCTTTAATTATCCAGAATGACCTTTTCTCTGAAATAGTAAATTCTGTTTTCTTATACTCTAAGCTCAGCCTCCCATTTTACCAACCTTCTAATTCTCCTATGTCATTTCTATACTAATGTCAACAAAACCTCCATTCTCTGGCTCTCTCTAGTTTAAGTCCATTTCAACACCTCCCCCGGCCTACATTGTATGGTGCATCATGTAAATGGCTCCTACTCTACAGGCCTAGGAACTCTCACAACATGAATTCCTCTAGGAGTTGTCTGACAAAGCTTTACCTGACATAGTGCAACCCTAAAATTCCTCCACTTCGATACTAGAGCTGCTGAGGATTGCTAGCTGGAGGGATTACATGGCAATGTGGATTCGTTTATTATTAAGGTCACACACCCTACTTAGGACACTAACGATTCTTGCAAGATTCTTTTTCATCTTCCTTTTTAGTATTTCCCTCTTCACTGGAACTTTCATTTAGGCTCAAGAGACATGTTGAGATCTCTCCACTTAAAAAAAGTCCTTCAACCTCCTCTTATCCATAACTCACTGCTGTAATCACTCACCACTTCCTTATGTGGGTTAAACTTATAAAAAATCAATTTATACATTATCTCTCACTTCCCCAACAACTGTAATAACTCCCCGAAGACACACATTAATCTCTTTCCCAAGTGCCACTTTTCAGTACTTAAACCACTCACTGTCTTCTCAATAAGAACCAATATCGTTGATCAAGAACATCTTGAACCTCCTCTACATAGCTCTTTCCTAGAATCCACTTCTACATTTCTGGCTTTTCCTTTTCAGACTTATTTGCAAGAGTCATATCCTGCTGGTTGGTTAGATCACATTCACTAGAAGCTGCCTTAGAGCGCCTCTCCTCATCCACACACTCCCCCTTGAGTCATCTTTTCAACACTCCTCCTTTATTTCAGCATCCCCACTATCCACATGCTTTAGGTGCTCTCAGATTTGCCACAGCACAATCCCAACCCTACTGTAGATAACTTGTCATTAGACAACTCTGGCTGCTTGCCTCCCTGGCTCCTTATGGGAAATATTCCTGAAGCACCATGAAACTATATTTCCTTGGTTTCCTACCTGACCCTTCTCTAGATCCTCTTCTTGCAACCTTATTCATTCTCCACTTTTATTAATTCTACTGTCTAAATACTGCCATCTGTATTTCCTATCCCTTTTCTAATGGTACTGGTGTCTAAGTTAGTCACTTCCGATCTGCATTGTTCCTCCATAGCTTTATAATCCCACCCTCCTCCTCCCATCCTTCATTCTAGCTAGTCTTAACTTCTTGTAGTTATATCCGTGAAAAGTCAAGAAGTAGTAATTCATGCCTACTGCCTTCACAATGCTGCTCTTGGTACTAGAAATGTCACTCATGACTTACATGGCTAGCTATATTCTACGTCTACTTTCTAAACTTTCTGTCTTGAGACTCACCTCAGTTTAGTGGGCATCTCATTCACGAAGCCTTCCCTAACTGTTTCCCCCTTCAGTATTCTTTTCTAGTACCTGCTTTTGTTTTTCCTTGCCAGCGTAAATTCTACTCATTGACTGACTTCCCTCTTACTGAGTCATCAGTTTCTTAAATGCAGAGATTGGAATTTAGACCTTCTTTGTTTCAGAACATTAGCAGACTCAATATTTCATAACAAATCAAATGAATGAATGAATGAATGAATGAATGAATGGATGGATATATGGCCTTCATTATATGAAATAACCTTATGGAGACAGCCATGATTATTTGCTATTTGTTTATGGGTGAGGAAACAATGACCCAGGTCTATCAAGAAGGCCAAGGAAGTGAAGGTTGAATTTGATGACGGTGTCAGTGATGTTTCCTCATCAGAGGGAAGGACTATTCATTCAGGCACATCTCTAGTGAGATGTCACTTGGGTGTCAAAGGTATATATTACCAACCTAGTTGGGGAGAATTCAAAGTACATAGAAACAACCAGTCTCCTTCAGGTGAAATCCCTCAATAATGCTGTTTACTTTCTGTGATTTGTTCTAGAAAACTGTAACATGAGTCTTACTTGTTTTAGGAGGTCCACTTGCCACCTTTCCCCCAAATTCCAGAGAGTTGTGCTTTTCTTTCTCATTAGCTGTCATAAGGTTACTTCCAGAATTACTTTTTAGAGTACTTTCTAGCTCCTTGAAAATACACCATGCCAGTAAACAAAAGGAATGGCAGAACACAGACATGGAGAAAATTTCTCTATATAAATTTACCCTAAAAGTACACACTCACAGTATATGTGGCATAATTTAGAAGGCAACACTTAAAGCTGTGTTAATGCAGAAAGACAAAAACAAAATATTAAGCATATGTTAAAATACAGAAATACTTTTTCAAAGAACATTAAACACAGAGATTGGATAGTTCTCTGAAGTAAGCATTTCATTACTCTGGTAATATGGAATAACTCAGCTTCCTTCCATTTTCTTTGAGTCAGTTAATGAAATGGGTCAGTTAAATTATGGGTCAACATAGTAACAGATTATGCTAGATGATTCACTAGGGACTTCCACAATACTCTAAAGTTGCAAATTAACTGGGAGAATGAGCATAATAAAAAAAAAGGGAGCCGGGAGCCAGGCAGTGGTGGTGCATGCCTTTAATCCCAGCACTCGGGAGACAGAGCCAGGAGGATCTTTGTGAGTTTGAGGCCAGCCTGGTCTCCAAAGTGAGTTCCAGGAAAGGCGCAAAGCTACACAGAGAAACCCTGTCTAAAAAAAAAAAAAGCAGTATAAATGCACACCACAGCAAAAATATAGACATATGCGGTGGACAGTCCATGGGTACAAGAGGTAGGCCCCCCAAAATGTGCCACAACTAGCAGATACATAAACCATCTATAAGATGCAGGAAGTAGGAAATGCAGCAGAAGTAAAAGGTCAGAAGTAAGAATGCATATAGCAAACAGATGTAAGTGGGAAGACAACAGTAAACACATAGGGAATAGTCTTGAAAATCAAGAATGACAGAAAGATGAAACTGGAGATAATGGTGAAGAACATGTGGGAAAGGTCTGTGAACAGGTGGATGAGATAATGGAATTTTTCTGAAGATAAACTAGTTAGCTCTGTGCTGTTAAGGTACCCTCTTAGCACCAGACTTCACTCAGACTGAGAATGAACAGTGGGTGTGCAATGGAGAAATGAAAGGACCTACCTATTACTATGTCTTTAGCTTCTGAGGTCAATTATTGGGCACTTCCTATAACCTCCTTCTGCTTCCCTCCCTCCCTCCCTCTCTCCGTACATGCGTGGAATTTCCATTTAAACTGTATGTATGCACATACATGTATTATTTTGCAGTTGGAAATTTACCTGAGGATAATGAGCTTGCTCTCTTATGATTTTCATCACTGAGCTAGACATATAAAAAACAAGCACAACTATTTTCTGAAAGATATAAGCAGTTCAGACATGCTCCAGATTCTTTTATTTCTGAACTGACAGCAATAAATTACATTTGTTCTCAAGGTCAGAATACAACTCAGATCTATGGATTGGTCACTTGCTCCTATGTCTCTATTTCATAGTATTCCATGAAGTCCTTTAAAAGGTAACGGTGATATAATAAAGCAATTTATTAGACCACTTTAATTGGAGCTCCTGTGGATTTGAACTTTCCTGGAAAATGACTTCATCCCACAACCCCTGGCTTGGCACCAGAATTCCTCCTTATTCCTTCTGGTGTGTATTAGTAAAGCCAAATAATTTGTTCAGGAGGAGCAGCTACTTTCAGCATGAAAAGTGGGCATGAGTGAGTCAGAGTCCGTCATACTAAGAAGCCTATTTTATTACACAATATCCCTACTTTTTGCGGGGAAAACCATGATGGAAAGATATAAAAACTGTTCTTAAAGTGTTATCCACATTCTATGGATGATAAGATTCATTTTTCTTAACAGGCGACCCTTACTGAGTTGCTCATTCTTTATCTAAGTGAGAGATGCTTTCTGTGATTCATAGATTGTCTGTAAAATACTGCCTTTGTGGTTTGTGAGGTTTAAAATACTTTAGTGTCTAATTAACTACCTGGGCAGTGAATTTAATATAGAATTATTGCTTTTTTATTTTATTTTAATATCATTTTGTTCCATTGTCTGATTTACAGTCACAGAGCACAGTGTACACTGTGCCATCACTCTTGAGTGGAAAGCCTTCTGAAGCCCTTTTTATACTTGATTAAGTATAAGTATCTCAGAACAGTTTTTCCTAGGGCAACAATAGCCCTACAGGTGGTGTCAAAGAAGCAGGGACTGATTGCTGCCAAGGTTCCACTCCCTACCTCACCTGCTCTATATACAAATATCCTCTTTGGAGGGGACCCACAGGAATTTCTTACCTCCTGAATTTCTGACATGTAAATCTTTTCTTACACAGCAGGCAAAATAATTGTCTAGCTTTCTCATTCAGGAGCCTGAAAATTTATTATTTTACTGTTGAAAATATTTGAAATACTATGTGGTAAGGGCAGTGGAAAATCAGGCCTGAAACACCACTTTAATTTTTGTTCCAAGTATTTGAAGAAACTGATAGTGAGGGGCAGGTAAAAAAAAAGTTAAGGAGGCTCCACGTAACTATTTCTTGCTTAAACCTAGAATCTTGGGCAAACTGCACATGGATTCTGAGAAGAAAAGCCAGGTTCTCATCAAGTGAGGAAGAGAGCAAGCTTAGGAATGAGTGCAAGAGAGGAGATAAGGGTGCTCCTTCTGTTCTCTTTTAATACAGTTGGCCAACATTTTAATTTTATGATTATCAAACATTGCTAGTGTAATGTGGGTAATGGTTACGTGGCTAGATCTGCTTGGAGAGCCCTTGGCAGTGGGACCAGGACTCATCTCAGGCGCATAAAATGGCTTTTTGGTACACATTTCCTAGGGTGAGATACCTTGCTCAGCTTAGACACAGTGGAGAGGAGCTTGGTCCTTCCTCAACTTAGTATACCAGACTTTGTTGAGTCCCCTAGGGAGGACTTACCCCTCTGAGGAGTGGATGAGGGTGGGGGGGCTGGGGGAGGTAGGTGGTGGGAGAAGGGGAAACTGGAATTGATATGTAAAATGAAAACATTTTAAATAAATAAATTAAAAAAGAAAATAAAAGTTTAAAAGTCTTCAAAAGAAGACAGTAATTACAGAAAAAATGATGCTTTAAAACAAACAAAATCTAGTTGCTTCTTGCTAGTAAGGGAGGCCAAGAGGAAGAAAAGCTTGTAAGAAAAAAAAATGTCCAAGGTCATTATTGCTAATTCACCTAGGTTTCTCCTTTCCTTTCCTTTAAAAAGTCTAATTTTGCATATTCCACTTGTTAAAACATATCTTCATCCTTAGGTGCTGGGTCTGTCAAGCTTTAAGTAGTGGATCAACTTTGTGGGAGTCATTTAATGTTTCTAAAATGGCTTTTTGTATAAAGTGGCTTCTAGGAAAGCCTCACCTCTATCATAGGAGGATTAAGGAACATGACTTTAAACATTAGTATTTAGCTGGGAAGGTACATTATGTAAGGTCTATTCTCCTGCCCTGGGGGAACTTGCTAAAGTAATTCATAGGATCTAATTGGCCTATTTGAATCTTCTTTATGTATAGTTCATTTCCTTGGGAAAAAATATTCAGCCCATTTCCTTCTGCTTGGTCTTCAATGGCTATAATGACAGTATGTACAGATAAAACCACAAAGTGGTACCTGACTCTCCAAGAGTAGCTACAAGCTTAATTCATGAGCTGTATGAGTCATGGAGATGATCAGATGAGGACAAAGAAATGACAGTCCCATGTGAGACATGTCCCTTTGACACATGTAGACATCCATAACTTTCTCTGGTTTCATCTTCCAAAACACTCAACAATATTGATCATTATGGGAAATAATTAGGAAGTTGCCTTTCATCTCTTCCCAGGCAACATATACTTGCTCCATTCTTTTTTATATTCAGTTCAAAGATACACCAATTTCAATGGGTAATATTTCAGAAACATAAGGCAGAGATGAGGCAGTGTATTAGGGAGACACTCCTGTCCAACTGCACAATTATGTAAGGTACAAGTCTGAGAAGGATAAAAAGGCCACACATGCTTTAAGAAAGAACTTTCATAACCCTCGACTACTAGCAACTTTTGTATCTTCCTACACTTCATTTCAATGTATGATATATCACTTTTCTATCTTCCCTTCTCTTCCTCCTTTTATCCTTTTCCACTCAGATATCACTCCCACTCTTTACTACATTGTATACATCTCCCAACCCTAAATATCATACCTGCCTTCAATTTGACTGTCTGGTCGTTTTAGTGGGCAACCATATTTTCATGAACCTTTTTTGTTAACTAGCCTTGAAGTGGGAACACAGGCTTTAGTAGATAGGGAGAGTGAATCCTTGTCCCACCTTCTTCCCATTTCACCAAGGGACTTCCAGGAGTGAAGGAATAGATAATGAAGTTCTTCTTATGGGGCATAGCACCAACCCCAGAGGGTAAGAAAGAAACTATACCATTCAGGCTTCCCAAAGGCCAGGCCAGTGATCTATGAAGAGGACTCCACATGCAAACATTATTCAGGGAGCATCAGTCTATGCCACTTGACTTTCTAGTAGCACCACATACCCCTCCATTAATTGCCAGCCCGACATATTATTAGTGAAATAATAAACACCTTGCACTCCTGCAAGAGTCTAAAGGGCCTTTAGCTTTACCAAAGAAAGATTACATACTGTTACCACATTAAGTGTATTGTATTGTGTATTAGAGGAATATTAGTAATATGCACTAGCCAAAACATTTAATTAACAAGACCATTAAGGATAGCTGGGCATTTTCTTGTTTCACCACGATGCTCCCTGCTGTGTAGGGTATGGAGAAGACAGCATATTCAAGGGATTAAAATAACAATGTATTTTCAACACAGTAACAAGAACTATGTAGCCCTTCATTAGTCATTCACATGCACGAATATATCAAGTTAAAGCCTCACTTTTCTAAAGCATGCCATTTGCAAGCCTATGAAATACACAGACCAAATGATAACCTAGCCCACAAAACACCAATATCAAATGTTAGCATATCTCTGTTGTCAGGAATATCATGTAACTATCATTTTCCACATAACAATTAAAGAATAACTTTTCCTGAGATTCATATACATTTAAAAAAAACAGCCACCACTGGCTTCTGATGAGAGCAACAGAGATTACTATACAGTCTCTTTGTTCCATTGCAAGGAAGGTTAATATAGTATAATAAGAACAGTCTGTTTCTGGATTCCATTCTTTACAATGTAGTCCTGGACTGTGTATTTAAAAGCTTATACTGTTATGGCTGCAAAAGGGAACTAGAACAAGGAATTCATATGCATGGTGAATCACAGACTGGCATCCAGTAAGCAATCAGCAAATGGGTGATCATTTTCTATATGCCACAATTTTATTTCTATCAAATTACTTCCTTCTACACCTCCAGGAAAAGGGGCCATCTTATGGTTCCCCAGATCACTAAGCCACAAATCGCTCCAGATTTCCCCACAAACAAAATACGTATGAACTGTGTTCTCTAAAGACACAGCCCTTCATACAACACTCACATCCTGCAAAACTCAAGAGCAGTATGAGACATAAAACCCATAAGAACTTGAGAAACAGATGTCACATAGAACAGGCAAATTCCAAGTGCAGCCTCACCTGCTTCTTTATCTAGCTTTAACTCCTTAACATTGATTGCTTTGGGGGACACTATGTCATTTTCAGAGTCCTTGCTGTGTTTATTTGCCTCATTGCTTTCTCCTTACTGGTTTATTTATAGTTATATATTTATTAATAAATTTACTTATTCATTCATGTATTTATTCACCACCTTATTCCAAAACAGATGCCAGCTGATACACAAGAATACATAAAATGCAACATAAAACCATATATTCAGAACAGATATGGATATAAAAAGGAAAATACAAAAATAAAGTTCAGAACATAAATGAAGCCTAGAACACAGCTGGTACAAAGTGCACACATACTAAGATGTCTCATTATAACTGCTATGCATAAACCACACATTTGGCTCCAAGCTCTGTAGGAGTCAATGAGAGACAAACCTAATCTGCCTCATACTTTACAGTGTCTAAAAGGCAAAATAAAACCACTTATTTACTACATCCTTTTCCTGGTCTAAATCGTTCAGGTTTTGTATAGTACAGTATCACAAAATGGTGCCAAACTGTGCCTCCTACATTGTCTTAACACCAAGACTCACTTCCTAGAATGGTCTCCAACATTGACATGTCCTCAACCTCGAAATAAAATCTACTCCATATTTTTTTCTTCTACATGTCTCTTGTTCTATTTGGTTAATGAAATGCAGCTATTAAAGAGGCTTCTTTAAAAAACAAACAAACAAACAACCAACAGATGTTCTCTATACAAACGGAAATTTTCAAATTTCAAATTTCCCAGTATGGAGACTGAACCAACTATTTTAAATTAAGTAATGAAGTAGATGTTATTTATAATGGAAAAAAATTAAGGAAAGAACAAAGAGGAAAAATGGTTTAATTAAGCATGATGTCATCATATATTGACATATTATACACTATTAAAAAGTATATTTATAAAGACTTTTAAATGGAAGCAAATATTCTTGATATAAGTAAAAAATCCAGAATACAAAGCTATATACAGTATGATATTAACTATGTAAAGATATAAACAAGTAATACACACACACACACACACACACACACACACACACACAGAGAAAGAGAGAGAGAGAGAGAGAGAGAGAGAGAGAGAGAGAGAGAGAGAGAGAATCTAGAAAGAAATGGTTTCTGGGATTTGTGATTATGAGCGATTTTTTAATTTCTAAATGCTTATTACTATTTTACAAGTTGACATTGGTGAATAATTCCGATGATATGATGAGAAAAGGAGGGTCTATGAGGAAAAATATCACCCCAGTTACCTTTGGTTTATACAAGTATAAGAACATTTTCTTTTCACTTAAAGTATTCTATAATTGACATATAGATTCCAGTCACATCAAAAGCTACTTTATAAAGGTATAAATCCAACAACCTAGTTTCTTGTTTGTGGAAGTTGTTAAATGCCACAAACATAATAATAGCTCACAATTATCTAGCAGTAGTTAATTTACATTTGTAACACTCACGTAACTACAATTACCTTAGGTTATCACAAAGATTTGGTAAGGCATGGCAGACCCTACTAACCTCATTTAACAGACAATATAATTCAGGCTCAGTGAAGCTACATGACTGGCCCAAAGTCACAATCATTCCTGCCAGAGACCTACATGAATCCAGGCCTCCAGAACACATGTTCAAAGCTCTTTGTATTAATTCAAAATCGACTGTGATAATATCAAACAGCCATTAAGAAGTGGGGACAGAGAAACAATATTCTCTGCTCACCCATGAGGGTCAGGTTCTTAGACAAACGTGAAGTTGTCAAAGTTTAACTGAGGAAATTTTGGAGATGGGAGAGAAAAAATATGGATGTCAGAAATGAGGTCACAATTGAATTTTTCAAATATCTCATAAATCCTTTATATGCAAAAATAATAATAATAATACACTAAATAAAAGGAATAATGGGAGTTTCCATCACTTAACATATAATAAATAATGAGAGACTCTATGTAATTTTATTTAGATCCCTGAGATGATTTTCAGGGATGATAAGGACATTCATATTGCTCTTTATGGTAGTGAAAATGAGTGTGACAGTGAAGCAATGTACAGTGGTGAACTGTTAGTTCAAATCTTGGATGTAAATATTCTCAGAGTCATTGAAATCCTATATTGAAGCTTTATCAAAAACATGAATATAAGCAGCATTTTTAATGACATTATCCCCTCTGTCTTAAATCTTTGGGGAAGAACCCCCACCACTTCTATATTGAGTCCAGTAAGGGTGTTTAAGTATCACTACCTTGGTGATTTAGGACTTTTTGACATTAACTCATTACAGTCTTTAAAAAATAACACTCTTATAGCACTTCTTTGTAAGTGCAAGTAAATTACCCAAGCTTTCTCTGCAGGTAGGTTGTTAGATGCCTAGTAATACTAGTAATTGATAACTGATGACTTAAAAGTTTGACTTAAGATGGTTTTTTGTGACTCTTCATAATACCTCTTTATATAATTCTTCAAAAATTATGCAAGTTTTGAACAGGTAATTTTGATATGAAAAGATTCAACTGTTCATTAGTTTCCTTGGAATATCTTACTCTTGCTCTAAAAAATGGTTCCCCTTCTTTATGACTTTGTCTTGCAGTCTCAAAATCTCCAATTTATCTTTATTGTTCCTTCTGATGACCGCTTCTGGCATACAAGAACCTCCCTGAAGAGCATCCCATAAAGTATCCTATCACATATTAGTGCAAACAACTTCATATTCATATTTTAGTTCCATAAAAGTTCATCATTCATAGGTTTTTCTTGATCCAAAATTTCACTGCCTTCAGGAGGAGGTCCTGAATGATGCTTCACTACCTCTTGTCAAATATGCATTGCGCTATACTGGGCTTTGGCAAACTAGCTAATGCCTCTTTCATTAAGGATACAGCATTAGTAATGGTTTAAGAATCCTTCACACTAGTACCTTCAGAACGTTTGTGAGACTTTCAACTGTTAAATGACATATAATTTCTACATCTTCCTGAATGGCTTGACCATACATTGATATTCAAGCTGAAAGTCAAAATGTGGCTGGTATTAAAGACTGTGTTTACCCTAGAATATGTGCATATTGGCAAATGCATATGAAGTACCAAATGGATGCTAAGAATCAACAGGACTTTTGAACTAAAGGTTTTCTTTCAAGTAGTCTTGAATTTCTCTAAGAAAGCACTATTCAAGCCATTCCTGAATAGGAGATGAAGTCATCCAGGCTCTTCTGTTTGCATGCCAGTTCAAGAAAAAATTGGCTCAGATTTTTCCGCTGAGAAGATTTGGGCATATTTTTTCTGGAGAACAGCATGGTTTCACTATGAGATCATTTGAACTGTTGACACAAAAGATAAATGCCAACCTCTGATTTTGCTGAATTCCTGCTCACCAAAAGGACAAGTAGGACATTTCAAAGACAATAAAAGCATGCACTTTCATGCACCAAAGATTTTTGTTGAGCTATCCATTATTCAACCACTGTCTGCAAATGTAGCAGATGTAGTATAGGGATCCTTTCTTCAGCATCACTATTATGAATGAATTGATCTCTAGATAGTGACACGCCTTCAATTTTCACACCACCCTTTACTTTTAGAAAATAGTTTTCAAGATCCACTTAAGTACTGGCAAACATGATTTTAGAATTCCCCCTTACAAGGTCACAAACCCATTATGTGGAAAGTGTTTTATTATTCTTTTACTTCTCTTCAATCCATAGGTCATAAGGGGAAAACATCTTATAAACACACAAGAGGCAACACAATCACTAACAAGAATTTCAGCTCTTATGATACAAATTGTAAGTTCATTAACACTATATAAATATGCCAAACTACTTCTTTTGCCTTGAAGACACTGATCAATAATGACTTTTCTTTTTCAAAGACATTACCTTTCTTTCCATTTTGGCTAATGTTAGTGATCTTATGCTTACTTTACTCACATCCTATTCAAGAGTTATATCTACAGGAGCCATCTTTCAACTTTATGGTAATTAAAAAAACCTGATAAGCTACTTACTAAAGAATTCACAGAACCAAGTGTCACAAAGAGGTAACATACACTATTTAAGCAACAAGTTGTATCATGAATGTCACAGGGGTAAACAATAATATACTGTGACTTTCATGCACATGAAATTGATTTTGTAGGTGACAACTGGTAGAGGAAGAGAGGAAGCAAAGGACTTTTCCTTCCTACCTGTGACTCAGACAGACAACATTATGGTAACTTGAACTTACTCCTGTATACCTAAAATCAAAATATTTAACTCAATATCTTCAGTTACTGAAAAGATGTACATAAGTAAATCTACCTATACACTCAAATATCAAAAATGGACAAATTCGAGTTAGGAAAGAATTGATTTAAATTCTACCCTAAATTTTAAGAAAGCAAGTTGCTGTTTTTACATTCAATACAGAGCTCTTGTAATAATTTCCCTTCACTTAAATCTATAAATCCAGTTTATGTAAGAGACAAACACAGCATGTGTATTTTCTGTTATCCCACAGGAAGTCAATAAAATGTAATCCTCTGCCAAAACGCAACCTCAGAAGATATAGATGGAAAGGTCAAGTAGGTCCTCACCAACCAATGCTCCAGAAGCGACTACCCAAGAAAGAAAATTACAAGGAAAGAATAAACTGGCCCCTTTGAATACCCAGCCACTGATACTTTACTTTTATCCCCTCCTCCTGGGAAGATAGAGCGAAGCCTGGCTTTCTTATTCTTCTCTTCGGGGGCCATGGGGAGTGGTTTGGAGCTGTGGTTGAGTGCTGAAGAATCACGGTTGTTACTGTTCATCCTCAGTGGGGGAGCTGGGGGTTTTTCTTCGTTCTCCAAGCTGTCAGACATTTTCAGTTGCAGCTGACTTCACAGCTCCTGAAGGAAAGCAGTGGCAAACAGGAGGTAAGGGAGGTCAAGTCCAATGCAAGTGTAGTACACATGGGGAGTCTAGCATCTTAGAAATAGCATTGTTCTCTTATTCATTCATTCAGATTTCCTATGCATTTTGAAAGGTTCCTTTTCTGGAAAGAAAAAATTACCTCTCCAAAGGCTAACAAGACAATTTATCAAAGTTGAGGTAAATGCAGTCATCAGTGACTTTCAATATACACATGCAAATGTGTAAGCTTCCTTGATTTTCCCACTCTACTTTCTGTTGTCCATACACAATCTCTGAATGAACAATCTCTGAATGAAAAATTTATAGTCATTTTTCTTTAAGGACCCTATGCTGATGATCATAATAGTCAAGTGGAACAAACATTTTAGACTTGAAAATTGATACAGGTTTAGATGCTGATTGTCAATGGCCCACAACCTCAATTTATTAGCTGCTTTAACACCTGCATTCCTTGGTGTCTGCTTCTTGCTTTTATGTACCTAATTTGCAAAGTGATTTCTGCTGTTTTTATTATTTAAAAAATGGAGAAAGCTTTCTATATACATGACAGTTTCAGGAAAGTTGGGGTATACTGTCTTGGCACGCAATGCCAATTTTTTCCCAAGCAAGTAACCAAAAAAGTTAGACAGAATGCCATTATGATAAAAGGTAGAGCTCAAGTGCTGGGAGAAGATGACATAATTTTACTCTGTCATATTTCATGTCCTAGAAAGGGACTTTGGCTGTAAAATCTAGTGTAGGTTTTAGGAATTTATTATTTACTATGAATTTCATGTAATTAGTAACTTATGGCAAAATCTGAGCACATTCATGTTTCATCCAACTCAGCATAAAGTAGAAAAAGTATGGTTTATGTCCAAGTGTCCTCTTTTTCTAATTCTAGTTCTTCTCTTATAGGAGTTGACCCTCACAGGCATAAGCCAGGTCCAAAAAGTGGTTTTGGAATGAATTCAAGGTTTGAATATAAGAAAAATAAAAAATGGCTACAAGAGAATCTCTATAAATTTATCTAGTATTATTTAATATTAATTTAGAAGTGTACTAATTCTCCAAATACAACTTACCATGTCATTCTATGAACATAAGCACAGCAATAACAGAGTAACCCCATTAACTGTTGGAATAGGAAATGGTCTGCCACCAGGCAGAGGTTGTACACACCTTTAATTCCAGCATTTGGGAGACTGAGGCAGGGGCATCTCTGAGTTTGAGGCCAGCCTGGTCTACAGAGTGAGTTCCAGGACAGCTGGGGCTGTTACACTGAGAAACTCTGTCTCAAAAAACAAGACAAACAAAGACAAGTTTTTGCCATAGTTCCTTTTAGCTTTAGTGGTCATAGTGCTTTTGTTGTTTTTAATAATGATCTCTGAATCATATCATATGAGGAGAATTTAAAGTTTTTACTATGTTTTATGAAATTTTGTTTGTAGAAAAATGAATGCAACTGAAAAGTAACAAAATAAATGAAATTAGCCAGGCTACAAAAGATAGATATTATGTTTTCTCTCACATGCAAAACACAGATTAACTAAAGTATACTAAAGTAGAACAGAGGTTTAGGACAAGTACAAGAACCAGAAAAAGGGATGATGAAAGATAAGAAAGGGGTAAATATGGTCAAAGTACATTATGTACATGTATCAAATATCAGAATGAAATTATTTTGTATAGTAATATATGGTAATAAAATTTTAAAATAATTTCCCTATGTTTTAAATTCAGTCAATATATACTGTCCATGAAACAAAACTCCCTCCCTGAGGACTTCAATTATAAGCCTTTTCACCAGTGGTATAATCACTTATAAGTTGTGCTTGCTCTGGTAAATAACTGCCCACTTCCACCCAAGAAAGAGACTTTAATTAAAATCAGTGAACTACACACAAAAGAAAACATGACATTATGGAGACTGGGTGAGAAGAATAGTTTCATCCAGAGCTGGAGAGGAATGAGAAAGAAGGGAATGATGAGTGAAAAATAACTAAAATTTATTATATAAATATAGGAAATGGTCAAACAACAAACAAAAAAGGTAAGTATTAAATAGTAACTTTTTTTTCCTGCTGGGTGGCTGCCACTTCCCAACGACTGGCCTGATCTTCATTTGCACAGATCTATTTTTGTTTGCTTTGCCATTCCTTGCATTATCTTAATGAATTAAAAGCAATTCTGCATCTTTTCAGTAATCATTGTGGTAAAAGCACCTAGTAATAAATGTCTTGTCATCATCACCAACGACCTGATAAGCCCCATGTGTCCTATATAAGTGAAAGTACAGCATAAGGTGCAATGAAAAAGTAACTATGAAGTCAAGATGAAATATATGTATACATGCTAATGGTACTAGTAATTATTGTAAGACACATGTGAAAATAGGGCTAATGAACCACATTCTCTTTTGCATTTAGACCTTTGGTCCTTTGAAATTTACTCTTTTGCAGAAAAGACTGACTTCACCAGTGGCATTATATTTTACTGGCCCAGCTCATAGTTTTCATTTAGCCACTGGGAAAAATTTGGTATGAAACTGTTCTGAGTTTGATACTAATGTCTAAATGTGAAGTTATTACAACAAAAATCTCAGATATGCAACATCTAACTTGATTAAAAAAAAACAAACAACAACTAAATGTGAAAGTTGCTGGGCAGGACCTGAGTATTTAAATAGCAATACCAAGAGAGATTTCTGGAAAGTTGTGTCCCACATAGATAAAGAACTACAGTTTTCCAGATGATACATATTTTCTGATGACATATTACTTAACTTGATATGACAGAAGTCAGAGAGACAAACAGGCCCTCTTTAGAACAGATCTGATCTTGCAATAACAAGGCAAGAGTCTAAGACAACAAGGGTTCTAGGGCAACTATGAAATTTAAAATACTGTGCTCCTTTGTTCTTGAGAAATAGGTGTGGTTCCCACACCTATTTACACAGTCCTAATTACACTATGTAAACAAAGAAGCATGCTTACATACTGCTTCTTTTTGGGCTACCTGATGACCTTGATGCTATCTGACCCGGTAAGTTTTAGGTTGAGGATTAAGGACTACTTGGGATAGAAAACCCAAGCAAAACTCTTCTATGCTGTACTAAAAATCTACAACTCAAATTTCAAAACCACTGACACAGCATGATACCCCAGGAGCTCTGCAGAGAACTGAGCGTCTATGGACAACTTTCTACTTCTCAACAAATCGCAATGGTTTTAGATGGCTTTTAGCTTCATTAGCCTCATCAGGACATCATCAGGGGTTAGAATAAGCCTTTACAGAGATGAGCATGAGACTGAAGACTGAATGTCCAGTTGCACACTGGGAACATAAAGCATGGTCTTCATTTGTGTAGACTTTACAGATTTTATTTTGTTTGAATTATCCTGCTACTACTTCAGCTCTTTGTCAAGTTTTATACAGTACAAACAAAAATTATCTTCTTGACATGGTTAACCCAACTTCAATGCAAGTGCTTCAAAGCATGCTTTTGAAAACAGTGGAGAAAGGGGAGGCATTCACAAGGAAGCCTTACTGTTAATGTATTTTTTCCCAAGTGGGAGGTATCTTGTACTCTTCCATAAACGTAGAAAGAGAGAATCCTATTATGTCATGTTTGAAAAGAATACCAATTTACCAAGTCAGGTCCTCTTCTGAGACAGCTTTCTACAAAGGACACTATTAAGGGATCGCTGCTTCTATCTACCTATGATGTCATTATTTCCAAGATCTTAAAAGAGACTATTTTGTTTGGGATGGCTGTAGGCTCCATTTCAAGTATTATACAAAAGCACTATTCTTCTCTAGAAGCCCAATCAAAAAAACTGTTTAGTCTTAAGTTTAACTGTTGTTTTTCACTTCTACAACAGAAACTTTCAAGTGAGTGGCACTTTAGATCTAGCCACAGGCCATCTGTTTCACTTTCAGAGACTGGCCCTTAGCATTGTGGAAAAATAGCTAACAGTAGTGTACAAACAGCCACAATTTCTATCTGTTCATAACCTGACTGCATAGCTACTACATTTTCCACAAAGAATTCAGGCTTTTTAAAATTTATTTATTTATTTATTTATTTATTTATTTATTTATTTATTTAGTGGCCGCTATGTATTTTGAGCCGGGCCTTGGGAGGTAGTGCTGACATATGTTCTGTAATTGCACTTGGAATGCGTTTGTTGTAAAAAAAATATTTTAGTTTACTATGACCAAGAGTCATTAACAGCCTATTTTAAAGCCACCAGGATACATTACATTTGTTTTTCATGTCTTTTCCTCTCTCCTGTCAGTCTCACACACAAGTGTGAGGGCATGTGTACATGAGTGATTAATGAATACATATAGCTCCTTACTGACTTGTCTCTTGACAAAGAGTCTTTTCTGCAAAGCATTTTTAAAGGAAAATAGCTGTTATGATGCAGGGCAACTATAGATGACATGATTAGAAATGTTCAACTACTCTCATTATTCTCTCATTTTTCCAACATGCATTCTCCTGATATGCAGTATCAGACTAAACTCTCAGGAGATTAGAAAAAAAAAGCCATCAACTTGTGCCAATCTAAAAGTCAAGAGAAAAGAACAGTAATCAACTATGTACTAGCAAACATGGTCAAAATTCACCCTATGACATATAAGTTGAATTGGATGCAGCCAAAAATGCCAATTGTGCCCATTTGTCACAGGTACTGTATACCAAGTATGTGAAGGATGAAAAGCCAGAAATTCTGGTACAACAACTTGCAAGACCACTTATTAAGTCATAAGCAAATAAAATAAATATATTAAACAGATATCATGAGAGACATACAGAAATCAATAAATGTTTATGTACTTTCAAAACAGATGTAATTATTTACTTGCATATTTTCTTCTCAACAAAACAAATATAATTGTCTGCCTTTCAACCAAAAGCCCAGCCTAGCAAATGCACAGTCATAACCAAATGAAAGCCCCCAGATCAGCAGCAACGTAAGATTATTACCAGACATTGGCGATCACACCAACATTATTTAATATTCTTTACATATGAAATTAGAGTATACACCACAAGACTGGGATGGAGCCTAAAGGAAATGTCCAGGTTAAACTATAATGTTTCTGGTATACTGATATAGATACAGAAAATAGAACAGAGCAATTATCAAGAAACTGTGATAGTAGTTATAATAATCATTTAACACAAGGACATATGAAAGAATATGGATTTTAGGATTGCAGAGCCATAGCAGGCTTGCAGCAGAATTCTATTAAAACATGAGTGTATCATGTGGAAATTCTTTGGTGGGGGAGGTTCTATATAAAAAGAATTAGTGCTGTAGATCAAGGATTAAAATTTTAATGACTGCCTTTAGAGTTCAAGGTATTAAATAAGCATAGATTTAGTCTCCTTAGATAATTAAGTTAATACAGAACCATATTTTGTGTATGAAGATGAGATGAGATTGCTGCCTTTATTGGAATGATATATACCATGAATTGTACTTTGGTGGTAGGAAGAGAGATTCAAGAATTACACTTGTTGGCTTTTCTTCTATACTCCCTTGTACCCTCAACACACACTTCCAAGATGGCTATGTAAGTGTTCAAACCACATCTTGGTAATTAACCTAGGCCAACATCAAACCCACTGTACTAGCAAATGAACGTACCTACTTCAAAAATTCATGACTGACAATGTAAAAAAAATATAGTAGGTGATTTATAAGTAGTCTCTTTCTTCCCCACCACCAAGAAAAAAAGAGAGAAAGAAGAAGAAAGGAGAAGTCACGTTGCTTTCCATAAGGCTACAATCTTATTACAAAAAAGTATTATATATTACTTTGCATTTCTATAGCAACTTGTATCTGAATATTTCTAGATATGTTTCAGACATTAATTTCTATAATATGTTAGGTCAAAGAGGGATTTTATAGAAAAGATAATGAGCCAAATATGAGTCTCTAAGATAATCTGGGATCACACTGCTACTCGCAGGCTAAATGAACAAGGTATAGTCCATCCATTAATCATAGGCAGCTACACAGACCTAACTTAGGATTTCTATCATCTTGTCTCAAACTGCATGGAGCCATTGTGCATGCCATTCCCTCTCAATAGATTATAACCTCCATGAGGGTAAGAGCCCATCTCTCATAAGTGCATGGTTTCATATTATCTGGTACTCTATATTGTTCCCAACATGCATTGTATTTGAGATGATTAAATGGAGGACTATAAATTCTAGGCATTGGTTTCAACTTTGAGTAGGTTTTCACAATGTTACGTAAGTCTATACATTGCTACTTATAGCAAGTCTGAGCCAAGAAAGGCATGCTTGCAAATACTAGCACTAGTCTAACTGCAAAGCAGATGGGCATCATTTAGAAGGCAGCTATCATCTGGTTAACAATATCTCATTTTTAAAATATATACATTTGTAATTTCTAAAATAGCTTCCATGCTCTGCTCTGGTTTGGGTCTCAGATCAACACAGTGAAGAAGGCATTACTATCTCTATGTCTTCTATGAAGAATGTACAGAGTACAGGTTAAGTGATAAAATAAGCTAAAATACCAAGTCTAGGATACCTTAAATTCCTAAACTCTTGCCAATTCTCTTTCAACAGTACAATACAACAATATGACATGTATCCAAGTAAACAGAAAGATGCACACACTTCTCATATACACAATTTTAACCTCTTGAAATAACAAGAGAACATGTATAGCCCTTTCATAGCAACTCATTTCAAGCTGGTACTTACTGAATTCTTTTGCTTCTCCCATCCAAAGGCTCAAGGCTATTCAGTTTATTGTTAGAACTCCAAAAGGTTTTGTTGACTGATTGTACCAGTTCTTAGACTGTTTTGGAGCTTGCCTCTTCTGGGAGCACTCACCAAGAGAACTCTGCTATCAGAGACAGGGGTGTGCTGTTTCAGAGAGCCTCGCCAGGGAGATACCATTACAGTGGATAATGGAGGGAAGCCATGTGTAAGATCAGTTGATCAGGAGGAGCTGAGCTACTTGTTAGGCAGGAGATTTGCAAAAGCAGCCGGACAAGCAAGGGAGGCACTAGCTCTTTTTACAGCCGTCTAGTTCCAATCTGAGATTATGCAAGCGATAGTTCCCAGATGACATACATACAAGCACACTCACACAGAAAACATTCATGTTCTCTTTCATTCACACACACACAAATGAGGTCAGCTGTACAGTAGTCCTGTCCCCTGCTAAGGTTCTTATGAGAGACTTCCATTGTTTTCAGCAGGAACCTGGCATTGAGGCCAAGAAATCAGCAGATTATAGTTACAGATTTCAATGGCAGGCTGTAAAAATGGAAATCAGTAGGTATACCTCCAGCATCTGGACCTCATAGTCTGCATATATTACAAGGGACAACTAGTTCTTTTCCTTCTTAAGCCTCTAGATATATGCAGCACCATACTGTATTATTTATTATATATGCTGCATGAGCTAATGCCAAGAAAGTGCTAATGACTGTCTGGTTTGTATTTATATTTACAGACTAATGCATCATTACAGGCTTCAGCTTTTCATTGCCAGTACCAATATACCTAAGATAAAGAAAGAAGCATGAAGTACAAAAGCAAAGATATTTTTAAGCATGAAAGAACAGAAATAATTACACTAAAAGATACCTCAAAGGAATAGGTGGGGAAAATAAAAGGAAAGCAGAATCCAGTAATAAAACATTTCCAGGTTCTTAAATAGAAAATGTAATATCCTTGGAAACATTCAAATGGAACAAATTAGATGCAGACTAATAGCCTTAGGGAGCAGGGTGTGGTGAGCAAATGTATTGCATTTCCAGCGTTCTAGCTGATCCCTATTACTATGCATGGATTATAATTATTCACCACATTGAAACATCAACACATTTTCTTAAATTTGAGCTCAGAATTTCAATTGCTGAATTTCCTAGGGCTTTTTGCATAGCACTGAGATGCCTGGATGCTGCCTGTCAACTTGTGACTCACAGCTCATTATCTTAGCTCCTTGTCATGTTCCTAGTCTCCCTGCACCCAGAATGGCTCTGCATGATGTAGATGTCCATGAACGTCCAAAGAGAAAGAACTACATGAGGGCAGTTGAGATCTGCTATTATTTCTAAACCAAGAACTTAGATCAACTTAGCACAGTTTATATTTCACCCCAAAGCAATTTCTAATCAGATCAAGGGGTTAAAGAGTTTGAGCTAGCAGAAATTATGGAAACTCTCCCTTCTAGCTTTTGACTTTTAATCAAAGTTTAAATATCCACAATTTGAAAAGGCTAAGCCATTTCACAATCTTATTTGAGAGATATTAGGAAATATGAAATAGTCTTTAAAAAGAGGTTCCAACTGGAGAAATGATTCAGTAGTTAAGCACACTTGCTCTTCTTTTAGAGAACTGGGGTTCAATGTTCAGTATTCACATGATGGTTCACAACTATCCATAATTCCAGTACCAAGGGATCCAGCAGGCAAAACATAGATACAAATAAAATAGAATCACATAAATCTAAAATGAAAATATTTTTAAACAAAGGTTTCCCTAAATTACTGGAAGAAGAATGAGAGGTGACAAGACTTACTCTTGGTTTATCCCACTTTAAAAATAGTAAAACAAACAAACAAACAAACAACCCCCCCCAAAAAACCAACCCAAACATCTACTTGGCCACAGCCCTGCTTAGAAACTTCTCGTCTTTGCTGCCCTCCCCCAAGCTACCACCCACAATGACAAGTGTTTTACTTTGAAAAAATAAGGCCAAGTCTGGCACAGTGGTATGCTCATATAATCCTAGCACTTGAGAAGCAAGAGTAACAAGAGTTCAAGATCAGCCAACACTACATGAGAGCCTGTCTCAAAAATACGAAACAACACAAACAAGAGTGGCCAATGGTTTCCGAAAGCATCATAAGCCACACAAACTAACTGTTTAGAAACAAAGAGCCTAACCTGAAAGGTAACTTCACAATTCATTGTGCTGGGCTCTCCACAGCCTTCCCACAGCTAACATTGGCTCTTCAATGGCAAGTTGTCTGATCAAACAAGGCCCTTGGTCTCTGTGCTCTCTGTCTCTCTACTACTTGATCACAGAAGCCAATGGTCACTAACGGAAGATATGACTTGTGATTGGTTCCTGCTAGAGCAGATCCTTACTGCAGCACACAATCAGCTGTTTCCCCAGTGTTCACACACATACAAGGAGGAGACTGCTATGTACTTTTCTATGGCCCTGACAAGCTCAGGCCAGCATTCATCTCAAAGAAAAAAGGAAGTAGTATTTGGTGAGGAAAGCTGCAGATGGAACAGAAACAGAGTTTAGTGGGAAGAGCCATAGTCAACAGCCTGAGAGGGAACCACTGAGGAGTTTCCAAATTAGTCCTGTGCAACATCAACTATGGCTTGGAATATATCATGACAAATGTACTGGGGATAAGGAGAGGAAATCTGGTGCTTCATAGTAAATACACACAGCTCTGTGAAATGATATTCATCTTAGAATAGCCTAACTCCTTTGAAAGTAAACTTAGCAACTTCTCTATAGCATATCACTCAAAATTTTGTCAAGGAATCACTAGATAGGCCTATGGCCTTGAGCAGATCACCTAGGAATGTCCTACCCACTTGTCTGCACAGCTTAATAAGAATCTAAAAGTTGCCCAGTGGCAGTGGTGCATGCCTTTAATCCCAGCACTCAGGATATAGAGGCAGGTGAATCTCTGTGAATTTGAGGCCAGCCTAGTCTACAGAGCAAGATCCAGGACAAGGCACCAAATACAACACAGAGAAACCCTGTCTCAAAAAACAAAACAAAACAAAAACAACAAAAAAAGAATCTATAAATCATACAGATGCACACAGGGAAAGAATCTTAAACCATTGTCTTTAACAGGAAAACACACCAGTTAGTGCTTTATTTTTGTTACTCTGAGGTTGACATACATTTCTAGAAAACTTGAGACAAAGACTTACTACCCTTTTTATAACTTTACTATTAAGGACTTCTAATCAACTCATCTGTGTACACTCTCATTTATTTAACAAATCTTTATCAGTACTGTGTTCCAGGTATCATGCTAGGTGATAAGCATAAATAAATAAGTATGTAGCCCTGAGTGAAGTTGGAAGTCTCAAACAGTGGCTGCATATTATCCTTAAACACATACTGAATGGATAGAGAACAATATAACTACCAAGAAAATGATAGTATACAAATTTTAGATATTGGTTTTAAAAAGCCCATCCATGCCACCAACCTTCCCATGTCTATGGTATGGCATTGGGTATAGGGAGAACACAGAGATGGATCAAGACCAGTTCTTGTCTTCAAGAAAGGTAGACAGTAGGAACACAATGTGATACAATCCAGGTAGGCATAAGATGCTTCAGAAGGAAGGATAAAATAGAAAGCATGGTTAATGTTCTCAAAGGAGTCAAGAGGATGAATAGTATATGACAACTGTGTAAGAATTCACCAGAATTTGAACAGTAGGAATCAACATGTTATCATACGATAGTATTCAATAATATAGTCTAACAAATGACTACTCTGAGTACATTAGCTTATTTTTTTTCCTGGCCTTGGGTACTTGTTTCTACTGAGCTGAGCTGAAGGTTGTTGGTGCTGCATGAGAAAGAAGAGATGTCAAAATTGTGTAGAAAGCAATATTTCTAAGAGTCAGTTCCCTGGTTTCAGGTGAGCTACAAATGAAGAGACCAGTAGAGTCCGACACAAACATTTTAGTACTGAATATATATATGAATATGAGCAGGGCAGACATCTTGGAAAATGGTATCAGAAAAATAATACTTGGAAAAATAAACTATTCTTTTCTGTTCCTTTTAAAATCTGAGTTATGACAACTTGTGTGGCTTTCATTGGGAGGTAGTTTTTTTTAGTTAGTAGATCTTTTTATAAGCCTGAAAAAATTATCTCTAAGGAGAGAAAACAGATTGATTGTAGCTCTACATCCAGATTATTCTACAATCATTAAATATTCACAAATCTCTTCACTCATTCAGCATTTCCACCATGTCTGTTCTGTGCCCAGCTCCACAGAGGAAACTCAGGAAGGAAAGAGGAAAACGGTTAGCTAAAACTGCCTAGATGAGCAAGGAACAGCATGGCCCCTTGAAGAGACTAAAAAGGACAGTCATGGCAGCTTAGTTCAAAGATGAAAACAGGTTGGTATTGAAAGAGAGGGGGAGGCTGAAGAAAGAATCTTTACAGAAGAAGTATATTTGAATTGAATTAGGGAGAGCAAGCAAGCAGATCATAGGGAAGACATGTTTCAGGCAAAAAGAAGAATATATGTTAATATCAAAAGAAGATCAGAGAAAGACAGGGAAACATAATGTGGAGAGAAATTAAGAAAGGTCTCATATGCCTTCCTACTTGAAGTAGTGGAATAGCACGATTAGCTTGCATTTTAGAACTAACACACAGGCAACAATGGCAGATATCAAATTGAAGACAGGATATTTTCATTTCCAGGTAGTAAAAATGGAATAAGTTTTGAAGTACAATATTATAATGATGAGTTAGAGGATAGGAAACACAGGTAATATAGAAAAAGGAAGGGAGGAGACGAGATTCAAGGAGAGATGAGCAGCTATTTTGGAAATTGACCAACAATAGTTATGATGCTGGGCCTGATGGAATACAAATATTAAGTATTGTTTTAAAAAGAAATCATAGCCTTTTTAATATCCCCATGACACCAACATCCTGATGCCCAAATGGAATCTGGTTAGATATATATTACTATCCAAAAAGGTACAAAAGGACATGGGTGACCTTTTTGTTTTATAGCCATGAGGTTGTGTTGATGATTCTCACCAGAACTGTGTTTCAGTTTTTAGATTTGTGAAATTAGAATAATCAACCAGCTTAGACAGTGGGAAATAAAATACAGAATTTGGTATGATGATAACACATGCGATTACACTAGATTACACTAGCATTCCTCTGCATAGCACTCACTGCTCTATCAGCAATAACTGCACTCTTAAGAATAACAAATTGTTCTCAAGTTTTTAGCCAGTAGGACATCACTTTTAATGAGTTTTAAAGAAAATGCATCTAAATTTGCATAGAGGCTCTTCCAAGAAAGACAAAAATTCTAGAAAGACACAAACAGCTCTCAAATGCACAGTGATAGGAGGATAAAAACAGTGACACATTGGAAATCTCAGTAACCATCAATCTAGAAATGTCTATGGGGAAGCAAGACCAATAAGAGTTTAAGCATCTTGCTCTGGAAATCACGAGTAACAACAAGTTGAAGTAATTGTAATTCGTGGTAGAAATAACAAGTAAGAACAAGTTGAAGTAACTGTAATTCATGGTAGAAAAAAGATATCTTTAGCTATATGTCTTCTCAGTAAAGTTAACATTAAAACAATAACAATGGAAGCATAGTTGTGATACATTGTTTTTTGGCTTGTGGAATTATTCCAAGAACAACTGGACATATGGACTCAAGATTTTTTTGTTTGGGGGGGGAGGGTATTTTGAGACAGGGTTTCTCTGTGTAGTTTTGGTGCTTGTCCTGGATCTCACTCTGTAGACCAGGCTGGCCTTGAACTCACAGAGATCCACCTGGCTCTGCCTCCCAAGTGCTAGGATTAAAGGTGTGCACCACCACTGCCTGGCTTGGACTCAAGATTTTATCTTGGAGGCCATAAATATGAAGAAATTTGTAACTGCCCAGAAAGTGTATAGAGTAAAAGAAAAAAAGAAGACTTCGGGGAAGCACCAATGTTGAGTATCTGGAAGAGGAAGAGGAACCAGGGATCACAGAGGAAAGTCAGAGAGGTGAATTGTGTGAGGCCATAGAAATCAAGACAAAGAATGCTTTAAGTTAAATGTATTGATCATGATACAAAGTTACAAATAGGTCTGAAATGTTACTTTCTGTCCTTATCTTTTCTACAGAGTTGATCTAGCTTGCTGTCTTGTTATTTTCAATAGAAGCAAAATGCTCAAGTGCTATCACAGGTCTATGGATTCATTTAGACATATTTTAAGGAATTCTAACACTCTACAGCTTGTTGCAACTGGAACAACATCAAAGAAACCACATATTATACCTCAGGAAATATTCTTCTTGGTGGTAGATTTTACCAATGTCCTGTTGTGAAGAATAGTATAATAGCCACACTGATTGTAGTCTTGCATTATGCTGGACATTGTGTAAGATACACAGTGGGTTTCAGCTAACAGATAAACCATGGCTCACATTTAGATATATTTTTTTTTCCATATGAAGGAATAGTTTCTGTCTAAGTAGCTCCCATGTGGTAACTCTAGCTCCATACTACTTTTCCTTGTGAAAATGCAAATATCTATTCTGGCCTGGAGCCAGCTCAGCCTACACTGCTGGTAGTGATCTGTACATTGCTTGGCTCCTCTGAAGCTCCTTTTTTATATGGAAAGGAGGGCTACCTCATCAGAAGCGTGTGATGATTCAGTATTCTACATGTGGACTGTGCTTCAAAATAATCAAATATACCCTACTAATATGCTGTTTACCATTACTGCTGCATAATCCACAAGCTATTATTTTCCTGAGATCTTATAATATTCTAGGTATTCTGCTAAAAGTTATTCATATACAAGTTCACATAACTTGTATCTATGAGGTTTCAGTGTTATTTCTATCTCAAAAATGAAGAAGTTGACATTCAAAAAAATTAAGTCTCTTGTCCAAGGCCATAGATTTGGTAAACTAAAGATGAAGACTTTACAACCTCCTCTCTGTGTGACTCTGAAGCTTATGTTCTGGTTTTTATTTTGTGTTCTCTTTTGCATGTTAAGGAGGATCAACCCAGGGATTCATGAATACTAAGCAAGCATCCTACCACTGAGTTATGTTTCAAGTCTGTATGTTCTTGTTTATACCTCCTTACGTACAAAAAGTTTCAAATGGTTTGGTTATTCTCAGCTAATCACTCGCTTTGCTTGGTCATGAATGTCCTTACAGTTTCAAAGTAAGTAAACTGTGCTTTCCCTGTGGTATTTGAGACCAAACCTTAGAAAAGAGAAAAACCTCTATGCACAAAGGAGACATTCAACATTAGAGTCATGAGCAGAAGTGTGCTGACTACTGTATTATGGGTTTCTTCTATGTTCCCTGGCCACTTTCTGTAATAGCAAATGAAGGAGCCATCATTGAGGGCTTGACAGATTTCTAGGAAGCATTTATCATTGTATCATATGTATGTGAATCAGAAACACTGATGAAGTGGCATGATAAACATGCCCTAGTGGTACAGGAATTGAGGAAACTAAAGGGTAGTCATGCTTGTTCAATTGTCTCCTTGAGTAGGCATAACACTGACAGCTAGCTTTTGGCTAAATGCAAATAAAAAATTCAAAGTATGTCAGGTAAGCCCTGTGAATCAGTCTGGCTGCAAAGGCTTTGGCTCTATACCATTTTTCTGCTTTCTGGGAACTCTCTTTGATGGTGCCTCTCAAAGGCAGTAGAGAGATAATAATAGGATTTATCACCTATACATTTACAATATATTGGGCAGATATTGATCTGTTTCTTTAAAGTATCTCATTTCATCCTAAGAAATCCATTTTACAGATAAAGACACTGAGTCTTAGGAGGGGAGTTAGTACTCAATCTAGGTTACACAGCTAGAAAGTGGCTAAACAAGGATTCAAATGCTTATCTTACTGACTTCCAAGTTGGTGCTCCTAATGCCTTTATCATAATAGAGAAACAGATTATAAAGATTTTGAGGTATATACTATCATGTAAGCTCTGGAGAGTCAATCTTGTCATTTAGTAATCCTCATTAGACTGGTGTGAATCCAGACTGGTGCATAGTTTTCCTTCTTAAAACTTCAGCTCATCCTATAAATTGTATAAATTGCCTATGGGGAGTTTCTGGTACCAACAATAAACTATCAAATATAAAATTTCCAGACTGTTTCTCAAAAGCTGTCTCCAAAAGGAGGTGGTGGCTTAATCTTAAGTACAATGTTCTCATTAAGGTTTGTAGTTCTTTCTCTACCTTAGGCCCAGTGACATAGGACTCTGTTACACAATCTGGAAAGATGACACAGCCCAGTGTTGAGCAAGATGTCTATGAGAAAGTTTACTTTGGCAAGTGGCTTCCTTGAAACCTTTCTGCAGTTCCCAGCCATTTCTGGGCGTTCAAGTCCTTTGCAGTCTGAAGACCACTAGATGGTACAATAAAGATGCCTCTGATGCCAACCTTCAAGACTGCTCCTTTTATAACTGTTTCATGGACTTCATCTTTTCTCACACAAAAGAAAAAATAACTCAAAGGCACAGTATGTGTCTTTCACCCATTTGAATCTTTCTCTGGGCCTGACACCATGTATATCCTCTGATCTGGTATGTCATCAGAATTCTAAGATGAGGAAGTTGGAGAGACTAGATCTGTAAAGACAACATGCTACTGCCTACCTTCTTTCAGTTTCTTAATTGGGGCACAGAAGTAGTTCCTCTAGGCCTAGCCTCCTGCCAGTAGGAATTTTAAAAAGTACTATGATGGAGTTACTGCTATCAAAGACATTTTCAACCTAATGATGGAATCAGAGGGTACAATGATATTCCTGAATGAAGGTTCTTCTTCATGGCCTGGCAAAGAGACAGTATTTTACACTCATTTGTGTTCTACACCACATCACGTTGGTGATACAGACATTGTTTCACACTCACTTGGGCTCCAGAAGGACTTGGGTGGAGAAAGCCATGCATTAGAAAGGTTGCTTTTGTGTTTGTAAATCTCTAGATCCAAGTTTATATTTGGTTCACTCCTAGGCTTGTGCTTCTTCTGACTCACTTGTAGGAAAATCTGCAGTCTGTCTGGAGTGCAAGGAACTTCCATCAGCTTATCTTTACCTACGCCTACAGAGAAATCTCCTCTGGGGACTTGTTAGTAACAGCTGTTGAAATTTCAGTAGGGTCTGCATATGTGTGTGCACACTCACAGTAGAGATGGATTTTACCACCCAGCTAGCTCATTAACCTTTTCTCTCCCTTTCTTCCTTTCTTTATTGAAAGCAGAGGTTGGGTTTATTAAAAAGCATTTTTACCATGCATTTTAAGCACAGGGTTAATAAAAAAGGGGTCCCCAGGGAAAGAATAAGGCCTACTCCTGAGTGTGGGTATGGGCTTCAAAAGAGAAAAGTGTCTCTTTGCCTTTGTTTAATGCCATGTTCTGGGTTACCAGAGTATCAATGTGTGTGGGTAGATTAGAGCTGCCTAAGTGCAGCAGATCTCCCCTTTCCATGTATATAACCAACAGGTAATTTTATGCCATAAACATAAAACCATAGATGTGCTATTGTTCATGGCATAGCCTTAAGGAAACAGATTCTTCTCTTACCCTCCTCTGAGGAGAGAAATGAGATAACAAGTTAAGGCATGAACTACTGGGAAACAATCACACCATACAAAGCTCACCACTGCCACATGGGATTAGTTAATGTTCTCTTAGAGTACATATGATTGAGAAAGTGTGAAACTACAAAAATGTCAGTTTGTGAACACATGTAAGACTTTTAGAAAAATATATATGGAGTTACATGTGAGTGTATCAATGTGGATAGATGTAAGTCAATGTGCTTATCTTGGAGAGGGAGCATAGGTCAGTACCAATATGAAGATATATGTTGTCAATGTACCCATGTAAGAAGTTGGAGGCATGAGGTAGTTTACAGAAGAATATGTGACTTCTCAGGCATATGAGTCAATATGAGTAAGTATTACTTACAATCAATGTAAGTAAGAATGTGTTAGAATGAATACATGAATGAGTGTATATGTCAGTAATTGTCTGTCAGGTGTGCTGTTAGCAACCACTTGTGTGAGTATATGCATGTACCTATGTGAATTGACTACTGCAAAATTTATTTATGCCATTGTGATACATACCAGTAAACCGAATTTTAGTCACTATAAACACAGTACATGTCACTACATGTACACTGGTATAAATGGATGTAATAATGTGAGTGAGGACATGTAGAGTAGGGATGTATACAAATACCAGTGTGTGGTAAGTATAACAGTGTTTATGTTAAAGTGTGTGATGGTATGAATTGGGACTGTTATGTAAGAGGCTATACATGTAAGAACATAAGGGAGGGTTATTACATGCCATTAAGAATGAATGGGAATGTAGAATTTGGAGTATGTGGTTCTGAAAGTGAGAGTGAAGATTTGAAAATACATGAGTGTAAGTATGTCAGCATGGCTGTGCATTAAGTGTGGCTATATTTATGAATTTTGTATGAGTAATGAATGAGAATATTACGTACTAATATGTGCCCATGTGAAAATATTTGTACATAAAGGACTGTGTAAAAGGAACAGTGATGACATCAAGTGAAAATGGCTTGTTTTTGTGAAAATGAATGTGTCTGAAGAGATAGAGTTGGATGACTAGATGCCAGTGCGAAAAGAGAGCGCAAGAGTGACAATGTGTGTCCAAATATCTGCCTCCATGCCTAAGTATGATTCTCTACAAATATGACAAGTGAAGGAGGATGGCTTCAGTGCTGTGCATGTGAGTGAAAGTATAATATACAAGGGTAAGTGGGAGAGATATTATTCAAATTGCTATCATCTATATGTATGAATTATATGAGTATTGTGTACACCTCTGTGTCACTGAGTTGTGTGTGACTGTGAGGAAAAATGATAATATCAGTGCAAAGCTGCCAGACCTTATGAAACTGATGTGTTGGATATGTCTGTGACTATGAAAAGAAGTTTGAGTTGGGCAAGGGGAAAGCTAGGGGACGCCTGGGCACAGAGTGTTTCATTATATAGGTATGTTAGTGGGGAAGGGTGATTATGTCCTCTATAATGTAAGTAGATATGAAAGTGTGAAAATGTCAAGAGTGGGTGACACATTTGAGTGGGGTATAAAGTGTATGTGTATGAAAATGAAAATATGAACATATGAGTATGGGTATTCAGCTGTGTGTAGTCGATTTAAAATATGATGATATGTGAGAGTGAGGAAGTGAGAATGACATGTGAGGGTGAGCCTGGGAGAGACTGGGTGAATGCTGAATAACACTGGAGGCTAGGAAACTCTTCAGGAAATGTCTGTCCTCTCCAAATGGCAGTGTTGTTCTAGTTCTAGACACATTACTGAGCCCCTCCAAACTGTTGTATTGGCACTGATAAAAATAACTAACTTGAACTAATACCACTTGTAGATTCAGAAACAAGCATGAACTAATTGAGAAAACACCTATTTTGCAGTGTTAATGTTATAACAAATGGTATCATCTAATTAAAGTGCCAAGCTCAGAGTTGATAACAGTAGGTAATATGTAAAACTTATTATTGTAGCCATCACAGAAAACCCAGGAGAGATCCCCAGGCACACATCTTATTTTCATCTGTTCTAGTTACCTTCTGTCAGTCAGAGTCTATAGAGGATCTCAGACCAGACCATCTCCAGAAAGTTGAATGCATCAGTATCAGCAAGGCTGTAATTTCATACCTCCAATTCGACAGCCGAAACTCTGCTGCTTCCCTTTCATGAGAAGGCATCACACAAACACCTGCTGCTGAGATGCAGTTTTGCCATCTTCTAGGCCCAAGGCTCAGAATGAAAGAGAATTGGGTTGCATATTCTTTATCTTGTTGAAATTCTTCAGGTGGGGGTGTTGACTTGTGCCATGGGGGAGACGCCTAGGCAGCTGACAAAGAGGCAGACAGTGAGCCAGACAGACTCAGGGACAATAAGTCATAAATAGGCAGCAAGGCTGCAGGGTACAGTATAGAAGGGCAGACGGAAAAGGCACCAGAGGAAGCTCCTGTGACTGCCTGACAGGCAGACAGAGGGAAGGGCAAATGCCAGGCATGCGCAGAGGAAGGGAGACAGGCCCACTGTGCAAAGCTGCTGGGGGAGCCATTGGTCCCTTGTAAAGACTTCTAAGACTAAAGGCCTGCCCCTGACAATCTAGTTTATCTCATCAGAGAAATGCTCCAGAAACTCTTCAAGATTGACTTACGGTGAGAGAAAAGCATGCATGCTACAGACTCTTGCTGGAGAGCTGGGGGAGGTAGTCTGCCTTTGCCACCTTGTTAGGTGGGAAGTTAGAGAGAAGGTTCCACAAGATTTTAGCTGAGCCTGCCAGTCCCAGAACCAAGGAAGAGTGGGTTGGGAATACATTTGAATATGAAGACAAAATTAAGATTATGGGGCAGTGGAAACCACAGGAACTGATTGGAGGATTTGTGACATGTGGCTGAAGTGCCACTTAGATATCAGAAAAGAAGCAAAAGAAATGACAGCTTGATGGGAAGCATTTTCTGTGTTACACTGATGCTCTGAGATGGTGCTTGACATTTGCAGAGGACTTGGCAATGACTCTTATGTTGTTTCTCCTCTCCACCTCAAAATGTAGGTCAAGGCTGTCATTTCAATATTTGAGATGGAGGAACCAAGAGACAAAGGACAGCTATAAGAGACTGAACACCCCAGAAAGTAGGGTTATTTCTGAGGCCTAACTGTGGGACCTGAGCTCAGAGAAGAAGGCAATATTTATCTGGTTTTCAAATATCCCCAACTCCATGCCCTGAAGTCCTTTACTCCCCTCACACAGCCACCACTGCAGGGTGTCAACACAGGTAAGTGTTGTTCATGAGAGGGGGCTAGGTTGGTTTCAGCTCTGACTCAGTGCTGTGTATACCGGCTGCCACAAGATGCAAGGATTCAGTTGGCTGCTTTTTTCTTTGGGGAGCCTGCCGAGAAAAGCATTGTCTGGGAGATGGAACCCTTTCTACAACTGCTACTATTCCCTCATCCTAGCCCCATATGTTACACACACACACACACACACACACACACACACACACACACACACACACACGGGATATTTCAGAAAACCATTGAAGAATACTAGTTAATCAGAGAGGTAAGACGCGTAAAAACGTATTTTTATGTAGGATTTTGGAAAGCGTACTGAAGTGGGAGTTAAGAGATGGGAGTACAGATTAATAATCAGTGCTTGCCATCTCACCACTCTGGACCTACCCACTTGTTCTCAGCTATAAAAGATCTGCCTCCTTAGTCATTTTGGACAAGTGTTAGGAGAGCTAAGTAAGAAGATGTATGTGCAGTATCTACACAACTTTCAGAATTATGAGTGAATTTGCATACTTAGCAGAGATGGCACAGTCCATCTCTGCCAATAGAGATAATGCCCACTGAGAAAAATTGGAGCTGCCTAGCAAACTCCCAGTACTATTCAGTTCTTTCATCCCTCAACTCCGAGTTTCTACTTCCATTTCAACTCCTTTGGTCATTGACCTCTTTCTTTGGATAGGAATCTGGAGGGAGAGCCTCTTAGGCAAGAACACTCTTGAGTTTCTTTTTGCCTCACACCTGTGGAGGTTCTAAACCTCTAACCTTAATTGAACCTTCCAGGCTGTCTTAACCAAAGAAGTTTTTTCCATGGCTTTTGCCAGATTTCCCAAGGTGGAGACATACTATTTTATTTATTTTGATGACAACTTACCTTGTTTGCCTCACAGAGGTTTCTATCTCTAATTGTGAGATCTCTCTCTTTACCCCAGAACCATGGTGTCTTGCATGCTAGGCAGTCACTCTACCATCCAGCTATACCTTCTGCCGGAGACAGGGTCCCATTAACACCTTGACCTTCTGCATTTTCCCACAATTACTTGAGCATCCCCAGGGAAAGGCTGATTTTCCCTTTCTAGAACTCCAAGCTCTACAGCCCCTATGTACTTCTCCCCAGTACCCCACCCCCACAACTATAATGACCCTGTAAGGAAAGCAGCAACTACATGCTAATTCAAATAGAGCATGACCCAGGCTAGCACCTAGTTATTAGAGGACAACAAAATACAGAATTCTGGCCCAAAGAAATAGATTGATGGATATTTAAAGAGAAAGCAAAATTGAGGTCCTTGGAAGCCAAGGAAAGTCCCATGATAACCAATTCTACCTCATTTTTTATTAAATAATTTTATTTTATAATTAAATTTTACATATCAGCCACAGATTCCCTTGTCTTCCCTCCTCCCACCACCCTGCCTCACCCCCCAAATCCAATTCTACCTCTTTTTTTTTTTTTTTTTTTTTAGTTTTTCAAGACAGGGTTTCTATGTGTAGCTTTGCTGTAGACCAGGCTGCCCTTGAACTCACAAAGATCGGCCTGCCTAAGACGTACGCCACCACGCCCAGCCAATTCTACCTCTCAAGTAAAAAGGACAGTGCCATTCTCTGGGCCTGCCTCTTCCTCTGGTACCGATTTTAGACCACAATTGTCCCCTAGCATCCATGTGTATTTCCCACAGCCATACCTTTAGTATGACTGCATCACTGAGTGATGCCCCCTCCTCCCTCTCTGCAGGAGCTCACTTTGCAAGAAGATGAGGTAAGGTGGAGAGATTAGAGCTGTCAGAACTCCTGAAGGGACAAGGCCTGAAGAGGGTCAGATGTGGCCCATTCCTAATTATGACTGGGGAAACAGCATCTGATTGTAGGGATGGGAAAGAAAGCTAGAGACTCTGTGTGTGTGTGTGTGTGTGTGTGTGTGTGTGTGTGTGTGTGTGTGTGCACCAGCCTGTACTAAGCAAAAATCCTTGTGTTTCTAAGTTTTCATTCAGTGTACTTCAGTTTTCCTCATAAACTCATTTGGAATATCAAACAGTAACTTCATGGTAGTTTGCCTTGAACACACCAGTTGTGTAGCTTGAGCTAGTGCATAAGCAACTGGCAGGTCACCGGGTGGTGATTCCTCTTGCTTCCTGGGGTGTATTTTGAGTATAGCATATTTTGTATATGAGCAAAAGCTGGGTCATGTATATCTGTGCGATTCCTTACACTCCGTTATATGAGTGTGTGTATATATATGATGTGTTGTACCAATACTATGCTGTATTGTGTTCTATGTAGTGTCTGTATCATGTCATGTATGTTTATCTTGCCAGTATGCTATTGTATATGCATTATATTTCTGTAATGTGTTACATATGATTGCATCTCTACCATGCATGCTACATGCACAGGCATATGCTAAGTGTCTAATTTGTAGTGTGCAGCATGTGTGTCTATGCCATGTTGTAAATTTGTACTGAGTGGTATGTGTTGCGTAGCTGTAGTTTACTGTGCAGTTATACAGCCTTTGCTTTCCTGTAGCTCAGCCTCTTGTTGGAAGCCAGGGAGGTATGGATGCATACATCTTATACATACCTAACTTCTCTTTCCTTACTGCATTTCAGCTTTTTTTGGTCGCCCCCCCCCCTTAGAATCTCCATCTGAAGACTAAAACTATCACCTTGGGATGGAGACAAAAGGGAGTTGTGACAATTGTGTTCTCTTCCCCAGAACCATTCATGGCCCATGTCTTGTGCAGCATTAAAGATTTCTGGGGAAAGCTCCTGTATCCTTCTTCAGGCCCAAAAAAGATAAAGCACAAGGGAGAAGAGAGTGATGCCCCTCTCTCTAAACTTGCTCACACTGGAGAAGAAGGCTATGAAGGAGGCGGCACCTCCCTGAGTTTCTCCTTCAGTATTGATTGAAGGAGTGTGCCTTCGTTTGCCAGGCTTGGAAGAGCTGTTTGAGAGTACTGGCCTCTAGGCTGGATCATGGGATAGCAATGGGAAGCTGAGAAAATGTATCTTGAGTATCGTCGCTAGGGGGCGATATTGTGCTGTAAGAGACAGTGGTCTGTTTAGGGGTGCAGAATTCTAAAGAATTCACAGGGTTCTGATAGAGATGAGAGAAAAGAAGCTGCCCTCTGCCAAGCCGGCCCCCCTCTTTTATTTATCTTTTTCTTCACCACAATCTCTTTCTGTTTGGGGACTGCAATAGAGAGTTATGACAGTAGGGAGTTGCAGTGCCCCTCCCTATGATCTGTCTATGAAGACTACCACACAGAGCTTTTCTGGGGCTTAGTTATAGGTAACCCGGAAAATACAGAATTGGGACTTCTCCTTTTCTGCATGTTCCCCATTCACATGAAATAAAAGTGAAGTCATGTGGCTAAAAGATGAAATGTATGGATATCTCTTTTGCATTGGCTTCCCCCAAACTGGAGAGCATATAAAATGGAAAATGATATAGACAGGCTATTTTCTTTTGTTGCAGGAGGGCTGTACTTTAGTGGCTATCTTAACAACCAAGTATAAAAGGGCCCCATTTTCTAATGTTCCCGCCAGGTTAGAGAACACCTAGTCTAACTCCATCATTTGAAGGTCAAGGAAACAGGCACCAAGTGCCACACGCATTCATCAAAGAACACCTGATTTCTGATTTCCAAGGCTTATACTACCACGGCTTCGATCCTGCCCACCGTACAAAACAACCTTTTCTCTAGATCCATCATCCCCTTTCTACCTCACAGAAAACCTTGTCTCCCCCTCAGCTCTGGGAGCGTCTGGACCAACCGCTTCATGATCCAGCCTCTCTGTGAAAATGTGTTTGAGATGACTCTTCCCCACCAGTAAATTGTTCATTTCTTCTCAGTCTTCAAGGTCCACTTCTCCTATTTTGCTTCCCACCCCCAGCCCCATCTGTAGCTGCACCGTTTTACCCCCTCGTTGCATCCCCTGGGTGCAGCACAGATTGTCCCAACGTGCAGATAATTGACCGAATGTGCAAATCAGACACGGATCTATTGCATTGATTAACATTTCCAATTAAACTCCCGGTTAGGCTGTATGTATTAGTGACTCAAGTAATCGCAAGTAAATGCATGTACCTCCCTGTGCTGCATGCAGAGCGCGGTAGGCAGCGCCACATTTCTGGGAAGAAACGGGACCTGGAGGTTCATTTAGTTCTCTGGCACTGCTAAATCAGATTGTAAATGTATGGTTGTGAGTTGATCTGAAGCTCAGGCTTCACACCTGAAATGGAGGACTTGGGTCCTTCACGTCGTTCTAGTCACTTTTCCGCCCCCTGCTGGCAAAGCTATTTAGTGCGGATTGGGCCTGGAAAGTCTACCCTGACCCTGCAAAGGGAACTAACTGCCTAGCTTCTGTCAGGTGTGGGTGTGGGTGTGGGTGTGGGTGTGGGTGAGGTGGGGTGGAGGTGGGAGGTTCTGCTAAGGCTTAAGCTGTGAGCCACACTTACCTTCCAGGGTAAAGGTTTTCTGCTGTTCTTGGTGGACACAAGGTTCCAGCGGCCCGCCCCCGCCCCCACCCCACCCCCCACGCCCCAGAAGGCTCTCTTTTTTGTCTCAAACCTCGGCCTAATTCACCCACATCGAAGCAGTCAGATTCCAGTCTCAGGTTATAGCTCCCTTGCTCTCCTTTCCAGCCTTCACCCCATCCCTTCCCTTTATCCAAAAGAAAAGAACTGTTTGATTTTTGGGGGGGGGGGCGGGGGGGGGGGGGGGGTGGGGACTGCTGCTCAGCAAGTTTCTTCTCATTCTTTTGGTTAGTTACCGGTTCCTAAAAATGAGCTATGTAGTTGGGAATGCTATTGATTCCGTAAACAGCTAGAATCAACCCTTGATTGAGTCACTAGTGACTTGACTATGAAAACTTTTCTGTTACCATGTCACCAGGGAAACCAGGACTCTTGAGCTCCTAGCAAGATACTGGTCTTTCTTTCTTCAGCCTCTACAGCTCTCTCCTACCTCCTCCATTAGCTCCTGCCTCTTCTGTCTGCTGTCTCGATCTGATGTCTTCTGTATTAGTCATCCTTCTTGACCTGATGCTTAGTTTTGGCTTCACAATACAGACTCTCTGTCAGTAACCCCCTTCCATCCAGAAGTCACCTCCCATTTCTCCCATCTATCAGATCTGCTACCCAGGCTTCTCCAAACCCAGAGTAAACTTGACTGCTCTGTACACCACTTCCACCTTTGAACAGGAAGAAAAAAAAAAGCCGCAACCTGTAGGAATGATCAGCTAGTTCAAATGTTCATGGGGTGTTGTGGCCCTTGCTTGTACTCTGATCACAATGTTTACTTGTCTGTTGGGAGACTTAAAGAAGGTGTCTCTTCATCTCCTGAGGTTTCGGGATTCTGGATTCCTGGCAGTCAGCTTTAACCCAGCGTACCTCCCAGACCCTTTTCCGGTTGTGTATTGCATGGACACAGAGGAATATGGCATTTGGATCCAGAAAAAGAGGGCTATTGGCTCTCATCCCAGGTCCCAGCCTAGGAATCATCCATTACCTCCATTACCACGGTGAGCCCCTTCACCCAAAGGTGCCCCTGATTGGAAGCTCAAGTGCCAAGCCACACATCCTGCCCAATTACGATTTTACAAATGGCCCAGTGAAAACCACACTGACCTTTAATACCTGGCTCATCCCAGAACAGGGCCACAGTGCTGTCACCAACAGGAATGGACCTCCTTCTGTTCCAATACTCAGACAACCATACAGTTGGCCTGGATTTGAGTCTGCAAAACCACGGGGGTGGGGGAGGAGCAAAACTAACATGGCCAAGGGCTTCCCTGGTGAAAACCGTTTTTTTTTTTTTTTTTTTAAATAGTACTGCAACCACCCCCATCATGCTTCCCAAAGCCAAGCCACTCACCCTTCTCTCCTTTGCTTCTACCGCCCATACAGCCCAGAAACCTCAAGTCTATAATCTGGAACTGGATTTTGGAAGGTGGGACCAAAAACAAACAAACAAACAAACAAAACCCAATGGAGCCCCTGGTTCCCTCTTTGGGAGAACCACCTATTATCCCCCCACCCCCCAAACCTTCACCCTGCCCTCAACCACCACCTAAGGAAAGGGAAAGCCTGCCAGAGCCTGGATCTAAAATGTTCTCTTCACCCAGAAGTATGCCAGTCATCATGCCAGGTCACAAACTGAGGGCAGTGTCTACTGGGAGCCAAAGGGACTGGGAAGGGAGGACGCAGTAAACCCAATGACCCTACTCCCCAGACAAAGACAGGGGCCAACGGGGGACGCCAGGCTTTCCTATGGACCTTATTTAATTCATTCAGTCCCCATAGAAGAAGAAGAAGAAAAAAAAAAAAAAAAGAGTTCTCCTGTCATTACCATCCCCCCGTGTGAAAAGGGGAGGGGGATAAAGAAACAATTTTAAAAGAAAGGAAGGCTCCTTTTTAAGAAAATTGGTACTTTTCTGTTTCAGTTGGGTCGTCCTGATGCAGACTTGGCCAGACTGCGGCCACACCCCCTCCCCTTCTCTAGAGGGCTGCTGTCAACACTGTGGCTGGGGGTGGGGGGGGAGATGGTAGGAGATTTCCAATCTGACATAGCTTTCAGGGCGGATTTTGCCCCAGGCGGCCCAAGCCCCAGTGAGCTAGTCCTGGGTTTGGCCAAAGGAAGAAGCCCAGGCCCTTCAGTACTAGCCCGGACACACCCACTCATCTGCTTAGGCAAACCCCATCAAGCGCTGTGCGCTGGGTCCCATGGCTTGGGCAAGGGAGCCACGTAGGAGAGTCAAAGCTGGGGAGCAGCAGGAGCAGGAGAGGGGACACAGGAAGGAATATATGCTCAGCAGCCTCTTCACCCTCGAGCTAGCCCGGTACAGTACAGAAGTCGCGGGATTTACCTGTCAAGGGTCCAGCCACCCTGCCAAGACCTTTCCAGTACCTCCAAGCACGCCGACAGTTGGGCTGGGGAGCTGCAGCCCAGTGGCTGCAGCCGCAGCCCGGGGCCCAGCCGGCTCCCCCCACGGCTCTTCTCTCGCCCAGTACACTCACTCCCAGAAGGGAAAAGCTTCAGCTCCCAGTGTAAGACCCTAGACTGTTTGCGGCCACAGCTGCCTGCCTGCTGTAGAGCCCCTGCTCAGCAACCGCTCCCTAGCTCTTCTTTGCTATGACGTCACCTGGGCTCTGCACCGTACCTAGGCCAATCAGATGGTGAGCATAAAAGTAAAATCGCCCTGAGTGGGCTACCAGGGACCAATCTTTTGTTTCCAGGCAGGAAGCGACCTAGGAGGGGGGAGAAAGTGACGGGGGTGGAGAAAGGAGAGGGGAAAGGAGATGGAAACTTCTACACTGTCGGGATTGTCTAAAGAGGAAGGTGGAGCCATGGAGAAAGAGGCACCACACAGGAGTGGGGAGGGGACATTTCATGCATCTTTCTTGCTTGCCAGCCTTAAGAACACTAGGCTTTGAGATGTATTTTCCGGCCAGGGAATCAGTATACAGGAGCAGGGGAAATGGTTTGGATTTGGGACACCACCTGTCAGCCTAGCAGGTTACATAGAAAACTAAGAGGGGGAGGTGTGGCGGTGGGATTAAGAAAGGTAGCAATTTAGACAGGGAAAACAGTCTTCTGTACATGAAACATACATTTCAAAACAGGTGGCATTATGCAAAAGAAATAATCATTTTACTTCCAGTTGAGTGCATTCATCCTTGTTCATCCTTTCCCTAAAACCTTTAGTGATTTCTCTCATCTTTACCAGAAGGTTCAAATTTTGACAAGTGTCCTAAGCCATTTAAAATCTATCTTCGCAAATCATCACTTCCTATTCCCAAATTCACCATTCTTAGAATTTGGGAAGCTTATATAAATTATGTCAAACCTCTGCAATGAGACAATAGGCTGCACAATACTCTGTATGTTTGAGCTATAATGATGCAAAACGTGCCTCCCAAACACAGAAGGAGGAGAGGATGAAATGTTAATGGTTAGGTTAAAGTAATGGGTTATAGGTGATTTTCTTCTCCACTTTTAAACTTTTAAAAAATAAAGATAAATGGGTGCTCACAAAAATGAATGGCCAGAATGAACAATAACTATTTCTGGTGTCCTTTTGATTTAATTTTCTCAACACTGCATAAGAAAACAGCACTCATTTCTTCACAACGACAGCACAATGCATTTTAACAGCAAGACTGAATTTCATGTTTTCCCAGTTCCTCTGAGAGGAACCAGAGAGAACTCTTCAGATAACAGGAAAGGTGTGTGTGTGTGGGGGGGGGGGTATTGATTCCTTTTGACTAACATCAGGCAGTGAAAGAACAAAACAGGGATGAGGATGACAGAGACTAAGTAAACTACATAATTCAACCACTCTTGAGGATGACTTTGCAACATTTTCCTTCGACAAAAATACATATTTATGCATACATAAGTATTAGATAAAGACAGTAGAAAGTAGTAGAGTAGGAATATGTATTGAAACCTGAGTATAAAGTCCATGAATTTTCTAATATGCTGAAGTGTATGCTTAATAAAAATTAAACATGGCATTAATGGCTGTGAAGATATGCACTGGCTTTATAAGGAAAAACTACACCAGGTAAGTGTTGTTTAAAAATAAGGTATTTTAAAATATCTTTTAAAACACATCTTGGTGGTTGTCTTCTAATGCAACACACACTCTCTGCCACATTCTTGATTAATAGGTTGAAATCAGGATGATTCTGCTTACAATGACTTTACAGATATCTTTTTAATTAACTTTGGAGTTAAAAAAGTAACTACATCACATTGATTTTTTTATACATAATGGTGGAAGTAATCTAAAAAATACTGATCTAAATGTCATTTGTTTAATGGTAGTGTATCTTATTTGTAAATTGCATTTATTTGGGTTATTTAAAACCCAAATACTTTTTTTTTTCTTTTAAAAAAAGGAAGCGTAACTAGATTTTCCTGGTAATGATTCAACTATGGTTTCTGGGGTATTGATTTCAATTGTAATTAAAAAGTATTTGATTTCACTATAATCCCCACATATACCTCAGCTATAACTTGGATCTATTTATATAGTCACTTCACATGGTTATTTAAACATTTCATGTGTGTATTTCTTCTCTCTCCAGTGATTACAGAGAGTAAGTGTGTGTGTGTGTGTGTGTGTGTGTGTGTGTGTGTGTGTGTGTGCGCATGCACGTACACGCTCACATTTGTAGGGGAGGGAGGCAAAATTCTATTAGGTACTCGACAAATTGAAGCACAGTAATATCATTTAAACAAGACTCTAAAACCAGCATGAAAGACTTGGATCCCCATGTAAAAAGGTGATAATCTGTGTTATTCTTGATACCCAAAGATTTTTTACTACCAGTGTGGCTTGCTCTCCAAGAATATAGAGTGAGGAAAGAATTCTAAACTGTACAAGCTTAATATTTCATCTGTATGTAATTTTTCTCCTCCTAAATTCTCACTATTTGCTCCTCTTGCTTAGAAGCTCCCTGGTTTAAGGATACAACCTTAATAACCACTTGGAATGTGTATCATATTTCTCAGATTACAAACCTCCTTTGTATCTCACCATTTAATCACCACAATAACCACAATAGTTTACCTCAGCAAGCATTATGATCTGACTTTGATAGAATACACAGTAAAATCCCAGGACCTTAAAGTCACCAGTGCACTACATCATAGAAATGGTCATATGAACCAGGTCTCCTACTCTGACTCCCAGGTCCTTTCAAACACACTGTCAGGCAATTTGATAGTATGTGGGGATGGGGACATGGAGTGTTTCCTAATACACAAATGGAGACAGTTTCTAAATTTTGGTGGTACAACTAACGTTTTTTGGACATTATGGTACCAAAAGTGATGTGTAATCAACAAAGATCAATGTCCCTCAAATTTTAAGTTTTGAATTTGTAGTTATCTATTGGGTCTTACCAAGCAAAACAGGTTGATGATTCACATGAAAAGAGAGATATCTGAAATGGGGCTTTTAGCAATAGAAGTAAATTCAAGTTACTGTCTTCAATCCAGTCAAATCCTAGATAAAAGAAACTTTGGCCAGTTTTTCTGTGTCTCACCTGGCCTGTGGTCATAACAAACCTCTCTCAACTGCTGGTCCTGCAGCCACTCAGACCCAAGTAAACACACAGAGGCTTATATTAATTAAAACTGCTCAGCCATTAGCTCAGGCTTACCACTGACTAGCTCCTACATTTAAACTAACCCATTACTGTTAATCTATATGTTGCATCATGTTCTGTGGCTTTATCTATGTGCCATTACATGCTGTTACCTGGATGGCGGGCTGGCGTCTCCTGACTCAGCCTTCCTATTCCCAGAATTCTCCTTTTCTGCTTATCCCACCTATACTTCCTGTCTGGCTACTGGCCAATCAGCATTTTATTAAACCAGTGTACAAAAGCATTATTCCACAGCAAGAAACATTGCACAGTCTCATATACCATACAATTGATGGAACTGACAAGCAGGTAATACTTACCAAATTTAAAATTTGATATGTCACTTAACCTAGCAATCCTAAGTCAGGAAAAATGCTTATAGATATCTTCATGACAACATACTGAGGTATATTCAAGAATATTTATTGTTTACTCTAATATAAGAGCTTAAATATAACTTAAAAGATGGCATAGATGTCCCTCAGTAAAGTGTTCACAGTTTTTTGTTCTTGCTGTTTTTCTTTTCTCCAGTCAGGGTCTTCTGTAGCTCTGACTGGCCTCAAAGTCACTACTTAGCTGAAAATGACCTAGAAACCCAATCATCTAGCCTCCCACCTCTCAAGTGATGGGATTACAATTGTAGCTTCTCTTGAATTTTGTAAACCACTCATTCAAAGTCTAACTGCAGTGAAAGAGGATGCACAGGTCTAAAGATCACAATTGTATGACTTTGGAAATACAAGGGACAAGATATAGCCATCATTTCCTAAAGCCCCACCCCCAAACTATAATAAAAAATTGTTCATTTATGTCATGCACATATTTTAGTATATTATGTACCAGATAAATATAACCAAGTAGATTCATATATGCTAAAATAAGAAGCATGCCTTGACACATTTTTGAGTGGAAAAAAAGAAACAATTACAGGACAACATGTATGCCATAATTTTATGCTTGTTAAAAATTGTGTGTGTTTACACTGGAATTACACACAGCAAACACAGGGTGACTGTGGGGATAAATGGGTAAAGGATGGCACAGTGTAGAATTTTTTACTTTACTATGGTGCAAAAGTGACAGGCATTCACTAGAAGCTCTACTTTGAAAGTGGATCATTTTTAGGGCTTTTGCTTTTTAGACAGGGTCTAAAAAGGTTAAGGATAGTTCTAAACTCACCATGTAGCTATCAATGACTGAGCTCCTGATCCTCCGCCTCCACCTTCCCAGTACTGGATGACAAGCCTGTGTTAGAATGACTGCCTTTGCTTGAATGAATTTAAAGAATAAGTATATACTGTATTTTGCTTGTAAAAGCAGAATTAGAATGGAAAATATAATCCAGGAGAGTGCTTAAAACAAAAGCAATCCTAAAAACAGTTTGCATGCCAGGCCATTGGTTCAGGTAGGCCAATCAAAGATATGGTGAATTGAGCCAGCCCTGAACACAGACTGGATGCAGGAAAATAATAATATATAGTCTACAGGGCAGAACCAGCCAGCATGCTTTCTCTTTCCACTCCTGCTTTAAGTCCCACATCCAGAAACTGTTTCTAGTAGTGGATGCTGAGCTTTTGCAGCTCTTGGTCTTCACATTATTTTCAGAAGCAGGTGTACTTTTCAAAACTTTTATTATTTATGTGTATGGGTGTTTTGCCTGCATCTATGCCTGTGCATCACTTGCATGCCTAATGTCCATGGAGGCCAGAATTGGGCATCAGATATCTTAAGACTGGAGTTGCAGACAGTCGTAAGCTGCCATGTAGGTGCTGGGAATCAAACCCAGGTCCTCTGAAAGGGTCCTCAGTGCTCTTAATCTCTAGCCCCCAGATATATTTCTATTTCTTTTGTTTTGGGGTGGGGGAGCTAAGACAAGACTTCTCTCTGTAGCCCTGGCTGTCCTGGAACTCACTCTATAGACAAAGCTGGCCTCAAACTCACAGAGCTCCACCTGACCCTGCCTCCTAGTGCTAGGATTAAAGGCATGTGCCACCAGTCCCAGGCAATATTTTAAATTTTCTTTTCTTTCTTTCTTTCTTTCTTTCTTTCTTTCTTTCTTTCTTTCTTTCTTTCTTCATTCCTTCCTTCCTTTCTTTCTTTCTCTCTTTATTCGTTCTTTTTTTGTTTTTAAGTGCACTTTTATAAACTATCCTCTTATCCCAACTTGCTCAGCAACTGGTGCCCAGGCATTAGCTAGGAGCAGTGCCCAGTCCACCTCCACTTAACATCTGGGTACTACTATATGTTGTAGTGACTGAAACTGTCCCTCTTTCTGCTTGCCTATCTGTCCCCACTAGTAGCAGCTGCAGGTTTCCTGCAGCAAGCAATTGTGTGGTTTGGATTCAAAGTAAATAAGGGAGTTCAGGCATACCAAAAGGTGTGTCTGTAAAACCAGAGACTGTGTGGTAGAGAGAATCGTATGGCTAAGAACTCGCCATCTTTTTTGAGACCAGGGTTGCAACTCAGAACTCTGGAAAACTGGACAAACCCTTGAACAAGATTCCAATTTCCCCAGGTTTTAGTTTTCTCCTCTGTCAAACTTACTTTGCCTATCTCTAAAGTGTTGTATGAATGCAAATGGCTAATGACACAAACGCGAACCTAATGGATTTCAGAAACACACACCTCTTTAATCAATTTGATGAGGCCGCACTTACACGTGATTCCTAAATATGCATTTGGGAACAGAAGGTCTGTCCTAACCTTTGTTCTTTATAATTAGCCCACACCAGAGGCCTGCCTTACAGAACCTGAAAGGATTCAAAAGACCACTGTCTCTGCCCTCCTCCCTTTGTGAGGAAGTAAGTGGAGGAAAAGTAGAAGACTATTAAATCCAGGTGGCTTGGAGTGAATTAATAAGAGAGGTAGGAAGTTTCTCTCCTTTGACTTAGTGTTAATTACCTCTGCCTCCACTATGGTCCTACATATCAAACCACATTAATTAATTGAGCCGATGCTCTGTTTGACTTTTCTCCCAAAAGTATTACATTATACATTCCTTTCCCTCCCACTCCCAATCACTGCACTTGGAGAACCTAAGTCAAACTGCAGAGTGACTTGAATTTGAAAATCTTGGGGTTTGTTGTTTGTGAGGGATTTGTGGTGTATATTTGTGTACTTGCTTGCTTGCTCCCCTGGGAGAGAGCAGAGAGAGGAGGAAGGAAGGGGAGAGTCAGAGGTCAGAGGAGGGGGAGAGAGTGGGAAGGAGGGAGAGGGAGATTGAGAGAGAGAGAGAGAGAGAGAGAGAGAGAGAGAGAGAGAGAGAGAGAGAAAGAGAGAGAGAGAGAGAAGAATGGAGAAAGAGAGGGAGGCCAGGAGGGAGAGAGGGAGATATCTAGGGGACAAAGAATCAATGAAAAAATAGAAAACCAAAAAAAATTTTTTTTTTTGGACCAGCCGGACTATGATGTCATGTTTTCTCAGCTCACCTGTGATTGGCTGCTCAGTTCAGCATCTGCTGAGAGCTAAAGGCTGATTATTTGCCAGAGATACAGACCTTTCTGGGAAGCTTTGAATCATTGCTGGTTGTCGTGACAACCTGGGCAGTGTCTGCTCCTGATAAACACATAATAAGGTTATCAGGAAGAGAAGTGCCCCCATCCCCACACCCAATCATCTGAAATGATGAGCAGTGGAACATCTCTCTCCAGAGGTGAAGGAGAAAACTGATCAATAGGCAAATTGGTGACTACTCCTTCAGATAAAGTATGCCACCCAAATCCAGGAGACAATGTACTTTTTAGGCAGTTCCTTACCTACCACTGCCAGGTCCCTCCTGAATCCACATGTTTGTTGTAAATCAAAGTCCTGGGAAACAAGTGGTGATGAAGGGAAGTATCTCTGCAAGTTTTTAGTAAAGCCAAACAGGGAGAAGTGAGCAGAATGCTAAATTCACTGGGGATAGGCACATTGTCTTCAAAGGCCCAGGGTCCAACATGGAAGAACATGGCTAAAACTGGTCACTAAAACCAGATGCAAAGGGAGCTCAGGGTTGGTAGTGGTATGTGTGCTATTTTTTACCTGCTACTTCCCTTTCCCTGGACACTAACCCCTACTCTATGTTACACTTAGGCTCCAGATAATTTAGAAAGGGAAAAGCAGTTGCATTTTTTTGTGTGTTATATCAGTCATTCCTGGGAGACATTTACTGAATACTTTGCAAGCATAATAAGGCATATAGCTAGGCGCTACAAAAGTTATACAAATGAACTAAACTTGGGCCATCTTATTAGGGGATTTGGAATCTAGTTTGAGAGACAAGATACACACTCAGCTAGGGAATTGCTAACAATACAGATATAGTCCCTCCAAGGCAAACCCACAGCTCTTGATTTCAGTGAGCAGAAAATCATATCTAGACTGTCATACTCCAGCCTCAACTCATCTTGTGTTATGCTCAAGTGTTGGCCTGACCAAGCTATTCTGTTCCCTCAGATGTTTTGACATTCATACCCCATGCCTTTCCTTCTGTTCTTCCCTCCTCTCGTTATCTGGTAATCCGTAATGCATATTGTGAGACTACGCTCAATTGGCCACGAACAATCTGAACATGAACAACGGGCAATGAACAAACTGCTCCCACACCTATAAGCTTTTAGAGAACTATACTTGCTAGTCATGATACCAACAACACTGCAAGAGGAAATCCAGGGACCTATATAAGGAACACTGGTATAACCAGTTTCAACTATTTGTGGAAGAACAGGAAGGCAGACTACTTTGGGGAAAGTGCTTTTATTGATTTAGATGGGGTCTTATGTGGCACAGACTGGTCTCAAGCTCTGTATGCATCTGAGGATATCCTTGGATTTTGATTCTCTTGTCTCCCCCTCCCAAATGGTGGGATTCAAGTTGTATGCAGTGATGGGAATGGAATTTAGAGCACTGTGTTTAACAGGCAAGCACTCTAACAAAAGATGCTATTTAAATAACTATCGAAACTATCCTAGGCTTTTATGGCTTGATTAACTATTTGAATAGTGTAGGGGTCACAGGAAATCACAAGAAAGTTACCAGAGCCCCCATGCATCCTTAACCAAATGTTCTCTGATATTTTAATTTATCGAATATTTAAAATGTAGGAATTGATGTTGATCTAACACTAATGACTCAAACGCTAACCTTATTTAGATTTCATCATTGTTGGTGTTTCCTCCTATGTGTTTTTCATCAACTCATTTTGATAGTATCAAGTATTTTATCAACTCATCTGGCAATCAATAAATCGATTCATGAGTTACATGAAAGTCAATGTGTCTCTCAGGTCCACCTAATTTGAACAGGGCAAAAACCTAAATAGTATAAGTTTGCCTGGGATTTAAAGAATGAAAATTAGCATGGATTGAGAATGTATAGTTCTGACATTTATCAGAGTGCCAGCATTGACACATTAAAGCCAGCTGTAACTGTATGGAAAACACTATTTCTTCTAAGGCTACCTAGCACTTGTGAAATGTCACAGGGTTCCCTCTTCACCCTCGGTGACTATTACCTTCCTACCAGTGATCCTAGACTTGCTTTGCTATTGATATTTATGATTGAGATGCTCAATGACTAAGTCACACAATAAATCTGATTTTGTCCAGCCATATTCTTGTCTCTGGTAGTTTGGGGCTAATAAAGCTTCAACAAAGCAAATAAAATGGCAACCAAACTAGGGTTATCAGACTGATCAGAAGTTGGCTGTATTTCCTTGACTCTACCTAGAAGCACACAATGTGACTAAAACTATGTGATTTATGTAGCAGATGCCTAATAAATTCTCAGTGCACTGACATGGGATTGTTCTCTTCCTGCTGAATATGGTGACAAAAGTCTGGAGAGCACCGTTGCATAAAATTTCAGTTTGCTGACTCTGTAATTAAATTGCTGCATTCAAATTCCAGTTTCATTGTGTTATAATTTTAAGACCCTGGACAACATAGTTGGCCCCTTTGAACTTTTCCTCATCTGTGAAATATAATCCTCGTTCTTAGGGTAATTGGAAAGATTAACATAAATGCCCATAAAGAAGAAAGGTGTTGCTGCTGCTGGTTCTCGACTTCGTTGTGCAGGAGAAATTACCTTTATAAAATGCTGTTGCCTAGGCCGTATTACTAAACGTTCTCATTTAATCTGATTGCATATATCTGAGCATCTGGGCTTTTAAAATCCCCTCAGGTTCTAATCTTCTCAGATTCTAATGTGCAGCAAAATTTGGGAACCATTACATGAGGGATTTCATTGCTTAAGAATGATTGATCTTTCCTCTAAGAGGTTCATGGGTAATGTCTTCCTATCTCCCTTTTGGTGTATCTGACTTTTACAGGGCCACAAGATAGAATGGGAGAGTTCTCAATAGGCAGGCGTTTCAGTTCCTCCTTCTCTGAGGTTGCACAAGCTTTTCCTTTACTGAGTCTACCCTATAGCTTTCTGGACTTGGAAACCCATACCACATTTTTTTCTTTCATGTCCTTAGCAGTGCAATGACAACACTGAATATTGGGGTAAAATCCGAGTTGTATTCATCTTTCAGTTCTCTCTTCCTAACATAACTCAGTCCCACTTCAAACCAAGTGGTCTCAAATGTGAATTTAAAAACGAAGTTAATAATACACAGGCAGCATTGACTGACCAACACAGATGTGTTTAATGGATGGTGATTTCAATGTGCTGGTGTTCTGTATAATTAAGCACCTGTTGTACCTCATGATCAATCCTTATTTTGCTACAAAGCAGGAACTTACAGCCAAATGTCTTTCTCCGCTGTTCCCTTTATGAGATCACTTGTGGAGGAGGGGTATTCAAACAGTTTGCAACCCCCCCCCACACCTCCTTTAATCATTCAAAGGCATACATTATCTAGTCAGTAAATAGTAAATAGTAAGCAACTGGTGACTTTTAAGGAATACATAGAAATTTCAAATATATTCATGGTGATTTTTCAAAGTAGCTCACCATATCATATGCCTTGTACAGAATGATCTGTACATTCCTTGTCCATTCCTGCTGCTAATATGGGAAATTTACCAGATTCTGACTTCCTAGGCTAAAGTTTACTGCTGGGAGGGAAATAGGGCACGTTGCTAGGCAAATTAATATTATATACATAGGAAAGTGACAGCCTGCTAGGGGAGTATGCTAACATACAGGTTTTAAGCACCACTCTAAGTGCACTTTGCATTCAAATGACCAATATGCTAATTACAGCCCTTATCTGTTTGTTCTGGGCCTTAAGAGTCTCAGCAGCTCAATGCACCCACTGCAGACAGCAGTTTGACTGCAGCTTTCTAGAAATAATAACATGGCATTTCTTTCAGCATATTTTCGAATTCAAGCTTCCTACAAATCAAGATTGGCCTTTCCCCTTTTCAGGGAATTAGTGAGGCTTAACGGTGTTCACTATGGTGCAGTGCCAGCGCCCCCCCCCCCCAATACCCCTGTGAACAAAGGCTCTTCCTCTGACTGGAGCACAGCCTGGTGGGGCAGATTTCCATGGTAATTTGCGGGTCTCTTTTGAAAGACGTGGGACGTCTTTGTAAATGAGATTGGTGGATGGCAGGGGGTAGAAAGGGTGTACTTTCCCACTAATCTTAGGATTGTCTTTGACCCTTTTTCATTTTCACCACCCTTGTAAGGCTAGAAAGCACTCCTAACACAGCTTTGTCCAATTGAAAGCACACACTCCCTAATTCAGTTCTTAGGAGAAAGGGAGAAAAACCATTCTCCCTACCCTCAGTTCAAATGATCAGGCTCTTACCAGAGGAAACACAGTAAGAGTAGAGTCACTAAGGCTTTGTCACCTGTTCCTTGCTGCATTAAAATTTGGCTCAAGGGGTGGGGCACCTATGAAAGAATATCATTCTAGAGTCCACATTGCTTTCAAATTTCTTCCTTTCTGAACAAGGATGGCACTAAAGAACTTGCTAAACTGAATGAGGAAAAGCTTCCTAGGCCTCAAGCCTGTAACAATCCTACAGGCAACCAAGGAAAGCTGAGAGCAGGAGAGGCGGTCCTCCCCAGGGAAGAGCACACTGATTGGTTTGTCTAGTGCCAAATGGTCAGCCCTGAAACCGTGCACACAAGTAACGTTTTATGGACTCAATGGGTTATATTTGGAAATATGTAGTATATACAAATATGTATATGCATGCAATAACAATTAAAGAAAAGAAGAGACTGGATTTGTAGGAGAGCTGGGAGGGTATGTGTGATGAAGAGGGTTTGTAGGGAGAAACTGTAAATAAATGACAATCTCAAAAATAAACAAAAAATTCTTCCGTTCCCTCCTTAGATTTTTTTTTTTTTTAGTAAAATCTAAACTACCTAGACTCGTTTAAAAATTACTTCAGTATATTCAACGTTTTAGGAATCTATTTCCTTCCTCTCTCTTCCTCCTTTCCCCACGCCCTCACTAATATCATCGTTCTCTTCTTCCTGCTGTTTATGAAACTGACACAATAGACTTATTCCCTACAAAAATGAGACCGGTATCACTAATCATAATGTGTCCCTTCCTTTCAATGTTCTATTCTTCCTTTAGGGACATCTTTCAGATACCAAAAGCCCGAATGAATCACTGCTCTCTCCTGGGTCTGGAAAGGAGGCAACCTGACTGACATTTTTTGGGTACAGTCCTAGAGCTTTCATTTCTTGGTTTCTTCTGGTATCTGTGTATTTGCAGAGGAGCCTCCTGGAATGGGAAATGATGCTTGTATCCAAGAATGAATGGTGCAGATTGAAAATGTAGGTGTTACTGCAGGCATTTGGGAAGATAATAGAAATGATTATTTGTTGAAGAAAAGTGGCAAATGATGTAACTGAAGATCCTTGGCACTTGGGTGTGATGGCACAAGCCTATAAACCCAGTTAGGCAGAAAAAAAATAGAAAAATACATGGAACATAGTAGTCCCTCACTCTAAAGTTGGGTGAAGCCCCTCACCAGCTGAGAATCGAGAATTCCCACCCAATTAGCATTTGCTGTAAGATTGCCAACAGATAAGACTCACTTCGTGTGTGTGTGTGTGTGTGTGTGTGTGTGTGTGTGTGTGTGTGTGTAACGTTTTGTGATAAAATAGTAATGAACTAGACTTAAGACCTAAAACTATGTGGTCCTCAAGAGCGGCCTTACTCCTTTCCCAGATATTTCCTGGGAATCTCACCCAAGAGTATTAATTGCCATTATAGTCAAGATGGCCCAACTTTCTACATCTCTATACTTTTAACCTTGTTAATTGTGATTTTGTCAAATGCAGCCCAGGGACTACCTCTGATCTCATGTAAACTCTTTAGTAACCCTTTTTAGTAAGTAATAAAAACTTGAAAAACCACCCAAATCCACTAAGTGACTATTTCAGAGGATGACACGTGCCTTTCCTTTGAGAAGCCCCCACACTGGCTTGGGTATGGCTTATTTTGCCTCTGTACCTCTCTTAAACTTTCTTTGATGAAGCTAAGGATCCAGTTTTGTCTGAGGCAAACTTCCTAAATGATTAAGGGAACTTCTTACGCTGCTGGAGTGCCTCCATCTCTACTCTTGCTGACATCAACACTTTAGAGGTGGAGGCAGAAAGATTGGAGGTTTGAGGCCAGCCTGGGCTACTTAATGAATTCCGGTCTTAGCAAACAAAAACCCAACCAAAGAGTTCTGCTCTCTACAGAAGGATGATTTCCAGGTACAACACAGCCAGTGTACTCAGTCACTTACAACATGTTTCAAGTCTCAAAATCAGACTTCCATATTTTATACACATGTACAGAGGCATTTTCTTCAACTCCAGGAAGCTTAAAATAAAGCTAAGACTTTTAATTAAACAGAAATTTTAAGGTGCCTCCCAGAGCTGATGGCCCTCAGTTTTTAGTTAATTGCAATTTACCATATTAGTAGTCTTGGCCAGTCTTTGTTTCAGAGTATTTGTCTTTGCTGCCCTGAATTTTGATATCTTCCCATTCAGAAGGCTGGAGGAGACACTGGAGACAGGGAACAATCTCATAGCAATTTTAGCTCAATCCTCAGATATCTGATTAAAACAGACTGGGTGAAATGAAAAACTGTTTTTCAGCCTGGGGACTTTGAAAAGCTATGATATAGTGCTTTATTTTTAAAACAGCATTGTCATTTTAAAATAATCAAATTTTCTTGGTTACTATTAGTGCATATCAATTGTACAAATAGTGGGTTTCATTTTATTTTCATACATATATATGAGGGTCTTTGATAATATTACCATCTAATTATGAACATACATTTGTACCTTTCCTACTTCTTTGAAGTCCAACTGTTAAAATAACATCCAAGAATAATTCAGATACACCAGATGCTGCCTGGTCATACTAAAAATCAAATACAGTTTCTTCTATGCAGACTCTTCCTGGCCTATTTTGGGTGAATAGTGTTTCTATATTGGCCAATCCAGAGAAATGAACTTGGCCAATTACTTTATATAGGTCATTTGCAACACTCACAAAGAAGGGGGAAATACTTTTTCAAATAATTTATTGAACCAAAAGACATAAAGAAAGTACATAACAAAATGCAAGACACCACATACACCCCTGACTTCACAAAAGGATATAGTTCCAAAATTTCTGAATAAAAAAGACAAATTATAGAAAGGCATAGAGACTGGAGGATGCAATTGTCAACTCAAGATAGCTTGAATGTAAGCCATCCATAAGCCTAACAATGGAGCTTATCAGTTACTGTACTGAACTAGAAAACAATCGGATGCTGTCTAAGTTAGGGTTTCAATTGCTGTGAAGAGAAACCATGACCAGGACAACCCCACTGAAACACATTTTCTCCAGGAGGCCACACCTACTCCAACGTGGCCACACCTCCTAACAGTGCCATTTATTTCAAACACCCACAGATGCTATCCATCCATGCCACAGAGAGGAAGGCAGGCCACAAGGAAGCAACCTGGAGGAGAAACAATATCTCATATATAGCTTGAGCTGGGTTACAATATGAAAATCAATAAGTACAGATGATGCAAAGGCTATATAGTGCATCTCTGAAGCAGCCTCACAATTGGGACTGAACATTTACAGCCTATGCTTAGTGTCATTTCATTTAACAGTTCATGACTTCCCTTTAAGAGTACAGAGGTAAGAAAATTCATTAGTTCCAGTGACTCAATAATATTTTAAATACATTAGGTTATATGTGATAGAGTGACAAGCCATTAAGCTGGCTTCCCTACAAATCTACTCCAAACAGGCACAGCTTCTAGCCCTTCAGATGCTTATCAACACAGCTAATTCTGGAAACAGTGAAAATACACATAAAGAAATATAGAACAGACATTGTACAGTATTATAACCCACAGTGGATATTTCATGGACATATTTGAATGCACTAGCTAGCCATTTTACTGGCACATTATGAAGTTGTTGAATATAATCTCAAAATGCAAGCTGGATATGGTGGCAAACATCCGAAATTCTAGCACTTAGGAGTCAGTGGCAGGAGGATTGTCAGTTTGAGACCAGAATGGACCCTTTATCAACAAACAAATATTTATAAGCTAATTAAAACTATAATTTAGAAAAGAGATTCAGTGGAGGTACCCTGGATGGGGACATACCACTGCTCCCAGAGGCTATAGGTTATTAATTGAAAATCTCAGTGCCAGGAGTGAGTTGCCACTCTATGAGTTGTTCATCATGGACACTCTAGAGGCCTCCAATATAATACAAGCTATTGTCATTATTCCTAGGTGCTCAGAAGCACTAGATAGTAAGACACTACAACTGAAAACATCATACACTTTGGTTATAGGACACAGAAAAATCAAACAGGAACTCAACTAGAAGCTTCTTTCGTGCTGGCTAATTTTCTTAGTGCTGGAAGATGCTATGCAGTCTTCTGGGGGAAGAAAAGTCACTAATAGTTTTACTGAAAAGTCACTAATAGTTTTACTATCTGTAAAACCTGAAAGTTGCAAAAACCAACCTTCCAGGCAAGATATATCCACTTTGCAATAATGGCATGACTACATGGAAATAACGACCTACTTTCTGATTGGATCTGAGGCACAAGAAACAATGTTCCACAGGAAGAATTTGTGCCTGTTACTCTAAAACTGGTAAAAAAAAAAAAAAAATCCATGGCTGGAGAGTCCATAGGCACTGGTGGGAATCTATTATTGTTTTAATAAATGACAGAAAGCTGTCAAAACTGCTTCCTAAATATTCATGTTTATACCCATAAATTAGTGCTGATCTTAGCTATGGTCAGAGAAGTTTCTGTTAACAGTAAGCAATGGTAAAACAGAAACTCAGAACTGGTCAAAGTGCTGAGAACAAGTGACCTTGAGTGCCCAGTCCCATTGAACAAGTGACCTTGAGTGCCCAGTCCTGAATGGGACAAGTAGGTGGCCTGCTACAATGCTCAAGGAATATTACAGAAGAAGGAGCAAAAGAAATACTGGAGTTGGAGGATGGGAAGAAGTGCTGAAAAGCAGTGTCTTTTAGACATAGCATGGCCTTTACACTCACGAACTCATAACAGCTGTCATTGCCTGTACAATATCCACACAAAATGGGGCATGTCAGTATGCTATCATACTATCATAGATAGCTGCCAATATTTTATTATGGAAGAGGGGGAGCTCATGATGCCCCCTGACTCCCTGAGGAGCTGTTGGCAGCAATGGTTGCTCAGGGAAGAGGGGTAATTTTCAGCAGTGGTGTGGCCACTGGCAAGTTGCTCATGCTCCAGTGGGTAATTTGTTTGCTTACTATTGAGTCTCTTACACATATATCCAATATTAATTATTGATCAGATGTAAATTTGTAAATAATTTTTCTTTTCTATATAGAATCTTCACTTTATTGTTTTCTTCTCTGTCCAGAAGCTTTATTTTATTTTATTATTTGGTTTGATATAATTCCATTTCCCCAGTTTTGTTAACGTTGCTTGTAAAAACTCATTGCTCAGTCCATATCATAGCATTTCCCTGGTTTTCTTCTGGTAGTTTTACAGTTTCAGGTTTTATCTTTATGCCTTTAATCTACTTTATCTTCATTTTCATGTAAGGCAAGATATGGAGGTGTGATGTAATATCTTAGTCACTGTTCTATTGCTGTGAAGAGACACCATGACCAGGGTAACTCTTATAAGAGAAAACATTGAAATCGACATTTGCTTAGAGTTTCAGAGGTTTAGCTCATTATCATCATGTCAGGGAGCATGGCAGCATGCAGGCATTGGGCTTTGAAAACCTCAAAGTGACATACTTCTTCCAACAAGGCCACACCTCCTAATCCTTTCAAGCAGTTCCATTCCCTGGTGACTAAACATCCAAAATATATGAGCCTATGGGGGCCATTTTTATTCAAACACATCTTTGTGTAATGCTGTGGGATAATGCTCTTGTATAATGGTTTAATAAAACGCTGACTGGCAAGTAGCCAGGCAGGAAGTATAGGTGGGGTAAGCAGACTAGGAGAATTCTGGGAAGAGGAAGGGAATCACCAACCAGACATAGAGGAAGCAAGATGACAAGGCAGAACTGAGAAAAGGTACCAAGCCACATGACTAAATATAGATAAGAATTATGGGTTAATTAAGTGTAAGAGTTAGTCAGTAAGAAGTCTGAGCGAATGGCCAAGCAGTTATAAATAATATTAAGTCTCTGAGTGATTATTTTATAAGTGGCTGCAGGTCTGTAGGGGCCAGGTGGGATCCGAGAAATCTTCCAACTACAGCACAAGTGGATATCCTGTTTTCCCAACATCATTTAAGAAGAGATTTCCTTTCCACATAGTATGTTATTGGCATCTTGGTTGAAATTAATTGATCTTAAACATGTGTATTGATTTCTTGGCTTCATAGTGCTATGCTGTTTTAATTATTATTATAGCTTCTTAATATGCTTTAAAATCAAGTAGCATAGTGTCTCTATTGCTATTCTTTTTAACCAGTAATTCCTTGACTGTTGCATTTTATGGTTCCATCCAATTTTTATGATTTCCCCCCTATTTTTATAAAAAATAACTTTGGGAACTTGATAGGAATTTCACTGAATAAGTGAAGCCCCTTTAGTATTGATAACCTACTATTATCAGACCAGCCTCATTGAATATTTGAAATACATTTGGTGTTATAGATATCTAAATAGTATCAATCCTTCCAATCAAAGTAGAAGATCCTTGGTCAGAGACATTATTTCTTTTTCAATCTTCTTAATCATTATTGCTTTGTTCATATTTCCCCTTTTGTGATTAGTATTGATAGGTTTTATATAACTACACGTGTTCATTTGTTCTGACTTACCCAACTTCCTGACATATAAGGGTACATCTTCTGACCCTTTATGTTTCTGTGGTACTCATTTTAATGTCTACTCTTCATTTGTGAGTTTTAATTATTGTACTCTTTTTTCTTAGTCTAGCTAAAAGCTTAATTTCATCTTCTCTAATTTTTTAATGTTTTATTTTTCCTTTATGAGTTTTCTACATTATGATCATATTCTTTCCCTTCCCCAACTCCTTCCAGACCCTTGCCCCACCCACCCGATGATATGTTCTTTCACAATCTTAAAACAAACAATACAATTTGAGGACTCTCAAAGAGATGGGTCATTGGGTAAGACCACTTGATATATAAGGGTATGGACCTAAGTTCAGATCCTAAGAAACCTGAAAAAAAAAAGCTGTCTGTACTATATGTGCACCTGTAGCACCAGCAGAGTGGAGGAAGACACCAGAGAATCAATGGCGCTTGCTGGTTGCCTACCTAGCTCCAGGATCAGTGAAAGGCTTTCTCAAAAAGATGAGGCAGATAGGCCAGGGCACCTAACTTCCTAACATGGAAAATGGCTCAGTGGTTAAGTGCACTGACTGCTCCTCTAGAAGACCTGGGTTCAATTCCTAGTACCCACATGCCAGCTCACAACTGTCTGTTACCCCAGCTCCATGGCATCAGGCATGCATGTGGTATATCTGTATATACAGGTAAAAAACTCATATAAATAAATTAAATAAATAAATAATAAAAAGATGAATTTTGTGTTATTCATTACTCCTATTGTTTTCATGTATTTCTGCTCCCTCTTTATAATTTGATTTTTGTGCATTGTGTTTAGTTTGTTCTTTTTCTGTTTTACTGAGGTATGATGTCAGGTTATTAGAGATCTTCTTTTTGGATGTATGCATTTATTGCTATAAACTTCCCTCTATGAACTTCTTCTGTGTGTATGAAATACATTTGGGCATGTTGTATGTTACTTTTCATTTGATGAAGCTTATATTTGTAACAAAAGTTCCCATTCCCGGAACTAATGGGTCAGCACCTCTGGTTAATGGGAAATGGGCATAGGAACTGAATGTTGTTGCTTTCCCTCCTAGCGGCTTTAGTAAAAGGCACTGATGGGTCCAATTCAGAACACTGGGCATGTCCATCTCAGGTTTTGCCACATTTGGTCCTCTGGGCACTGAAACTACACCTGGAAAATACCTACATATGTTCTGCCCATCACCACAGCTTTGTCTCTCTGACATTGTCCTCCTTATAGAGACTTTTGACACCCACATACCATCCCACAGAAGCAGATTTGCAGTGTAAGTGGTGTTGGTATTTGTGGTGGTGGTGGCGGCAGCGGCAGCGGCAGCCGTGGTTTTCCAAATAAACTAGGGTAGAAAATCCTTATAACGCCTGAGTTTCAATGGAAACTTCCTACACATAATGCTTATGTTCAGGTACACATTGTCAATAATTCCAAATTCCAGAAAGTTCTATAAACCAGTCTTTCATACACTCCCTGCCACAGTTCATGAAAAAGCCTGTTGTAGATGAACATGAGACACTTTTGTTTTAGAAATATTTTGTTTTGTATATTTTATATATTTTGTTTTAGAAATATTGCTGTGATTGATTGCTGAATACTCTTTCTAATCCCATGGAAATTATTACACAATCTGCCTCATTTATAATATTCCTTTAAAAACCTAAATTATATTAGGTTTTTGACCCTAAGGCTTTTTGGATAAGATTTCTAACAAAAGATTTCTACACCAATGTTATGGATAAAGAAACTGACCTTTGGAGATATTCTGAGACTTTGCCAAGGCCAGAGAGCTAGAAAGTGCTGATACCTGGAGCAGAATAAAGGTCTTTTCTGGTGAGCTTGGGCACATTCGAGGTAGCATGTCTACAGACATAAAAGGCTTTCTGACTAAATTCCCTGCAAACTGTGATGGTTGATCCTGATTTTTTCAAAATGACAGAATTTCAAATAGGAGATACACCTTTGAGCACATCTGTGAGGGCTTTCCAGAGAGGATTAACTGGGAGAAACCTGCTTTCTTGATAGTTTGTACCTTATAATGGGCTGCCCAAATGGAAAGAGATCTAAGGCAAAAGCAGTGTGTGTCTGTCCTTCTTCCTAAAGAAATCCATCTGCTGTGGCTGCCTCCACTTTCTCTAGACTCCAGTTCTTTGGGCTTCTAATATGTTGTCAGTGACTCTCAAGGAAAAACCAGGCTTTTGAACTCAGATTGGCACTGCTAAGCCATCCAGTTTCACAGACTTAGCAGCAACCATGCTCCCTGCCTTCCTGGGCTGCAGATATAGCCATTGTTGGAGTACCCAACTACCCAGCTCTACTATGTAAATCAATCTAGAAATTCCCGTTTTATAACATATGTCCATTCTATTGGTTCCATTCCTCTAGATGACATACCTAATACACAAGTTCTAGTATATAAATTTGGCTTAGTGACTGTATAGGGTGAGGGAACATAGACAGATGGTGACATGAAAAGTTGAGAACATAGTCAGACCATATCTAGATATCTCCCCTTATGAATTATATTCATTTCTTATTTAGATGCTTGATGATACAATTTGTCACAATTACCCCTTTAGAAATAAATTACTGGAGGGAGGGATTATGTTTTAGTCTTGCTTTTAGAAAACTGGCAAAGAGCTAATGGAAAATTTCAGAGATAAATGATTTTTCTAAGGGGCTTTTGTAGTATTTACCCTCTACAGTATTTCTAGGACATGTGCACCTCAATTAGAAAATCTGAAGAGTATTATCCGTCCCTGTATATAAGAAGTCTTCAAAACCATCTTTAATGTTCACATAAGTGATATAAACATATAATTGCCTGCCCGATCAGACTGGACACCTTATAGATTCTGAAGTCTAATATGCAAGCACCACTACTAAGAAAGTCATCTGATGACAACATTTACCTGTGAAGTACTGTTGCTAGGAATATTTTAATACAGACATCAAAGAGTCAGCAAAATGACAGAACCACATGCAGCTCCAAAGGCTTGTGAAAGTATCATTCGATTAAAAGGATACAACAATTCTCTACAGGCAAGCAGGAGTGAGTCAGATCTACCCTCAAGTATGGGTGTTGTGAGTGAAAATTCTCCCAACCAGGGGCACAGCATGTAACAACACGTTTGAGCTCTTTTGAGAATACCCTGAGATCAAAGCAGTGACCAAGACAGAATGCAAAAGAGTGGTATAACTATGAACAGGCATAGAGTCAGGTGTGGTATTTTCACATGAAACTGGAAGAATGACATGTTTGTCTGTAAACCTCAATTGCTTCATGTAGAAAATGGGGATAAAAATGTCATTCCTAGTAAAAGGAATAGCTCACTATTAGATAGCCTGAAGGTTCTTTCAGCTCTAAGATAAGTGACTAATTTCAGATTTTTATTTTTAAAGACAGGTACATGTATATGTGTATTGTGTGGGTTTGTGCACATGACTGCTATAAAGGCCAGAAAGTGATGTACAACTCCCTAGACTTAAGACTTACAAGCAGTTGTGAGCCACTTGTGGTAGGTGCTAGGCGCCTCTGTAATGAGCCATCTCTCCCGCCCTTTAGGACCCACTTGCGAGTTACAGTGACAGTTTTAAGTATGCAAAGGCCTTAACATTAAATTAAATACTCTGGGAATAAAAAAAGTCATTCCTTCTCATTCCTTCCCCTAATTCTACTGAACTGGAAATTTTTCCTGTTGCAAATTTATTTCGGTAGCAAGTGTGACTCAGCTTCAGAAAGATTGGATGTCTCCATTTGAAGCATGTTCTAGTATAGAAACATGGTCCAAAACTTTGGAGGTCAAAAACAGTAGAAGCACACACACAATTCAGGATCAAACTGCTTTGCTCATGTACACACTCAAAATAAGCTGTGTGAAGACAGGGATTTTTATGGCAGCTCTGGGTTAATGCAACCACCCTGGAATCTCAGCAGGTCTGTTTCTTTGTTTGGGAATTCATCTAACGTGAAACCATATTGTAATGGCTTCCAAAGGCAGAAAATTGACCATAAAAAGGAAAGGACTAACTGATAATCAAATATAATGCATAGGAATATTTGGCAGAGATGTTAAAGGACCACAGTATTAAGTCTCATTTTATTTTGCATTGTCATTAGTGACACGGAAAATAAGGAAAAGACAGTCATATTCGGTCTACAAGAGTCCAATTAAAGGTTGTCAAGGAAGCAGGACAATTAAACACAATGGATGCAGGCAAATGAAACAAGGTTCTGTAGCTCCAGTTAGGGGGTAGTAGCAGCCCTATTCATCTGTAAAACAAATTAAAAGCCACAATTATCAGAGTGTATAAGGCATCAATGGAGGGACTGGCAGAAGATGTTGGAGGAGGTAGACAATATAAAAGAAATAAGATGGCAGCTGCGCTCCAAAGTTGAATGTACAGAGATCTGTGTTATAAAGCAGTGACATTGCATTCTTATAAATGAGATATAAAAGGAGATGAAACCCTCATCTAAACTGCTAAGCTATCTTGTTTGTCTCTTTTCTTATTTGGCTAAGAATATATGAGTATATGGTAATATATGACATTATAAACTGGTCATCTCTTTTATTATGGAGACAGGGTATTTGAAGATCAGGAAGGAAAAGACATTGCTTCTCAGAATAATTAATCAGAAATCCTAGCTTCTATGGACTAGATCGATGATATGACCCTTTCACTGTGGATTGATTATTTGTTTTTAATCTAGAAAATTACTAAAGATTGTTCTGCCTCAATCACACATGACGCATGGAGTATCAGCATAAATAAACAGCTAGGTCTCTGAAAGGCAGCCATGGTTTTTAGGACTAAATAGTGCATATAATGCCAGGCAAACAGGGCTAAAAAAGCAAATGCTCTCTTCCCAACCCAGGTGAAGGCTGTGTAAGGGAGGGTTGTGTTGCTGTGAGCAAGCCAGCTGACCTTTTCACACTGACATTTTGCTTCACTTCCCTCATTTTTAAATGTCCACTCCTAGGTGGTACAGAATACAAATCTCCAATCTCACTCACACTGCCTTCAATTCCATAAACAGGCAGACCCCCCTGCCACACACACACATATATACACACAGGATGGACTCTTACCGTTTGTACTGATTGAGAACACAAGCACAGAAATCAGCCATGCAAGGACTCAAATACCATTTAGAAATCAGCAATAAAAAGATAGCCAATTATGCCACTCCCCATTCACAGAGGCCAATCCCAATAAACATTTATAAATTTAAAACACAAATACCTTTCTGAAGAACTCTTGAGCTAAAGAGACATTTATATTAATATGATAATGAGAGTTGTACATATCAAAATCTTTTAGATGAAGGCAATGCCATAATCAGCAAAAAGCCATATGGCCTTGAATTCATTTATTATGAAATAAAAATAAATGGAAAATAAATTAACTAAGCTAGCTATTCTAGCAGTTATAAATAGTGCAATAAAACAAACCCAGGTAAAGTTAAATTAATAAAGATAAGATCAGAAAATGGTGAAATAGAAAGCAAATAAATTAGAGTTCATGCATAAACCTAAAATTGTTTTAAAAAGTCAAACCTTAAATAAGTGCTCACAAGAAGGTGGCAGAAGGTACAGTAAATATCTTTAGGAAGACACACAATTGTGACAATAGGTACTGACATAATTTTAGAAATAAGAGAGGGCAAGACATGTGGCTTGGTGAGTAAAGCTTCAGCTACACAAGCTTGACAATCCAAGTTTGTTTCCCTCAATACACAATAGGAAAAAATTCTATTTCACACTAACAACAGAAACTTTTAAGCCCTATAATACTGTGAGTAAAGTGTTTGACCACTTTGAGCCTCCCCCCCCCTTTTTTTCAAAGTTTATACAAATTGAGTTTAATAGTACCGAGAGTTTCGTTTGTTGTAAGGGCTAAATTATACAATTCATGTAGCCTATTTAGTAGTATTCTCTCTAAAAGTTGCTCTGGTAAACAGCAACAATTAACATTATTATCATTGTTTAAAAGTGGTAGGATTTTCCTCTCATGGAGTCCTAATGAAAGGGTTATGACTCCCATGTCATCTTTTGTCTAAAAATAAGAAAATGTTCCTACATAGTGAGGAGCTATATTGATAAAAGTAGGAACATGTTAGAGACAAAATTGTATGTAGCATGTAATGTTTCCCTGTTAAGCGATCCAGGAGCTGATGTTTAGAACAGGAAACAGATAAGCATAGCTCAAGGTGTATGGCTAGGAAATACCAGTAGTTTAGAGTACTGCTGAATTGTGCTCATTTCCTTCCAGGTAAAACCCAAGGAAGATGAGACAAATTCTGAATGTGTTCAGGAATTGAAAGGCATTCTTAGTACTCAGCTAGGTAGTTGGTCATCCTCTGGGTGCCTCAGTGTTGAGGGGTCTAGAGCTTCTTTTTATGTTTTAGGAGTTACTACATTTGCAAGAAGTACCTCCACTTCCCTCCAAGAAGAGATGATAGGACCAGAAACTGAAGGCTGCTGAGAGTCCTCTTGAGAAATCATGCTTCTCTTCAGTTAGGATCAAGTCATTTAGTGGGTGACTTGTCCAGTACAAGTCACTGGAGACACACAAAAACAGATTGCAAAAGTATCTATTCCCTCTCATTCTATGAGGCTTCTGATAATTGCATTCTACACTTCATTTTAATACATATTATTTTATGAACCCTTAACATAAGTGGACCTTTGGCTAAATGTTTTACATATCTGTATTAATCACCACAATGAATTTTGATGTAGATAATGACTTTTACTTTCACTTTGCAGACAGAAAATTGAGACGCCAAGAAATTAAATGATGCAGCTCAGCTTATACATGAAGAAAGGGAGTGATATTATAATTTAGCCCTGTAGGAACTGATGATTCCCACTAACTATAATGAAACAGAGGAATACATTATTCCATTCTTCCTCTTAATTGTTACCTAAAATGTGGTAACAGAGGTTTACTTGAATACCTTACCTGTTAAGTATTTGTTTTCTACTACAAGTTTTTCCATGCTGGAGTAAGAAATAAGAATTTTGTTCAAGTAGCAAAGTGTGGAACTGCCATATGGATATACATATACATATGTATACATACTGCCATATGCATAAACAGTATAGCACAGAAAGAGAAAATCCAATCCACCATAGCCAGTGGATGCCATGATCAGGATGGCAGTCTCAAAGGAATGGATTTTCCCTCCCAAAGTAGTGGGTAAAATAAGATAATTTTCTAAACAATGGTAGAGTATCGGAAGGTGCAACAAATCACACTTGCGCTTCTCTTCTCAAATCATGTGTTAAACAAAGGCAGGAAACGAAGTCCATAGAACCATACCCCTCTATGTTGGACCCTACCATGCCATTATCTTATTCCTCTCTGACAGGAAGCCCAATCTTACTTCTGCATAAGGCAGAGTTTGGGCGTTATGCAAGAGCTCTTTAGAAAATTGTTTGCTTCTATAGGATTTAGAGGGTGTCTGGCTTCAGTTTTGGGGTTCCATCTTTCCACAATTCAATTCAACTAAAGTTTCTACCTCTGTGTTATTTCCTAATGAGGATGAAATCTGACCCTCATATTGAAGCCACAATCAGTACACCCTATTTTGATAATTTAACAAACATTTTAGTTAATTAGGAATGTCTTATCTCAATAGATTTATCTATTAGAAACAAAGAACAAAATACTTCAATGGTGGTTATTTCAAAACATATTCATTAAGATGAAATAGAAGAAAGAGATGATTATTAATAACTACTCCATATGGAATAAAGGAGAGAAAGAAATTAAATGAAAAACTATTCAAAAGTCATAGTTCACCAAAATTTTAAAAAGTGATTTGTATAGGGCTCATATATCAATGTTAATAAATTTCTGTACATTATCAATAACCAATTGGAAAGTGTAACTGAAAAATATCACTTAAAATACCGAGAAAAAACTCTGAAAATAGTAATAACCATTACTAAAAACGATCAAAATTTTGTGGAGAAAACTATAATTTACTGAAGAGCATAAGAAAGAACCTGTTTATGGACAGAAGACTCATTATAGTGAGGCTATAAATTGTCATAGAAGTAATCTTATAAGATGAACATAATGAGATTCTGAATCTCAAGAGATATTTCATAAGATTTGACGAGCTGATTCTAAAATTTTAGAGAAAAATGAATGTGCAAGCATAGCCAAGATCACTTAAAAAAGAAATAGATAACATATTTTCCTCACAGATATAAAAGCATATTGTACATATGAGTAATTACGTGTATTTTTATATGAGTAGATTAAAATAAATCAATGGAGTATTACAAAAAGTTTGAGCATGTGAATTTAAGAATTTAGTACATAATTGGCTTCTCAAATCAATGAGAGCCTTGACTATTTAATATACTATATGTAGAACATTGGTGATACACTTAAATGTGTAAGTGAATGTGATAGGGAAAGGGTGGGAATAGTGATTTAGAATGGCACAAACTAAAAAGATGCAATGGAATGCAATGTTGATCAAGCTGACTAAAGAACTAGAAAATCTGAATAGACCATGTAAAGAGATTGGATTAATAATCAAAGTATTTCCTATGAAGAAGGACAAAGATGCTTCAGTGATTTAGTCTACAGGGTGCTTAAAGAATTCACACTAGCCATTCATTAACTACCAAACCTGAAGGGTTTCAATTTCTTCCTCCCTCACTCCCTTCCTTCTTTTTCTTTTCTTCTTTTTTTTTTTAAAACAAGGTCACATATAGCCCAGCTTGAACTTGTACTGGTTGTACAGCTGAAAATGAACTTGCACTTGTGATCCTCTAGCCTACATCTTTCTAGCACAAGTGTATAGCCATTGGCCCCCATGCTGGATTTCTTCTAATTCTTTTAGGAAATTATTACAATGATACTAAATCCAGATAAAGACATCACTAAAAAAGGAACCTGCATACTAGGGCCCCTGATAAACACAAATTAAAAAATTGTCAAGAAAATCCAAAAGTTTGTAAAACGGATTATAAACTATGAACATATACTATTAATCTCAGGAATATATGCTTATTTAAACACACAAAGATAAATCAACATTTCTTCTAGTATTTTACCATTGTTAGTAAAATAAAGGAGAAAACCCTACATGATCATCTCAACAGCCACTGAAAAAAAAGTATCCAATAAGATTTCAACATTCATTTATGATTAGAAGACCTTCAAAAACTAGAAATGGCAGGAAACAGCCCCACCTCTGAAAAACCCAGAGCCAACATAATGATGAGTGACAGAATGAATTTCCTTAAGTTCCAAAACAAAACCTGAGTGCCTGATCTCATTACTCATTTTTAGTTTAGTAATGGAGGTTCTATCCAGGGCAATGAGGGAGAAGAATAGAGAATATCCACAATGAAAAGGAAGTTATAACTCCCATCTGGACCAGAGGTGAGTGCCTGGGGTTATAGTCAGAGAGGCAACTGCCCCTGGGTCCCACCTCTGGACACAGGCCATCCCTGAAGGACCTGCCCAACTTGGCCCCAGTTTCCAGCCAAGGCGGGCCCAGCGGGAAGGCTCCCCTTTTCCAAGACTGCAGGCAGACACTGCAGTCTCCACACCCTGGCCTCACACCCATTTGGCCAAGACCCCAGCCACTTCCTGAGACTCAGAGACCAACCCCCAGCTCCTGTCTGCCCCGGAACTCCCATATGGACCAGAGGTGAGTGCCTGGGGTTATAGCCAGAGAGGCAACTGTCCCTGGGTCCCACCACTGGACACAGGCCATCCCAGGAGGACCTGCCCAACTTTGCCCTAGTTTCCGGCCAATCAGCGGGTCCTGCAGGAAGGTTCCCCTTTTCCAAGACTGCAGGCAGACCCTGCAGTCTCCACACCCTGCCCCCATATCCATCTGCGGGAGACCCCAGCAACTTCCTGAGAATCAGAGAGCAGCCCCCAGCTTCCATCCTGCCCTGGAACTCCCATCTGGACCAGAGACCAGAGGAACTCCCATCTGGACAAGAGGAGCTCCCATCTGGACAAAATAAGGAGACCCCAGGGACTTCCTGAGACTCAGAGTCCAGCCCTCCAGCTCTTATCCGGCCAGGACTCTCATCTGGACCAGTGCTCCCATCTGGCCCAGAGCTTCCATCTGGACCAGAGAGAGGCTCCCTAAATCTGTCAGCTCTCTCTGGACCAAGGACACTGATAAGACCAAGAACGAACCCAAGTGGAGATGGGCAGACGTCAAGGGAGAAGTACATACAACAAAATAAAGAGCAATACAGCATCACCAGAACCTAGCCCTTCTCCAACAGCTAGACCTGAACATCACAGAATGGAAGAAGAAGAAAACAACCTTATAAGTAACATCATGAAGAGGCTAGAGCCTCATATAGAAGAAATCAAAAATAAAGTAGAGGAACAGACAAACGAAAAGTGGGAAGAATGCTATAAAAAACTTGAGGAAAGGACAATTAAAGCAGAAGAAAACAATAAGTCCCTGAAAGAAAATCATGAAAAAGCAAGGGAGACAGTCCAAGACCTGAAGAGGGAAATAGAAAAAATGAAGAAGACACTAGCAGAAGGAATGCTGGAAATAGAAAATCCGAGTAAACGAACAGGAACTTCAGAGGCAAGTATAACCAACAGAATGCAAGAGATGGTAGAGAGGATCTCTGGTGTTGAAGATACAGTAGAAGAAAGAGATTCATCAGTCAAAGAAAACACTAAAACCAACAAAGTCATGACCCAAAATGTCCAAGAAATTTGGGACACCATGAAAAGACCAAACCTACAAATAATAGGGATAGAGGAAGGAGAAGAATACCAACTCAAAGGCACAGAAAATATATTTAACAAGATCATAGAACAAAACATTCCCAACTTAAAGAAGGAAATAAAAGAAGCCTATAGAACATCAGACTAGACCCCCAAAAAAAGTCCCCTTGCCACATAATAATTTAACAACTAAACTTAGAGAATAAAGAAAGAACATTAAGGGCAGCAAAGGAAAAAGGCCACGTGACTTATAAAGGCAAACCCATCAGAATAACACCCATTTTGCAATGGAGACTTTGAAAGCCAGAAAGACCTGGACAGATATAATGCAGACACTAAGAGACCATGGATGCCAGCCTAGACTAATATACCCAGCAAAACTTTCAATCATCATAGATGGAGTGAACAAGACCTTCCAAGACAAGACCAGATTTAAACAATACTTATCCACAAACCTAGCCCTACAGAAAGCACTAGAAGGAAAATTCCAACCTAAGGAAGGCAGATACACCCATGAAAACACAGGTAATAGATAACACCACAGCAGTAAACCCCAAAGAAGAGAAGTACACACACACTACCACCAAAAAATAAAAATAATAACAGGAACAGACAATCACTGGTCATTAATATCCCTTAATATCAATGGACTCACCTATAAAAAGACACAGACTAACAGAATGGATACGAAAATAGGACCAATCTTTCTGCTGCATACAAGAAACACACCTCAAATTCAAAGGCAGATACCTCCTAAGAATAAAAGGCTGGGAAAAGACTTATCAATCAAATGGTCTTAAGAAGCAAGCTGGTGTAGCCATCCTAATATCCAGCAAAATAGACTTCAAACTAAAATCAATCAAAAGAGATGATGAAGGACATTACATACTCATCGCAGGAAAGATCCACCAAGATGAAGTCTCAATTCTGAACATTTATGCCCCAAACACAAGGGCACCCACATATGTAAAGGAAACATTACTAAAGCTTAAATCACATATAAAACCCCACATATTAATAGTGGGAGACTTCAACACCCCAATTTCACCTGTGAACAGATCGGACAAATTGAAACTTAACAGAGACATAATGGACTTAACTGATGTTATGGCTCAAATGGACTTAATCGATATCTACAGAACATTACACTTGAACAAAAAAGAATATACCTTCTTCTCATCACCCCATGGAAACTTCTCTAAAATCGACCACATACTTGGCCACAAAGCAAATCTCAACAGATACAAAATAATTGGAATAACCTCCTGTGTTCTATCAGACCACCATGGTTTAAAGTTAGATTTCAACAACAGAAAAAACTACAGAAATCCTACATTCTCATGGAAACTGAATAATGCTCAACTGAATCACCAATGAGTTAAGGAAGAAATAAAGAAAGAAATTAAAGACTTCCTAGAGATCAATGAAAATTAATGCACCACAGACCCAAACTTATGGGATACTATGAAAGCAGTGCTGAGAGGGAATTTCATAGCACGGAATGCCCATATAAAGAAGGTTGGAGAAATCTCATGCTAGTGACTTGACAGCATACCTGAAAGCCCTTGAACAGGAAGAAGCAAAGTCTCCCAGGAGGAACAGACACCAGGAAATTATCAAATTGAGAGCTGAAATCAATAAAATAGAAATAAAGAGAACAATACAAAGGATTAATGAAACAAAGAGTTGGTTCTTTGAGAAGATCAACAAGATAGATAAGCGCTTATCCAAACTAACCAAAAGACAGAGAGAGAGCATCCAAATTAACAAAATCAGAAATGAAAAGGCGGACATAACAACAGACAATGAGGAAATCCAGAGAATCATCAGGTCATACTTCAAAAACCTCTACTCCACAAAACTGGAAAAGCTAAAAGAAATGGATAATTTTCTGGATAGGTACCACATACCTAAGTTAAATCAAGACCAGATAAACCAATAACCCCTAAGGAAATAGAAGCAGTCATTAAAAGTCTCCCAAACAAAAAAAGCCCTGGACCAGATGGTTTCACTGCAGAATTCTACCAGATCTTCAAAGAAGACTTAATACCAATACTCTTTAAATTGTTCCACACAATAGAAGCAGAAGGAATATTACCAAACTCCTTCTATGAGGCTACAATTACCCTGATTCCTAAACCAAACAAAGATGCAACAAAGAAAGAGAACTACAGACCGATCTCCCTCATGAACATTGATGGAAAAATACTCAATAAAATTCTGGCGAACAGACCCCAAGAACACAACAAAAACTGTTATCCACCATGATCAAGTAGGCTTTATCTCAGGGATGCAAGGGTGGTTCAACATACGAAAGTCCGTCAATGTAATACACCATATAAGCAAACTGAAAGAAAAAAACCACATGATCATCTCACTAGATACAGAAAAGGCATTTGACAAAATCCAACACCCCTTCATGATAAAGGTCTTGGAGCAATCAGGAATACAGGGAACATACTTAAACATAATAAAGGCAATCTACAGCAAGCCAACAGCCAACATTAAATTAAATGGAGAGAAACTCAGAGCAATACCACTAAAATCAGGAACAAGGCAAGGCTGTCCCCTCTCCCCATACTTATTCAATATAGTACTTGAAGTTCTAGCCAGAGCTATAAGACAACACAAAGAGATTAAGGGGATACAAATTGGAAATGAACAAGTCAAGCTCTCCCTATTTGCAGATGACATGATAGTATACATGAGTGACCCCAAAAATTCAACCAAGGAACTGATACAGCTAATAAAAACCTTCAGCAACATAGCAGGATACAAGATCAACTCAAAAAAATCAGTAGCCCTACTATATACAATAGACAAACAGGGGGAGAAGGAAATCAGAGATACATCACCCTTTACAATAGCCAAAAATGATATAAAATACCTTGGGGCTACTCTAACTAAGCATGTGAAGGACATATATGACAAGAACTTTAAGTCCCTGAAAAAAGAAATTGAAGAAGATGTCAGAAAATGGAAAGACCTCCCATGCTCGTGGATAGGCAGGATTAACATAGTAAAAATGGCGATCTTACCAAAAGCAATCTACAGATTCAATGCAATTCCCATCAAATTACCAACACAATTCTTCACAGATCTAGAAAGAATAATACTCAACTTCATATGGAAAAACACATATCCCAGGATACCCAAAACAATCCTGTAAAATAAAACAACCTCTGGAGGCATCACGATCCCCGAACTCAAGCTCTACTATAGAGCTACCGTAATAAAAATAGCTTGGTACTGGCATAAAAACCGACATGTGGACCAATGGAATCGAATAGAAGACCCTGATATTAACCTGCACACCTATGAACATATAATTTTTGACGCCAAAAATGTACAATGGAAAAAAGAAAGCATCATCAATAAATGCTGCTGGCATAACTGGATGTCAATGTGTAGAATGCTGCAAATAGATCTATATCTGTCACCATGCACAAAACTTAAGTCCAAGTGGATCAAAGACCTCAACATAAATCCAGTTACTCTGAACCTGATAGAAGAGAAAGTAGGAAGTACTCTTGAATGCACTGTCACTGGAGATCACTTTCTAAATATAACACCAGTAGCACAGACACTGAGAGAAACAATCAATCAATGGGACCTGCTGAAACTGAGAAGCTTTTGTAGAGCAAAGGACACGGTCAACAAGACAAAGCGACAGCCTACAGAATGGGAAAAGGTCTTCACCAACCCCACATCTGACAGAGGGCTGATATCCAGAATATATAAAGAACTCAAGAAATTAGACATCAAAATGCCCAACAGTCCAATTAAGAAATGGGCTATAGAACTAAACAGAGAATTCTCCACAGAGGAAGTTCAAATGGCTGAAAGACATTTAAGGAATTGTTCAACATCCCTAATTATCCAGGAAATGCAAATCAAAAGAACTCTGAGATACCACCTTACACGTGTCAGAGCAGCTAAGGTCAAAAACACAAAGGACAGCTTATGCTGGAGAGGATGTGGAGCAAGGGGAACTTTCCTCCACTGCTGGTGGGAATGCAAGCTTGTACAGCCACTTTGGAAATCAATATGGTGCTTCCTTAGAAAATTGGAAATCCATCTCCCCCAAGACCCAGCTGTAGCACTCTTGGGCATATACCCAAGGAATGCTCAATCATACCACAAGGGCATTAGCTCAGCTATGTTCGTATCAGCTTTGTTTGTAATAGCCAGAACCTGGAAACAACCTAGATGCCCTTCAACTTAAGAATGGATAAAGAAAATATGGTACATATACACAATGGAGTACTACTAAGCAGAGAAAAACAATGACATCATGAGGTTTGCAGGCAAATGGATGGATCTAGAAAAAAATCATCCTGAGTGAGGTAACCCAGACTCAGAAGGACAAACATGGTATGTACTTACTCATAGGAGGATACTAGATGTAAAACAAAGATGACTAGACTGCTACACAACTCCAGGGAGGTTACCTAGAAAACGGGACCCTAGGAAAGACCCAGGATCATCCAATGACAGAGAAATGGATGAGATCTACATGTACAACCTGGACGACAGTGGGAGTATTGAAGGGCAAGATTTGAGGGAAAGAAAGCTAAGGGGAGCAGGAGATCCCAGCTGGATCAAGAACAGAAAGGGAGAATGAGGAATAACAGACCATGATAAATGAAGACCACATGAAAACAGGAATAGGCAGAGTGCTCGAGAGGTCCCCAGAAATCCACAATGATATATTCTCTGTAGACTGCTGGCAATGGTCGAGAGAAAGCCTGATCTGACCTAGTCTGGTGATCAGATGACTAAACACCCTAATAGTCATCTTGGAACTCTCATCCAATAACTGATGGAAGTGGATGCAGAGATCCTCGGCCAGGCCCCAGGTGGAGCTCCAGGTGTGGAACTGTCGAGAAGGAGGAGGGACTGCAAGAGCATGAATTGTTGAATCCAAGATTGCAAAAAGCACAGGGACAAATAGCCAATTGAATGGAAGCACATGAATTATAAACCAATTACTGTGGAGCCCCCTGCTGGATCATGCCCTCTGGATAAGTGAGACAATTGAATAGCTTGATCTGTTTGGGAGGCGCCCAGGCTGTGGGACCGGGACCTGTCCTTGGTGCATGAGCTGGCTGTTTGGAACCTTGAGCTTACTCAGGGACACATGCTCAGCCTGGAAGGAGGGGATAGGACCTGCTGATACTGAATTCACCAGGTTTAAATGAGTCCCCAGGGGTTTCTTGGTCCTGGAGGACATGGGAATGGAGGGGAGGGCCTGAGGAGAAGTTGGGGGTGGTGATTAATATAAAAGCAACCATATTTCTGTATGTTGGTAATAAATACTACAGTATTGAAATTTAAAATAGTAAGAAAATTATAAAATAACTAAGAATGACTGAAGCCAAGAGGAATGCATCCATTGTACACAGAAAATAAGAACAGTAAAACATTGTTAAAGGAATTTTAAAAGCATGAATAAGAAAAAATCCATCGTCATGAATTAGATTTGATACTGAGATGACCATGTTCCAAATTATTTAAACTGTAATTTTAATTCAGTCAGTCACAGTATAGTAAATAACTAAAAGAAAACAAATGAGGCTTCATAAAACCTTAAAAATATTCTTAAAAATATTCTCAAAAAATAACAGAGTGCATTATAAAGAAAATTAAATCATAGCCCACAGAATAGAAGGAAATATTTGTAAATCATATGCTAAGGAGGCATTTGGGTAAAAAAAAGTTGAGTAACACATGTAATTCATTGTAAATTGATAACACAGCGTAAACCTAGTAAAATACCTGAAAAATCTCTTCAAGGATCATGATATACAAATACAATGCACATGAAAATGTTCATCATCATAGCCATGTGGGCAATTATTTTCAGTAACTGTTAATTTTAATTCCATATGAGAAAGACATAAATAAGTAGAACATTATCATGTAGAACAACATTAGGATGAACCAAGAAGAGCACTTAGGAGGTACCTAACATGACTTTGGGGCCATTCCCTCCTTCCCTCCAGAGATTGCCTAGCAGAATCTCAAAGAGTTTAGACACCTTTGGAATCATAGAAGAGAAAGTGAGCAACTTCTAATGGAGGACTTCAAACAATCCTGAGGTGAGTATGTGAATGAGAGAGAAGTGGAGCAAACACCAAACAGAAAATACTCCCTTGGAACATCTTTTAATGGAAATTGGGTTTTAAAAAGTCATTTTATTATTTATTTATTCATTTGTTTGTTCATCTGGGCATGTGTGTGTGTGTGTGTGTGTGTGTGTGTGTGTATGAGTTCCACAGCACACATGGAGGTCAGAGAGTAACTTTTGGGATTTGGTTCTCTCCTTCTACCATATATTCTGGGGACCAAAATCAGGTTATCAGGCTTGGCAGCAGGTGACTTTGCTGCCTGAGACATCTTCGAACCCTGGAAAATAAGTCTTGAGCAGTATTTGTAAAATCTGTGATATTCACTGAGTGTTCCTGATAATGTACATGGTGCACCCACTACAGAAAATATCAGCTCCGCTCTTAGAAACATAGTAAATGTCAATGAAAACTTATGCCCCCACAAAAACTTCAGCAAGAATGCTCACAGACATTCCTCAGAGAAACCAAAAAGTAGAAGTAACTAAAATGTTTATTAATAGGTACTTAAATGACCAAATTTAGTATATCTATACATGGGGTTGGATTCATCCATAAGGTGAGCAAAACACAACACCAACATATAACATAGGCAAAAATCTGAGGGCTTATGGTAAAGCAAATGAAGACATAAAGAACACACATGTATGCTTTTACACTCTATTCAATTTAGAAGATCACTTGAATTATTGGACATAGTATTAGGTATTTTGCTTTCAAGCTTTGCCTAATGTTCTATGAAGAGTTGGAGTGGAACACATAGTAGGGTCTGATGCTGCATCCTACATAGGAACAGATCTGGTCATAGCTCTCCTCAGTTTTCCAGAAGAACTAGCGTAAGAGAGCCTAAGGAGGGACTGCTAATTCATACACTATTACTTTATTGGTTGAAGAATATTTTATGGAATTACTATATTAATATACTCAATATATTTTTTAAAAATACTGCTAGGTAGAATGGCACTATATACCTGGAATTCTAGTACTGGGAAGACTGAGGCAGGAGGTAAGATACACAGTGAAAAATTGTCTCAAGCAAAATAAAACAAAACAAACTACATCATTGTACTATTCAATTTTAAACTATGAATTCTTTTGGTACACCTATTACATCTTTATAAAATATTCAATTAGTTAAACTTGACTGAATCCTAGGTGTCAAAATAAAACATTAAAATGACATTTTGTGACACCTGAGGAAATTTTAAAGTGATGTGGATATTAAATGGTATAAGAATGAGGAAATTACTGCTAATTTTATACATGCAATAAGATATTGTATGAAGATGTGTTGTGTTTATATATTAGAATGTGATTACTTTTAGGAGATGGCTTGCTAAAGTATTTAAGGGTCAAGAGTCATGGCATTAGCTTAGGGATATAGCTCATGGCAGAATGTGTGTTTAACATTCCATCCCCAGTATCACAAAATTGAGACATAGTAGATACAGTTTTTATGAGATCATTCAGCAAATAAGATAAATAAATAGAACGAAAGAAAGAAAGGTAGATAGATAGATAGATAGATAGATAGATAGATAGATAGATAGATAGATAGATGATAGATAGATAGATAGATAGATAGATAGATAGATAGATAGATAGATAGATAGATAATGCAAGAATGGAAACTATTAGCTTAGATCTGGAGAGGAATGATGTAGCTATTCATAAATTATAGTCTTAGGGTTTGAATACTTTCACAATTAAAGATTAAAACTCATTAGACAATCCTTTACATTTATTCACTTTAGCAGTCTTTGAATTTGAAAAACTACTTTGGACTGAAATTTTGCAATATTTATTAAAATAAAAGAAGGGATATTTTATTATGATCCAGCATCTTTCATTCTTAGTATATATCCTAGAGAAACTCAATTACATAAACTAAAGTTTTCACAAGCATTATAAGAACAGAACAGTGGAAACAACCTTTATTTTTATTAAAATTAAGAGAATGATGGCATAAATTGAAATTATCCATAATGTATCATGGTATGCAGAGATTTGCATGCATGTAGGAGAAAATGCAGACATGACCTGGTGGCCAGCCCACTTGACACACTGCACTTCTAAATGGGAAGCAAGGCACACCATGCTCCTGAGAATTCCCAGAAGTCACAGCAATGAATTCTGAAGTAGCATGGTCATTCTCCATGTCTCCTTTAATGTGCTTCTTCTACATAAAGACCCTGATGGTATGAGCATCCACTGTGCAATCTAAGGTAATGTGCTAACCAATCACATTTCATAGGCTTCCAGTATATAAGTAGTTGCTCACACACAATAAAGCAGATGTTGTACCTTAAATCCAGCTCTGGGTTTATCTCTAGGCCCTTTACTGACCCACCGGCATTATGGTCTTGAAGGGGGATGGCCACATGATGACAGCAATGTATGAACTACATAAGGACTTCAAAAAATGTGTACTGAAAAAGAAAACTGCAGAATATGTGCCATTTCAGTGTAAATCTAAGAGAAATTACTATCCCATGTAGGCTCCTATACATATATGTAAATACAGAGGACAAGTTATTAAAATATACAATATAAGTATAAGTTATAAAACATACAAAATGGATGACTCTGAAAACTTGACGGAGGAGAAGGAGGATTTAGTGTGATTAGAGTATATACAGTAACAGAAGCCAATAGATGGCACATAATGAAAGGAGAAATTGAGTAGAAAAGGTCTAAAGGACATAAGCAACAATGAGTTTTATTTATTTAAACATCTGATTAAAGCTTGACAACAAAGTTACATATTCAGAAAATTTTAAATCAGTATTTTTTCCTAATATGATACCTCCATTGCTAACTAGAGAAGGAGGCTTTTGTTCCTCATTCCACTCCGGTGTTAGGAGTAAAATCTGCCTATAGCAAACATAGTCTCTGGTAATAGTCCTCACAGGGGTCAGGTAGTACTTTAGAAGTTGCCTGATTCTCCTCTGGCCTAAAGTGACTAGGAAAATATCAAAGTTGTAGTAATTAAATGATATGGTAGTGAGTGAGCTAAGACAAAATGGAAATAATGATGTGAAAGAATGGGGGAAAAGAGAGAAATAAAGAAGATGTCGAATAAGGAAGTTACTGGGAAAGGATGTAAGGAAGGGTAATTGGGGGTGGTGGTGGAGATGAATGTGAGGAATGCTACAATACATGCCTGATCTGTTTCCAGGTTGTCTCATGAAATAGATAGTGCTTTGGGGGCCCTTAGTCATCATCAGTTTCCCCAAGACTCTTTGGTCTACTTAGATTTGCTCAGTTTCCCCAAGACTCTTTGGTCTACTTAGATTTGCACTATCTTGATTCCAGTTGCCTGGGCCAGTTATGTTTGTTTTGGCATGTGACATGTGGCTTTATGTAATTTTGTAGTCAGTTTTGATGGTTGATGTGAACTCTGGTCTAGTCAGGGATCAACTCATGTAACTTCAACAACAGGCATGGTGCTGCTTTGGTCGTTTGGTGGTTTCATGGGTATGTCAAGTCCAGGGATTTTGTTGTTGTTGGGTAAGAAGGATTTTACATAGGACTCTGATTAGAAGGTTGTCTGAATTATTGGACATAATATTAGGAATTTTGCTCTTAAGTCAGCCATAACATTCTGTCAAGAATTGAAATAGAATCCACATTCGGGACTGACACTCCATCCCAGGTAGAACTAGATCTGTTCATATCTGGAAGAACTGGTATTGACCCTATGAACATGGTAGCCTTGTCAGTTATTTGTGTTGGGGTAATAGAGACTCCAACAGATTATAAGATGTCACAGATATTAGGCAGTATTAGTAAATGAAGAGAAGGTGTGGTAGTTAATTTTCAATGTCAAGTTGACTGGATTTAGAATCACCTATGAGGCATACCTTGGGATTTTTCTGTGAGGGAATTTTCAAAGAGATTTAATTAAAGAGGGATGACTCACTCTAGAGGTGAGTTGGGGTTCTTGAAAACAGAAAAGAAAGCAAAAGGAATATTAGTATTCATGATTCACTCTCTCTGCTTCTTTCTGTGGACAAAATGTGACCAACACCTCATGTTCCCATCACCATGCCTTCAACTATGAGACTGTTATTTCAATCTGTCTTGGATGTAGCATCAGTCCCTAGTGTGAGACTCCCTCAACTTCTAAACAGTGAAGTTTAGGACCTTCTTTCTTCAACAAAAATCTCAAGACTTGACAGACTCATGAAACCACCCCGAACAATAATAACTGGAGCAATATCATACTTGCTCTTTATGTGGTATGAGCTAATTCCTAACCAGAGTCTACATTAATCACTGCCATTTCTGATGAAGCAGTTATGCAAAGCAACCTCTCACAGTCTGAAGCAAATAAAAACATATCATTCTTCCCTTAAGGTTGCTTCTGTCAGGTGTTTTGGCACAGCGATGAGAAGGGCAGCTAGCAGGAAGGCATAATTAGAACCTGCCATATGGTATGCAGAGATTGGTAAAGTGTGTGAAGTAGTGTGAAGGTGCCTCAAGACAGAGTCCACATGAGTACGGAGGGCGGCAGTGGACCCACAGATGTTTCACAATGTGGACCAAGTGTTGAAGCTCTTCCTGGTTTGAGAGACATTTACCTCGTAGCATGCACATTTAGGCAATCATTCCTGGAAAGCTGTATAACATTTGGTACAGTGGTTAAAGAAAGGATGATATCTAAAATATTTAGCAAGTGATGTTGCATGGACACTGACTTATCCATGCAAACATTGAAACAAGATGCTAAAGCAGACATTATTCCTTCAGTTGGGGATTTGGAAGAGGGTCAGGATCAGATTTTGGAGCTGCCGAATAATGGAAGATATTGAGAGGAAGATGGTGTTTTAGTTTTCTTTATATTGCTCTGATTAAACACCATGATCAAAAGCAACTCAGGGAAGAAAGGGTTCATTTGGCTTAAAGGTTAGTCCTTTCATAAGGGAAGCCAAGGCAGGAACCTAGAGGCCAGAACTAAAGCAGAGGCTGGAGGAATGTTGCTTACTGTCTTGCTTCCCATGTTTCTCTCAGCCTGCTTTCTAACACCATCCAGCACCACCTGACCAGAGGTAGCACTGCACTCACTGTCCTCTATTGTACTGTACACCAATCATTAATCAAGAAAATATCCTACAGTATATTTCAACTGAGCTTCCACTTCCCAAATTACTCTAGCTCATGTCAAGTTGACAAGCAACTACTCAGAAGAGGTCATATGAGAGACAGGTCAGGACGCTGGTGCTTTCTCAACAGGTAGGAAAGTATTCAGGATTTTAACATTTGACATGGCCACACCAGTGACTAGATGAACATTCTTCTTTGTTGTAGGATTAGTGTATTAAACAAGAGTTGACTAAGGGTAGGAAACATCTTGGATAGTAGCAGATGGCTGTCTCACAGCATGTGGAGAAACAAAGGGGGCAGGGCCAAAATAGGGCCCTTCAAAGCTCTAATCACTACAAAGATTTTGATCTTCTCTCTCCGATTCTTAATTCTAAATCATACAACAGATGTCACAAATCCAAACAATAAAGCTCTGATTTTTCTTCTAGTGACTGTTTTAGCTTTTGAAATAACAAATTTAAGTTCTTTATATAATTGTTTGGTTGATGCCTTTGCAGTGCTACGTTCTTCCAGATAATGCAGTACTAATGAAAAGGAACTCCGTAAAAGCAGATTCATTGGGAATATGATGAAGGAAATGGACCCTGGTTTGGGACAGGGTTGCTTTTCTGTGAGCAAAATGATTGTATAAGCCCCGTTGAAGGTAAAAGATACTCATGTCAGCTCACAGTGGACCAGTAGTGGGAAAGTTTCTGGTCTGTTTGTCATATGCAAACTAGTGACAGGTGGTAGAGATTGGCCTTATGATATGCACAGTTGTATTATAGTTTAAAATTGGATAAGATCAACTTTATCACCTTGGAAAGTTTGGTGATTGCTGCAATCTCGGAGAGTATAGTCTCACAGAAGAAAGGCAAGACATGTGGAGGCCAGTGGCAGGGATGCCTAATTCCAAGGGCTGCTCTGATAGAGAATACACTTGTCTTGGTGTATAGCAAGCTATGGTGTAATCTCAAAAGCAAAGCTCTTAATCCACATATAGCTAGGCTATGGGTTATAATGGAAACAAGGACAAACAGTTATTTTCTAGAGCATAGGCAAGTATGAAGAGGGTTACCTTAAGGTCTGTTCTGCATTTGTGTTCACTGCCCTCATTATATTCTGACAGTACTTCCCATTTTGTGGATAGTGGCCTGAGGGGCTGTGTCAAGGAAAGGACTCTTGAATAGATGGGATTTTTCAGTGTGGTATGGCATAATCAGGAATGTCCAAAATGAATTAAGAGCTATCACCATAGATGTAGCCTGGTCTAAGTACTCATTCTTTCTGATTCTATGTGATACCTCAAAAATGCCAGGGCCTGAAATAGGTCTTTGAGCAAATTTTGTCATTATAGCATATAGGGCATGAGTACATAGAAGCATTGCCTAGGGTTAG